>NC_081406.1:146170590-147370590 GCF_030272615.1 Cryptomeria japonica | reverse complement strand
CAACAAATCAAATCTTTCAATAGACTTGAACAACATTATGGTTCAGTGCTATCTATCCTTTTGTGAAAGTAAACATTGTGACCACAATCAAATAGACTTATACATGTCACAAGAGGTACTAAACTCAAGGACTACAGTGAATTTTGGTGTTGAGTCTTGGTTTTATTTTGATTTTATCTTTTGGGTGACATGTCTTTTAGCTTTTCCTGGATGTCTGTGACTAGAAATTTTATCTCCATGATTTATTTGACTAGAAAGGCAAGGATGGGGTATCGTCACCTATTTTTATTTGTTGTCTGTGGATTGTCTCTTAGTAATGCTATGAATTGTCCAAGGATATGAGGACATTGCGAGTCTAGTGTGAACTGGGACATTCTTTGTTTGTGACTATCTGATCTCCATGCAAACGGGTACAATGACTTTCTAGGTCGAACCTATATCTAGATTGTCATAACCTATTTTCCATAATAAAGCTCAATGATGATCATAGCACAAGAAACTCTTCCACTTCCATATCTTCTATCTTTCATCCCCCTTTCTTGATTGACCTCCATCGTACTTCTTGAGTCCGTATAGCTTGCTATCACATGACAAAGTATAATGACACACCAAAAAAAAAATTCATTTCATGTAGTTTGCACCTGCATTAAAAACATATTCTCATTTGATACATACATATAGATATCACAATTACATCACATCTTGCACACAACACACGTTAGCACATTTTACATTCTCATCATATAAATAGTTATTTGCATTATCATATTCATCTGCATTTCATACATTCACATTTGCATCATACATAACATATAAAACATAAAAGAACACAAATATTGCATTTCATCATGTATATATATCTGCATCCCTATCATAAACATCATAGATACATGTATCTCATAAGCATCCATACATCATAGAATCATAAATTGCATTAACACATAGAAACATGCATCACATAGACGCAACATCACATAGGTACATATGCATATAGCTGCCACAAGGATGCATTATCTCATATATATATATATATATCAAAACTCATAAGTGTCATGATACAATGATGTAAAACTCATATGGCTACAATCACCCGAAGGTGTCATTATACAAAAAGGTACAAAAATGATACACAGGGAGCCCTCTAAGGCTATGATGAACTCCCTCCCTTAGATCCGATAGTCCTCGGAGTTTGAAACATGGAAGGAAACACCCCAGGATCATCTCTCCTGCCCCCTCTATCTGGTGGTGGTGGAGGACCCATGACCCCACCGCTAGACACCTATCTCCTATCTCTCCCTCCAGTGGTCGTTGTAGTACAGGTCTCACCAGTAAGCTATCTCCTCCCCTGCTCGCAGAAAATAGGCGTATTTGACTCTTGTGTCCTCTGCTACCTGCATGCCTTGCCTCAGTGTTGTCTCATCCTTTGTATAGCGTTGAATAGCCTGATCCCTCTTCCGTTTAGTGTCCCTCTGTTAGTTCCTGGGGAAAACTAAGAGGGGGGGTGAATCAGTTGTCAAATAAATTCAAACCAAAACAACTTAACCAACTTTAATGCTTAATACCGATAAACCAAACTATTATGTCGGTAGACAGTTTTATCAGTTAATTATAGTACCAGTAAAGATTAATACATGAAATAGAAACACAATAACATCCACAACACATAACACCAATATTTGTACATGGAAACCTTGTAAGGGGAAAAACCATGTTGGGAAACCTTACCCACAATCAGATGATACTACTGCAGATAGTATATGTATACAAATGGGGTTTGCACATCTAGAAAGGCCAAGTGCCTAGAGCTCATTGCTCAAACACAAATAGGAGTCACACTGACTACAATTGGATGGTTAAATCCAATAAGGATGTACTGCTCAAAATAGCATCTTACTATGTTGGATTCAGTACCGGTGTAGTTCTAATAGTCTTCACAAAAACTTTGCTTCACCTTCAAATGATGTCTTCTTGTAAAGCTCTGCTTATTCTTGTATATACCGAATTATTTATTCCTTCACATTCCACACTTGATCTTACAAATAAGATCTTACATTTATATTATAACCTAAGACCAATTTTAGTGGGTTGGCTCTAAAGGATATTACAATAAAATCAATTTACAAATAAAACAATATCCGATGCAATGACTAAGTCAACATGTTAGCTTGATGCATTTACAACAATAATAAAACATCTCCATAGCGTGTTGTGCTGATCTGGAATAGAATGTAATACCGGATTCTTAGATATATCAATTGCTGTAGTGTTATCACAATAGATAGTTATGGGTTCCTTGCATTTTACCTTTGAGTCCTTCAACATTTTCTTAAGCCATAATACTTGTGTATAGTTAGTTGCTGCTACAACATATTCTGATTCAGTTGTTGATAAAGATGTACAACTTTGTTTCTTACTCAACCAAGAAATTAATCTACTGCTGAGAAAAAATGCTCTATCAATGGTGCTTTTTCTATCATCCACATCTCATGCCCAATTTGCATCTGTGTATGCACATAATTCAAATTTTTCATCTTTAGGATACCATAAGACAAGATTTATAGTGCCTTGTAAGTACTGGAAAATCCTTTTTACTGCTGATTCATGATTTTCTCTAGGATTACTCTGAAATCTTGAAACAATACATATTGCATTCATAATATCAGGTCTTTTTCGTGTTAAATACAATAGGCCTCCTATCATAGATTTGTACCTAGTTGGATTAACAGGTGTAGATTCATCCCTTAGTGATAAGAGGTCATTTGTAGTCATAGGTGTGCTTACCGGTTTAGAGTTTTCCATCCCAAATTTCTTTAGTAACTCCTTCAGATACTTGGATTGACTCAAGAAAATACCTTTATTAGTCTATGAAATCTGCAATCCTAAAAAGAATTTTATCTCTCCAATCATAGACATTTCAAATTCTTGTTGTATTTCAAAAGAAAAGTTTCTACATAATCCATCTTCTCCTCCAAAGATTATATCATCGATAAAAACTTCTATAACCAAGATGTCATCATTAGTCACTTTATAGTATAAGCTGCTATCAACATTACCTTTAGAAAAACCAATCTTCAAAAGATACTTATCCAATCTTGCATACCAAGCTCTTGGAGCTTGCTTCAACCCCTACAAAGCTTTCCTTAACCTACAAACCATATCTTTGTTATCTGTCAAAGAAAACCCATCAGGTTGTTCAATGTAAACTTCTTCTTCAAGATCTCCATTCAGAAATGCACATTTAATATCCATTTGATATACTTTGTAGTTTTTGTGTGCTTCAAAGGCTAAGAATAATCTAACTACCTCAATTCTAGCTACCGGTGCAAAGGTTTCATTATAATCAGTTCTTTCTTTCTAAGAATATCCCTTACACACTAATCCTTCTTTATTTCTGATTACCTTACCATCTTCATTGAGTTTGTTTCTGAATACCCATTTTGTTCCAATCATATTTTTTTCTTTAGGCCGGGGAACTAATGTCCATGTGTTATTTTTCTCAATTTGTTCTAGTTCCTCTTCCATAGCTTTAATCCAATATTTATCTTCACATGCCTCATTAACTGATGATGGTTCAATTTGAGAAATAAGACACACCTCTTCATTTTCCAGTCTTCCTCTTGTCATAACTCCTTTATACTTGTACTTGTTTCCAATTATCTAATCTTTAGAGTGATTCAGTCTTACATACCGAGGTATCTTTGTTTTTTGTTGTTCCTGAGTTACAGTGGATTTTTCAAATGATACCGGTGTAATTGGATCTTCATTCTGTACTAGTGTGTTCAATGTAGATTCATTTGTTAGAATCTCTATTTCCGGTTCAGAGTCTATAAACCTTGAAGTACCTCTGAATTGTTCATCAATCTTCACATTTGTACTCTCAACAATTTTCTGCAATCTTTTGTTAAAGCATATGTATGCCTTTCTCTTAGATGAATAACCAAGAAATATTCCTTCATCACTTCTAGGATCAAATTTTTCAATATACTCATCTCTTCTAATATAGCATTTACTTCCAAATATTCAAAAATATTTAAGAGTAGGAGTAATACCAAACCATAGTTTATGAGGGGTCTTACCGATTTCTCTTTTGATGTGAACTTTGTTGAATGTATAGACCGTTGTGCTTACTGCCTCTCTCCAATATACATGTGGTAGATTTTCTTCAGATAACATACTTCTAGCTGCATCCAAGATAGTTCTAGTTTTCCTTTCAACAACTTCATTCTACTATGGTGTCCGGGGTGCTGATAATGATCTTTTGATTCCATTCACTTTACAGAATGCATTAAATTCCTTAGATGTAAACTCTCCTCCTTGATCTGATCTTAGATATTTGATTTTCTTACCGGTTTCATTCTCTACCATTGCTTTGAATAGTTTGAACTTTCCAAGTGCTTCTTATTTTTCTCTGAGAAAAGTAACCCAACACATTCTAGAATAGTCATCAATGATTAGCATGAAATATCTATCACCTTGTAAACATTTATTTCTAGCTGGACCACATAAATCAGTATGAATTTGGTCAAGAGCATTATCGGATTTTTCTAGAATACTTTTAAAAGTTGCTCTAACTTGTTTTCCAAATCGACATTCCTTACATACTGGATTGTGAGGTTTAACAATCTTAGGTAAATCTCTAACTACCTTAGTAGTACTGATTTTTACCATGCAATCAAAATTTACATGACAGAGTCTCTTATGCCATAGCCAACTTGCATCAATATGTGCAATCAAGCATGTCTTTTCACTATTATTCAAATGAAAGATATTACCTCTAGTTTGATTAGCGGTTGCAATTTCCAAACCAGTTCTATTCATAATTTTACATTTACCATTTTGAATTGTAACTGAAATCCTTTCTGAACTAATTGACCAACACTCAAAAGATTATGCTTTGAACCTTCCACATAGTAAACATTGTCAGTATTATGCTTACCATCAAGAGATATTGTACCTTTATCTTTGATCAAGCAAGCTTTGTCATCTCCAAATCTTACTAGACCTCCATTATATTCCTGAAAGTTTAAGAATTTACCTTTATCACCAGTCATGTGATGTGAGCATCCTAAATCAATGATCCATTCATCCTTAACTTCAACTTTAGCTGCTAGGGCCTGCTCTATCGATTGAACAAAAGGTGTCGGTTGATCTTTTGTTATAGCAATAGAAACCCATCCATTGTGTGTCGAATCTTTATCAAAATCATCAATGACTCCTTCATTAGTAAGATAACAAGATTTATGTTTATTCTTCTTAAATCTGTATCTCTTATATTCAGGGTTAGGCTTGTATGTTCTCCTAGCTTCTTCTCTTAGTCTAGCATGTCTATCAGGGAATCTAAAAGCCATATGACCAATCTTATTACAGTTAAAGCATTTAAAGGGTTCTTTACCTTCATACTTACTTCCAACTAGAACTTTAGGCATTTTCCTTGCAAATAGTGCTTCAAGTTCTTCAAGTTCTTCATTTTCTCTCCTTCTTTCTTCAAGTTCTCTTGCATAAAAGGTTTTCCAATCAGACTTGTCAAATGATGGTGTAGATGATGTTGATGCCTTAAAAGATAAACCTGTCTTTATAGTAGCAACAGGACCAAATTCCTCAATTTCA
Organism: Cryptomeria japonica; assembly: GCF_030272615.1. Taxonomy (NCBI): domain Eukaryota; kingdom Viridiplantae; phylum Streptophyta; class Pinopsida; order Cupressales; family Cupressaceae; genus Cryptomeria; species Cryptomeria japonica. Next base: position 147,364,983 of record NC_081406.1, on the reverse strand, counting down.
AAAGTTGAAAGTTTTCCAATCAATGTATCCCTAGTTACTGGTGTATTAGGCATTGTTCTCAACCCATTTATAGCAGTAACCTTCATTTTATATGCTGGTGGCAATCCTCTTAAAACTTTTGAAACAATTTCATCTTCACTTAAGGTTCCTCCCCAACATTTAATACCCAAAACAATTTCATTAACTCTTTCCATAAAAGCAGAAATCCTTTCATCTTCTTCCATTTTTAGGTTTTCATACCTGATCCGGAAGCTTTCAAGTTTTGCAATTTTGACTGTGGAATCTCCTTCATTCAATGTTTCCAAGTGACCCCAAATAGCTTTAGCAGTTGATCTATCTGATAATCCCATGATTTGTTGATCTGATAATGCACTCAAAAGTGCTTCTCTAGCTTTGCAATCATTTTCTTCATCTTTTTCTAAGGTAGGGGGATTAGGCTGACTGAGAGTAGGAGCAGTATAGCCATTCTTTGTAACTTCTCATATGTCCTTTCCAATGTAATTCAAATGTGTCTCCATCCCGATCTTCCATATGCCATAGTTGGTTCCATCAAGTTTGGGACTGTCCTTCCTGAAATAGTTAGTAGACATTGGATCTCCTCAAGCTGTTAAACTTCTGCAAAAAGAGGACTAGGCTCTGATACCAATTGTTAGGTCCCGGGGACAACTGAGAGGGGGAGGGGTGAGTCGGTTGTCAAATAAATTCAAACCAAAACAACTTAACCAACTTTAATGCTTAATACCTGTAAACCAAACTGTTATGCCGGTAGATAGTTTTATCAGTTAATTACAGTACCAGTAAAGATTAATAAATGAAATAGAAACACAATAACATCCACAGCACATAACACCAATATTTGTACGTGGAAACCTTGTAAGGGGAAAAACCACTGTGGGAAACTTTACCCACAATCAGATGATACTACTGCAGATAATATGCGTATACAAATGGGTTTTGCACATGTGGAAAGGCCAAGCACCTAGAGCTCATTGCTCAAACACAAATATGAGTCACACTAACTACAATTGGATGGTTAAATCCAATAAGGATGTACTACTCAAAATAGCATCTTACTATGTTAGATTCAGTACCGGTGTAGTTCTAATAGTGTTCACAAAAACCTTGCTTCACCTTCAAATGATGTTTGCATGTAAAGCTCTGCTTATTCTCGCATATACCGAATTACTTTTTGCTTCACATTCCACACTTGATCTTACAAATAAGATCTTATATTTATATCATAACCTAAGACCAATTTTAGTAGGTCATCTCTAAAGGATTTTACAATAAAATAAATTTACAAATAAAACAATATATGGTGCAATGACCGATTAAACATGTCGGCTTGATGCATTTACAACAATAATAAAACATCTCCATAGCATGTCATGCTGATCTGGAATAGATGAGCCTGTCGGTGAATGACCTGGACCTATTTGTCGATAATAACAATTATGCAAATACAAATATGCAAATGAACAAATCTCCAAGACAAAGTGTCCAAACAATGTCTTCGACATAACAAGGTGTTTTTCATATCATTCCAAGTGCTGGTGAACATTATATCTTATCGGTGTACCAGATACGAGTGACTATGCATAAGTCACTTGCTTGCTGGTAAACATTGCCAATTCTTCAAAGTGCCAAAGTTGATAAGTGATAGTAGGTGTTGACATCAATGACAAAACCATACCAAAATACCAACACCCTCAACTATCTCCTAAGCCTAGTCGTGTCCCTCTCTAGATCCTGGATCTCATCTGCTTGTCCCTAGCAGATCTCACTCAAGGATAGTAGCTCATCCTCCTCCTCTCTCCCCTCACCCTGTCCCTATGGCTACTCTTGTCCTTGTCCTTGTCCCTATACCTATCTAGGAACCTATGGTGCTGGCACCTTTAAAGGCAATCCACCTCTACCCCTCACTACATGTATCCCTCTCTCCTTTAAGCCACTCTCCTCTCTACCACTGCACCCCGCCTCCACTGTCAGTCTCTACCTCCACCATCCCCACTATCATCTCCATCACCTCCACCATCTCCCTCTATCAACTCCCCCAGATCTGTCAGCCATGGAAATGGATGCTTTGCCCAATATGCAGTTTACTTTGCATCCATCCCTGCATCCTCTACATTTGCCCATACGTCCCAAGGCATGGGAACAATCTCTAGAAGTTGTGTCACTTCCTGATCATAAGAAAGAAATGGCCCTAAATGCATGTGATCCCTCATAGTTTGTCCATACATCCCTGACCCTCGTGGCATTCAATGTATCCAGTCAAACTGCCTGCATACCCTTTCTATCAACTGTCACTCAATAATATACGATGTCATCCCTATCAGATACCTGCTCCGGACTACATACGACAACTCCACTTCATCATCCTACCACTCCTCACAAGCTAAGTACAACCTCCATACCACTCTGTCTACCTCATTAATAACTCAATGCCAATACTCTAGCCTCCCAATCTGTGGCTATGAAGTAATCATATCATATAGATGTACATAACTGCACCCATGTCCTCTGTCTCTAAAGTGTATCGATCATGTAATTGACAGATGCTCATACACCCATACCTGTAATAGTGTGACTCCACACCCCAATCCTGTTGATCTATGATATATAAACTGATGCAGCTCATAATACAAGTGTGCCAGCAGACATGATCCCCATGCAAACCTAGTGTCCTTAGTCATCAATGTCTCCAGAGTCCTCCCCATCCCACTACCAACCCTCGCGTCACCTTGTCTAAACAGAGGAATCCACTGATCACTCTTGCTAGCACCACTAGTAGTGCCAATCCTGTAGCTTTCATGGTGTCCCACAACACATGTCCTACCCTCAGCTCTAGTCCTGGATCCAGAAATACTCATCTCAGTGCATCCTTGTCTCTCTCTCGATCTTAAGGAACCAACTCCCCAACGATCGGTATCCTTAATATCCTCTGAGGTGACTGACATCTCACCCATCAACAAATGAAACATGCATGTCTCTGAGTGCCATGTCTTAGCTAATGCAGTCAACAATCCCATGTTTTCCCAAAACTCAGGCACATACATAATGTATCGCAATCCCATAGCCTAAACTGCTGCTCTATCCTCGAACGTCGGCTTTGGTCATAAACTTCGAGTCGAAGGGAATATCTCCCATGACTCCAACATCGGTAGGTCCTCCTGCAATAAAGCAAATCAACTGTGTCAATCCTAGTAGCATTCCTTGTTCATCACAAAGTGCTCTTTTTTATCCTAGTGCTTATATCTATCCTATGACACTCTATTCTAGTGGTACTCCCTATTTATCACAAAGTGTTATTTTTTATCCTTCTGCTTATATCTATCATATGGCACTCTATCCTAGTAGCATTCCCTGCTCATCACAAAGTGTTGTTTTTTTATCCTGGTACTTATATCTATCATATGGAACTCTATCCTAATAGCATTCCCTATTCACCACAAAGTGTTGTTGTTATCCTATCTTTTAGGGCACCTACTTGAGTGTATCCTCTTGAGTAGCTTATCCAATTGACAATGTATGTTCTATCACAAAATTGTCAATTTCAGTTGAATCCAATTGACAACGTATCTTCTATCACAGAATTGTCAATTTCTATGGTACTCCCTATTCATCACAAAGTGCCTCGATCTATTCTATCCCAAGGTCTTTGCTTGAGTGTATCCTCTTGAGTAGTTTCCTGATTGGTAACATATGTTCTATCACAAAATTGTCAATCCTGGCCCTATTCGTTATCTTAGTCTTCCCTAGAGGACCCGTTTGAGTGTATCCTCTCAACAACTTATCCAATTGACAGTGTATGTTTATCACAGAACTGCTGATTTGACCTTGAAGACATAAATGCACATTCATGACACAAACATGCTTGCATACTTCACAAATGTGCCTACTCTACACAGATGTGCCTAAATCACACAGACGCACCTCTATTCAATATAGATGTGCCTGTCCTACATAAACGTGCCTGCACTTAGTAGACATGCTTGAATTGAACACATACGCTACTGAAATCATAGACGCGCATGACACCAATGCAAACGTGCCTTGGCATTTTTCTCCTCGCTTGACATTTTATTTTGACCTACCTAAAGCACATTTATTTCCCTACCTAGCATGCATTTATGACAACAATTAATGCAACAAAGTACAAAGAGGTTTTGTGGTACTTACCATCTCTCCTGCATCTGTTGGCCTCTAATATCAGCGAACATGATTGAATCTGTGCACCAATGCCATCGCTACTGACTACTGACTACTCATTGCTCTCTCTACATTCTAATCTCTTAGGTGTGTGGATGACAATGAGGATGTTTTCCCTCGTAGTCTATTTTATAAACTACACTATCCCTAGTCTCCCGTGTCAGTCTTCTTTATCCCATGACTCTGTCACTCTATCCTTTCTAGCCTTTCTTTCTTATTGGGAGATTGTCTGCAATCTTTTTAGACATATTCATCCAATCTCTGGAGGGGGCATATCATTCCTATCTTGGGGCAACTTTGTATCATTTTATCTTATCTTCTTTGAAACAATGCGACAAGATACATTGTCTCAAAGAGGGGCAAAATGTAGACACCTAAAATTGTCTTGTCAAATTAGATAAATATTTTATTTATTTAATTATTTTAGCCTAATTCTTCTATTAATTAAATGAATCTTTATTTATTTAATTAATTCATTTATCCTCTTCTAGCCTTATTTCTCATTTAAATAAATACCTTTATTTATTTAAATTATCCTTTTCTTAAATTAAATAAATATTTTATTTATTTAACTATCCCACTTCTTCTATTAATTAAATAAATTTTTATTTATTTAATTAATTCATTAACCTTTTCTATCCATGACACATGTCATTCATCTCTTAATTCCTACACTACCTACCCTCCTATTATTTTCTTATTTCTTTTACCTACCCTCTAATCCTAGCCGACCATTTATCTATTACACCTCTTAATCTTATCCCTCCATTTCTTATAGTGTCTTCTATATAAGGGGATACTTCATTATCAATCTTCTTGGACTTTCTTTCGAACTTTCATATGCGATCTAGCTATCAACCACATTTCCGTTCTTTGTTGAGCTCTTGTGCACACATAAAATCTGAGAGCAAATATATCAATGAAGATCAATGGAGATAGGAAGAATGGAGATCCAAACCCTATTGGACATGTGATGGTATAATCTTTATGATTTGTTGGTTTACATTGTCTTATGTAATCTTCATATGTTATTGTGGATCTCTGTTGTTGTTAGGCTAGGGTTTTGTGGTTGAATTCATTCCGTCTTTCAATATTGATGTTTCCAATTTTACCATAAACACCAACCATTTGGGATTATCCCACACCTTGGGATTAATTGTTGCAAATAGCCCTTCAAAAATCCACACCATCTCAACCAATTTTCTTTTTCCATTAGTTCCTTAACCAATATTTTTGTCTCCCCTACGTCTACTTGTGCTAAGATGGTGCACATCTGATTGTTGTTGGTGCATGTCTAATGAGATGTGCTACAATTTCTAGGTTGTTGCACCATTTCTAGGCTATGGTGCAGTTGCAAAGCAGTGGCAAAATTGGTAAACTAGTGTGCTTGAGCTAGGTTAATGTGAATGTGTCAAAACCAAAAGTTTTCATGGATTGACCTAGGTCAGGATTAGGGTTCATGTTGATATGTAGGATGACTTAGGTTGTCTATAATTGAGGGAAAGAAGTATCCCATTTGAAAAATGGATGCCATGATTTGACAGAGGATGGTCATATGAGATTGGTTGTAGCTCATTTATGGCAGTGGCTTAGATGCCTAACATTTGAGCGAATTGTGGTATGTATGTATTACATTATATTGAAATTATTATAGAAGGAATTCAAAGTAATAAACAAGACTACATTATTAAAGAAAATGCAAAGATCAAGAAATTAAACATAACCAGAGTAAATTTCTAGTGAGGGTCTACAAATGGATTACAAATGTCCCTAATTAATACTTATCAAGACACGTTGTTGGCTAATCTTGTTAACCACTCATTCAAAACAATTTTTCATGTGTTGTCATTTGACTAACTATCATCCTAACTTACAATAGTTGGAGTATGTCTCAATAGCCAATTCAAAACATCACACTTTTATTTTAATATTTCTATAAAGATAATTATAATTATGTAATATATAAGATAATTCATCTATTCTTTATGCTTTGATGCATGCTCATACCCTACTTGAAAGATTTCATTTTGGCATAGGTTTGGAGTATGGTGAAAGATGTGAAGTTATCAAGTTGGTGCACTATTTATATTTATGCTAATCAACCAAAATTTTACTACTGTCATAAATGTAAATAAAATTATTATAAAAATATGTACATGTAGCAAATGAAAATTTCCTATGAATTGACTACTTTTCCTTGTGAAAGTGTATTTTTGAGAAAATATATCTACACTTAATATTTACAACTATATTATGAAACATTCATTCTAGATACCATTAGATATAAAAAAAGCTATGAGCTTCTAGCTATTTAATTTTCACCTCATTATTGTTAGGTCCCGAGAAGGACAACTGAGAGGGGGGATGAATCAGTTGTAAACTAGTTGTTAATAAATTGTAATCCAAATGCAAATTAATCCAACTTAAACTTAATGCCGGTAAACAAACTTAAGTGTCAATAAAATGGATTAACAGTTATAGCAATACCAGTATAACTTAATGCATGAAACAACATCCACAACACATGACACAAAGATTTTGACGTGGAAACCCAGTAAGGGGAAAAACCATGATGGGAAACCTTACCCACAAATAGATGATACTACTGCAGATAGTATGTGTATACAAATGGGATCTGCACACGTAGAAAGGCCAACCGCCTAAAGCTCACTGCTCAATCACAAAATAGGAGTCACGCTGACTACACAATTGGATGGTTAAATCCAATGATAATGTACTGCTCAAAATAGCATCTCTAATGCTGAATTCAGTACGGATTAAGCTTTGGACATGAGTGTCAAAATACCTTCATAGCCTTCCTTCAACCTTCAATTAATGTCTGCGTGATTTGCACAAGGATTTGCTTATTTTCTCTCTTCAATATTTGAATAGACTCATACTATATCCTATATCCCGATCTTCAACAAGATCTTACAATAATTTATACAAAACGTAAGACCAAATGAATAGGTTGGCTCACTAAAGATATTACATTTAAATCAATTACAAATAAGTCTTGATGCGATATAACATGTCGGCTCAATACATTTACCACAATATCCAATCAATAAACAATCTCCATAATGTGTCATGCTAATCTGGAATAGATAAGATGTACCAGTCCAAAACCTAGAGTTATCTGCCGGCAAAGGCAAATCTGTCAACCTAATTAGACCAATAAGAAAAACACCAAAACTAAACTTCCAGTCTATATCTTCGACATAACTAAATGATCTCCAAGTTATCATTGCTTCCGATGAACCATATAACCTGCTGGTGAACACATACTGGTGAACCATAGTGTCGGTTCAACAGTAAACGAATACAACCATAGTACCAAAATAACAATGTACACTTCCAAGAAGATAAGTGTTGACATGAATGACAAAACCAATGCAACACATGACGAAGTCATCCATAATACCAACAATCTCCCCCTTTGGTATTGATGACAATACTACATGGAAAAAAATCCAAGTACCAAAAACAGAATGCCAAAACCTGTAAACCAACAGTCTCCCAAAGGTAGATCAATACAAAGTTTGTTACAAAATCAAAACAAAAAATACATAGAGTATATCTCTTTCTCAAGGAATAATGTTTTTCCATAGATATCTCTCCCCCTTTGACATCAAATGCCAAAGAAGTTAAGAATTCAAAACTTAACATTCAGCCAACTACTCCCCTTGAGAAGTAGTTCTCTTCCATCAAAGTCAGAAAAAGATTTTTCTGTTAGTTCCTATTGGTTTTATGCCAATCATAAATATCTAAGTCTCTGCCAGTGGGGAAATCACCCCAAGCTACTCTCTAAGTGTCATGCCCAAACTTTTGGGCAAGGACGGGATAATTTTTTTTTAAAAGATCACAACTTAGTGACATTAAATGTTGCTAATACGAGATGCACTATCAAGTTTTGTCTTTAACTATGTTTGAGTTAACTTTAATCTCTAACTCAAGTAAGAGAAAATAATATTTAACTTAAATACAGAATACTAAAATGATTATTTATTATCTCATCAATATTTAATCAATAAATTAATTTAGTCAATTAAATGGCGTAGATAAAAATTAATTTCCAATAACCGTTATTGTTTTTAGGAACTAATTAATTTAGTCCTAGCACTTAGTTTATAAATGTCTATATTTTATTTTATCAATAATTAAAATATGATTACACTAAATCGACATAGGGTCAATTAAATTCATAACGAAAATTGTCCTATAAGGTTTACTCTCCAAAAATCTACATAAGATTAAACTACAATAATAATAATAAAATATTAAACATCATTTTAAAATTTACCCTTATGTTTATCAAAAAATATATTTTCCCATGTGTTTATTATAAACATATATAGAGATTAAAAACACTTAATAAAATATTTAATCCAAAATTTGCCCTGCCCCTTCATATTTTTACTCTCTCTCTCTCTCTATATATATATATACATAAATATGTTTTCTCATTATTAATAAATAACCATGAAAACCCTAAATTTTAAATACTATAATAATGCCCCCTTTTTTTTTATTTCTTTCATTCCTATTTTTTAACTTTTCGAATACCCTAACCCCAATCGGATTAGGGTTTCGAATTTTCTTATGATACAGGGTGCTGAATGCATGACAATGGAGAGGTGGGTGGCTGAAGTTTACTATTGAAGAGGGGAGGGATGGTGGCCATGGAGGGGGGCTCCCTGTAGGGGCGGCCACTGCCGAGCTTGCTAGTTGCAGCCCATAGAGGCGGCCTAGGTTACCGATGTGAAATGCGGCCCGCAGCGCCGGCAGCGTCACCCCTATGAGGCGTCGCCCATAGGGGGGGTCGAAGCCTCCCCACTGTGGGTTGCAGCCCACAGTGGCAGCTATGGCCGTCACTAGGGGTCACTGCCTACAGTGCAGAGGGGGGCTGCCCTGTGGGAAAATCTGTAGGGGCTAAGCCCCTTTCATGGTAATAATTTTTTTTTTGTAAATTTAAATTTGTTTATTATATATATAGTTTAATATATATATATATATATATATATATATATATATATATATATATATATATATATCTGGCATATATAACCACTTCTTTTTAAATATTTAAAGGTAGTTTTAATATCTATATATTTATATATATATATTAAATGCATTTGAAACTCAGGCTAATTATACTATGCAAAAATATAGTTATTATATATTTTTTTTGAAACTTTTAAACATTATGACTATAATAATTTAATTTAATTCAATGTATTTTTTTTCTTAAATTAAATACCATATATCTGAGATAGCCTAATTAACTATAGGTTTAATTTCTGCAAATAAATAAAAATAAGAGATAAACAAATATGAACAACTATATAAATATGTTATATTTTTATTTTTAAATAGATAGACCATTTAATTCTAGATTTTAATTTCTGCAAACAAGTAAAATGACAGAATTAAATCAATTTATACAACAACTAATTTTAGACTAGAAAATATTGAAATAAAACTTAGAGATACTCATATTAATTTTTAGATTTGTTTTCTGTGAATAAATGAAAAGGAAAAATGACAGAGTATAATAAGACATATTCATCAACTACATAAATCTAGGTTTCTTTTTGTTTTTTAATTAAACTTAGAAATATGCATAAGGAAATAAACTAGAACATTTGTTTTCAAAGTACCATGCATGCAATCATTTCAAATTTCCAGAACAATACAAAACGTAAATTCAACATAAATAATTCATTTTGCAACCAAATAATACTTGAATAAAAACAATGTATTTCCTTAAGGTATATTTAAAATACATTATAGTCAACCTTACAAATGGATCTCTCATTTCTATTAAATGAGGATCTTAAAATATTAGATACATTTCCTTTCGAAAATAAATACAACATAGTTTCCCTTTACATTGCTGCAACTTAAAAACATAATTTTCCATTTCTAAATCTTTTTCTGAAAACAAATAAAACTAGCAACTTCTACTTGTTCTTTTTCATTCTTCCAACAACCTACAAAAAAATCATAGGCTATGACCATGGAGTGCTCACCTCCTAGCCTAGGCTAACTAGTAGCCACCCCCAAGCTTGGAGAACCAAGCCCTGGACAGGTTACACACATGCAAACACAACAATCAGGGGAAAACAATCACAAACATATTCCCAACCAAGACTACACTTCAACCACACAATGTGATGATTTTACACGGGTGGTAGTGGACCAAATACCCTGAGGAGACTGCAAGTATGGTAAAACACAAGGCCACCTCATGGCAAAAAATGATAAATCATAAGTATAACAACCCCACAACCTTATGCCCCCCAAGGCATTCATGCCTTATTTCCCTGCTTATGACCCCCAAATGCATAAACAAGCCATGCAACAAGGGTAACATAAAAATCCCTTGAGATCACTTTCATATTGAGAGCCTCTCACTCAAGGGCTGTCAAACTTCTACCACCCACAAGACCATCCTCTCTCCCAAGAGTAGGAGGTCTTGGTTACTCCCAAAACAAAAAATGCATAGAAGAAATAAAAGAAATAATGCGTAAAAATTTTCCAAAAGAAATTTCAAGAAACTAGCCTTTTCTTACAAGCAAATCTTTTTAACATAACATGCAAAATGAAAACAATACAAAAAGAAGTTAAACCAACCTTCAAACTGCCCAAAGGTATGCTAGATCTAGTTGAGGATGAGCAGCCTAATTCCACAATCCTTGTTTCTCTACCCTTAGCTAAATTCCTATACCAAATCCTTTCTTTTAAAAATTGCATTGTCACCAAAAATGGAGAGTGGGCGATTACCCGCAAAATCTCTATTCTTCCCGAAGAAGACCTCAGTGAGAGTTCTCACAGGTTTCTAAAATTAAAAAAGGAAAAAGTTAGAAAAAGATCAAAAGGAATCTCTTGTCAAAAGGAAAGTTAACTAACCTAGATGATGCCTACTAAATTCCATTTTCGTACATCTTAGAAAACTCACTTTTTAGGGTGACTAAACAACCACATGGGAGTTGTCACATGCCTAAAATTACTCCTAACCCTTAGGTATACATTATGGGCTTTAGGAAACACCTTTAAACTACCCCTATGAGTCCATTTAACACTTTTTAAACCCATCTGAAGTTAACTTTCGGGTCAAACCTATGTTGACCACCCCAAAGATTCTCTACCCTAGAAAAATATAGAACCTCATTAAATTTTGAAAAAGCTATGGTTAAACAACTCCCTCCAAGAGACAAATTAAAAAATCAAGACATAAATCAACACGTGTCAAGTGACACAATAAAAATACTTTTACAAAATTACACATGAAATTTTGTCTCTTGTTGGATTTAGATAAATAAATTCAATTTAACACATGCAACATTTACTTTCACAAATAAAATATGATACAAATGGGGTGTTGTCTCTCCAAATAGACAAACCCTGGTTTTACAAATGTACATAGGTCTAGGTTTGGTTCTCCATAATATTTTCATGGTCACATGGATAATTTTCCTGAGCATCTCAATTACACATTAGTAATTTCAAATAACCTCATATAATATAAAACACATGAATAAGAATACACATCAAACACTCTGCATACAATATACATTTAAACAATTCAATAAATCTTACATCCAAATAATCCACATAAGCAATTATCATAATCCCCATAATTTTAATCCATACGTAAAACATGCATCCTATTTCTATCATTATAGTAAAGTCCTACAAATCCAATAATGGCATATATCATCTCAAAGTAATCCTATTCTAGGATCATACATAGAAATGAAGCATCATTATATATATCGATGTTATCCAAATCATGAAATCATATAAGTTCCAAATCTATAATGTATAAAAATAAAGCAACCATAATAGTCTCAACATGAAAAATACTGAAATGTTAGGATGAGTTGGTGTAGGGCCTCACACCCTCCCCCTCTAGGCATGAACTTCCTCCTCGAGTTCATAAAAAAGATGAGGGTACTATGATCTTATACATGCTACATCCTCCCATGAAGCTGTAACCTCATCATAGCAATCCCACTAGACCCTAACCTGGTCCAGCTCTCGACCTCAAAGGGCTAGTGTCCGACATGCCAAAATGCGAATAGACTCTGAAGCTAGCTGCCCGTCCGACTCCACCTGCAAGGCATCCCAATCTAAAATATGAGACTCATCATAGATATACTTTCTCAAAACTGATACATGAAACACATCGTGGATGCGTGATAGGCTAGGTGGCAATGCTAAATGGTAGGCAACTGGTCCTATCCTCTCAAGGATCTCAAATGGTCCTACAAAGTGAGGTGCAAGCTTAGAACCCTTTTTGTAATGGATTGGACTCTTATGTGGTCTCACTCTCAAGAAGACTCTGTCTCCAACTAAGTAGCTATGGTCTATCCTCTTCACATCTGCATATTTCTTCTGTCTATCCTATGCCTCTCTAAGATGCTGCCTAATCAAATCCACCTGCTATTCCATATCTCAAACTATCTCAGGACCAATAGCAACTCTATCCTCTATGCAGCCCCAACTCAACGGTGTCCTACAAGGCCTATCATATAATGCCTGATAGGGTGGCATCCCCAAAGAAGTGTGATGCCCATTGTTATAGGCAAAATCCATTAAGGGAAGGTACTCTTTCCATTTGGTCTGATGATCCATGATGTACATGCAAAGCATATCCTCTAACACCTGGTTAACACTCTCTATTTGACCATCCATTTTTGGATGATAGGTTGTACTAAAATTGAGCTTAGTGCCCATAGCTTCCTGTAATGCCTTCCAAAAGGAAGAAGTGAAGAGGGAATCCCTGTCAGAAATAATCTTGCGTGGAATGCCATGAGGTCTGGAAATGTCTCGCAAGAACACCCGTGCTACTGTTGGTGCTGTGAAGGTAGTCCAAACTAGTGAAAAGTGGGCCACTTTGGTCAACTTGTCAACTGTCACCAAGATGGCATCATGGCGACGAGATGACATAGGAATACCAATGATGAAATACATGGATATAGTATCCCACTTCCACTCTAGTATAGCATGAGACTGGAGCAACCCACTTGGATGGCGGTGCTCCGCCTTGACTCTCTGACACTCAAGGCATCAGGCTACTAACTCAGCAATGAGTTGCTGCATTCCTGGCCAATGATATAACTGTCTCAAGTCAGCATGCATCTTCTTAACTCTAGGATGTGCTACATAAGGAGCTCTATGAGCCTCCATGACAATGAACTCTCGCAAACCTTTGGAAGAAGGTACATAGATGTGCCCTCTATGGCGTAATAGTCCATCGGACTCCAAAGAATAATCCACATATTTTCCTTCTAGAGTATCCTAAGATTGTATTACCTGACAAACCTCTAAATAACATCCATCCTCTGGCAACTGCTATAATATCCAATCTCTCAAATCCGTGCCCATAGATATGTTGTATACCTCATGACATCTCCTACTCAAAGCATCTGCAACTACATTTTCTTTCCCTTTGATGTAGTTAACGTCAAAATCATACTCGCACAAGAACTCCATCCATCTCCTCTGACGTGCATTAAGGTTCGGCTGAGTAAATATGTATTGAAGACTCTGATGGTCTGAATGAAGCTCAAAATGATGGCCCAAAAGGAAGTGTCTCCACCTCACGAGTGCATGCACTACTGCTGCAAGCTAAAGGTCATGAGTACGGTAGTTAAGCTCATGAGTCTTAAGTTTCCTAGACTCAAAAGCTATAGCCCTACCATCCTATATAAGGACTGCTCCTAAACCCTTTAGGGAAGCATCTGTGCAAACCATGAAGTTAGCTGAGGGATCTGGTACTACAAGGATAGGTGTACTAGTAAGTGCCTTTTTGAGTTCCTGAAAGGCCCTATCGCACTTCTCTGTCCACTCAAATTTCTTCCCTTTATGCTGAAGAGAAGTAATAGGATGTGCGACTCTAGAGAATCCCTCAACAAAGCGTTGGTAATAACCTGCTAAGCCCATGAAGCTCCTGACCTCTGTTACACTAGTTGGCGCTGGCCAATCCATAATAGCTCTGATCTTTGATGGGTCTACTGAGATCCCATCACCAGAAATAACGTGCCCAAGGTACTTGACCTCTAATTGAAAAAAAGCATACTTTGACAAACTGCCAAACAAGTGATTGTCCCTCAAACACTACAAAACCTATCTCAGGTGCTCCTCATGCTCCTTCTCATTTCGAGAATATATCAATATATCATCAAGGAACACAATCATAAAGCAATCTAGAAATGTGTGGAATACCCCATTCATGAGGCTCATGAAAATAGCTAGAGCATTCATAAGACCGAATGGGACCACGGTGAACTCATAGTGGCCATATCTAGTGTGAAATGCGGTCTTGTGGATATCGCTTTCCACTATCCTCAACTGATGGTATCTTGACTTCAGATCAATTTTGGAAAATACTTTGGCACCCTGAAGTTGGTCGAATAAATCATCAATTCTAGGTAAAGGATATCGATTCTTGATGGTTACTTTGTTCCACTGATGATAATCCATGCATAATCACTCAGATCCGTCCTTCTTCTTCATGAAGATGACTGGTGCACCCCAAGGGGATACGCTAGGAGGAATGTGACCCTTCTCAAGGAGTTCCTCAAGCTGCATCTTGAGCTCATTAAGCTCATTTGTGGTCCTCCTATAAGGTGCTCTTGAAATTGGCTCAACTCTTGGTACAAGGTCTATATGAAAGTCAATCTCTCTATGGAGCGGCATCTCAGGTAGCTCTGAAGAAAACACGTTTGAATATCCCTTAAGGATAGGATGGTCCTCAATTGATGTTTCCTTTTCGTCCTCTTCCTCTCTATCACTAATAGTGATGGAAAATAGCTGACATCCCTTTCGTATGCTTCGCTTAAGCTGCATTGTGGAAATCATACGAAGAGACACAGGTCTCTGAATCCCTATGATTACTATGGGTGAACCCTAATCATCCTCACACTCGATTTCTTTCCGGCAACAATCCATCTTGGCTCTGCAGGCATAAAGCCAATCCATGCCAAGTACGATGCCATATGATCCAAGTGGTGTAACTCTAAGGTCTACTAAGGTGGTGGTATTACCAATCTGAAGCTGACAAGCCCTAACCTCTGATTCCACCAACACTCTAGCCCCTGAAGCTAACTCCACTTCCCAACTGACACCCTGTCTAATAGCCACTAGCCCACAATGCTCCACAACCAATGGAGATGTAAAGGAGGCAGTAGCTCCTGAATCAAATAATATAGATACACTGTTACCTCTGATCATACCTGCAGCCTCAATGACTATGGCCTGGTGCTCTGCCTGGTGGTTGTCAACTACTACAAAGACTCTATGGGACTTGCCCATATCTCCAACTATAGGCTTTGATGTTGCCATCCTCTGATTCCCTACCATCTAACCCTGAGGGAAATCCCTTGCCATGTGTCCCATGGCTCCACATGTGAAGCAAGCACCGCGTGCCTAAAACTGAGCGCCTTGAGGCCTATAGAAAGATTGTCCCCCTATCCTACTAGAACCACTGTACCCACCCCTGGAGGACTACTGAGTCCTCGCCAAAGGTGTGTAAGGAACCTGAGCTCACTGATCTTGCCTCTGACCCTATGACTGCCACTGCTTGGGCTTTGCACCCTACTAATTCTGTGAAGGCCTCTACCTCTAGTTCTATTGTGACTGTTGCGGAGGAGGGGGTTTGGAGAACCCCTGTGTTTCTATTATTTCCCTTCTAATGGGGTTTCTAAAATCCATATGTTTGGGGTGTAGAGTTTTGGTTCTGGAATTGATCCCTTGTATCCTGTGACCTGACCTGAATCTCCTCTGCTATCAGTGCTTTCTCCATGGTAACCCGAAGGCTCCTTAGAGCGGACATCCTCACTGGTCCTACTATGCCGACATTTAGCTCTCTGATGAAACGATTGATGAGAATTTTCTCGTCCTTTAGGTAGTCCACGTATGGAAAGAGCTCAAAGAATTTGCTCTCGTATTGGGTCACTGAGAGACCCTTTTGCTGGAGGTCATGGAACTCATCTATCCTACGCTGTCTGTAATGTTCTGACAAGTACCTCTCCCTGAACCTCTCTGTAAATATCTCCCATGTGAGAGTATCAAGAACTAAACCACACTTGTATTCCTCCTATCTCCACCATGTGGAGGTCGTTCCTCTCAATAAGTGTACTGCTACACATGCCCTTAGATTGCTCTCGCAAGAGCGCAATGCAAAGAACCTCTCAAGGCTCAAAAGCCAAGCCTCAACTTCTAAACCATCGGTAGATCCCCCAAAAGATGGTGGCTGGAGGCGCATAACCTCCCTGATAAGATCCCCTAGCTCCCAATGAGCTCTCTCACAATACACTGGCTTTGCCATTGGAGGTGGTCTTGGTAGGTGCACAGACTCAGGCTCATTCCCACCCTGATTCTCTACAGAAATAGGAGGTGGACTCCTGCTTCGTTCCCTATCTGTTGATCTATGACTCCCTGAGTTCTAATTTTCAACATGATGATCCTCTGCTGGAAACCTATCCTAGACAATACCAATCAGATTCAGGAGTGCTTCTTAGATGTTTTGGTTTGGGTCGACTGGTTGTTCGGGAGGAGCCTCTGGGTTCACTTTCGGAACCGATTCCTCCCTATTGACCTCTTCGTGTACCATGCGTGCACACCTAGGATCTCTTCTGTGCTTGCGAGCTTGTCACATAGTCAGAGGCATCCTAAAGAGAAAATAAAATAAATTAAATTAAATAACCAATTTCTTTGGAAAAATATTTAATTAATTAAATTTAAATATCCTAGGAAATCAATATAGTAAAATTAATTAAATAATTTAAAGCGAAACGTAATGGAGAAAGGTTCCTAGTGTTGGAAACCTTGCTCTGATACCAAAATGTCATGCCCAAACTTTTGGGCAAGGACGGGATAAATTTTTGTCTTTAA
The DNA here is from genome assembly GCF_030272615.1 of Cryptomeria japonica. Taxonomy (NCBI): domain Eukaryota; kingdom Viridiplantae; phylum Streptophyta; class Pinopsida; order Cupressales; family Cupressaceae; genus Cryptomeria; species Cryptomeria japonica. The sequence goes on along the minus strand of NC_081406.1, from coordinate 147,347,868 downwards.
CTATGTTTGAGTTAACTTTAATCTCTATCTCAAGTAAGAGAAAATAATATTTAACTTAAATGCGAAATACTAAAATGATTATTTATTATCTCATCAATATTTAATCAATAAATTAATTTAGTCAATTAAATGGCGTAGACAAAAATTAATCTCCAATAAGCGTTAATTGTTTTTAGGAACTAATTAAATTAGTCCTAACACTTAGTTTATAAATGTCTATATTTTATTTTACCAATAATTAAAATATGATTACACGAAATCGACATAGGGTCAATTAAATTCATAACGAAAATCATCCTATAAGGTTTAATCTCCAAAAATCTATATCAGATTAAACTACAAAAATAATAATAAAATAGTAAACATTATTTTAAAATTTACCCTTATGTTTATCAAAACATATATTTTCCCATGTGTTTATTATAAACATATATAGAGATTAAAAACACTTAATAAAATATTTAATCCAAAATTTTCCCTACCCCTTCATATTTTAACTCTATGTGTATATATATATACATAAATATGTTTTCTCATTATTAATAAATAACCATGAAAACCCTAAATTTTAAATACTATAATAATGCCCCCTTTTTCTAATTTCTTTCATTCCTATTTTTTAACTTTTCGAATACCCTAACCCCAACCGGGTTAGGGTTTCAAATTTTCTGATGATATAGGGGGCCGAATGCATGACAGTGGAGAGGCGGGCGACCGAAGTTTTCTGTTGAAGAGGGGAGAGATGGCGGCCATGGAGAGGGGCTCCTCGTAGGGGCGCCCACTGCCGAGCCTGTGGGTCGCGACCCATAGAGGTGGCCTAGGGCCGCTGTGGAACGCGACCCGCAACCCCGGCAGTGTCACCGCTATGAGGCGTCGCCCACAGGGGGGCTGAAGTCTCCCCATTGTGGGTTGTGGCCCATAGTGGCGGTTGCGGCCGTCGCTGGGTGTCGCCACCCACAGTGCGAAGGGGGGCCGTCCAGCGGGAAAATCCACAGGGGCCGAGCCCCTTTCATGGTAATAAATTTTTTTTGTAAATTTAAATTTGTTTATTATATATATAATTTTATATATATATATATATATATATATATATGTATATATATATATATATATATATATATGCATTTGAAACTCAGGCTAACTATACTATTTAATAATATAGTTATTATATATTTATTTTGAAATTGTTAAACAATATGACTATAATAATCTGATTTAATTCAATGTATTTTTTTTCTTAAATTAAATACCATATATCTGAGATAGCCTAATTAACTGTAGGTTTAATTTCTACAAATAAATTAAAAAAAGAGATAAATAAATCTGAACAACGACTATATAAATATGTTATATATTTTTTTAAAAATAGATAGACCATTTAATTCTAGATTTTAATTTCTGCAAACAAGTAAAATGACAGAATTAAATCAATTTATACAACAACTAATTTTAGACTAGAAAATATTGAAATAAAACTTAGAGATACTCATATTAATTTTTAGATTTGTTTTCTGCGAATAAATGAAAAGGAAAAATGACAGAGTATAATAAGACATATTCATCAACTACATAAATCTAGGTTTCTTTTTTTTTTTTAATTAAACTTAGAAATATGCATAAGGAAATAAACTTGAACATTTGTGTTCAAAGTAACATGCATGCAATCATTTCAAATTTCTGGAACAATACAAAACAAAAATTTAACATAAATAATTCATTTTGCAACCAAATAATACTTTAATAAAAACAATGTATTTCCTTAAGGTATATTTAAAATACATTATAGTTAACCTTACAAATGGATCTCTCATTTCTATTAAATGAGGATCTTAAAATATTAGATACATTTCCTTTCGAAAATAAATACAACATAGTTTCCCTTTACATTGCTGCAACTTAAAAACATAATTTTCCATTTCTAAATCTTTTTCTGAAAACAAATAAAACTAGCAACTTCTACTTGTCCTTTTCCTTTCTTCCAACAACCTACAAATAAATCATAAGCTGTGACGATGGAGTGCTCACCTCCCAGCCTAGGCTAACTAGTAGCCACCCCCGAGCTTGGAGAACCAAGCCCTAGATAGGTTACACACATGCAAACACAACAAGTAAGGGAAAACAATCACAAACATATTCCCAACCAAGACTACACTGCACCACACAATGTGATGATTTTACACGGGTGGTAGTGGACCAAATACCCTGAGGAGACTACAAGTATGGTAAAACACAAGGCCACCTCATGGAAAGCAATGATAAATCATAAGTATAACAACCCCACAACCTTATGCCACCTAGGGTATTCATGCCTTATTTCCCTCCTTATGACCCCCAAATGCATAAACAAGCCATGCAGCAAGGGTCACATAAAAATCCCTTGAGATCACTCTCATAACGAGAGCCTCTCACTCGAGCACTGTCAAACTTTTACCACCCACAAGACCATCCTCTTTTCCAAGAGTAAGAGGTCTTGGTTACTCCCAAAATACAGAATGCATACAAGAAATAAAAGACATAACACATAAAAATTTTCCAAAAGAAAGCTTAAGAAACTAGCCTTTTCTTACAAGCAAATATTTTCAACATAACATGCAACATGAAAACAATACAAAGAGAAGTTAAACCAACCTTCAAACTACCCAAAGGTATGCTAGATCTAGTTGAGGATGAGCAGCCCAATTTCACAATGCTGTTTCTCTACCCTTAGCCAAATCCTTATACCAAATCCTTTCTTTTCAAAATTGCATTGTCTCCAAAAATGGAGAGTGGGTGATTACCTGCAAAATCTCTCATTCTTGCCTAAGTAGACCTCAGTGAGAGTTCTCACAGGTTTCTAAAATTGATAAAGGAAAAACTTAGAAAAAATCAAAAGGAATCTCTCATTAAAAGGAAAGTTAACTAACCTAGATGATGCCTTCTAAATTCAATTTTCGCACATCTTAGAAAACTCACTTTTTAGGGTGACTAAACAGCCACATGGGAGTTGTCACATGCCTAAAATTACTCCTAACCCTTAGGTATACCTTGTGGGCATTAGAAAACACCTTTAAACTACCCCTATGAGTCCATTTAACCCTTTTTAAACCCATCTGAAGTTAACTTTCGGGTCAAACCTAAGTTGACCACCCCAAATATTCTCTACCCTAGAAAAATATAGAACCTCATTAAATTTTGAAAAAGCTATGGTTAAACAACTCCCTCCAAGAGACAAATTAAAAAATCAAGACATAAATCAACACGTGTCAAGTGACAATAAAAATACTTTTACAAAATTACACATGAAATTTTGTCTCTTGTTGGATTTAGGTAAATAAATTCAATATAACACACATGCAACATTTACTTTCACCAATAAAATATGATACTAACGGGGTGTTGTCTCTCTAAATAGACAAACTCTGGTTTTACGAACGTATATAGGTCTAGGTTTGGTTCTCCATAATATTTCCATGGTCACATGGATAATTTTCCTGCGCATCTCAATTACACATTATCAATTTCAATTAACCTCATATTATATAGAACACATGAATAACAATACACATCAAACACTTTGCATACAATATACATTTAAACAATTCAATATATCTTACATCCAAATAATCCACATAAGCAATTATCATAATCCCCATAATTTTAATCCATACGTAAAACATGCATCATATTTATATCATCATAGTAAACTCTTGCAAATCCAATAATGACATATGTCATCTCAAAGTAATCCTATTCTAGGATCATGCATAGAAATGAAGCATCAATATATATATCGATGTTATCCAAATCATGAAATTTTATAAGTTCCAAATCCATAATGTATAAAAATAAAGCAACCATAATAGTCTCAACATGAAAAATACTGAAATGCTAGGATGAGTCTGGGTAGGGCCTCACACTAAGATATTCATATGTTTCCTTAGGCAAAGGCTTTGTATAGACATCTGAAATTTGCTCTTTAGTATTCACATAAACCAATTTAACTTCATTTGCTTCAAGCAAATTACACTTAATAGAAATATGCTTTGTCTTAGAGTGAAATACCAGATTCTTTGATATATCAATTGCTGCTGAATTATGACAATAAATGATTATTGGTTCTTTTCATTTTACCTTTATATCCTTTAACATTTGCTTGATCCATAATACCTGATTACAATTAGTTGCTGCTACAACATATTCTGATTCTGCTATTGATAGTGATGTACAAGTCTTCTTCTTGTTGATCCATGAGATCAATCTGCTACCAAGAAAGAATGCGCTGCCAGTGGTACTCCTTCTGTCATCTACATCTCCTGCCCAATTTGCATCGGTGTATGCACATAAATCAAAATTTTCATCTTTAGGATACCATAAACCAAGATTTGTTGTGCCTTGTAGGTATCGAAAAATCCTTTTAGCTATTGATTCATGGTTTTCTTTAGGATTGCTTTGAAATCTAGATACAATACGTACTGCATTTATTATATCAGGTATTGTTTGTGTCAAATATAGTAAACCTCCAATCATAGATTTGTACCTTGTCGGATTAATAGGATCTAAATCATCCTTCAATGTCAATTTATCAGTTGTATTCATAGGAGTACTTACCAGTTTGGAATTTTGCATACCAAATTTCTTCAAAATTTCCTTCAAGTACTTTGTTTGACATATGAATATACCTTTATTTGTTTGTGAAATCTGCAAACCTAAAAATAATTTTATCTCTCCAATCATAGACATTTCAAATTCTTCCTACATCTTGTTAGCAGGTCCTTACATAATCCATCTTCACCTCCAAAAATGATATCATCTACAAAAACTTCAATAACCAAAATATCATCATTGGTAACTTTGTAATACAAATTGTTGTCAGCATTACCTTTTGTGTAATCAAGCTTCAAAAGATATTTATCCAATCTAGCATACCAAGCTATAAGAGCTTGTTTCAAGCCATATAAAGTTTTCCTTAACCTGCAAACCATGTCCTTATTATTTGTCAAAGAAAATCCATTAGGTTGTTTAATGTAAACTTCCTCCTCAAGATCTCTGTTTAGAAATGCACATTTTACATCCATTTGATAAACTTAATAGTTCTTATGAGCTGCAAATGCAAGAAATAGTCTAACTGCCTCACTTATGGCTACCAATGCAAAGGTTTCATTATAATCAATTCCTTCTTTTTGTGAATAACCTTTACAAACTAATCTTTCTTTGTTTCCGATTACTTCTCCATCTTCATTAAGTTTATTCCTAAATACCCATTAAGTTCCAATTACATTTTTGTATTTAGGCCGGGGAACTAATGTCCAAGTATTGTTCTTTTCAATTTGTTCTAATTCATCTTCCATTTCTTTTATCCAATGTTCATACTTCATGCTTCAATAACAGATGTTGGTTCAATTTAAGAAATTAAACATACCTCTTCATTTAGTAGTCTTCCTCTAGTCATAACACCTTAATTCTTGTTTCCAATTATCTGATTCTCTAAATGATTCAATCTTACATACCTGGGTTAGTTCTATTTAACATTCACATATTGTTGTTCTTCAGCCACTGTTAAGTTTTCTGATATTTCTGGTGTGACTGGGTCTACATTCTGTACCAATGCAGTCTGTGCCAGTTGATCTATGATCATTTCAAGTGTGACTAGGTCTACATTTTGTACCGGTGCAGTCTGTTCTGGTTGATCTATGATTATTTCAACTGTCAGTTCTACAGATCTTGAATCTCCTCTAAAGTGTTCATCTATTTTCACATTAGTACTCTCAATGATTTAATGTAACCTTTTATTATAACATCTATATGCCTTACTTCTAGATGAATAACCAAGAAATATTCCTTCATCACTTTTAGGATAAAATTTGTCAATATACTCATCTCTTCTAATATAACATTTGCTTCCAAATATTCTGAAGTACTTAAGAGTAGGAATATGACCAAACCATAGTTCATAAGGGGTCTTACCGGTTTCACTTTTGATGTGAACTCTATTGAAAGCATAAACTGTTGTATTCACTGCTTCTCTCCAGTACACATGAGGTAGATTTGCTTCCATTAACATTGTTGTTGCTGCATCCAGAATAGTTTTGTTCTTCCTTTCCACAACTCCATTCTGTTGGGGTGTCTGGTGTGCTGATAGTTGTCTTTTGATTCCATTCACTTCACAGAATGCATTAAATTATTTAGATGCAAATTCTCATCCTTGATCCGATCTCAAATGTTTGATTTTATTGACGGTTTCATTCTCTACCATTTCCTTGAATATCTTGAATCTTCCAAAAGCTTTTGATTTCTTCCTGAGAAAAGTAACCCAACACATTGTAGAATAATCATCAATTATTAGCATAAAGTATCTATCTCCTTGTAGACTTCTTGTTCTTGCAGGACCACACAAATCAGTATGAATTAAATCAATAATATTATTGGACTTCTCAGTAATGCTCTTAAATGTTGTTCTAACTTGCTTTCCCATTTGACATTCCTTACATACCGGATTATGAGGTTTCACAATCTTAGGTAAATCCCTTACTGCCTGATTTGAACTGATCTTTACAATGCAATCAAAATTCACATGACAAAGTCTTTTATGCCATAACCAACTTTCATCAATATGTGCAATCAAACATGATTTATCACTGGTATTCAAGTAAAAGATATTACCTTTATTCTAATTACCGGTTGCAATCTCCAATCCAGTTCTATTTATGATTTTGCATTTCCCATTCTTGAATTGTAAGTGAAATCCTTTTTCAACTAACTGACCAACACTCAAAAGATTATGCTTTAAGCCTTCTACATAATAAACATTGTCAGTATTATGCTTACCATCTAAAGATATAGTACCTTTTCCTTTGATTAAACAAGCTTTATCATCTCCAAACCTTGCTAGACCTCCATAAATTTCCTAAAAAAGATAAGAATTTTCTTTTATCACCAGTCATATGATGTGAGCCTCTGCTATCTATAATCCATTCATCTTTTTCTTCAATTTTTACTACCAGTGCCTACTCTACTAGTTTGACAATAGGTCCCAATTGATCTTCTTTTATTACAACAAAAGTCCATCTGCTATCTATTGGATCCTCATCTAAATCATCTGTAACACCTTCATCTACATAGTAATATGACTTATCTCTTTTTTTCTTGAATCTATATCTCTGATATTCAAGGTTAGGCTTATATGATCTTTTTGTTTCCTCCCTTAATCTTGCATGTCTATCAGGACATCTAGATGCCATATGACCAACTTTATTGTAATTAAAACATTTGAAAGGTGCTTTAACTTCATACTTAGTTCCTGTTGGACCTTTAGGCATTTTCCTTGCAAATAGTGCTTCAAGTTCTTCATTTTCTCTCCTCATATCTTCAAGTTCTTTTGCATAAAGTGCTTTCCAATTAGTTTTGTCAGATGATGATAATGATGATGCTTTGAAAGCTAAATCTGTCTTTACAATAGTAACATGACCAAACTCTTCAAGCTCAATTGCTGAAAGTTTTCCAACCAAAGTATCTCTAGAAACTAAAGTATTAGGCATTGTTCTCATTTCATTAATAGAAGTCACTTTCATTTTGTAAGCCAATGGTAATGCTCTTAAAACTTAAGACATAATTTCATCTTCACTTAAGGATCCTCCACAACCTTTTATTCCTAAAACAATTTCATTAACTCTTTCCATAAATACAAAAATTCTTTTATCTTCGTCCATTTTCAAATTTTCATACCTGACCCGGTAACATTCTAATTTTATAATCTTGACAGTGGTATCTCCTTCATTCAGTGTTTCCAGTTTATCCCAAATAGCTTTAGCAGTAGATTGGTCTGATAATCCCATGATTTGGTGATCTGATAATGCCCTCATAAGTGCTTCTCTTGATTTGGAATCATTGTCCATGTCCTTAGTGAATGTTGGTGGATGAGGTTGATTCAAAATAGGAGAAACATAGCCATTCTTTGTAACATCCCATATATCTCTTCCAATGCAGTTCAAATGTGTTTCCATTTTGATCTTCCATATGCCATAGTTAGTTCCATCAAGCTTCAGACTGTCCTTCCTGAAATTATTTATTATCATAGGATCTCCTCAAGTTGTTAGGTTTCTGCGAAAAAAGGACTTGGCTCTGATACCAATTGTTAAGTCCTGGGAAGGACAACTAAGAGGGAGGGGTGAATCAGTTGTGAACGAGCTGTCAATAAATTGTAATCCAAAAGCAAATTAATACAACTTAAACTTAATGTCGGTAAACCAAACCTAAGTGTCGGTAAAACAGATTAACAGTTATAGCAATACCGATATAAATTACTGCATGAAACATGAAGATAAACAACATCCACAACACATGACACAAATATTTGGACATGGAAACCCGACAAGGGAAAAATCACGGTGGGAAACCTTGCCCACAATCATATGATACTACAGCAGATAGTGTGTGTATACAAATGGGATCTGCACATGCAGAAAGACCAACTGCCTAGAGCTCACTACTCAATCACAAAATAGGAGTCACACTGACTACACAATTGGATGGTTAATGTATGCGGGAAAAGTGGGCTGATAAAACTTAATATGTGAAAATATATAAAATGACCTGTCCACACAAGAACACAGGACTTCTTGGTGCAAGCTATGGAGTAACGATGTATTACTCAGCTTCCCAAGGTGGGTCCCATGGTTCTCTATCTCACAATGTCCCTCAAACCAATGTTTTGCTCTCAGATCACTGAGCAAAATGGTTTAGGGATGGCAAATGTAAGAACGAGGGATGCTTCAATAGATTTTAGTATGAGATGCGTTATAAGCTATGTATGATTTTAAAATGCAATAAACTAAATGATAAGATGACAAGATTAGTATGAATATTATCCTAGCATACTATATTTAGTCTATGATTGAGCTAAAATGATAAAGAAATTATTCTAAACATGCATATTTAGTCTAATTCCTGATTTAAGAGAGGCTAAATGATGAGCATATATGAAATGAGAAAGTTTGAATGTAATTGAGCATAACTGTGATGCTACAAATTTGAAGGATGATTCATAAAAATGGAGGAATGAGAGCTCTATTTATAGCAAAAATAGGGCAATGGATGGTTAAGATTGAAAGATTTAATCAAGGGTTGAATTTGAAAGTTGGGGATCCATGTACACAATTTGCACCAATGAAATGGTGACAAGTGTCAACATAGGATTGGATTGAGAGAAGGGGTTGGAGACATTGAATTCCTGAGAAGACCTCATGGTTATCTAGAGGCTAAGGGTCAAGTCTAAATTAAGATTACCCACTGAATTAAGAGTTAATCCAAGGATAAACCTTTGTGCAAATGATTAAGAGATAATAATGGTCAAAGAATTAATGGCTTGATGAGACCCTTGGGTTGGATGAAGGTTGAGTCAAAAAAAATGTTTTAACCATGTAGGAGGGTTTGAGTTAACCATTAATGGTTATTGGAGACTTTGGGGATTAAGTGGTTGAAGGTTGAAAGCCTTCAATGGTTATCAAAGACTTTGAGCCATTTAGTGGTTGAAGGTTGAAAGCCTTTAATGGTTATCAAAGACTTTGAGGGTTTGAGAAGTGACTTCCCTTTGCTTAGGGATGTGACAAAGTTTAGAGGAGGGGTTAAGTTAATTAGAAGCGATTAGAAGATTCTAGAAGGGATTAGAAAGGGGTTTAGGAAGACAAGTGGGAGATGTAGGATTTTGCAAGTGGATGGAGGGATAATAGGATTTAATTGAAATAAATGATTTAATTCAATTTGGTTGCAATTAAATAAATTAGATTTATTTAATTTAGGATAACTATTTAATTAAATTTGAATTTAATTAAAAGTGGATAGGGGGGATTTAATTGAATAAAATGATTTATTCATTAAATGGGTATAGTGAATTTAATTTAAATAAATTGAGTAATTTACTTAATTAAATAGAGGAATGTGGATAATTTAATTAAATTGGATTTAATCAAATAAAGAAATAAACATAAAATATTCATTTAGGAATATGGTCATTTTTATACGTCTACATTTTGCCCCTCTTTGAAGTGACGTGTGTGCACATTTTATTTCAAAGAAAATGATGTATTTTTGTGATTTATGATCAAATGCAATTTTTGTGTCGCTCTTTCGATTTGCCAGTCGTGCCCCAGATTTGATTTGATGTGTGATGCCCCAGATTCGATATTTGATAATGATGCCCCCTCAGGAGACGAATCAATATTTTGAAAAATATTGATTTAATTTGATGAGTTGCGTATGATGTGTAGGATTTCATGCATGTAAAATGTGTGCAAATTGATTCATCTCCTGATAAGTTACAAATGTTATGGTATAGGGGAGACCGCGACCATATTACAGGTCCACTTGGCTAACCCTAATTTCATTTTCTTCCTATAAAAGGGGAAAAGGGTTTGATTTAGATTCATTTGTGCTTTGTTGACTTTGAAGAAAAAGAATTTGGTCTGCAGAGAAAATGCCTATTCCTTATCATAGACATCGTTTCGAGCGCGTTCGGAGGTACCGGAGACCTGCATCGCGTGGACCACCAGTAAGTCAACATTTTTGACCCTTGTTTGACTTTTTATTTTGTCGTTTTTAGTCATTTTTTGAATTTCAAAGTTCGGGTTTAACAGTTTAGCACATCTAGGGCTTAGTTTAGCGCATACGAAGTTTAGAGTAGCGCATCAAGTTTAATTTTAGGGGTCGCGTCCGAAAGAAATAGGATAGCGCATGGCAAATATATGTTAGCGCATATAAGCAGAATAGCACATAGCAGCCGTAGGGTAGCACATCGGGTCAACAGGGTAGCGCGTAGGGTAGACCTAGCGCATAGGGGTCACAGGGGTTCGCATAGGTAAGGGGGTTTAGTGCGTAGGGTTAACCTAGCGCATAGGGCCAAACGGGTAGCGCATAGGGGGTGTAGATTAGCGCGTAGGGTCAGTCTAGCGTATAGGGTAGGTTAGGTGGCGCATGGGGTGAAAAGATTAGTGTGTAGACAGGGTCTAGCGCATAGGGTAAAAAGAATAGCACGTAGGAGAGATAGCCTAGCATGTGGGGGTTTTTTAGCGCATTGGGTATTTGTTTTAGCGCATCTGGAAAATTTTTGTGAGATGAGCCGATTTGAAAATTTGATTTGGTCTGTCTGTCATGATTTTATGCTTCTGTCTAATATGAGTGTTGATATAGCTTGTTTTGATTTGCGATTTTCCAAGTTATGTATAGATATCAATGTGTTGTGTTTGATCAAAATATGATTTGTTTGCGTTTTCTATTTCAAGTTCAATGTGTGAAGCCTGAGTTGTGTTACAAGCCGATATGGGTTGGAAACTTGAGTTGTTTTACAAGCTGATATGGGTGGGAAACTTGAGTTGTTTTACAAGTTTATGTGATTTTGGAGACTTGAGTTGTGTTACAAGTTTTGATATGGTTTTTGAGAACTTGAGTTGTTTTACAAGTTGATATGAAATGATAGGATTTTGAACTTTGATATAGATGAGCAAAATGTTTCATGTTTGTTGATGTAAGTTTGATTTTGATATCTTTGATTTGATGTGGAAACTGATATTGGATTTGTTTTGCTTGTTGATAGGAGTGATTGGGTGTGGTTCAGTCGCGGGAGAGATTCTCCAGACCGTGGACATTGATACCGCGGTTGTTGCAGGCCGACCTGGACATTATCGAGAGATGAGGATTGACTTCTCTTCTGGATATGCCTCGGTTCACTGTGAACCAAGGGTTACTGACAGCTTTGGCATAGAGGTGGCACAGTGATACGAACACCTTTCATTTTGCCACTAGAGAGATGACAGTCACACCTGAGGACTGTTACCGGATTTTGTGCATCCTAGTAGTAGGGACACTACTACCATATGAGCAGTCAAAGGAGGGTGGCACAGAGGCACTACGTCGCATTTTTCATGATGATACTATCTGCGGCTATGAGATCCCATGGCAGGAGTTTTTGGACTTGAACTATGCGCCGCTGCCATCCGTTCTAGCAGGGTTTATTGGTGGATTCCTTTGTCCTGATCGTAGGTCAAAGGGATTCTTGGTGGGATGGGGGTTAGTTTTGGAGGAGATGGTCACTCAAGGCCGGAGGTTTGCATGGGGGTCAGCTATGCTGGCTCATTTATACAGGAGTCTGCATGAGGTAGTATACCTCGGTTACGGCGGTGTGTCAGCTGGCATGACATTATTACAGGTATGGTACTGGAAGCACATTCCAGCAGCGAGGCCATTAGCAGACAGGGACAGGCCCGTAGGTGCAGCATATGCCTATGGATATAGGGGTCTAGTTGTCCAGCATAAGCTAGGCAAACTAGAGCATTGGAGGAGGGTTTTTGATGATATAGATACAGTCACCTAGCGACCGTATACAGGATGTGAGGTGTGGGTGGAGGATGGGCTGGAGATGCCCTTTGTATTCATGACCAGGTATCTGATTGGGAGGACCCTGTTCGTGATTGAGCGGTTTGTGGTGACCCGAGTTGTGAGACAGTTCGGGTGCCAGCAGGGTATTCCTCAGGGAGCTTGCCTTTATGCACGTCGGCAGCAGGATGTGGCCGATTGGGGGCCGACTATTGATAGTGTTGTGGTGGTGGAGGAGTTTGTGGGATTGGCTAGGCAGATCTAGGATTATGCCTCAGAGATTCAGGATGCGGGTATGACAGATGAGTTTGCTCATTTGTTTGTTGCGCGGGTGGTGGCCAGGATATCAGATCCTGATGAGATGAGGCCAGCCTTTGATTCAGATGGGGAGGAGGGAGATGGGGGAGATGACGGAGATGATGGGGAGGATGGAGGACGAGGACGAGGGAGAGGAGGTAGAGGGAGGTAGGGAGATAGAGGTGTGGAGAGAGCAGTGCGACAGGGAAGGATAGAGAGGGGCAAAGGTGGATTGGCTATCGGAGCTGGTAGAGAGGGGAGAGTGGGGGAGGTGTTAGCTGCAGAGGGGGGTGAGGATGAGCCGAGTCGACCAGCCCAGAGGAGGAGGACGGATGTACTCCCACCTCCAGCACCAAGGACAGGCCGAGTGGGAGGGGTTCCTCCAGCACAGGTACCGTTACGGGTTTGGGTCCCAGGTCATATGGAGGATGCCCAGATACGGACCTTGCAGATTACTATGCAGTAGCTGCAGGCACAGATTTTGACCTATCAGTGGCAGATTTTTCAGTTGACTACTGAGCGAGACACCAAGATAGAGCGGAGGGGGCCAGCGAAGGAGGTGGTGGTGAGCATGCAGAGAGCAACGACGGGTGGTCCGATGAGAGACACCCCGAGAGAGTTAGTGCTGAGAGCGCAGGAGGCAGAGTATTATAGGTGGGACTATGAGGCTGCAGTACCCAGGGACCGGCGAGTTCAAAGTTTTGCACAATCGAGATCTAGTTGATCTCGAGCCACTGGATCGCGATCTAAGAGCCGAGATGTTATGGGGCCACCGAGACAGGACCCTCCTGGAGATCTAGGGACGGGTGCATCTGGAGCGAGACCATCTCCATCAGGGGATAGTCATACTTGAGAGACATGGTCTCTGTTGTATTTTTGAGCATTTGTTATTCTTTGTACTAGACACAGTGTTTGGACACATTTTGTACATTTTGATCAGTTTTGATATATATATATATATATATATATATATATATATATATATATATATATATATATATATATATATATATATATACGGCACCATTTTTGATCATGTGATTTGTTTATATGGATGCATGTTATGTAGGTTATGTTATGTGATGATGCAATGCTTAAATATATTATGTAATGTATGATGCAGGATGTATGCTTTTATATGCTGTGAGATGTATCTTGAAAATGAGATGTTAAAATGATATGCAACTAATGGTAAAATGATATGCAACTAATTGTAAAATGATATGCAAACATGTAAAATGATATGCAACTAATTGTAAAATGGTATGCAACTAATTGTAAAATGATATGCAACTAATATTTTTGGTAGCATCCTCATTCTGCATTTGCCATCCGATATAGCCATTTGTTTGCTTTCTTTGTAGATATCATCATTGAGCATTGATTTGTTTAGGATATGTTGAAAATTTATACAAGCACAATGGTATAATTGAACCATAATGACCTGAGAAAAATTTACATGATTTTTGATTTTGCAAGATAGCACAAGCGTCAAGGTATAATTGAACCAGGACGACCTGAGTGTGTACTGCGTAAACAGATAAGATTAGATCATTTGTATGCGTGAAGTGGAATCAGGCCTTCAGTGATATTCGATATATCACGTCTCGAGGCAAGCATTTACATAGTACAAGTGATCGCCTCCTAGATAGAAGACTAAGAAAATATTGGAAGTTCCCCTTGACCTCTAGCTGTGAAGCAGTTAGTGAGACAAGGAAGAGAATCCAATAATTCAAAAAGTTCAAAATGCAAAACTAGTCAAGACTTTATGCAAGAATGCAACATTTAGTACTTCAGAAAATCATCCATCCTTGGTATTTTTGTGATTTGTTTTGTTTTGGTTTTGGCGATGAAGCGTAGTTTTTGGTTGTTGTGGTTTGTTGGATGTCATGTTTTTGAGTTTTGCCTCTAGTCTTGATGTTTTGAATGTTTGCAATATTGATGATTTATATGCCCCTAGCTGAGTGTGCCTCTTGATATGATCATGTACAGTGATTTCCAAGCCATGGTGGTTGTGGTAAGAGGATAAATATAGATAAATCAGGATAGGGACTATGCTAAGTATGTCCTGTATGGATATGGGCTAAGTGGTGGGCGATGGCCGATAGTGTTTGTATGGATAAAATGGCATGAAGATAGATAGAGGAGCCATTCTTTCACAAGAGCACCTGTTTACCAGGTTTTCACCCTTTGTTTTTATTTGTACTCTCTGTTTTTTCTTTTTCTGGATTTTTTTTTTTTTGATTTTTTTTTTTTGCTTATTTCCGTGAACTAGGCCACTTAAGTGTAGTACTTCTTTAGATGGATGTTGTTGGTTGGGTCGTTGAGCACATCTCCTTCAGAATTTGTTAGTTCATAGGCACCTAATCCATAGAATGATATGATAACATAGGAACCCAACCAGTTAGGTTCAAATTTCCCTTTCTTTTCTCGATCTTGTTGATTTCTTGGATTTTCTTTGAGGACTAGGTCACCAACCTTGAAGTTGTGGGGAATGACCTTGTGATTGTAGCTCCTACACATGCATTGCTGATATGCTTTGAGATGAGTGTACGCATGTTGGCGTCTTTCATCTAATAGCTCAAGTTCGTGCAGTCGGTTAACTCGATACTCTTCATCTGGGATTAAGCCTTTCAAAGAGACTCTAAGAGATGGGATTTCTACCTCTAGGGGTAAAATAGCTTCTGATCCATATACCAATGAGTATGGTGTTGCCCCTATAGGTGTGCGGATGCTGGTCCTATATGCCCAAAGTGCTGGATTGAGTTGTACGTGCCAATCTTTGCCTGCATCATTCACTGTTTTCTTGAGGATTTTCAGTATGGTCTTGTTTGATACTTCTGCTTGACCATTTCCCTGTGGGTAATATGGTGTAGAAAACCTATGTTGGATTTTGAATTTTTCACATAGTTCATAGACATCTTGATTCTTAAAGGGCCATCCATTATCCGTGATGATTGAATTTGGAATACCATATCAGCAGATCAGATAATTTAGGATAAAAGAGGCAATTTGTTTCCCTGTCACTGTGGTCATGGGAACTGCTTCTATCCATTTGGTAAAGTACTCTGTTGCTATTATAATGAACTTGTGTCTATTTGAAGATGAAGGATGAATTTTGCCAACCAAGTCTAGTCCCCACTGACAAAATGGCCAAGATGTTGTAAAGGGCTGCAATTCCTGTGCTGGTGCATGTATCAGATTGCCATGGATTTGGCATTTAGGACATTTCTTAGCGAAGTGATATGAGTCTTTTTCCATTGTAGGCCAGTAGTATCCCATTCTTAGAAGCTTTTTAGCAAGAGTAGTGCCACTTGAATGTGTGCCACAAATACCTTCATGAAGCTCGTGTAAAGCAAAATCGGAATCATTACGATCAAGGCAACGAAGAAGAGTACCATCGAGACCTCGACGATACAAAGTATCGGCAGTAAGGGTGTAACGGGCAGCTTGTCAGATAAAGTTATGTTTTTGGTTACGGGATTAGTTAAGAGGTAAGATATTGTGCTTGAGGTAGTCGTATATTGGTCCATATAACAGAGAATCTGAACCAGTCAAGGCATAGATAACCTGGGATTCAGAGTGGTCATAGGTGGGGGAGAACAGTTTCTCTACCAGGAACTCGTAACGACTCTATTGCTCTGGAATTTGTAGTAATGAAGCGATAGTAGCCATTGCATCGGCTACTTTGTTGTTCAACCTTGGTATTTGCTCGAAGGTGATGTGCACAAAATACTGTTTGAAATCATCCACCATTCGTTTGTATGGTAGTAGCTTATCATCCTTTGTCTGATAGTCGTTGTTGATTTGATGGACGACTAGTTGTGAGTCTCCATAGACTTTTAATTCTGTGATTTTCCATTCTACGGCCATTTTGATGCCTATGACCAGTGCCTCATATTCAGCCACATTATTTGTGCATGGAAACATGAGCCTATATGATCTTGGTATAGTGTGTCCTTCAGGAGTGATGAACAGAATGCCAGCACCAGAACCATGTTGTGTATAGGATCCGTCAAAGTATAGGGTCCATTCTTTAGTAGAAAGAGCAAGAACGTCCCTGTCTGGAAATTCGATCTCCATGGTGTGTTTTCCTAGTAGTGGTGCTTCAGCCAATTGATCTGCAATTGCTTGTCCCTTGATGGCTCGTCTTTCTGTGTATTGGATGTCAAACTCACTGATAATCATGACCCATTTAGCCAATCGGCCTGTAAGAGCTGCCTTGTTGAGTAGATATTTGAGAGGATCAATTTTTGCGACTAACTTGATGGTGTGTGCTAGCATATAATGTTGGAACTTCTGAGATACGAAGACCACTTTTAGGCGAGCCTTTTCAATGAATGTATAGTTGAGTTCATAGCCATTCAATGTCCTACTAATGTAATATATGGCGCATTCCTTTCCTTGTTGATCTTCTTGTGCCAATAGTGCCCCTAGTGATATATCTGTTGTTGAGATATAAAGGATAAGTGGCTTTCCTGCGACTGGTGGTACTAGAATTGGTGGATTCATCAGGTGCTGTTTGATTTGGTAAAAAGATTCTGCACACTTGGCCTCCCATTTGAATGGTACATTTTTGTGTAGTAAATGGTTAAATGGGAGACTTTTATCTGCTAGTTGAGCGATGAATCGCCTGATTGATTGAAGTCGTCCTTGTAGAGATCTGAGTTGACTGATATTTTTTGGTGGTGGCATGTCCATAATGGCTTGTACCTTTGCTGGATCTACTTCAATACCTTTTGCTGAGACAATGTAGCCTAGTAACTGCCTGATGTAACCCCGAAGACACACTTCTTAGGGTTGAGCCTGACTTGGAATTTCTCCAATCAATCAAAAATCTTTGTTAGGATGCCAAGATGTTTAGCTCTAGTGAAGGATTTAGCTAATAAATCATCCACATAGTCTTCCATAAATGTGTGCATCATGTCATGGAATATTGTGGTTATTGCTCTTTGATAGGTGGCCCCTGCATTTTTCAAGCCAAAAGGCATAACATTCCAACAGTACGTTCCCCAAGGACAGGTGAATGCTATTTTATCTTGATCTTCAGGAGCTATTTTGATTTGATTATAGCCTAAGAAACCATCCATTAGTGAGAGCATTGCATGGCCTGCTGTGAGATCTACAATGATGTCGATACTGGGCAGAGGAAAGTCATCTTTTGGACAAGCTTTGTTGACGTCTCAGAAGTCAGTGCATATTCTGATACTACCATCTAGTCTGGATACTGGAACGATGTTGGAAATCCATTCTGCATAGTCAATGGGTCGGATGAATCCGACGTCTAATAGTTTCTTTAGTTCAGTTTTGACCATGAGTGCCACCTGTGGATTCATCTTTCGTAGCTTTTGCTTGACTGGCTTAACTCCTGTAGAAATGGACAAGTGATGCATGATTAAGTGTGGATCTACTTCGGGCATATCCGCATATGACCAAGCAAAGTTGATTTGCTATCCTTTAAAGAAGATGATGAATGCCGATCTTTCTTCCTCTGTCACAGATTCTGTAAGGTGTATGTTTCTGGCTACTTCTGTGGTACCAATGTTGATTGATTGAGTGGGCTCAATCAATATGGGTGATCGCTCATGAAAGTGTTCAGGAAGAGTGTCAAGTCTCCCATCGTTAGGTGCCTTAAAAAGGTTTTCACCCTCAGATGCATCCTTTATTTTTACTTTTTTGTGATCTAGAGCTACCATTGATTGGTTTTCAGCATCAAATCCTTTATTTAGTTCATTTTTGCGACTGAGAGACTTGGCACTCCCTGATTGACAGACATCGTTACTTTGTTCACTGGTAGAGCCTGTTTCTGGATTTATGGTACATAGGTAATGGATAATGGATTCATCATCTGGGAAAATTGGTATATCATGTATTTCAGGTTCATCCCAGTCGATGAGGTCAGGAAAGACAAGTGGTAAGGAATTGTTAGGTGGATCAAGTTCGGCTACTATGAGTGTTAGGACAGAGTTTGCATCATGATTGGCCTTGGTTTTAAAGAAGTCCAGGATTTCATCGAGGTCCTCGATGGTATTATCTTCCACATAGACTTGTTCATAATGTTTCTGTTCGCTTTCCTTGGCGTCATAGATATGTTGTGGTCCAAATTCAAGAGGTCTATCTTCTGCGTTATGTTCTTCTTGAGAAAGTGATATAGAATTAGTATCGTCAGGGACATCTGTAGTAGCATTGGAGCAAGTACCCCATTCATATTCATTTGAATCGGTCTCATAGGCATCATCCCAGATCCTATCTGTGCTGTGAACTAGTATGTTGTATGGTGAAAACAAATCTTTGATGATGGATACCATTTTGATAGTTTTTGTTGATTCTATATCATATCCGTCTTCTACTTGCTAGATTTGTTCATAGACTGTGCTTCCTCGGGGAGGAATAATGGTATCGGGAGATGACATGATTTGTTTTTGAGACATTGGTGTCTGAATATGAGCTACTGCTGCAGATAGGGCCCTCTTATGACTTAGAAGCTTTCCCTGATGCAACTTCTGATCTTGATGTTCCCGTGCCTTGCGGATTGTTTCTGTTGATTCAAAGAGTGCTTCCTACCAGGATTCCTCTTTGTACTTCTTCTTCACCTTCCATTGAGGTTTTGTAGTTGTGTGTGGTGGCCGTTTTAATAGGAATGTGAGTTTAGAACCCAATCTTGCTTTGTTTCTACTAGGTTGTGAAGGAAGATCTATAGGTTTAGTGACTCCTTCTTTGTGTTTCCCAATAGTTCCTTTACCGCCATATCCCATTTGCTTCATGATTAAGTAGCCTTTTCCATACAAGTGTGTTGGTAGAACAATGTCCAGAGCGGCTGCTCTATGATCTTCTTCCTCATCTTTGTATAACCAGCTAAGAACATCTTTGTCTTCTGATTCATGTGCGAGAGTACCCAATTGGATGAAGGTACCATCAAATTTAGTGATGGGTTGAGTGGCCAGATGTGTTGATGTAGTAGGCAAACCATGCGATCTAGGTGATGTTGGCAATTTGGCCAAACATAACGGCTCCAAAGAGTATTCTCCCATGCCTTGGTCTTTGATTTGCATCTTCTATTTGAAGTCTCCCCATAAGGAGTTTGATTTTGCTATTTGTGGATCGGATGTTGAAGATCACTGCTTTTCTCTATTATGAGGAACCAAACTGTCTTGGGCTGCCCCCATTGCATTGCAATGTTGAAATGGATTGTGATCAGCTGATATGGAGATTTCTTGTCCATCATAAGGAAACTTTACACACTGGTGATACGTAGAAGGTACTGCTTACATTTCATGTATCCAGGGTCATCCTAACAAGATATTGTAGGTTAGATCAATATCTAAGACCTGACATATAGTATCCTTTTGTACTGGTCCTACTTGAATAGGTAATATCACTGTGCCTTTAGAGGACCTTTCCGCATCATCATATGCCTTGATGGTAATCTTCTTGCAAGGATCAATAGATTCTTTTGAGAAGCCTAATGCACGGATAAGCTTTAAAGTACATATATTAAGTCTGGCTCCTCCATCTATTAAAACTCTTTTTACTTGGTGTTTTCAAACAATGACTTCAATATGGAGAGGAGTATTATGCGGATGACTCAAGGAAGTATTATCATGCTTTGAGAAGGTGAGGTTATGAGGTCTTGTCATATGGGCGACCATGGCTTGAAATCTATCAGTATCCAAATTTTGAGGTACATTGGTTTCCAATAGCGCTTGCTCTAATATGTCTTTGTGCCTTGGTGATAGTTTCAACAATTCTAGTATAGATATCTGAGCTGGAGTCGTGCACAGTTGGTTAACCAAGTCATATTGGATTTTTGGTGTGGTAGTTGTAGGTACAGTATGTCCCTTCAAGACATATTTCTAAGTTCAGATTGTTACATTAACAGATTCATGATCATGCCGATCTCGAATGGTGATGACATTGACTTGATGATCTTCAGCTGATATGTGGTTGATTGTGTTGTTGTAGATGTGATTAATACGAGCTCTACGTGTATCTTTTGAATTTGATGCTCCATCTTTGTTGTAATTTGGGAGAGGATTTTTGAAGGCTCCGTGATCACCATTTGTTTTAAGACCATCCACCGTTAAGTCACCTCGATCAATCATGTCCTGTACTATGTGTTTCAATCTCATGCACTCGTTTGTTCTATGACCCTTGTTGCGATGGAAATCACAATAGTGTGAATCATTCCACCAAGGTGGTTTGATTGGAGGTTCATAGTTGTTGATTGGAGGCAAAGAAAGAATCTTGTTTGCCAAAAGTTCTCTGAATGCGGATTCTAATGATTGTCCCAGTGGTGTGAAGATACGCTTTTGGAAATTGTTCGTGTTGTTGTGTGAATTGTTGTTAGGTCCTGGATTCATGTTTTTGCTTTGAGTATCATTGGTGTTGTTTGTGTTGAGTTGTCCTTGATCAGTGTTTGGTGCATATGTGTTAGCACTGGGAGTAGCATTTTTAGGATTTCTCGTATTTTGAGGGTTTCCGGATAATGCAAGCACTAGTTGCCTAGATTTAGGATCATATGATTCATTGTTTCCTTCATTTTTGTTTCGAGTCCAAAATCAAGATTTGTCAAGATTGGTGTTGTTCTGATTATTATAGTTTGATGAGTTTGTTCCTTCTTTGTAGAATTTGAGTGTTCCCTTTTTGACACATGCTTCCTCTACTTGAATGCCATTTTCAATCAATTTAGCGAAAGATGGTATGCATTGAAGTTTTAGTCTGTAACTCATTTCACCATTCAAGTTATCGATGAAGATTTCCATTTTCTCCTTTTCAGGAATATCTCGAGGATATCGTGATACCATGCATCGCCAGCATTGAAGGAATACCATGAATATTTCGTTGTTCTTTTGTTTGGTGTTGCAAACATCTAGCATGGTTATGGCATGTTGGATGTTGTAGGAATAGTGGGTTATGAATTTGTTAACCAATTCATCAAATGATTGAACAGGTGGCGAAATTTTGGATAACCATTCCATGGTTTGCCCTCCCAAACTTCTAGGGAATAACCTCATCAAATAGGTGTCATTATGAGTGAATTCAAGGCTCTATGTGCAAAATTCTTGAACATGATCTCGGGGATCACTTTTCCCATCATATTTATCAAATTTGGGAACGTCTGAGTTTGGAGGAAAAGGCACCATGTTCAATCTTCTGTCAAATGGATAAGGAAAGATTTCGTTTAGAGAGTACCGTACTATTGTCCCTTATTACATATCTTGTATTTGCCTTTGCAACATTTGTATTTGTTGAGTAAGAGCAACCAAAGGTGCATTATCTGGCCAAGGAAAGAGTTCTTGCCTTGTATTGGTTCTCAGCTGAAAAGGTGTGGTAAAGGGTCAGTGCAAGAAGATGAGTCCACTTTTTGGCCAAAAAGTGGAAGTGTTTTCCCTGATTTTCAGATTTTGTCTCATTTGAGCTTAAATTTTGAAACACTTAGAGATTGAACCTTGGAAAAAGTCAGTAATATAAAAGATAGCCCTCTAAGCGTACTTTCCAAATATGTAATTTATTTTAATACCCACATAATAAAAAATAACTTTTTGAATGGAGTTTTGAAAACTATGTTTTAAAAATGCCTATTTCAGGACCATACCATGCATGTGTACGACCCACACTTTTTGACACAATTAAAATTATTTTCTCAAACCATTTTGGGAAATGGTTTGTAACACACTGAAGATTGATGAGCATATTTTTCTGTATTTTTTTTTCTAATATTTTTTTTTTAATTAATTTTTTAATGGGCGTAATTATCTTTTTAAAAATTTGACGTGTACGACCCACATAATTTGATGTAAACTTTACATTTTTTGATTATTTTTTTTTAAAATACAAAATAATTTTGTGTAGATTGATGACATAATTTTTTTTCCAAAATTCTTTAAAATAAAAAAGTTATTAAATTAATAAAATTAGTTAATATTTCAAATTTATGGACCCGATTTAGTATAAATTAAATGAAAAATAGTTAAAATAATAAATTTCTAAATAAATTTACATATTTAGAATCTAGACAGTATAATCTGAAATGGGTTTTAATTTCATATAAAAATTCTCTGATTAGAGGCACATAAACTATTTCATAAGTTCATATTTGTACTTTCATTCATGGAGATTTGAATTTGCAGGTCCATGTCTCAGGTGTGGCCATCCCAGGCCTATCCCAGGCCTAATCCCGAGCCAATTGGTGGGTTGTGGAATCAACTTCCACAAAACGGGCCCTGGTTTTCAAACAAGGGTGGCTTGTGGAAAAAAAAGGAAAAATGCGATTTAGAAACGGGGGTCCGTTTTGTTTAAAAGAGGGGCCTGTTTATTTTTGCTTTGGACCCCTATTACCTTTCAGCTCGGTAGCCCAAAGCATAAACGGGCCCCCATTTTTTGAAAACGGGCCTCCATTTATAAGAGCGTGTTTTCTAACGCACGGACTTCCGCAAATTTGTGACTCATTACCTTGCACTTGCCCTAAATGGTATATTTTGCTCTGGTGTTTCTAGCTCAGGTATACGCATTTCTGGTATGTGTTGTTCTGGAATGTGCTGCTCTGGAATATGTTGCTCAGGTATGTGAGTTTCTTCTTCTCTTTGTTGTTCTTGATATGTATATTGTCGAGATCCGGTTTGAAAAATGTTTGCGTCGAAATCTTCGGGAAGTTTAACGCCTTTGCTTGTGAGCATGAGCAGATATTTTTCTTTTTCATTTTCCATGAGTTTTTCTACAAGTTTTTGGAAGGAAGGGTTTTCTTGACATTCCCGAAGAAGTGCTTCAGTAATTTCAGGTTCTTCTACTGGTGGAACCTCAAAAGGATTTGATAATCTTCGATTCATACTTGATTCTGCGTGTGCCTCGCTTTGTTTGTCTCTTTGAGAGCGAGTAATAGGCATTTTAGTAGAAACTTTCAGTGATGAAAGGAACAAAAGCCTCGTTGATGTGTTGCTCGGGGGTTGGTGGTTTTGGTCGAGATGTGTTATATGTGATGCACTCGTCGGGCAAGAATGCCGGATTGATCCTTCCGCCACGGTTGATGGTTTGATTAAAAGCAGACTTTTGACAGTATGCTTTTGTTTTCAAAGGTTCTTTGTCAAATTCGCTAGATTTGTTTTGGATATACCGTTTGACGTGATGAAGGAATACCCGATGAGATTTGAATAGTTGATGATTGATGTATAAAAACTTATTTCTCTTGATGAATTTGAAAAAACTAGGTTGTTGTTTCTTGAACGTGATGTTACGATAGAGGTTCTTTCTTCTCAGAATAAGGGGATTAGTCATGCATGAGTGATCAATGGTTTCCTTTGATTTGTTTGGATTCAGTTGATTCTTATTTTTGAAAATTTCAAATCTTACTCTATCAAAGTGAAGGCTTTTAGATGCCCCTTCATGACAAAGCGTGTCAAATGATATGGATAAAAGCTTCCCGATCTGGAAACTTGATTTGACAATTTGAAAATTCTAAACAAGTGTTTTGAGATAAAATCCATAGGATGGTAAAGGATTCTGTTGATACTAATGATGAGATTTCTGAATTATGATAGGAGAGACGTCCTCTATTGCGCGATTCATTTAGGATTCTAACAACATTCATTTTTTTTGTCACAAGTTTTGCTTGAGAAATAGTTTTAAGTGGTTTGTTTGTCACTCTATTGTGATGAAAAATGATTTTTGATGAAAATGGCTTCTCAAAATGTTTTTGAAATTTTGAAATTTGTCTTGGTTTTTGCTCTCTATTTTTCTGTTTTTGATCATGCGCTAGAACAGAGCTTCTATGCGCTACTGAAATTCCTTGATGTGCTAAAATAATAAGCTCACGTGCTAGGCTGCCCCCCGACACGCGCTAAAGTTCGGACTGTTGTAAAAATTGTTGTCTAACTGTTGAAAAAGTTATGCGCTATCCTAGAAATGTCACATGCTAACTGTTTGACTCTATGCGCTAATTTTTGGTTTCCACGCGCTAAAGTTCGGACTGTTTAAAAATTGTTGTCTACCTTTTGAAAAAGCTATGTGCTACCCTGGGCCTGTGACATGCTAACTGTTTGACTTTATGCGCTAATGTTTGGTTCCCACGCGCTAAGATGTTGCTTCCATGCGCTAGACTATTTTTTGGATGCGCTAAAGGACTTTACACTGTCTTGCCTTATGATAGAAACACTACTGTTTTGGATTAACGCGCTAATTTGAGGTTTGGATGAGCTAACAAAAGTATTCTACGCGCTAAGAGATTGCTCTGATGCGCTAAACTGCCTTGATGATTTTTCTTTGGTTCGGTTTTTGTCAATTTTGAAATTTTTTGTGGATTTTTCAAGTGTGATGAATGATTTTCTGAAATAATAAATGCAAGCACGGCACAAAAAGTACAACCATTTTTGCCTAATCTAACAAAAGTGTATGTTCTACGAGGATGTGTTCAAATCCCCAATGTTTTAACAGGTTTGGATACAAGTAATACACTTCAAAAAGACTCTATAGTCAAGGGTCATAAATAACATCATAGCCCACTAGTCTCGATACTCCATCAGCTCAAACAGCCGTGTCACCCCCTAGAGGGCACCCATTTTTTTGCCTTTTGCCAGAAATTAACCCAAAGTGAATCACTTCACAGTTGAGTAGTTATCTTGGGAGATATATGGTGAGTAATCTTGGGGGCGGATTCTTCCCCACCCTTGCACTATGATGTTATAAATGTCTGGTTACTGACTCGGCTCAAAGTTTCTAATTCTATGGTTCGTAATCAAGCTTCCCATTCGACCGTCAGTGATAAACTCCCTCAGGAGGCTTCCCAACCTTTAGAACAAAGGCTTTACGTATCTCGAGGATACTGGGGGAAGGCTAATCACTGCGCGCAACAATTGAAAAGGACTTTCATCACTTTCCACATTTGCTTAGAGTGGGTTGGAATTCTTGGCGTCAAAGTCGTTCCCCACTTAGGTCGTTCCCTTCACACCGGCCATAAATGGCTTTAAGAGTTGATTGCAACTCCTCGGGAAGGCAAGCCTGCTAAAGGCTTTATTGCTTGAATTTAAAGAAAGCTATAAGAGTGGTCTGGATTTTTGATCACCCAGTTAAGGGGAGAGCATATTCCTTCCACTTTCGAGACAAAACAATCAATTTGGTTTATTTTATGATTTCAAATCAGTGATTTGTTAAAATCTATGTGGAGATGTTGCTCCACAAAAACATGATGTTCATTTTATCCCTTC
This sequence comes from Cryptomeria japonica, assembly GCF_030272615.1. Taxonomy (NCBI): domain Eukaryota; kingdom Viridiplantae; phylum Streptophyta; class Pinopsida; order Cupressales; family Cupressaceae; genus Cryptomeria; species Cryptomeria japonica. Next base: position 147,322,033 of record NC_081406.1, on the reverse strand, counting down.
AAAACAATGATTTTCTGATCTATGAAAAGAAATGGTCAACAAAGCAAATTCGATGTTTTGGTCAGCAAAAGAAATCGCTAAAAGGGGAAGATCTTCCCTCTTTAGTTGTAACTGACTTTGGACTTGTGTGATTCTTTTACTTGACAGAAATTTGAAGTGAATCCTTTTATGCACCAAAGGATGGTGAAGTTCGTTTTAAATCCCTTTGTTGCAAAAATAAAGATTGTTGTTGTGGTTCGTTTTACAACCCAAAGTAAGGTGAGTTCAATTTTCTTTAACTAGAATTAAAAGAACTTTAAACTTTAACTAACTTGAACAAGCTAGTAAAATTTAATCAATTTATAATTCTAAAAAAAAAGTCACTAAGCTCCTCCCCCTGTAATAAAATGTCAGAAATCCTGCAGAATACCACCACAATAGTTAGAAAAACAGAGGAGTTTGTGGACTTCAACAAGTCTAAAATTTCATCCTGGTTACAATGTTTGTTTCTGTCTTCGAAGCGCTATATAACAGATTGTATGTGCTACGAGATACCCTTGATGCACTAAAACTAAGTATCAATGCGCTACTCTATTTTCTGAATGCACTACTCTGTATGTTGGAAGTGTTGTTCTGTCTTTTTCTCTCTCCCGCGCTGAGACCTGCAGTAAAATTTGAAATTTGATGTGCTAACATGTGAATCGCATGCGTTGTATGATGGTCTACAAGCGCTGAACTGTCGGATGGATGCGCTATTCTGTTTATTGCATGCATTACTCTGTTTTATTTCCGCGTCGAGACCTACAGGAAAGTATTAGTGGAAGTCATGCGCTAAATAAAGGACTTTACACGCTAGAATATGGATCCCACGCGCTAAACAGTGAGCGGAATGCGCTAGACTGTTAACCCGATGCGCTAGGGAATGTTTCCCACGCGCCGATTCTTGTTTCCCACGGACCTGCAAAAATGATTAGTTTTAAAAACCAATTTAATATTTGGGGTCAGACCCCATGGTGGGCGCCAGAAATGTATGCCGCAAAAGTGGGCTGATAAAACTTAATATGTGAAAATATATAAAATGACTTGTCCACACACACACACAGGACTTCTTGGTGCAAGCTATGGAGTAACGATGTATTACTCAGCTTTCCAAGGTGGGTCCCATGGTTCTCTATCTCACAATGTCCCTCAAACCAATGTTTTACTCTCAGATCACTGAGCAAAATGGTTTAGGGATGGCAAATGTAAGAACGAGGGATGCTTTGATAGATTTTAGTATGAGATGCGTTATAAGCTATGTATGATTTTAAAATGCAATAAACTAAATGATAAGATGACAAGATTAGTATGAATACTATCCTAGCATACTATATTTAGTCTATGATTGAGCTAAAATGATAAAGAAATTATTCTAAACATGCATATTTAGTCTAATTCCTGATTTAAGAGAGGCTAAATGATGAGCATATATGAAATGAGAAAGTTTGAAGGTATTTGAGCATAAGTGTGATGCTACAAATTTGAAGGATGACTCATAAAAATGGAGGAATGAGAGCTCTATTTAGAGCGAAAACAGGGCAATGGATGGTCAGGATTGAAAGATTTAATCAAGGGTTGAATTTGAAAGTTGGGGATCCATGTGCATAATTTGCACCAATGAAATGGTGACAAGTGTCAACATAGGATTGGATTGAGAGAAGGGGTTGGAGACATTGAATGCCTGAGAAGACCTCATGGTTATCTAGAGGCTAAGGGTCAAGTCTAAATTAAGATTACCCACTGAATTAGGAGTTAATCCAAGGATAAACCTTTGTGCAAATGATTAAGAGATAATCATGGTCAAAGCATTAATGGCTTGATGAGACCCTTGGGTTGGATGAAGGTTGAGTCAAAACAAATGTTTTAACCATGTAGGAGGGTTTGAGTTAACCATTAATGGTTATTGGAGACTTTGGGGATTAAGTGGTTGAAGGTTGAAAGCCTTCAATGGTTATCAAAGACTTTGAGCCATTTAGTAGTTGAAGGTTGAAAGCCTTTAATGGTTATCAAAGACTTTGAGGGTTTGAGAAGTGACTTCCCTTTGCTTAGGGATGTGACAAAGTTTAGAGGAGGGGTTAGGTTAATTAGAAGCGATTAGAAGATTCTAGAAGGGATTAGAAAGGGGTTTAGGAAGACAAGTGGGAGATGTAGGATTTTGCAAGTGGATGGAGGGATAATAGGATTTAATTGAAATAAATGATTTAATTCAATTTGGTTGCAATTAAATAAATTAGATTTATTTAATTTAGGATAACTATTTAATTAAATTTGAATTTAATTAAAAGTGGATAGGGGGGATTTAATTGAATAAAATGATTTATTCATTAAATGGGTATAGTGAATTTAATTTAAATAAATTGAGTAATTTACTTAATTAAATAGAGGAATGTGGATAATTTAATTTAATTGGATTTAATCAAATAGAGAAATGAACATAAAATATTCATTTAGGAATATGGTCATTTTTATACGTCTACAGTTAAATCCAATGATAATGAACTGCTCAAAATAGCATCTCCAATGTTGGATTCAATACCGGTTAAGCTCTGAACATGAGTGTCAAAACACCTTCATAACCTTCCTTCAACCTTCAAATAATGTCTGCCTAATTTGCACAAGGTTCTTCTTATTTTCTCTCTTCAATATTCGAACACACTCATACCATATCCTATATCATGATCTTCAACAAGATCTTACAATCATTTATACAAAACTTAAGACCAAATGAATAGGTTGGCTCACTAAAGATATTACATTTAAATCAATTACAATTAAGTCTTGATGCGATACAACATGTTGGCTCAATACATTTACCAAAATATCCAATCAATAAACAATCTCCATAACGTGTCATGCTGATCTGGAGTAGATAATATGTATCGCTCCATAACCTAGACTTATCTGCCGGTAAAGGCAAATTTGTCAACCCGATTAGAGCAATAAGAAAAACACCAAAATTAAACTTCCAGTCCATGTCTTCGACATAACTAAATGATCTCCAAGTTATCATCGTTGCTGCTGAACCATATAACCTGCTGGTGAACACATACTGGTGATTGTGCATAAGCCACTAACCATACCGGTGAACCATAGTGCCGGTTCAACAATAAACCAATACAACCATAGTACCAAAACAACAATGTAGACTTCCAAGAAGATAAGTGTTGACATCAATGACAAAACCAATGCAACACATGACGAAGTCATTCATAATACCAACAATTGTTCTCTATACCACCTTATTTTTAAGATGTGGGTAAGCTTTTAATTTACTCCATCCTATTAAATTCCTTTACTACCCAAATATGGATAAATTACAACTATGAAGGCATGTTTTTGCTCACTATTTGTATTATTTATTCAAACAACTGAGTTTGAGTTTTAATGTTTAGTTATTACTCTATTTAAATCATAAGTAATGTAATTAGAATCTATTATTTTTCATTTTACTGAAATTAAATAATAATATAAAAAACATGTCTCACCAATTTCTCATCTTAAATGCATTTCACACCAAAGAGTATATATGAATAGAACTTCAAATTTTAATTTAATAAACTTGTAAATATATTACAATCTATACAAATAATGATTCTCCATTTGAGATAATTTTGTCTTTTGACAATTGCTAGATTTTACATTTAAATGTTGTCCACTATGTCAAATTTTAATAAAATGCATTTTCCATCAAATAAATCCCTGTCATATCCACTCAAACTAACATAAATAATTTTAATTTATTACAATTAGATAATATTTCTTCATTATTTTTATATTTAGTCTTGTATATCAATCAACATGGCTAAGATTGATTTGTCTCACTTTATGTACTCCTACCATTTCTAAGGTGGGCACTAGGATGTTAAAGAAAATATAAAAAACACTTTCAATTATTAGGCCACACTATATTTATTTATCCATAAAGTATTGTGGAATTTTTTCAAGTCATATATCATGGTAAGTAACTACAACAATTAATATTTTCTAGTATTTTAATTCGTCATCAATTATACTTTTGACTATATTGCATCTTCTCTATCATAGCAAAATAATTTCAACAATGAGGATGCATTGCTTCTTTCTCACTTCAATATCGATTACTGAATATAATGTAAATTGAAACATATTACAAACATTCTTCAACAAAAACAACAATATGAATTTTCCATCCAACAAGAATAGTCGCTTACAACGATCAATTATTGACCATGTTTGATCAAGCATCAACAATAACAAATATTAAATCTTCAAAATATACATTAAAATGATCACAATACATTTTATTATTTATTTGACATTTCAAACACAAAACTATCACCAAAGCCTATGGTTACTAAGAAATAAAATCTGTTTCTAACCTGTTACCCCATCGGCTCTGAAGTTCAACGATCAAACGTTCTTCTTGTGGAGTGATATCGCCTCTCTTGAGATCTGGACGTAGATAATTTACCCACCTCATCCTACAGCTCTTCCCGTTTCTTCTTAACCCTGCAAAATTGAATTTAACCCATGACTCATCAATAAACTAATTGAATTTCTGGGATCCGTTGCCATGGAATGCACAAATGATCCATTTCATTCGACTTAATGTAAGAATTGAAAGATATTCATTGAAATGATCTCTATTTATTTCGTAATTGTTCTAATACAAATCTAACAATACCTTCCTTCCAATTCTAAATATCCAAATAAGAATTCTAAGGCTTAGATATTACCTGCACTCTTGGCTGCAAAATCCCATCTGCCTTCTCCATGGCAAGCTATATGGTTAAGGAGCTGCAGATCCTCTTATATAGTCCATGGGCCTTTTCTAGTCAGCTCCTCTTCCTGCTTATACATATTAGTTACACTACTTGATGCCCTTAAGTTAGTCTTCCTCTGTAAGAATGAGAACAAATTTATTATCTAACAGGTTTTAGTCTGAGAAAACTATATATTTCTTAATAAATAGTGCACCCTTTCTTGCATAATGATCCAAATGACTGAGAAGATACATTTATAGTGAAAAACAGTAGCTAATGTGATTCACAAAGTCAATTTGTATGTTAAAATGGTCCATCAATTTAATACATGATTTTGGAATAATGAAGTAGGTCACTTTTTGCACATGGCATAACAGCTGGAATGAATGATAGAGATATTAAATACAATGTAGAGTCTCTTAGGTTTTGATTACACCTGTAAATGGATTAAGCCTTTGATCTTTGTAGACTAATCTTTTTCATTTTCCTCGAGCCCTTGGAGAATTTGAATTGGAGTTTACTCAGATTGCGTATGGATTATAAATGTCTTCGACAAAGAAAGAAGAGTTAAGCCTGTGTTTTGTTTCAGTAGAAATAAATGAAATGTGTTATGATCTTGCATGTGGTCTATCTAACATTATGGACGCTGCAATCTAAAATTTTAATTAAATAATAAATACGCATTTAAAATGTTGGATGGACATTCGAATTTTGTTTTTTAAAGCAGCAAATTATATAGAACTCATAATAATATATGACTACTTGCGTAGAACAGTTAGAAAAATATAATAAAATATATGACTACCAAATTCTATGAAAAATAGGTTATTTAGCTTTTTCAAATAAGCCTTTTCATCTAAAGAAAAACAATAGCCAAGAAATTAATTATAGTAATCATAACATAAAATGTAATAATGTTCAAAACAATTTAAAAAATAACTCACTAATAGGTTGATAGGTGACCTTAGGAAGCAATAAATTATAATTCCCCTCAAGGTGTATGGGACAAAGACATCTATGATACAACCATTCGATACTATGTGAGGCGGTGATATGTTAGGAGATTTTTGATGTCCCATATACCTTCCATTCTTAGTTTTCTTAGTGATGGATGGCTTTTGTTGAGGGCTCACTACCTATGGCTAGTAAATGGGTGGCAAGAATAAGGGAAAGGAGAAGGTGGGTGATCAAGGAAGGAAGAGGAGGTGAAGGCTCCCTAAATCTCTAAATTTATAAGGTTTTTGAAAAACGAAATTGGCAAGATCTATTTTTGCTTATGGGTTATCAAGCTTTCGGAGCTTTGCAAAGGCGTTGAGTTGGTCTTTATGTGTGGGGATCCACTTTACAAAGAATTTTATGCTTGAGCATGGGAATAACTTAGGAAGGATAAAATCTTTCAATGCAACACAAACATTGTCTTATGTTTGTTTATTATCAGTTGTAGGTTACTCATACCTATTGCATGATGACATTAAAATTTTGGTTCATCAAGGGGAGATATATTTCAATTGTATTTTGGAGCACCTACATGCCTCTGAGTAATGATAGGTATGTTTAGAAAAGGTGGTGGAGGAGCTAATGAAGGTGGTTCTTCCTGTGGATGTCATTCTTATGTTTTCTTAAGTTATTATGATGAGAGAGTGCAAAGGTTGTGGAGGTGTTGACCTCGTTGAATATTCCATATCCTCATAAAAAAATGTACTTCTATTCTTAGAATTGACTCGAGGCTTCTCTAATTTTCCCTACCTTACATCTTAGACAAAATTATAGACTAGTTAATGTATTACCATAAGATAGTTTAGGTTATGTTAATGTTCCTTTATTGGTACACATATGGGTGGGTGATATAGTTGTTTGCTCTTGAGCTTTGTGGGATAATGATAGCCTTTAATAATTTCTATTGATAGCTCATTAACAAACTAGTCAATGATATATAGTAGTTATATATATGAATCCAGTTTTTGGCCATCATTTGAAAGGGAGTTGACCTTTTTTTTTGTTCTTATAACTACTAGATTTTTTATATATATATATATATATATATATTAAAAATAATATACCACCAGCATTGCTAATTGAAACAATATTATTAAAATAATATATAAAATAAAAAAAAGGTTCTTAACCATAATAAAAATTATGTTAAATTTTTATAACTATCATATAAATTTGTAAGTCTGCTCTACTTTAACCTCAAAATAGTACAAAGTATATTAAATAAAAAAAGGCGTTAACAAGTTGTATTTTAACAGGACAATCACTTTATAATGTTGTTTAGAATGTAGTGAGACATCAATGAAAGAAAGGTTAGCCTTCAAAGAAAAGTGTTACTATTTTTAAGTTGTGACCAACAACAAATCTAAAGAAATAAGATTTCTTCAATTGGTGTAAAATTAATTTTTATTTATATGTACAAGTGCATTTGGAAAAAACTATAGACATCCATAATTATATTAATAGTATATATGATAAATTCATAAATATTAATGTAATTAATATGTTACTAATATTTACATGAAAATATTAATTGTAATACTTATTTTTGATTAATTAATGTGACTTTATAAGACCATACCCATATACTAACATTTTTTTTTTTACATTAGTAGCTCCTCTATGGGCAGAAATTTATGTGATGTGCTTCTAAATTGAGGAGCCAAATGAATAAAACTAGCTCACTGCATCTATCTTTTTCCTTTCTACATTCTCTGTATATCTATATTCAACTATCAAAATAACCTAGTACTATTTATAGATATAAAGTGGCGAGCCTTAAACCACACACACTAAGAAACATATTAAGCCTAGAGATTGTTAGTCAACTCTGAGTGTTTAACACTTTTAAGTCTAGAAGTGTATTCTTCGTGTGACCACACACATTATGCAATATATTAAGCCTAGAAAATGTCAATCAACTCCGAGTGTTTAACAGTTTTAAGCCTAGAAGTGTAAGCTCAGTGTGTATGATATAAGTCGTTCCATACAGAAACTATACCTAAACCCATATGTATATCATTCTTTATAAACCGGAATTACCCCCACTCCTACTCATCACCCTCATCCTCCACAAGAACAAATGCTCATTTTCCATCACCAACCACAACCCCTTTGATGCATCCTTTCAGAATGTTGATTCCCACGCATTCAGTGCTCCTCCTTTCCATCATATTTATGCCAACTCCCTAGAACACAAGAACCTTTAATGGTCCATGATCCCCCTCACCCAATTTTGGCAACATCTCATCATTTGGGATCAGCCCGTACCCTAGGATAGCTCATTGCAAATAGCCCTTCATACTTGCACATCATCTTAACCAAACAAGATTTTCCATTAGTGCCTCAACCAATATTTTTCTCTCCACTATATCTAATAGCATGGCTAAGAACATAGATACAATGTCAAAATTGATAGGGTATATTTTCTCATTCCTTCTTAGATAATCATGTTATATTTCTAATTTATAGGGTATATTTTAACTATATAGAACAAATTTATATAGTTTAAATTTTATTATACCTCCCACTTAGTTAAAAATAATCATGTGTTATATTTCTAATATACTTTATTACTAATGTTTTTTGACAGGGTATATTTTCTTAGGCACTTACATACCTTCCAATTTGGTGTTTGGCCCAAATAGATTGTGTTTACTATGAGTTGTGATTCTTCTTCAAGGTGAATTTTTCTATGGGCCAATTTCCTATCCGCTTTTATCTCCAAGAGAATTTCTTGCAACTCTACTTTGTTATTGGTTTCTCCTCCCACCTCCTTCTCCACCATTTTTAAAATCTTAGCTTCATGGCTTTTGATGGCACATCCAAATCAAGCCCATCTCGATTACCTCTAGTCTCTCCATCCAAGTTGATTTTTATCTAACCCTTGTTAGGAGGCCTCTATTTGACATCCTTCCTAACCCATACAAATAGATTAACCCATTTGACACCATAAATAAGAGAACTATTAATTATAATAATAATTATAAATATAGTATATTTAAACTTTAGAATAATTTATATAAATAAAGTTGTTCATGATGTAATGCTATGATGAATTTACATGACACTATTTTTGTAGTCATTGAGGTTCAAACCTCTGTCTTGGGTTACTGTGATTTTCCTCATTGAACCATCATTTTGATATGTTTGAATATTCATGTTGAAGTTGATGGTGTTCACATCATTCACTTTGCGCTCTAGACCCTCACTTAGTTGATATGATCATGAGCTATGTGCCTTTGTTGGAATATTGAGCTCTTGTGTTTGGGTTTTTCACATTAATTCACTATATTCATTCTAGGAATGACTTCCCTCATTTGTGACCTTGCTTGGTTCAAGCTAGGCTAAAAGTTAACTTTTTACTAAATAATATAATATACTAGTTTGATTGTGTTTAATTTCTTGATCTTTTCATTGAACTTCATATTCCTTTATACTTTCATTTGTTTTAATAATGTACTCTTATTAGCTTCTAATTCAAAATATTTTTTCATCCATTGTACTTTGACTAACTACAATCCTAACTTACAATAGCTAGATTACATCTCAATAGCCGATTCAAAATCTCTTACTTTTATTTTAATATCTTTCTAGAAAGATAATTAATTATACAATATATAGTAACATTCATCTATCCTTTATGCTTTGATGTATACCCATACCAATTTGAAAGCTTTCATTTTGGCATAGGCTTAGAGTATGGTGAAATATGTGAATTAATCAGGTTGGAGAACTATTTATAATTATGGTAATCTACTGAAGTTTAACTATTGTCATAAATCTAAATAAAATTATTAAAAATTTCATATGAATAGAATATTTTCTATTGTGAGAGTGTATTTTTGATTAAAAAAACATCTACTATTAGTATTTGAAACTATAGGAAACATTCATTATAGAAAAGTTTACTAGTTATCAGTATCTTTTATGAATTTCTCTATTTATTTTCTAGCTCATTCTACTATATACAACTTATTTTAAGAAATGGGTAAGATTTTACTTCCCTCCAACCTATTGAGTATCTTTAATGCCCAAGTATGAATAAATTATAACTACAAAGACACATTTTCACTCACTACTTATGATATTTATTCAAACAACCATGTTTTAGTTTCAAAGTTTAGATATTACTATATTTACATATTTTAAATTCATGTAATTAGAATCTATTATATTTTATTTTATTTAAATATAATAATATAATACATGTCCCACCAACTTTGTCATCTTAAATGTATTTTACACCATATGTATCTGAGAAAGAGTATATTTATCAATAGAATTTCAAATTTTAATTATAATACGTTTATAAATTTACAAAAACTTATATGGACAATAATTCTTCATTTGAGATAATTTTCCCTTTTGACAATTGCTAGATTTTACATTTAAATATTGCCTAGTGTGTCAAGTTCTAATAAAACATTTGTTCCATCGTATAAGTCCATGTCATATCCACACAATGAGGTAATATTTCTTCATTAATTTTCAATTTAGTATTGTGTATCCATCATGTCTAGGAGAAATTTGTGTGACTTGATGTACTCCTAAATTATTCCTAAGTTGGGCACTAGGAACTTTTTAAAAATAGAGAAAAAACTTTCATTTATTTTTTAGGCCACATCAAGATTATGTATCCATCTAAAATTGTGGCTTTTTTGAAGTCGTGGATAATGGTAGGTAACTACAACAATTAATATTTTCTAGTATTTTAATTGGCCATTATCAACTATACTTTTTTCTATGTTGCATCTTCCCTATCATAGAAAAATAATTACAACAATGATGGTGTATTGCTTCTTTCTCACTTCAATATTGATTAATGAATATAATGTAAATTCAAACTTATTAAAACATTCTTGAGAAACAACAATATGAATTTCCCACCCAACAAGAATAGCCACTTACAAGGATCAATTATTGACCATGCTTGGTTAAGTATCAACAATAACAAATAATAAATCTTCAAAATGAACATGCATTAAAGTGATTATTGACCATGCTTGGTTAGGCCAGCATAGGTGTGAGCTATCTCAAGTGGAGATTCTTAGGAGATGACCTAGAGGCTTAAGGAAAAGAGGAGGATCTCTTCTAGTTTGCAAAATGAATGGAATCCTTCCTATGAAAGCTGCAGAAGCAGAAGCAAAACCTGGGCAGAGTTGCGGAGGTGGCTCAAGCAGAGGCCGTAGGAGTGCGGGTTGTGGCCGGGGTTGTTCAGTAGGTAGAGGTCATGGTTGATCAAGATTGGAGCTGTCACAACCTGATCTTCCCTCTGCAAGCTAGGTTCCCTTTTGTTGATAATTCAATTTCCCTACCTGATACTTAATCATAAATTTGTATATTTTATTTTGCCTCCATACTTGCATGTTTAAATACTCTAGTTCTAGGCAGTTGGAAATATGCCATTATCATTGATAGTCCTTTTTTCTCCAGGCTATTAAATTTTTTATGGCTCTAATAAAATAGCTAATCATAAGCCTAACGGTTTCCAACCCGTTGAGGGTACTATGTTATGCTGGGTTCTCTGAGAACGAGTGTTTTTTGAATGTTATGAAACTCAGTGAATAATCTCTGTATTTAACCATAATTAATATAAATTTTGGCTCTACCTTTATCGATCATAAAAAAATAAAAAAATAAAATAAAAAAAGCGATCACAATAGGTCATTTATAATTTATTTGACATTTTAAACACAAAACAACCATTGACATAACACAAACAAAATTATATCATATATCGAACAAAAACTAAAGAAGCATTCACACCATCATATCAACAATTTCGTATTCATTTTATTTTGTTTCTAAAACATCTAAACAAATAATCTTATAAAGAGAACAAATATACCGACTATTAGTTTTACAAAATAGAAAAAATAAAACTAAAACTAGAACAAATAAAAAAGTAAAACAAAAAAATATTACTTGAACCATATTCACATTACATTTTTCTATTATAAAACAAACTCTGCAAAAATATTTTAAACATAAGTATTTATCACTACCTAAAGCTTTAACTAATACCATTTTCAGTACACACTTTCTTTGTAATTCTATTCAATTACAATCAATCATGTAAGAAGTAGACCCCGTGCAGAAGTCAAGTCAATCTGAGCTTTGTATGTACACGGCATTGAAAATCAGGTTTGGAATATATGAGAGCCTCTAATAAGGACAGTTAAAATCCATTGAATTGAGACAGTGCTCCTCCATGAGTAACATGCACGTATAACTCAGATAACATGGCTTTTTACGACTCCTCCTCGTAAGGCATTGTCATGCCCTCAACTACCCCACTACAACTACATTCCCCAAGTTGTTTTTCCCGTTTGTAACTCTGACTGAATCAATGATTTCCTGGTTTGCCAGCTGTTCCTCAAAATCTATCACAATGTTGTTGAGTGTTACACTGGGCTGCAGATTAATCTATGCCTGTGGCGCTCCATCGAATTCTACACCACTATTGTGCTGCGCAAATGGATTTGGCATAGAAGAAGAATATATACAACGTTTGGAAGATTGATTTTCAGTATTTGGTAGATTAAGTTTTCTTTTAAGCCTTGTTCTCTAGTAGTTTTTTTTGGTAAATATCGAGCAATTAGAGACCACCTGTAATGCAGTGAGATTAAAGCAGGAAAGAGTGTGAATTATTAATATTGTCACTATAGTATGTGACTAATTTATTTAATAAATCAATTCCTTTCTTTATTCTTCTAAAAGATTAAATCTTCACAAATCTTCCTCTTGGCTAATTAATTTCAATTAATTAGTTAACCTACATGATTCCTACAGATCATCTTCTTAATTCATCATTCACCTAATAAAGTCTTCTAGAAATTCCTTAAACTCATTTAGCCTTATTTTTCTAATTTTTTATTCCCTCCACTCATTCTCTCTCCTAGTCAAATCCTACATCAAATCCTAATCCCACCTAACATGTCCTCTAATCCCCCTCCTAATGAGTTGCTAATGGCTAATCATCATGATTAGCCACCAAGTCAACTCCTTGTCCCTTCCATCCAACTACTAGCTTTTAATGCTCTTTTCCTAGGTGAATGTGAGATTTTCAAAATCTCACAATCCTCTAGGCATCTCCTCTCCCAAGGAATTTTTAATTCCTTCTTATTCCTCCAATCCCCATGATTATCCCTTTTTGGAGAATTTTAAATTCCTCCTCCCGATATCTTCAAGGAATGTCTTATCCCTTGCTCCTCTCAAGGCACATTGGGAAGTCTTCCCAATGCACTTTGCTCTTCTCAAGGTACCTTGGGAAGTCTTCCCAATGTACCTTGAGGAGTGTGGAGACAAGAAATTCCTTTAAGGGATATCTCTTGGTCTCCACACCCTCTCTTGGGCTTTGTGGAAGCTCACAAGCAATCCTACCCCTTCATCTTGAATCCATCCTAGCCATCCATTTTTCCTCTCCTCGTCCTATAAATTGAGGATACCATCCCTTCATTTTTCATCTCCAAGTTTAGTAATCTTATGCTGCCTTTTTGAGCCTAGGAAAATCATTTTAGCATCCTCATCATGTCAAAATCATCCTACATCCACACTTAATCATCTCATCTCCATCATCCTCCAAGATCCATCTCATTGGTGCACAACATTGGAGAGCCAAAGCCATCCACATCAAGCAAGCAAGAGGAGCCCAACCAATCAAGTTGAAGAGAGGCGCTATTCAACTTCACCAAAGGCTCAATCCAAGGGAGAGGTAAAGGTTTGCAAGGTATATGCATCTTATTCATGTTTTTTATGTGGTTTTATGTATGCTTCATGTTTTAACATCTTTTAGTGTTTTATTTGTACACTAACCACTTGAATCCACCTTGCTAATCATTTTCCCCTCTTCACACACAATGAGGTAATATTTCTTCATTAATTTTCAATTTAGCATTGTGTATCCATCATGTCTAGGAGAAATTTGTGTCACTTGATGTACTCCTAAATTATTCCTAAGTTGGGCACTAGGAACTTTTTAAAAAATAGAGAAAAAACTTCCATTTATTTTTCAGGCCACATCAAGATTATGTATCCAAATAAAATTGTGGCCTTTTTTGAAGTCATGGATCATGGTAGGTAACTGCAACAATTAATATTTTCTAGTATTTTAATTGGCCATTATCAACTATACTTTTGTCTATGTTGCATCTTCCCTATCATAGAAAAATAATAACAACAATGATGGTGTATTAATTCTTTCTCACTTCAATATTGATTAATGAATATAATGTAAATTCAAACTTATTAAAACATTCTTGAGAAACAACAATATGAATTTCCCACCCAACAAGAATAGCCACTTACAAGGATCAATTATTGACCATGCTTGGTTAAGTATCAACAATAACAAATAATAAATCTTCAAAATGAACATGCATTAAAGTGATCACAGTACCATTTATAATTTATTTGACATTTCAAACACAAAACAACCATTGACATAACAAAAACAAAATTATATCATATATCGAACAAAAACTAAAGAAGCATTCACACCATCATATCAACAATTTCATATTCATTTTATTTTGTTTCTAAAACATCTAAACAAATAATCTTATAAAGAGAACAAATATACCAACTATTAGTTTTACAAAATAGAAAAAATAAAACTAAAACTAGAATAAATAAAAAAGTAAAACAAACAAACACATATTACTTGAACCATAATCACATTACATTTTTCTATTATAAAACAAACTCTACAACAATATTTTAAACATAAGTATTTATCACTACCTAAAGCTTTAACTAATACCATTTTCAGTACACACTTTCTTTGTAATTCTATTCAATTACAATCAATCATGTAAGAAGTAGACCCAGTGCAGAAGTCAAGTCAATCTGAGCTTTGTATGCACACGGCTTTGAAAATTAGGTTTGGAATATATGAGAGCCTCTAATAAGGACAGTTAAAATCCATTGAATTGAGACAGTGCTCCTCAATGAGTAACATGCCCGTATAACTCAGATAACATGGCTTTTTACGACTCCTCCTCGTAAGGCATTGTCATGCCCTCAACTACCCCACTACAACTACATTCCTCCAAGTTGTTTATCCCGTTTGTAACTCTGACTGAATCAATGATTTCCTGGTTTGCCAGCTGTTCTTCAAAATCTATCACAATGTTGTTGAGTGTTACACTCGACTGCAGATTAATCTGTGCCTGTGGCCCTCCATCAAATTCTACACCACTGTTTTGCTGCACAAATGGATTTGGCATAGAAGAAGAATATATACAACGTTTGGAAGATTGATTTTCAGTATTTGGTGCATGAACTTTTCTTTTAAGCCTTCTTCTCTAGTAGTTTTTTTATCTCATTGTCTGTCCTACCAGGTAATAGTCGAGCAATTAGGGACCACCTGTAATGCAGTGAGATTAAAGCAGGAAAGAGTGTGAATAATTACTAGTTACCCATAATCCAAATTATGAATTCTTCGATACCATTAAAATTTTAAATGGCTTGTAATAATCTATCACCATAGAGTTATCATTAAAATTGTACCCTGGCTTGTAATATTCTATCATCGTAGAGTTATCATTAAAATTATATCTGGCTTGTCATAATCGATCACCGAAAACTATGAATACCATGAAAAAATAATCTGT
This sequence comes from Cryptomeria japonica, assembly GCF_030272615.1. Taxonomy (NCBI): domain Eukaryota; kingdom Viridiplantae; phylum Streptophyta; class Pinopsida; order Cupressales; family Cupressaceae; genus Cryptomeria; species Cryptomeria japonica. The sequence goes on along the minus strand of NC_081406.1, from coordinate 147,306,663 downwards.
TTCTAACGTGTTACCCCATCGGCTTTGAAGTTGTATGATCAAACGTTCTTCTTGTGGAGTAACATTGCCTCTCTTGAGATCTGGACGTAGATAATTTACACACCTCATCCTACAGCTCTTATCGTTTCCTCTTAACCCTGAAAAATTGAACTTACCCATCACTCATCAATAAAGTGATTGAATTTTGTTCTTATAAACGTTCTATACTTTAAGGGATCCATAGGCATGGAATGCATAAATCATCCGCTTCTTTCCACTTCACGTCCAGAATTGCACAACATCTATTCCATTAAACTCTAAAAATTGATCACTATTTTCACTATATAACAGTTCTAATACAATATATAACAGTTCTAATACAAATCTATAAATACTTTCTCTCCAATTCTAAATGTTCAAATAGCATTTTTTATTGAAAACAATTTAAAAAACTATTGAAAATTAGTTGGCATGACTTTTTTATAATCTATAATATATACTTTTTTTTCAGGAATCTTGTTCTCTTACCAATTGTTGAACCCTTTTGGATGTTGAGAGGAGGATGAATCAACATATATAAATACTTAATTGATTTAACCATTTAGTTACCATTCAGTCCAATTACCATAAGTGCAGAATTAAAGAATAGAAATAGAAAAGAGAAATCACTCACGAACACCAAGATTTGCATTGGAAACCCCATGACGATAGAGCCATGGTGAGAACAACCCCACAATATGAAAATAAGTTACAAAGTTTTAGGCTCAAGGCCAAGGAAGCTCACTACTCCTAATTTTGACTTGCAAGACTAAGGTGCACAACCTTAGGGCAAGATACAATGGACATGCAAACAATGAAGATCACTTCTTTGGGGTAAGAGAGAATAGATATAAATAGAATGAATCAATATAGATGAACAATAGAAGAATGCATCCTCTGAAATGTTGATTACAATTCATTGTTATTACAAATCTTAAATTGACTTCATTACTGTTCAACTACACTTGCAAATGTTTGCACTCACAAGATAAACCATACACAACTTCATATTTCATACTCACACCATATCTCATCTTCCAAATGGATTTCATCTTTATATACCATTCACAACCAAAGAAACATCAATTAGGTTAGCCTAATTAGATGTAATGTGTATGATACAAACAGTCGGTCAAAAAATAATATCCAAGGAAATGCAGAGGAAAGAATGAAACGTGTGAAGGACCACACCATGTCGGAACACCTTCCTATCCATCCCAAATCAATTCTTACAACTCTGCATGCAACCACATGGACCAAAACTGCACAAGTTAGCTCCAAAGGATAGAACCGTTAAATCAAACCAACCAATCTTACTCAAAACATGATGTAGACCACCAAGATTCTTGTAGATGATCAACATAGCATCACCTGACACCAACATAGACAAATCATTACTTGTCACACCACCCAAAACAACTAAAGGTGGAGGAACGCAACACATTCTTACAAACTATCACACTATGACTGTACAAGCCAATACTCAAATTATTGTAATTTCAACTATAGATCCAATGATAATATAATAATTGATATATATATCAAGCATTTGCATCTACCATCATCATATTACAATCTCAAGCAATGATAAAGCAATGTGCCATAATGCAGACCATAAAACTATACCTAGTTTGATAGACTATTCATCGGAATAGTCACCTTTAGCCATCTTCAACTGTGGACCACAAAATCCATCTCTAAAGTTTTGGAAAATTCATAAGACAGCCAAAATACCATTGGAATAAATCTCTACACATTTGTATGAACTCATAACTAGTCCTCTGATACTGTAATATTATCATCTAATGTTGTAATACTCCAAAACACAATTGAGCGAATGCACCAAGATGGGAGATCAAAAAGATGCCAAAAATCTTTTTGGTCCCCAACAAGCCATTTGGCACATGCCAAATAAGGCGTGCACCAAATAAGGCATGCGCCAAATATGAAAGCAAATATTTAAAAGTGCCAAAATCGCATTTTAGAGATTATATTATGCTAAACCCGTATTTTGAGTTGCATATCTTGCCTTCCACACTGTACACACCAAATAGAGACATAGTTTTAGCTTCCAGTAGTGTGAGACCTTCATCAAAATGACACCACGGTGTCGAGGGGGTCGAAGAGGTATGTATTTCTGTATTTTTACTCTCTAATTTTGTTTAAAATATGGATTAAATTAGGTATTTAAATTGAAAGTTGTTTTAAATTTCAGGAAATCAAAATCCATCTAAAAATGTTGAAAACCCACCACCACCTCCTCATGAAGAGCCTTCTAAAGAAGAGGCACAACCAACCCCTCCCCCAATTCCTAGGCATCCCCCACGAACACAAGAAAGCATATTAGGGAAAATTTAAAACAACAAAAAACAACTTGAGTTGATAAATAGGCTGAAAGATCCTAATTCCACAACCTCTCATAAGACAAGCCTTGCTGAGTCACTACAATCTATTGTATCCTATGTAGGTTTAGTGAGTGGTCAAATTAATATGTGGTCCAACAAAAAAGAAGAAGAACAAAAATTTATCCAAATAAGTTATCATATGCTGCAGTAAAGAAAAAAAGTTGACCCGTGTGCACTTTTCATGGACCCTAGTGTTGGCATAACTAATGGAGATGATGGTGTATCGGTAAAGGACTATTCGCGATGATATATTGATGGACTATTGGTGATGATATAATTATGATATGATGCTTGATGATCAATTATTTGTATTTTCATTGATGGAAACCATGTTTTTCCATACTTGTCCATGTTTGTTTATGCTTGGTATGTCATCTAAGTCTACTGGTTAAGTCTAACTGGTAATAGATTGAATTGGATTGAGTTGGATAGCAAAAATGCTAAGTAGCAGTGAACCGATAAGAAAGAACAAAGAAGGAGATGATTGCAGTAGAGATCCATGTTGAGTCAGGTGTTACGGTTTGGAATGTGTGCTTATGACATCATAAGGAGTCTATGTCATAAACCACATCATGTTTGGAGAACTAGAAGTCATGTTTATTATTGATTGTTGTATAATCAACTAAGGTTTGAGAACTGGTATCAAGATCTTTGACCGGTGATGATTTATGGTTTGGTGGCGATTCTTTTCATGTTCATAAGTTGATGATGACGTGTTAGAATATGTGTAAAGAGATAAGATGTTGTTTTGGTGCATACAAGGATCGAATTTCTTGGAAAGAAGAAAAGTGCTTAGCAAAATGTGATAAGGGTTTGACAACTTATCAGATTGATGTGCGGTGATGAGTTATGATCATTCAATGGTTGTAATTGTCTTGTAATTTATTGTAATGATCTATAATGATTTATAATGATCTGATGTAATCTATGATGTAGATTCATTGTAGGTTAGGGTTTTGTAACTCACCTAATTGTAAAATTTATTTAGGAAGAATTTGAGAAGGTTAAGTGTGTCGATAATCAGAGAAGTGTGTGTGTGTGTCAAACTAGATTGAGATGTCTGCATGAGAGGAAGATTGGATGGACAAGGATCTATAATAGCAAGCTATGAAGTGCTGAGTCTAGATCATTTATCTGTTGTTTCCTAACAATTGCAACAGCATTAAAGTCACTTAATCGGGTAGGTCCTAATAGGCCTGATTGTATAAATCCCTTAACTGGGTAGCTCAACAAATTGAGTTTAAATCCTCCAGCGAGGTTACTCCTAATAGGGTAAAGCTCCTAACAGAGCTAATTTGTAAAATCCTTTGACTGGGTGACTCCTAACAGGGTCTTCTCTTAACTGGGCATTTTTGTAAAGCTCCTAATCGGGCTAGGATCTTAACAGGGCGTATTCTGAAAGAGTGCATATTTTGTGGGTACCAATTCCCACCGTGGTTTTTCATATTTGGATTTCCACATGAAAAATCCTTGTGTTCATATTGTGGATGAATTTATCAGTTATGCATTTGATGTCTTTACTTAATGATGAACACTTAAGTTGTTACCAGTAATGTTTTGGTAAATCTGCATTAATTGATTGTTTGATCAACTACCGATACTGGTTATGAACTGTTTTATGAAGTATTATTCAAATTGGTGAACATTTGCAATTTATTGTTATCATTGATTCAGCCCCCCCCCCCCCACATCTCAGTGTTAACCGGATCCTCACATTAACAATTGGTATCAAAGTATTAGGTCCTCTTTGTGCAGAAGTTTAATAACTTGAGGAAAAGATTTGAGGAAGATGTTGAAGAAGGAGGGTCCCAAATTCACTAAGGACACCTACTGGATATGGAGTGATAGAATATAAAGATATATATCAAAGGTATGGGTGCTTAGTTTTGGTAGCATGTTATTACTCAGTAGGTACCTCCTACTAGTCCTCTGACTGCAGATCAGTTGAAGGAGTAGCAAGAAAACATTCAAGCACTGGAAGCCATAGTAAGTACAGTGGTTGATACTGAATATATTGATGTCCATGGTTTAGAGATTGCTTTTGATGTTTGGGAGAAGTTGGAATTAATATATGGTGGTGATAAGCATGTTCAAAAGGCTAAAGAAGAGAGTCTTAGATGAAAGTTTGATGATATGAGAATGATGGAAGCTGAAAATATTACTCAGTATCGACAGAGGATTAAAGAAGTTGTCAGTAGAATCAAGAGTGTTGGTGGTACTATAGAAGAAGACACAATTGTGAATAAGATGCTTAGAACCCTATTTCTTGCCTATGCCATTAGAGTGTCTGCTATTCAAGAGTTGAGGCCAGTTATTAATGATAAGGTTACTATTGATTCTTTGATTGGTAAGCTCATTGCTTTTGAGTTAAGTAGTTTTGATAATAGTGTACTTAAGATAGGATCTTATTTTAAACCATTTGTATCTAGTGTATTGGTGAGAAAAGGGAAAGATATTTGTCAAAGTCATGAATGTAGGATAAGTCATCTTCGCGGTAGTAAAGCTGATGCAGATGATGAAGGTAATTTGATGGAATTTGAATCTCTATTGGCTAAAAGACTTCCAAGAGGCATAGGTGAGTACAAAGGTAAGTTGCCTCTCAAATGTTTCTCTTGTAACAATATAGAACACATTGCTGCACACTATCCTAATAATGATCAAATAGAAAGAAACAGTGTTATGTTGTAGTTGATGAAGGTGCCACTGATGAGGAATCTAAGGATGAAGACAATGAGGTGATTGTCTTTGTTGTTGTTAAGGAAGATTTGTCTGAAAAGAAGGCTTTAGTATCTCACATTGACAACAGTGATGAATGGATTATTGATAGTGGTTGGTCACACCACATGACCGGTGATAAGAACAAGTTTATTTCTCTTAAAGAATTTGATTGCGGTGTAGTAAGATTTGGAAACAATTCACCTTGTATGGTTAAAGGTAAAGATTCTATCTCTTTGAATGGTATGAATAATGTTGATGATGTATTTTGGGTTGAAGGTTTAAAACATAACTTGTTGAGTGTTGGTCACTTGAATGACAAAGGTTATCATCTTGAGTTTAAGAGTGGAGTTTGCAGGATCTTAGGATGCAAAGGAGAACTGATTGCTACTGGTAATAAAACTAAAGGTAACTTATGTTGGCATTTTGATGATGTTTTGATTGTCATTGATGGGCACACACTTTCTTGATGTATGAGTTATGCTCAACCGGTAATTGTTCCAAACGATATTGTGTATTATTGAATGTATAGTCTTTAGACTATCGGTATTTTGCAGAAGATGGTTTACCGATCACAGATTGACTGAAGATCCCAAGTGGTATGAAGACCCCAAGCGGTTCGAGGATCTCAAGTGGTACGAAGGACCCAAATGGTAGTTAACTTTTGATCGGAACACTATGCTCTTCCAGTCTTCATTTTGGACAACCAGTAATTGGTATATATATGTGATGAGTTACCAACCAGTATTACTATAATATGTGATGAGTTATCATCCAACGACACTTTGGCAATGTGTTTGTGTCGTGTTACCAAATGTGTCTAGATGCACTATACCTAGGAAATTGTAGTCGAATTCTATTGGACCGACATGAAATCAGATTCCTTTATAAGGACATCATGTCTAGAGTTTGCATGTGTGAGATATAGAATAGAAAAGGTTATGTGCAATCATTGAAGAGAAGATTAGGTCTATGTGAAGAGATAGAGTGTGGAGATATTGAAGACTGAAGTAATGCTGAAATGCATTAACAAGGAGCTATCAAGGATCTAATTAAGCATACTATGCTAGCATCTAGATCATTCACTTGTGCTAGGATCTAATTAAGCATACTGTGCTAGCCTTTGTAAATCCTCTAACAAGGTGGTTCACAACTGTGGATCCTGAAATCCTTTAACAAGGTAGTCTTTAACAGGACTTATCTCCTATCAAAGATCTAGATTCCTAACAGGATCTATTCTGGTGAAGAACATTGTAAGACCTTAACCGGTCTGACCTTAGCCAGTTTGGTTACTATTCTGTAGATAGTTACTTGTGAGTTTCTACTCACTGTGGTTTTTCCCATTTGGGTTTCCATGTCAAATATATTGTGTTATGGTGATTGTTCTTTTGTGGGTGAATGCTTTGTTTTCTATTTGGTTTGCACTTATCTTAACCAGTTTATTAGTGAATTTGTTGCACCGGTTATCTACTAAATTGTTTAAAAGATTGATTACAGTATTTTTTGGTATACTAATTCACCCCCCCTCTTAGTATTCATCAATTGGTATCAGAGCCAACCTTTCTATAAGTCTAACCACTTGGAAGGAGATATGGGGGAATACAGTGTGAGGGAACTTACTCGTCATCTCACTTAGACTGAGAGAGCCTATGATGAACTCAAAGTCAAGTATAAAGCCTCTTTGGCCAAAACAAGAGAGCATGTTGAGAAACTGATGGAACTCATTGAAAATAGTTATTTTGATGAAGTTGACATGGATGCCCTAGTTCAAGAAGTTGAAAAACTGAATGAATCTAAAATCAATTTGAGAAGGGAGTTGGAAAGACTGCTATCAGAATGAGTTAGGAGCTTGAGAATAGAAGGAAAGCTGAAGATCTAGTAAAATACAAAGATCATGAGATCTCCAAGCCGAAGCAAGAAATCAATACCCTTACCACTCATCTCTAGGGGAGTAAAGTGGAAAAAGAAGTAATACAAGGTGAACTAAACATGGCTATCTCTGAGAATGCAACCTTGATGGAATCCAATGCTATTATTTCCAAGGAACTTACTGAGTCAAAGGAAATACTTGCCAAATTCAATCAAAGTACTGCTAAGCTAGAACAAAAGCTAGAATCGGCAAAGCCAGTAAAGAATACCACTAGACTTGGTTTCTCTTGGTATGAGGAAGGTGAGACCTTTGGAACAAAAGCTGAAGCATCAAAGAAGCAACCGACATCCAAGGATAAAGGTATGTAAAAATTTAAACCTGTTTTCTTTAATTATCTCAAAGAAGGACATACTACCAATGTGTGTACAAGGAAGGCCTACAACAATTTTCCTTATTTTCAAAACAATATGCCTAGATCCAATAGATTCAATGGAAACTGTTATGCATGCAACAAGTTTGGGTATAGAGCATTTGAATGCAGGTCAGTTTTGCACAACACTGGGAGATATTCTTCAAGGACTCAAGGAGTTATTCAGGAACTTCCTGTGAACCAGAATCCCAACCGGTACAATACCTATGACCATCGGTCAGTCGGTTATCAAGCGGCAAATAGTTGGAAAGCAACTTGTTTGATTTATCATTGTAGTGGTCACACTACTGCAACATGCAGAAGGAAGAATGGAAGTATGAATAATGGACCATGGAGAACACCTGGAATGTTATGCTATAATTGCAACAAACTGGGACACATTGCCAGAACTTGTAGACTGAGAAAGAACCTATCGGGTGATATACCGATCACTCGAGAAGGAAATATTGATGTTGAAACCATTCAAGTGGAAATGAATAAAACTTGGAAAAATAAATCAGAAGAAGAGTCACAGGATGAACCTACTTCTGCACCTAGTGTGGAAGTCTCTAAACCGGCAAACTGAGCTTCAGAAAAGCTTAGGGGGAACATATCAATGAAATATTTTGAACCCCCGGTTTATATCAGTAAAGACCTCTACCAGTATATGTTACCTGTCAATTGGCAGAAGATCTGAAGAATTAAAAGGCAAAATTAGGGTTTGTACCCTAGCAGTGATGCATTTATTATGGTCGGTGAGAGTTTGCTTAAAAGGGTTTTCGTTGTCATTTTCACTTATCTGTTTACAAAAGAAGAATATTCAAGAGAAGAGCAACCAAAGCAATTTGTTTATTGTTTGGAGAAATCATGTGTGAAATCTTGCAATCATCTTCAAGCAATTAGTGAAGAACACTAAGCGGTGAACTAGCAACTGAAGTTGTGAACTGTGCGCGATATTGGAAAACCTAAATTTCAGATTGTGAAGGTATTTTCCAAAAATTCTTTCTTATCATTTGGTTATGGCTTTTGCATCACATTCTAGTTCTAGTGCACCTAAAGATACACCTGAGTTTATTCAAAATAAAATGAGATACAATGCCCTATCTCAAATTCCCGTCGGAGTCATTGTCGAGGGAGATGTTTTAGGGTATATAGGCTGTAAGTTGGAAGACCTAGGATCCCTAGTAATTCACTCCCAACTAAGTCTGTTCTATGGAGATGACAAGAAGATCAAACCAGAGTATAGCATCTTCGAGGAGATGAAACTTCACAATGCGGTATACTTTCTGGAAGAATTAATAGAACATATTCACATTATCCTCAGCAGAGTGCATGGTGAAAAGATGTATCTCGAGCGGACCCATGACATCACACCGGAAGCGATTCATGCTGTCACCAGATTCTGAAATGTTTGAGAAGTACTAGTTCTATGGAAGGTCACCAAAACTAAAATGACAGAGCTCACCGGTTTTGTGAGTGACCAACGGGCAATGACCGTCAACACCATTTTTGTTGATCTAGTAAAATACACTTGCATGGTGATTGGTTACAAAATATTTTATGCCAGCAGAATGAATTTTGTCCATGTTGCTGTGTTGAATGCTTCTTATAGGATGATCAAGGAAGATACTAAATATGACCTATGTACCTACTTACAGAAGCAATTGTTGGTGAATCTGAAATCCATCAAATAGGATAAATCACTGAGGTTCAAGTTTGGCCAACTTCTAGTCAGTCTATTCGTCTATTTTCAAGGTTATTTCCCTAGAGTAGGTGATGTTCAATGGTCTACTGACCTACCGATTTCCAAATAGATTAAGGAGAGTCTACAAGCAGAAGGAACTGCATATCCTGAGGTTCTAAATAAGTATTTTGATGAATTCAAATGAAAGATGAGCCAAAGAATGAGGATATATGGTAATATTATGATGAAGTATGAAGATGACATTTGCTTCATAATAAGGATAGATGACTGCATAATGGAAGTTGTGGAACCTAGAAAGGAAGTAGTTGGCCCTATTGGGTATGAAGTGGTGAATGACATATTGATCGGGTATGCCTCTACCCTACTTGCCTTACCACAGGATGCAAAGAAGAAAAGAACCGGTACTTACTTGGAGAGGGTCACACCAATTGAGGAAATGAAGAAAAAAAAGGGCAAAGAAGTGCCATCAGTATCTGCATCGGTTACATCTGCCAGTCTGAAAGTGACCAAGCGGTCACTAGCCAGAAAGAAACCTGAGATCATTTCGACAAAAGTATTCGAGAGCAAGTAGAAATACAGGACTCACTCACCGAAGTAAGAAGACACTAAACCAGAGATTCAAATAAAGAAGATAAGGCAATAAAGCAAAAAGCCAAAGTCTACCGGTAATGTACTAGCAACTTTTGCACTGGTAAATATAGATATTACCTCTTATAAACCAATGACACACTGTCAGAGGACAATAAAGAATATTAGGAGGAAATTGCATGATGACTTAAAGGAACATTTTGGTGACTTTAATGATAGTGAGAAAGAGGAGGTAGAACAGGAGGTCATTAAATATTTGTATTAATGATTGGTCGCCTTCTGAGATTAAATTTGTTACTCCAAATTCTTTGTATAATTCTTTGGATAATAAATGGCGTATCGCCATTGAAAGAACAAGAGATCAGGGAGAAACATTTTGCACAGTACTTTCGTGATGCTTCAAATTCTGAGTTATTTAAAATTATGGATAAGAACAAAGGCATCTTCTTTATTAGAAGAAGGCAACTCAGGTTACTAGAAGGTAAAACTTCTGAAGCAAAAAAGGATACACACATACATGTTAAAGCTATTGTTGAAATACACCGAGTATCTGAAGCCACTAGGAAGACTAATCAAGAACCTAACCTATCCTCAAGCAAACTGGATGAGGTATTTGACAGTCAAGGTGAAAGAGTGACAGAACAAATTGACCCTATTGATGTTGATGCATTAGATAATGAGGATATCACTTCTGACAAAGAAAAAGCTGAGAAAGAGAAATAGGACAAAGAGAAAGTAGAGAAAGAACAAGAGGAAAAAGAAAGGCAAGAAGAAGATAAGAGAAAAGAAGAAGAGAAGAAGAGAGAAGAAGATAATAGAAAAGAAGAAGACAAGAAGAAAGAAAAAGACAAGAGGAAGGAAGAAGAAAGGAAGAAGGAGGAAGAGAAGAAAAAGAAGGAAGAGGATAAGAAAAAGGAAGAAATGGAGAAGAAACAAGAAGAGGAGAAAAAGAAAGAGCTGGAGAAGAAGAAAAGAAAAGAGTGGAAGAGGAGAAGGAAGCAGAGAAGAGAAAAAAAATGGAGATCAAGACCAAAGAAGGAGGGAAGACTCCTAAGGCAACCAGTGATCAAACCAAGAAGGTTGATTCCACCAGTCCTATTGATCTAACTCTTGCATGTCTGACTCAATCTGCAGATGAGTCTAAGCTACTTCGAGGCACCAAACTTGTATAGGAGAGACTGGAAGAATTGCAGAAGAAGAAAGAAAAGGATGTCATACAAATTGCAGTTGACACCCTTACCAGTCTAATTCCCATTACTAACCTCCCCAGTATCGACTCCTCTCTATACAAGCTCAAACTTCTTTGTATCAGAGTAGAGGACCAAGTACAATGCCTGGAAGATGTTGCTCAAGCAACTACAAGAAAGAACCATGAAAAGGAACTCAATATTACCTTAGTCAAGAAAATGAATGAGCTCAAGACACAACTACTGAAGCAGCAGAATGATATCAGTGTTGCTATAGGTGAGGGTAAATTACTTTTGAGTAAAATCTGCCAACCCCATCTGTTTTGTGAAGATGTGCTCAAACAGAAAGCTCAACTCCAATCAGAGTTACAGGATGAGTACCATCGATGCAATGGAAGAACTGGCATTCCAGATGAAGACTGAAAGTGAGGTTGCTACCTCATTACTTGAGTCATGGACATCGGACATGAAAACTTTTGTGCAGAACTTTAAATCTGTTTTTTGAGAAATTTCATTCCTTATTGTCATGAACATCTACTCTATTTCATTGTATAAGAAAAAAGGGGTTACTTTGCATTACTTTGTCATTGTTGGCAAAGGGGGAGTAGTGTACATTACATTAAAAAATTTGGTGAATGTTATCATTTCATGCACTTACTTGTAATTTTTTCAAAGGTAGGAGTATATATGCTTAGGGGGAGTAATTTTGATTGTAGCATCTTTTTTGTTATTGTTGGAAAAACACTTAGATGTCAAAATTTTCCTAAGTGTTGCCATCAATGCCAAAGGGGGAGATTGTTGGCATTTTGATGATTTTTTGATTGTCATTGATGGACACACACTTTCTTGATGTATGAGTTATGCTCAACTGATATTGTGTATTATTGAATGTATAGTCTTTAGACTATCAGTATTTTGCAGAAGATGGTTTACCGGTCACAAATTGACTGAAGATCCCAAGTGGTATGAAGACCCCAACTGGTTCAAGGATCTCAAGTGATACGAAGGACCCAAGTGGTAGTTAACTTTTAATCAGAATACTACGATATTCCAGTCTTTATTTTTGACAACTGGTAATCAGTATATTTTATTAACCGGTTGTTATCTTGTCATTCGTCCCTCATAACAAGAGTGAGTCACCTTGCAAAATTTTTAGTTGAGTCCTTGTCTTGTTAAAAATTTGTTGGTTCAATCCCTAATCCACTTGTAAATCATTTCTAAATCCTTGACATTATGCTTCAATGGTTTGTTTGAACATCATGAACCCCTCGAACCATCTTGAATAGAGTTCATAGTGTTCATTTAGGTACCGTAGGTTCTAGGTTGTGTCTAAGACATTTTCAGGCTAACATTCATATCAAGTTTTTTGCAATAGCTCTATTTTATGGTCGTGGATGATGTTTCATATACTCTTTCTCCATACTATGAACCATTTGAACCTAGTTCAAATAGTTCAGTGATGTTCAAACTGTTCGATGAAATTGAAGGTTCAAGCTCTGCAGGTCTGATTTTATGACAGTCATACAGACCCGCACACAGTAGCACATATATTTTTACTCAAGCATTTATTTTGAAATCTCTCTAATCAGAATGGAGAAAACTAGGTTTCAACCAACATATCCAAAATTGAGAATGATCTAACGGTGCACACAAACATTATGGGACCCGCACCGAGACAAATTTTGACTGTCACAAATATTTTCAGTCCACCTAGCATAATGAATATTTTTATTTTGAGTTAAAATATTCAAGTGCCACTTGTCCAAATATTCTTATAAACTTTAGAGAATTATATTTATAATGTTTATAAATATTTGATGTTATAAATAAGAGTAATGGGGAAAGTGAAAAGGGTAAGTGAAAAGGTTTTTCAAGATTCAACTATAAAACTGAATAATGATCTCATGTAGTTATTTATTGTGAAAGAATTGAGGGAGGTAGGGTTCTTCTTCTTTTTATTTTCTTCCAGCAGCCTGTGGGAGAGGGAGAGTAGATGTTTATTTGTAAGGGTGGAGTTGAAGCTTTTCTAAGCAGTGCTTTGCACATAAAATATCAATCTTTGAGTTGATTTTCAGACATGAATAGAATGCAGATGATATCTTCAATCTTTGTGTTGCTGATATTCTTCTCATGACTATAGCTGGACTTTGAGCCTTTGCAGTTACTTATTAATGTCTTTTTAGTTATAATCAATTGTGTATGTGGATTTATTACAAGTCTGTGTGCTTGAAAGTAAGCCATATTGGAGCAACGACTTTCTCTATTAGTTTTTAGTCCAAATGCTATCCATAAGTGCAGAAAATTAAACTTTGATTTAATGGTCTTCATTTATATATGTTTTGTAAGTCTTTGGCATTTATTTTCATGGATATGGATGAATGTTATTTTCCTTTATTGCTTTCTGGTTAAAAGCATATCAACAATTTAATTCCTTGTAAATCTTCTAAGAGGGAGCTGTACCTCTCAATTCAGAGGAAGATTATCACTTCAATGATAATCTATCCAACTGCTAGTACTTTTTGTCCTTCATTCTAGGCATTTTGAGTTTATTTGTATAGTTATCATCGAAGGACAAATCTGTTCACTAACTGATTTTTGGCGACTTTGCTGGGGATTTGGAATCAAAGACAAGTACATTTTGTTTCCTCAGATTTTTAGATTTATCTTTGTGTAGGAGATTGGTGACTCAGTATATAAACATCATGCTCAAGGCAAGAGCAATGAGAAAAGGGAAAAGACCAGATCCTTCGATCTTGGAAATTGTTACAATAGATGATAAAGTACTCCATGACTTCTTGGAGAAATACAAAGAAATTATTTCTCATGCTGTTAGAAATAATATAAGTGTGGAATATGATCATGCATCCACTCTTCTATGGAGAAGTCTTTGCGTTAGATTTCACAAATTAAAAGAACTGAAAGAAAAGACATGGTTGTTGCATGAATATGAAAAAAGGGTATCCCAATTGAAAGAATAATTAAAATTTGATGATGATGAGGCTCCAGCCATATCAGTTTCATCTCACTCCTACCTTACCTTGTCATGAATGAGTGAGAATTTCAGCAAGAAATAGTTCAGTCTCATGAAAGTCAAACAATGGTAAGTGAGAATAATCACGACAACATTGGAGAACCTATGGGCTTGAATGAAATAGGTTTTTTGAGGTCTTTCTCTTACCTGGAAACAAAAACTTTTAGTTTTGATAGTATGGAAAGTTATCTTGTTCCAAAAAGTATAAAAGATGAAAATTTTTAGATTTACATGCAACTAGAGTATGAAGCTTTCAAACTTATACATAAAATTGATGAAAATGATTCTTTATGTTTAAAAGCTTGTGATGAGTCCTTCGTAGAATCATTTCATTTTGACAATAAAGCAATATTATGTCTTCCTAATGAATATTGTGTTAACAATAAGGTGGAATCATGTCTTGGTAAATATGTTTCCCATTCTAAAAATCTGATTGAAAAAGAAAATTCAGAAGTGAAACAAAATAATGGTCAAACTCAGGAAGTCTTGTAGTCCCAAGAACTGTTGGCCGGTTTGGATAGTACTTCTTTTTGTGAAGAAGAGATCATAGAGCATTTCTTGTCATCCATTGAAGAAGAGGATTTCAAGGAGAAGGATTCAGGTATTAATTCATTTCATGCATTAAGTTTGGATAGGGAATTTGCAGATTTAATTTTAGTAAAAGCTGTTGAAGCTGTTTCAACTAAGTTGGACCCCATGCATGATGAAGTGTCTCTCTATTCCGAGATTAGTTCAAATGCTGAAAATTATTTTAAGAATGATGGTCTTAATAGTGGTGATTGTGAGAATGATGCAGCCTTTTCCCTAGGAATTTCTGAGCATTACTTTTTTCAACCAGAAATAGAATATTATCTGAGCAGTACTGTGCAAATGTTTCCATAAAATTCAGAAGTTCATGTGATGAAATATGGCTTTTTGGGCATGAATGTGTATTCACAAAATTCCTGCATATTGTTAGTTTGGTGTTCAACATTGAAGAAGTTACCAGAAGAGCATGGTTCTGGGTTGCTTCATTTGAACACAAGCCATTTTTTAGAAAAGACTCCTTCTTCTCCCAACTGGTGGATGGTTTTGTGTAAGAAGTTATTAGCTCCAGTTATCATCGTGGGATTTTCCTACCTGTATATTTTTGTAAATAATATTTTTGGTGTGATCTAGGTGTAGCTTGTCTTAATTTTCAGCCTTGGTTTAGTGTGGGTTTTAGCTTTTTATTTTTTCCTTATTGCCTCCGCCCTCTACAAGAAGCTTCATGTGCTTTGTTTTTCTTGACTCTATTGCCCAATGGCTAGGCACTAATCTTTTCCAAAGACATTATGGATTCTCCTAGTCCTTTACAGTCCCGGTCCCCAGTCAGAGCCAATGTTATCTTGTCATTCGTCCCTCATAACAAGAGTGAGTCACCTTGCAAAAATTTTAGTTGAGTCCTTGTCTTGTTAAAAATTTGTTGCTTCAATCCCTAATCCGCTTGTAAATCATTTATAAATCCTTGGCATTACATTTCAATGGTTTGTTTCAACCTCATGAACCCCTTGAACCATCTTGAATAGAGTTAATAGTGTTCATTTAGGTACCACAGGTTGTCAATTGTGTCTAAGACATTTTCAGGCTAACATTCATATCAAATGTTTTGCAGCAGCTCTATTTCATGGTCGCGGATGATGTTTCATATAATCTTTCTCTAGACTGTGAACCATTTGAACCTAGTTCAAACAGTTCAATGATGTTCAAACTGCTCAATGAAATTCAAGGTTCAAGCTCTAGAGGTCTGATTTTATGACAATCATATAGACCCGCACACAGTAGCACATATCTTTTTACTCAAACATTATTTTTGAAATCTCTCCAGTCAAAATGGAGAAAACTACGTTTCGACCAACATATCCAAAATTGATAAAAATCTAACAGTGCAAACAAAAGTTATGGGCCTCGCACCAAGATAGATTTTGACTGTCACAAATATTTTCAGTGTACCCAGCATAATGAATATTTTTATTTTGAGTTAAAATATTCAAGTGCCACCTGTCCAAATATTCTTATAAACTTTAGAGAATTATATTTCTAATGTTTATAAATATTTGATGTTATAAATAAGAGTAATGGGGAAAGTGAAAAGGGTAAGTGAAAAGGTTTTTCGAGATTCAGTTATAAAACTGAATAATGATCTCATGTAGTTATTTCTTGTGAAAGAATTGAGGGAGGCGGGGTTCTTCTTCTTTTTCTTTTCTTCCAGCAGCTTGTGGGGCAGGGGGAGTAGATTTTTATTTGTAAGGGAGGATATGAAGCTTTTCTAAGCATTGCTTTGTACATAAAATATCAATCTTTGAGTTGATTTTTAGACATGAGTGGAATGCAGATGATATCTTCAATCTTTGTGTTGCTAACATTCTTCTCATGACTGTAGCTGGAATTTGAGCCTTTGCAGTTGTTTATTAGTGTCTTTTCTGTTATAATCAATTGTGTATGTGGATTTATTACAAGTCTATGTGCTTGAAAGTAAGCCAGATTGGAGCAACGACTTTTTCTGTTAGTTTTTAGTCCAAATGCTATCCATAAGTGCAGAAAATTAAACTTTGATTTAATGGTCTTCATTTATATCTGTTTTGTAAGTCTTTGGCATTCATTTTCATGGCTATGGATGAATGTTATTTTCCTTTATTGCTTTCTGGTTAAAAGCATATCAACAATTTAATTCCTTGTAAATCTTCTAAGAGGGAGCTGTACCTCTCAATCAAGAGGAAGATTATCACTTCAATGATAATCTATCCAACTGTTAGTACTTTTTGTCCTTCATTCTGGGCATTTTGAGTTTATTTGTATAGTTATCTTCGAAGGACAAATCTGTTCACTAACACTGGTATATATCAGTGATGAGTTACCAACTGGTATTACTATAATGTGTGATGAGTTATCATCCACCGACACTTTGGCGATGTGTTTGTGCCATGTTACCAAATGTGTCTAAATGCACTGTACCTAGGAACTTGTAGTCTAATTCTATTGGAATGACATGAAATCAGATTCCTTTATAAGGACATCATGTCTAGGGTTTACATGTGTGAGATATATAATAGAAAAGGTTATTTGTGATCATTGAAGAGAAGATTAGGTCTATGTGAAGAGATAGAGTGTGGAGATATTGAACACTAAAGTAATGATGAAATGCATTAACAAGGAGTTGTCAAGGATCCAATTAAGCATATTGTGCTAGCATCTAGATCATTCACTTGTTGATTACTAATATCTTTGACAAGTCTAAAACCCTTAACCGGGTAGGCCCAACAAAGCCTTTGTAAATCCTCTAACAAGGTGGTTCACAACTGTGGATCTGAAATCCTTTAACAAGGTAGTCTTTAATAGGGCTTATCTCCTAACAGAGATCTAGATTCCTAACATGATCTATTCTGGTGAAGAACATTGTATGACCTTAATCAGTCTAGTTACTATTCTGTAGATAGTTACTTGTGAGTTTCTGCTCACCATGGTTTTTCCCATTTGGGTTTCCACGTCAAATATCTTGTGTCATGGTGATTGTGCTTTTGTGGGTGAATTCTTTGTTTTCTATTTGGTTTGCACTTATCTTAACCAGTTTATTAGTGAATCTGTTGCACCAGTTATCTGCTAAACTGTTTAAAAGATTGATTACAATATTTTTTGGTATACTAATTCACCCCCCCCTCTTAGTATTCATCAACTTATTCCATTTGAATGCTAATGTGAATAGTTGTTTGGTTGCTAAGGTTGAAGATATCTAGTTATGGCATAGAAAGTTTTATCATGTGAAGTTAGATAATTTGGTTAAGGTCGGCAAATCTAGTGTAGTGAGAGGTATGTCACAACTTGTTAAACCAGACAATATGTTGTGTAAAAGATGTCAGTTGGGTAAGATGACTACATCTTCTTTTAAGAGAAAATATTTTTCTTCTGAGCATATTCTAGATTTGGTGCACACTGACTTATGTGGTCCTATGAGGACTAGAAGTTTTTATGGTGACAAGTATTTCATGATATTTATTGATGATTTTTCTAGAATGATGTGGGTTACTTTTCTAAAAGAAAAGTCAGATGATTTTAGCAATTTCAAGGCATTCAAAGCCTTAGTGGAAAAGGAAACTGACAAGAATATTAAGTGCTTGAGTTCAGACCAGGCTGGAGAGTTTACATCTGATGAGTTTGTGATATATTGTGATGAAAATGAAATAAAGAGGTAGTTATCTGCTGCAAGGACACCACATCATAATGGAATTGTAGAAAGTAGAAACTAGACCATTGTTGAAGTTGCAAGAACTATGCTGATATAGGGAGATGTACCTAAGATGTTTTGAAGAGAAGCAGTCAGCACTATTGTTTACACATTGAATCGGATACTTGTTAAGAAATGTAATGATAAGACACCCTATGAGTTATGGTATGGTATAACTCCTAGTGTTAGTTACTTCAAAGTTTTTGGCAACCGATGTTTAATAAAAAGAGATGATTATACTAGTAAATTTGATGGTAAGAGTGATGAAGGAACATTTCTTGGCTAATCCACTAAGAGAAAAGATTTCAAGTGTTACAACAAAAGGACAAAGAAGATTGTGGAGAGTCTGAGTGTAAAAATTAATGAATTTCCTGATAAGTTTGATGATACTAGCAAATCGGATCCAATAGATGATGAACAAAAACTTGTGTTTATTGAATCAGAAGTGCAAAAAGATGTTGAGAATAATAGTGCAAATTAAGATGCTCAAGCGGTAGATGAAGAAGATGAAGAACAAGAAGAGGTTATTGAACTGGAATAGTTAATTCCTAGATATGTAAGGCTAAATCATTCTGAAGACCAGATCATAGGTGAGAAGAATGCTGGAGTGCAGACTAGAAGAAAAATTAGAGAAAACTCTTGTTTGATTTCTATAGTTGAACCAAAGACAATTAGAGAAGCTCTTAAGGATGATGACTAGTTAAATGCAATGAATGAAGAACTTGATCAAATTGGGAAAAAAAATACATGGTCACTTGTTCCTAGACCTGATGATAAAAATGTAATTGGTACAAAATGGGTACTTAGAAACAAGTTGAATGAAGATGGAGAAGTTGTAAGAAACAAGGCAAGACTAGTATGCAAAGGGTATGCACAAGAAGAAGGTGAAGATTATGAAGAGACCTTTGCACCAATTTCTAGGCTTGAAGGAGTTAGAATGCTACTTGCATTTTCTTCTTTTAAAGGCCTTAAAGCATATCAAATGGATGTTAAGTCAACATTTCTAAGTGGTATTCTTGAAGAAGAGGTGTATATTGAACAACCATATGGGTTTGCATTAACATAAGATAAAGATCTGGTATGCAAACTGCATAAGGCATTATATGTATTGAAGCAAGAACCAAGGGCATGGTTTGAAAGACTTCATGCACATCTGATAAAAATAGGATTTCTGAGAACCCGTAAGGACAATAGTATTTATTTGAAGACTGAAGGAGACAAGATGTTGATGATATCATATTTGGTGGAAATGATGATATGAGTATGACTTTTGCAAATGAGATGATGAAATAATTTGAGATGCCTCTTATAGGTGAGATAAAAAAATTCATTGGATTGCATGTCCAACAACTGAAAGGTGGAATTTTTATTTGTCAGTCCAAGTATGTGAAGGAAGTGTTAAAGACCTTTAGAATGGAAGACTATAAACCGGTTGGAACACCTATGGTTACCTATTGTACATTGTCAAAAGAGGATGATTCACCCTTTGTGGATGAGAAGGAATACAGGTCCATGATTGAAAAATTGCATTATGTTGTTCATAGTAGACTGGATATTGCCCATGTAGTTGGTTTAGTTGCAAGATTTTAGAAGAGCCCTAAGGAGACACATATGACAATAGTGAAGAGGATATTTAGATATCTTAGCGGGATAGTTGATTATGAATTATGGTATCCATACATAGGCAATTTTTATTTGTAGGTATTCACTGATTCTGATTGGGCAGGGAATGTAGATGATCGGAAGAGCACAACCGGTGGTGCATTCTTTCTAGGTGGCAAACTGGTTTCTTGGACCAGTAAGAAACAAACTTGTATATCTCAGGCTACAGCTGAAGCAGAATATGTGGCTACATCCATGAATTGTACACAAGATATATGGATGAGACATGTCTTGGAAGGATACAAGCAAGATATGGCAGAACCGATGATCATACATTATGATAACATTAGTGCTATACACATTTCTAAGAACTCGGTACTGCATGCAAGAACTAAACATATTGAATTGAAGTATTATTTTATGAGAGAAAGAGTACAAGAAAAGAAAGTGAGATTGGAGCATGTATATAGTAAGGAGCACTTGATTGTTATATTCACTAATCTGCTACCTAAAGCTACCTTTGAATATCTCAGAGGTAAGTTAGGGGTTATAACCCTGCCTAAGATGAACTAGGATGTTGGTGAAGCATCAATCCAGTGGACTTATTGAATATCTTTCACTATGGATTGATGAGAAGTGGTCTACTCCTCAGGGGGATCAGCTAAGATGATGACAGAAGATGCCTTTGCACCTTTGGCATTGTTGTCAAAGGGGGAGAAGAAATGTAATAGTTATGGGGAGAAGAGCAATAAAAAGAAAAGGAGAAGAACTGATGACTAGACAATGATATAACAAGTTTCATTATGAGATTTTGGTGTTGAAGTTTTTGGTGTTTCCATCAATGCCAAAGGGGGAGATTGTTGGCATGTTGGCATAACTGATGGAGATGATGGTGTACCAATAAAGGACTATTGGTGATGATATAATTATGATATGATGTTTGATGATCAGTTTTTTGTGTTTTAATTGATGGCAACCATGTTTGTCCATATTTGTCCATGTTTTTTTATGCTTGGTATGTCATCTAAGTTTACTGGTTAAGTCTAACCGATAAACAATTGAATTGGATTGAGTTGGATAGAAAAACTCCTAAGTAGTAGTGAACCGGTAAGAAGGAATAGAGAAGGAGATGATTGTAGTAGAGATCCGTGATGAGTTAGGTGTTGCAGTTTGGAATGTGTGCTTATGAAATCATAAGGAGTCTATTTCATAAACCACATCATGTTTGGAGAACTAGAAGTCATGTTTATTATTGGTTGTTGTGTAATCAGCTAGGGTTTGAGAGCCAATATCAAGATCTTTGACCAGTGATGATTTATGGTTTGGTAGTGATTCTTTTCATGTTCATAAGTTGATGATGATGTGTCAAAATCCATATGAAGAGATAAGATATTGTTTTTGGAGCGTACAAGGATTCAATTTCTTGGAAATAAGCAAAGTGCTTGGGAGAATGTGATAAGGGTTTGATAGCTTATCAGATTGATGTGCGTTGATGAGTTATGATCATTCAACGACCGTAATTGTCTTGTAATTTGTTGTAATGATCTGTATAATGATTTTTAATGATTTGTAATGATCTGATGTGATCTATGATGTAGATTCATTATAGGTTAGGTTTTTGTAACCCACCTAATTGTAAAATGTATTTAGGATGAGTTTGAGAAGGTTAAGTGTCCTAGTAATCAAAGAAGTGTGTGTGTGTGTCGAACCTGATTGAGAGAAGTAGATTGGAGCTGACAAAGATCTGTAATAGAAAGCTATGAAGTGTTGAGTCCAGATCATTTATCTTTTGTTTCCTAATAGTTGTAGCAACACTAAAATCCCTTAACCAAGTAGGTACTAACATGCCTAATTGTATAAATCCCTTAATCGGGTAGCTCAACAACTTGAGTTTAAATCCTCTAATGAGGTTACTCCTAACAGAGCTAAGTTGTAAAATCCCTTGATCGGGTGACTCCTAATAGGGTCTTCTCTTAACTGGGCATTGTTGTAAAGATCCTAACTGGGCTAGGCTCCTAATAGGGCACAATATGAAAGAGTGCATATTTTGTGGGTATCAATTCCCACCGTGGTTTTTCCTATTTGGGTTTCCACGTGAAAAACCCTTGTGTTCATATTATGGATGGATTGATGAGTTATGCATTTGATGTCTTTACTTAATGATGAACACTTAAGTTGTTACCGATAATGTTTTGGTAAATCTGCATTAAGTGATTGTTTAATCAGCTATCGGTACTAGTTATGAACTATTTTACGAAGTATTGTTCAAATTCATGAAAGTTTGCAGTTTATTGTTATCATTAATTTACCCCCCTCTCAATGTTAACTAGATCCTCATATTAACACCTAGAACCAATCAACCCTTACAGCCTAGAGGTAGGAGGTTCCCTATCCATTGGTGCCACCATGAAGGGATAAGGAATAACTTTTGGGATAGGTTGTGGATGGTTTTTGGTCAACCGCCATGTAATAATCATGAGGTGCATCAGTACTATTTGAGGAAACTCTATTGTGAGTTTGTCATCAATGATATCCCTAACTATTTTGACTACCTAAATTCTCAAGGTAGGGGTGGGGGATTTTCACATGACAGAGCAAGGGCATAGGATGACCCAAACCTAGCACCGAGAACCTTGGTTATACCTATGGTGGATAGCTAGTTGACTATTCCTTCCATTATGAAGGATAGTGTCGAATTGGATATTGTAGAGTCCATTATATCATTGACCCTCATACAGTATGTCGAGCCTCTAGAACATGTTGATGTGGATGAATCTTATAGTCCTCAAGTTTCATCTCACTATTGTCAGTCATGTGGGGCCCTTTGCAGTTATTAGCCTAATAGTTGTCCACATGCACCTACACAATAGTCATGATAGATTCTCTACTGAGTGAGACATTCGACATTGATACCTAGGTAAATTTTTGCAACTTCATTTAATTTTGTTTATTAAAATTTATTTTGAAGTGTTAGAATAACTAAATTAGTACAATGATTGTGATAAAAATATAGGGTCAAAGTGTTTGTACTACCTATGACATTCCCCCAGCCACGTTTTACATGACACCATCGAGTTCTCAAATAGGTTTCCAATAAATAATTCAACTTTTACATGTGAATAGTCAATATTAGATGAATGGTTTTCTCATAAGTCACTTTCGATGTCAAATAGTTTGGTGTTGGAGCTTCGACACTGACACCTCATAGTGAAGTTCATCGAAGCACTTACACCGAGGTAACCTTTATTCATTAACGGTGTTCTAAAACAAGTTTAGTAGTTTTTATAATTAAATAATAGTTATTGTTTCATTTTTAGTTGTTGACATTAGATACTCCTCCTAATGTTCGAGCTACATCAGATCATGGTGTTGTTGTAGTAGTAGCAAATCTAGAAGCTTTGACAGAGGTATGAGACAAATTAGTACATTTCAATTGTTCTTTTAATCATCTATATTTATGTAGGGCCTTGTCACTCCTGAGGATGATCGTCCCCCCATTGTGGATGAACAAAGTGATTATATGTTTGCAGTAAGTAATTATTCTATTCTTTGTCATTCTAAAATTTATTTTTTAAATATATTATATATTGATGTTTATAGTTTTGATTGTATCAATTGGAGCTCCAGAGAAGTCTATAAAGGAGGACAAGTGAGCTCATTTGAAAGATGCCCGCATTGCGTATATCTCCATCCTCTCGACAGTCGAAGGTAGCTCGTGATCTATTTTCTGGTGCTGGTGGGAAATTGGTAGACTATGGGCCTTTATTGTATGCCTGAATGGCATTTTTTAGCATATGTTTTGTATTATGTATATGTGACATTTTATTACCATATGGATTTTGGAAAGCTCGTATCATTGTATTGGATATATATGCTATACTCTTATTGACATGAAACATTTTATGACTTTATGACTATTTTGGTTAATTCAAATCATATTAAAACTATTATCCAAAGTCACACACACACACACACACACACACATATATATATATTTGATGATTGAAATTGAGTTTCTCTAATTGTAGATACATTTTTTGTATGTGAAATATTATATACTCTATAGGTTTTGTCTACAATTCTTATTACATTTATTAATTGAAATCAATTCTTGTTCTGGACTACTCTACATATATGCTTAAGAAAGGAATTACTCTTTTAATTAGACTTTTCCATTTCTTTCAAGTACAAGATACATGTCAACTCTTACACTAAATTTGGACCCCATAAACTACTTTCAAAATTCAAATAACTTTTATTTATACATGTTGTTAGATTCAATGACAGTCCCAAAGACACTAAGAGGGGGCTGAATTAGTGTCTAACCAATGTATTGAATATTTCAACTTATTTATAACTTTGCCACACAGAACAATGTACCAGTAAACAAGAATTAATGTAGTAAACACAAATAATAGAGACAACATAAATGCACACCATAACACAAGATACTTTAATGAGGAAACCCGGTGTGGGAAAAACCTCAGTGGGATTTGTGACCCACAATATTTACTCACTGGCCAATGAATAAATACTACTTACAATAGGGGCCTGCACATGTAGGAAGGCCAACAGCCTAGAGCTCACTGCTCAATGAAGAGTCTCACTGACTACAATATGGTTAATTAAATCCAATACAATTTATTGCTCAAAATAGCATCTCTAATTCTTAGTTCAATACCGGTTTAAGCTCAGTCATATACCTTAACCAAAATCTTTCATTGTCTTTACATATACCAATAATAATCACCTATCCATTACATTACCAAAATGATCTACAAGATCTCATACATATATGAGTCTTTATAATATACCATGTTGGCTTTACAAAAGATAATTATATTACAATAAACAAAAGTTCATCTCGTGTTGGCCTGAGTGCTAGTGTGCTTTGTTGCCAATGAAATCTGAATGCCGGTGTAAGTGTATGTTAGTGCTGGTGTCTGCTGGTGCATGAAGTCTGTGATGCCAGTTGGTTTCCAGTTGGTTGCCATCAATGACAACATCAACTATTCTCATATGAGTGTAGAATTCCAACACTCCCCCTTTGGCATTGATGGCAATACTCATGAGAAAAATCCAAAACTGTTATCCCAAAACTGAAATCCAAAAAAGGATGTGCTCCCCTTGAGCAAGTGATCTTCTTTGTACATGCATTTTTATCTCCACTACTCCCCCTTTGACATCAATGACAAAGGATGTCATAAAAGAGTATAAAATTTTACCTCAAGTTCTGTAATCGGTTGGTTACTATCTAAAAAATGTCTGCCAAAAGTAGGTTCAAACTCTGCATAAACTTGTTGCTATCAGTTAGAGTTGCCTTAGTCTGTTGGATCATACCGGTGAGATAGTGCATTTGTTGCTTCGGTGATCGTTCTCCTTGAACTGTTTCCTTAGATAATTCAACCCACAGAGTAATAAGACTGTCCAATTTTGGACCAAGTTTACTTTTGAGTTCTGGGGCTTTTAACTTTATCCTTGATTTCTCTTTCTCAAGTTTCTCCAACTTCTCCTCAAAAACTGCCATTTCCTGCTCAAAAACTGAGATAAGTCCCGAAGAGCCTATCATATTATCCACAATGTCATCAATCTCTTTTTGTGTCCTTTTAATCTCCTCGTCAATGTCCTCTGTCAAATAGTGAGGTTTACATGCTTCTCTATATAACTCCTTATACTCCAAAATTATAGAATTGAGTACTGGTAAAAGTGTGTCCAAGTGATCGGTACAATTTTTTATAGTGTTCTCAAAGAATGTATTTTTCTCCTTGTCAACTCTCTCCTTAATAGTATCCTCATTTACCTTTTCCAAAGTTACGACATTATCAGCAATGAATTTGGACAATGTGTCCAATTTACCTATAGAATCATTAATGTTCTCAATCTGACAGGTAGGTGCAATCATTTTCAAGATAGGTAATGTGTTATCAATTGCCTTAAATGCTAAGGCATTGCAATCTATTATCCTCTTGATAGAATCCAAAATAACCTTTGTTATGTTAGTAGGTCTAAATTCACCTGTAGATGTGCTTGGTTCTTCTATGGGTTTCCTCTCAATAGATATTTGTCCAATTACCTTTACTATCTCCTCTTTATTTCCATCAGTTGCTTCCACTTTACTTACATTTTCTTTCGTTGGATCTATTTGTGTATGTACCTCTACCTTTGATGGTTTCTCAGTCTATACAACTGTCAATTTCTCTGATTCCAATTGCTCTATGTTAGTTTTCTTATCCTCTATTGGTTTCTCAATCTTCGGTTACTCTGCTTGAGCCGTTATCCTAGTTTCTTGAGAGTCAATAGTGTGTGTCAGTTTCTCAGAGATCTTACTATCCTGAACATTATCTACCTTAACCTCTGCAATCTCTTTGTCTACAACTATGTTAATGTCCTATGTATCCACATCATTGTGAAAAGTATTTCAGACTTTGGGTTAGTATCATCGTGATTTATACCTTCAGTAGCCACATCTGATGGATTAGCTATATGTACTAGTGATGTTGAAGTTAATGGAGGGGTGTCCTGAGCTGATGGAGGGATGTTTCCTATTACTTTTATAACAGGTACACCACCTACTTTACCTTTTCCCTTATCTTTCTGATATATCTTGAATGTCTTGTCCACTTTCGGTCTATTTCTTTCCTCTTGCTTTTCCTTCTCAACAAAAAATATGTCCCAGCTATCTGTAGTTTGATTTGCAATGTCCTTAACACTTTCAACCATCAGGCTTACTTGCTGGTGTCCACTAACAAATAATGACCAGTTAGCTTCAGATATAAGCTCATCTATCTCTTCCTTAGATTTTATCAGATGTACAGCCAAAAGTGCTTCAAATTTCAATTTCTTATCAAGTTCCATCACAGATAGTCTTTTAGCTTCCAATCTCAGATACAATTCATTATGTAAAACATCCACAACCTCAATCAAAACTTTCCTGTAAATATCCAAATGTAAGATAATGCTTTATTCAATAGTTGCTTTGTCAGAATCCTTATAAGAATGATACCATTTATTTACATTTACTAGATTACCTTCTTGTGTTATCTCATTCAGTAGATCATCTAGTGTAGGGGTAATTGGTGTTTGTTTCTTCTTTGGTGTAAGTTTCTTCTACGGTTCCCTAACTACCTGCTTCTTATTCCTTAGTGTCCTATTCTTTTGGGGAGAAGGAGAGGGTACCGGTGAGGGTTTTCTCTTCATCCTTTCAACTCTCTTAAACTCAGCTTTCTTGCCACTGTTAGTATCAGAAGATATTACAACTGGTGAAACATGTGCTTCCAGTTGCAGTCCTTCAAACTCACTAGCTGATATGCCACTGATATTCATGACATTTTCCTTAATTTCACTGACCTTCTTAGAGGCATCTGTGATAAACTTTTCTCTTCTTTTTCTCCTCTTCTGCATAGATACATTACTATCAATGGTTTCAACACTACCAAAGAATTTCTCAGATGGTTCCCTTGGTGCACCAAATAAAGCTTTTGCATATGTCTTCAGAACAGGTAGGTCTACCTCATAACCCATTTCAGTAACCCAGATAGTTATAAGGATTACTACTTCCATCCAACTCTCATCTCACTTAATGAAAAAATAGATTTGTTTGTCATACTTATTAGCTATGCTCTACGGTAACCTTTCTCTATCTCTCATCTTAGTTTGAAAAGATTTAAAGTAATCTGCAATGTTCTTATCACAGTTAGTGCCCATACCAGTGAAATCTTCTAGAATCGGCTTTCCTACTGGGATGTTATAACCAAAATCTTTGTGACCTATGTTAGGTATCTCTTTGGTAAAGTATAGTATTAAGCATACTAGTAGGTTCCCAAAATAGAAAGTACCTTTCTTATCTCCCTTAATCTTCTTCAAATTGTCAATCAGATCATCTTTGAGCCATTCACAAACATCAATCTTAGCATTATTGTTCACCATCTCATATGCACTGTGAATATAAAGGCTAGAAACCGAATTCAGTCTATTTGCATGTGTTGCTTTATATCTGAGTATCATACTCACATATCTCACATTTATATCCTTAACATCATTGACTCTAAGTGATCTACTATTAGATGTGGCTTTAGTTAATCTTTTCACACTCTTGTTAGGTATTTTCTTGGTTTTACCAGGCCTACTACCGGTTGAAGGTAAACTAGTAACTACCTTAATTGCATCCTTGGTTATTTTGCAAACTGACTCTAACAACATGAAATCTCCATGGACTCTGCTCAGTACAAGTCATACAACTTCCTTTGGAAATTCGAGAATGTTTAGTATTTCTACAAAACCTAAGTCTTCCACAATCTTATATTTAGGTTTAATCACACCTTGTTCATCGGTAATAACCTCATTAAACATTTTCTTTAAATCTCCAGTCCCTAGGTTTTGTATGTTGCAATGGATGTAGATTCTAGGGTCTTCAGAAAATCCAACACCCTTCGAAATTTTCAAAAAAGCTCCAACAGAATCATCCTGCTTTGCAATCTCAAGGATAATCTTAAACACGAGTCTAGGGCATTTGATGTTTTCAACAATGGTCAGGTTTGTAATAAACTCAGGAATGGAAGATGAGGTTGCCATTTTGATAAATACCTCTTAACTTGAAATTCTCTGAATGTCTGAAAATCACTTCGTAGCTTCACCTTAGAATGCCCATGCTCAATTTCATGCTCTCTGATTGTTTGAGTTCTCGGTGAGTCAAAAATGAGGGATTTCTGATTCTTTATAGCCAAAAAGGTTCTTTAAAACTGCATTAAATTCTCACCAATTAAGTGAAAACTTAACCCATCTATCGGTAAAGAAGAAATGTATCTTCTCACCATCAACCGAGGGTAGAATGCATGATTTTCAATTTGTTGTAATACCCCCTAAGGATTATTCCTCAGTTAGATGAAGAATCTCCTACCAGTGGAGGGTTACTCTGTTCTATTGATGCAAAGACAGTTTCATCAATTCTTTGATCACTCTTCTTAATCCATTGTTTTGAAAATTCTTGCTTTACTTCATCTACTTTTTATTTTCCCTTCACACTAGATCCTTTATTGTTTGCCGGTATAGTCTTTCTTCTACAAAATTTTACAATATGCCCAATCTTATTACATGCATAACAAGTTACAGTATTCCTCTGAATAGCCTTTCCATATCCTTGACCGGTTTGTGATCTACATTGATTAGATAGATGCCCAAATCTACCACAAATATAGCATTTCACATTCATTCTGCAATTTTCTGAATTATGACCAACTTTGTTGCATTTGGAACATTGACCGCTGGGTAAGTTAGTCTTCTAATTATTTATAAATCTGCACTGATTTTCTTTATGACCATATTTGTTGAAATTGAAACATTTCCCTTTAAATTTATAAGCATTAGGTTGTCTTACCGGTTTACTGTGATTATGATTATTTGCAGTCTCAGAACTTTCTCCAATTTCAAATCCAAGTCCAATTGTATCTCCATCATTTTTCTGTCTTTTCAGCATGTCATCAAGCCTTTCTTAACTTTTCTTTAATTTGTCTTCATGTTCCTTTGTAGTGATCAACTCATTTTCCAGAATTCTAACTTGTCTTGTAAGCTCCTCCTTGTCCTATTGCATGTGAATCAAATCTGTCTTTAGCATATCATTTTCATGACAAAGTCTTAGATTTTCATTTCCTGCATCATTAAGTCTCCTAGTCAAGTCTTCTTCATTCTTCTTCCTATCTTCAATATCCTTACATAGTCTCATAGTCATATCTTGCATCTCATTGCTCATATAAGTGTTTTCTTGTCTCAACTTATTTGCAATGTCTCTAAGAGTTTCCTTTTCATCATCATCATTCTGCATTTTCTCATAAAGTTCCTTTCTCTTATTTTGTGCTATAACCAGGTTCTCTTAAAGTCCTTTAATGAACTCCTATGCAGTCCTCAGTTCATCTTCAAGTTTGATATTCTTCAATTTTTCTGCATCAAAATCTTCAAGAGCTCCTTCCAACTATTTTCTCAAATTTTCTATCTGTACTGGTTTTAGAATCTTCCTCAAGCTGTTAGGATTTTTCAATTAGAGGATCAAGCTCTGATACCAATTGTTAGATTCAATTATAGTCCCAAAGAAACTGAGAGGGGGGGTGGAATCAGTGTCTAACCGGTGTATTGAATATTTAAACTTATTTATAACTTTTCCACCCAAAATAATGTACCACTAAACAAGAATTAATGTAGTAAACACAAATAATAGAGACAACATAAATGCACACCATAACACAAGATATTTTAACGAGGAAACCCGGTGTGGGAAAAATCTCGATGGAATTTGTGACCCACAATATTTACTCACTAGCCAATGAATAAATACTACTTCCAATAGGGGCCTACACATGCAGGAAGGCCAACAGCCTAGAGCTCACTACTCAATGAAGAGTCTCACTGACTACAATATGAATAATCAAATGCAATATAATGTACTACTCAAAATAGAATCTCTAATGCTTGGTTCAGTACCAGTTTAAGATCAGTCATATACCTTAACCAAAACCTTTCATTGTCTTTACATATAACAATAATAATCACCTATCCATTACATTACCAAAATGATCTAAAAGATCTCATACAAATTTGTCTTTACAATATACCATGTTGGCTTTACAAAAGATAATTATATTACAATAAACAAAAGTTCATCCCATGTCAGCCTGAGTGTCGGTGTGCTTTGTTGCCGATGAAATCTGAATGTCGGTGTAAGTGCCTGTCGGTGCTAGTGTCTGTCAGTGCATGAAGTCTGTGATGCTAATTGGTTACCAGTTGGTTGCCATCAATGACAACATCAACTATTCTCATATGAGTGTAGAATGCCAACACATTTTACCCTCCTCATTTTCCAGAGGCATTTTTGTTCTCACATTATTAAAAAAAATAAGGAGTGTTTATTTAGTTTGGGCTTGTATAATTCTCGGTTTTTGTCTTGTTAAAATTTTTCTTGAACTGAACCCCTCAGTTGAACCTCATCTAAGTTCAAGGTTCAAGTACAAACGGAGTATGTTGTATCGCAACTTGTCTTTTTAATAAGAGTTAAAGGCCTTTGTAATAATTGACATTGAACTTTAACTATTGAACCTTTTCAAAAATTTCAAGGTTCATAGTTCAAAGTTGAGAAAGTTGACTCTTGTCTGGGTCTTGTTCCTGTAGCAAGTAATCCATGACATTTTGGCATCCTTGTCTTGGTTTGTCCCTGTTCTATTCTTTTGAACTTGAACTTTTGAACTACTTCTTGGAGGGTTCAAAGTTCAAAATTCAAGGATTGTTACCATTGGACATAAAAGTGGCGAAGCTTCAACATGGAGAGAATATTGTGGATTTAAAAGGTGAACCTCGAGGGAATGAGTCATGATGAAGAGCCATACTTGAGAATAATCATTTCAGGGAAGGATTAAGAGGGAAAAGACTTGTTTAAATGTTAGCCTTCCCTTAAGGTAGTAGCATTTCTGGGTTTCTTATTTTGAGTAGTGAGCTCTAGGCAGTGTGCCTGGATGCATGTGCATTTCCCATTGTTTTTTTCACATTTACTCCTAACAAGGTATTATCTCATTGTGGGTAGGTTCCCACCATGTTTTTTCCCTTAACTAGGTTTTCCACATCAAAAATATTGGTGTTATGTATGTTATTGATGTGGTGTTGTTTCATGCTTTAATATTTAATTATCAAATATGTTTTATGGTTTAAATTGCAGTAAGTTTTTCTCTAAACTGATTCACCCCCTACCCCTTTTAGTTTGTTGCATTGTTACCAACAGGAAGGGTGTTACCCCCAATGTTTGCTAGAGATACTCAAAAGTATCTCTGCACAAAGCCTTTGTAAAGATATTAACAACCTTCTCTTTTGTAGGAACATACTCTTGTTTTACTTCATTGCCTGATACTTTCTCCCTTAAGAACTGATGCCAAATAGAGATATGCTTTGTTCTGGAATGTAGTACCTGATTCTTACAGATATTTATTGCACTTTTATTATCACACATGACTAAGATCAGTTCATCAAACATCAAACAAATATCCTTCAATGTTTGTTTCATCCAAAGTATCTAAGTGCAACAAGATGTTGTTGCAATGTACCCAGCTTTTGAGATTGATAAAGACACATAATCCTACTTTCTACTTAACCATGCAACTAATCAAGAGCCAAGGAAAAAGGCTCCACCGCTAGTACTCTTTCTATCATCAACACTTCCTGCCCAATCTGCATTAGTAAAATCTAATCCTCTAGGATACCATAGTCCAAAATCTTACGCACCTTTCAAATATCTAAAAATTCTCTTTACTGCAACAACATGTGACTCTTTCGGATCTTGCTGAAATTTAGCTACAAGGAATACAACATACATGATATCTAGTCTAGTAGCAACCAGGTATAACAATCCTCCAATCATTGATTTGTACTGGCTTGCATCAGTCTTAGGAGATTTATCATCATTAGTCAACTTTCATCTGATTGTCATAGGAGTACATATCGATTTAGAATACTCCAATCCAAAAGTATTCAACAACTCTCTAACATACTTTGATAAATAAAAATACCTTTACTATTTTGATTCACTTTCAATCCAAGAAAGAAATTTTCAACTCACCAATCATAGGTCCATTTCAAATTCCTTTTGTGTTTCACCAAAAACTTCTTGCACATGCCATCATTTTGTCCAAATATTATGTCATCCATACATAGAACAATAATTAGAATCTTACTTGATTCAACTTTAAAGTAAAGATTATTGTCGGCGGACCCTTTTTGAAATCCTTGATTTAATTAATACTTGTCCAGCCTTCCATGCCAAGCTCTAGGTGCTTGCTTCAACCCATATAGTGCCTTCTTCAATCTGCAAACAACATCTGGATCATCTAACAACTTAAATCCTTCTAATTGTTCAATGTAGACTTCTTGTTTTAGTTCCCCATTCAAAAATGTTGACTTCACATCCATTTGATAAACTTTGAAATCTTTACATGTTGCAAAAGCCAAAAACATTATAATAACTTCCATTCAGGCAACAAGAGAATAAGTCTCTTCAAAATCAATGCCTTCAACCTAAGTGTAACCTTTGCATACCAATCTTGCCTTGTTTCTTACAACATGTCCATCTTCATGTCCAACTTATTCTGGAACACCCACTTTGTTCTAATAACAATCTTATTTATCGAGCTAGAGACTAATTCCCAAGTTTTATTCTTCTCAATCTGATCTAACTCTTCCTTTATAGCCATCATCCAATTCTGATCATTACATGCATCGTCAACTATCTAAGGTTCAACTTTAAAAAGTAAACATAGTAGAACTTGTTCTTCGGTAGCTTTACTTCTTGTAATAACACCTCTATCCCTATGTCCTATAATTTATTTTTCAGAGTGTCTCTTCTATACATGCCTCAGAGTTTTAGATACAGTTGCCGAAGCAACCTGAGTTTTTTTTGCTTATCTTCTTCTCTATTCTTCTCCTCTTCTTCTTTGTCTATAGACTCGTTAGATTCATAACCTACTTGTATACCTGAGTCTTTAAAAATGTTTTCATCAACCTTCACATTTGCACTTTCAACAATTTTATTCAATCTCTTGTTATAACATCAATAAGCCTTTCTTTTTGTAGATTATCCTAGGAATATACCTTCATCTCCCCATATGTAGCATTTACTTCCAAATACTTTGAAATACCTCACTGATTGAATCCTTCCAAGCCATAACTCATATGATGTCTTCCCATATTTCTTCCTAAATAGAACTCCAATGAAGGTGTTTATTGTAGTATGTATTGCTTCTCTCCAATAGACTTCTGGAAGGTTTGCTTCTTTGATCATAGTTCTAGTTGCCTCTTGTATAGTCTTGTTCATTCTTTCCACTACACCATTTTTCTGAGGTGTCCTAGGGGTAGAGAAATGTCTCCTAATCCCATATTTCTCACAAAAAGTGTCAAATTCATCAAAAACAAACTCTCCTCCTCTATCATATCTTAAGCATTTGATTATTCTATTAAATTCATTTTTAACTCTAGTTTTGAATATCTTAAAATTTTCTAATGCCTTTGAATTTTCTCTTAAAAATACAACCCAAGTCTTTCTAGAATGATCATCAATTAAGAGAATAAAATACCTCTCACCTTGTAAACTCCTTGTTCTGGTTGAACCACATAATTCTGTGTGTACCAAATCCAACAGTCCACTAAAAGATTGTTCCTTTCCTTTGAACATTCCCTCTATCTATTTTCCCACTTGACATTATTTCCAAACATTGGTATCCATTTTAGTCAATCTTGGTAAATATCTCACAACTCTTGTCAAACTAATCTTCACCAAGTTGTCAAAATTGATGTGGAACATCTTAGGTTACATAGCCAACTTTCATTGATCTAAGATAACTAGAAATGTCCTATAGTAGCCTCCAATTGATACATGTTTCCATTTATCCTTTCTCCCGCAACAATAAATTTCTGGATCTCTTCCTCTCACAACCACCATCTTGAAAAATAACATGTTGTAACCATTTTTGCACATCTGTCCAACACTAAAGAGATTATGATGTAATCCTTTCACATAGTATACATTGTCAATGTTATGTTTTCCATCAAAAGTAATAGAACCTATTCCAACAATCTGAGGAGTCTAATCATCCCCAAATATAATAGAACCACCATCATACTTTTCAAGTTTTACAAACTTACTTTTGTCACCAATAATATAATTTGAACATCCACTATCAATCAACCATTCATTTATACTCCTTCTAACATGAAATGTTGATGCAACTATTTCAACAGCCTTAAATATCTCCTTCTTATTGCTAGGTTTAGATTTATCCTTTCCTACCAAGAACATACAATTACCATCTTCATAATTTGACTCATCATCTGAAATACTATCTTTATCTTTAACATAGTAGGATTTCTTATTGAACTTTCCTTTATTTTCTTTAAATTTTTGTTTGTTCAGGCTCTCTCTGAACATCTATATGCATAGTGACCAATCTCACACTTAAAATATTTAAGAGGTAACATACCTATATACTTGCCAGTTCCTCTCTTCAACTTTCTTACAAAGTTCACTTTCATTTCATGCAGACCCTATCATCTAAATTTTCATCTGAATCTTTTGTAGCTTTAAATGTTATCTCAATTCTCACTTTGTCTTTAACAAACTTCATCATCTTGAATGTAGTCAAGGTACCATACAACTATTCTTTGGTGAATTTGGATGGATCATAAGTTTCTTCAATAGCTAAAATCTTGTCATTGTAACATTCTAGTAAAGTCCTCATTATCTTCTCTATCACATCCTTATTATCCAAGGTAAAGCCAAGATTTGTGATCTCATTCATTGCACTATCAACCTTCTGAAAATAAATTGTTATATCTTCACCTTCTTCCATCCTCAAGTTCTCATATCTTCCTTTAGCAGTCCCCATCTTAGCTAGCTTAACTCTATCATTTCCTTCAAAGATGTTTTCAATATTTCCCAAACTTCATAAGCATTATCTAATGCAACAACCTTCTCCAATTCAGTTTTAGATAGGGCACTAAAGATAACATAGCTTGCTCATTCATTCTCTTCATAGGCTTAAATCTCATTTGGGGTAGCAGGACCATTAGCCAACATCACACACTTCATCTCCATAGCTTTCCAAGTCTTGTAACTCCGAGAAATCAAATATCCTCTCATCTTCACTCTCCATAAACTATATTCAGATCCTTCAAAGGTAGGAATAGTCAATTTATGTGCCATCAGATCTTCCTCGAGCGGTTAGACTTACTTTCTAGAAAACAAATCTCTAATACCAATTGTTGAATATCTCAAACAATTGAGAGGGGGGGGATGAATCAGTTATCCCAATTAAAATCTTTTACTTATTCATAGAAAAAGATTCGGTAAAAAAACTCCTGATTACTTAACCATAAATAGATATAAGAATAAAACAACACACACATGAAAGATACATATGAACACTAGAATTTATGTGGAAAAATCAAGAAGGGAAAAACCATGGAGAATGCTAATTCTCAATTATGAAACACATGTTAGGGTGACACTGGTTAAGGTGATTTTTACTAAGGGTGGCTCATTACCAAAATTCTCACTGCAAGTGAAGCAGTCACCGATGACGAGGGACCTCAAAGAGATCAATCTAGACAAGTCAACAAGAGTAAACAAAACAGAAACACAAAGATATGATGGAGGCAATGCAGAATAGATTGTTTTATTGCATGAAATTTGATTACATCCAATCGGTAACAACCGAGACCTTGAATCTTATGATCTAACTTCTATGCACAGTCTAGGTACTTGATTGTCCCCTCTATTCCATTCCAATGCATAATTAAAAATATATATATTGATCCAAAGGATCCAGTCAGACCAAAAGGGATCAAAACCCGAAGAACAAGACCTAACGCACAAAATAAACAAGGTCAGACTCCACCAAGAGATTCCTCTGGAAAAATCCAAAGGATGAAATGTAGATCATGGGAAAAGGTTGGTCGCATGCCAAGGAACAACGGAATCAATGTGCAAGGCTCTACAAGATTCAAAATAGGTTCCAATAGATCACCAAAATGGGTCTCAGGCAATCAGGTAACAAAGGAACAACCGGTAACAAGAAACTTTCATTGAAACTGGTAGCGATATCTTGCCAAAAAATGATCCAAGTGATGTGGTTTGGAAGAAAGAAGGATGATCAAGTATTCAAGTAGAATCCAAATCCACAGGATCCGATGAGCCAAAATCGGGACACATATAAAGGTTCAAAACTGAAACTATAAACAGAAAGGAAAATGAATTTGGTTGATGCAATATTGCTATGAACCAGGGATGCTCTTGTATCAGCAAGTGGGCTCATTTCCTGGCTACAACTGCCAAAAAATAAAGGCTCATTTCCCAGAAGAAGAAGAAAGAAAAAGAAAGGATCCACCACTGAAGAACAACTACCACAATGCTACAATGTCAGAAGAAACCTTTGGCTCTCAAACAACAATAACAACAACAACAACAACAACAACAACAAAAAATCTCACTACTCAGCCACAACTTCACACTGTTTGAAACATAGTTTCCATTGCACCAAAAGATTGACCTGTTAATGCCTGATACAACCACATGAAACATAGAATCCACAAGAGTTGGTTAAGCCATGTTGCAAACTCGTCACTTGTGCTGCACAACACAAGGAGACCAAGGGTGCACACCTTGCAACAATTCCCCCAACACAAGCAAGGGGGTTTGAATCTGTGACCAAGGTCTCATACCACTTGTTGGAAACATGGTTGTCATTGCACCAAAAGATCGACCTATGAATACAACTACGTGACACATAGAATCCATGGGAGGCGGTTAAGCCATGTCGTAAACCTATCACTTGTGTTGCATAACACAAGGAGACCAAGGGTGCACACCTTGCAACACACACAACCTCACATATATTCGTAGAAACTATATCTTCTTTTTCAAACCACTTGCTTCTCTATATTCTTCATTACAATCATCCTTTATTTATATTGTGCTCTGAAATAAGAATTTCCCAATTTAGCCAAAACCAATTCACCAGAACATAATTTAAAATAGGTCTACACTAAACATTACCATGGTGGAAAGAAATGAGAAGTGGACCACAACACAATGCACAACACTGATCAAAACAACATGTTATCCATACACCACAAATACCATAGAAAAAGACTGAAACATTCAAGTTCAACCAGACCCAGAATAAACATATCAACAACCATGACTTTGGAGCACATCATCACGTCCAAAATAAAAATAATAAAGATAAAGCTATGAATAGCGGGTAAGTGCACAAAGACGATGGTCAAAAAGGGGGGTATAAGTGGACACTTTTTTCTGAAATCAGCTGAACCTGAACTTGGAGGCAAAATTTGAAAGTCATCCACTCAAGATATGAAGATAATCAAACAACAAATATTGTAGTACTCTGAATCTAGTTTTCAAACTCCTAAACTTTTAAAAAATTGGATAAGATTAAGGGGGTCAAATCCTTCACGCACGAAAAACAGACCTTGATTTTTTTTTAAAAACATAACATAGTGTTTAATGTGTGCATCAAAAAAGTCATAGTTAGATTTAGTATTTTAAAAAATCCTTTGGCAAAAAGATAGTTAAGAGTGAGCACTAGAAGATGTGTATTTGTTTGTAATATTTTGTTGAGTATTTTTTTTTTTTAATGATTTTTCCAATCGGGCACATCTTGAAAATTAGGTACCTGTTCGTGCACAAAGCATAAGTTGCACTAAAAAAATCGAAAATACTTTTTATTGTTTTTAAATTGTAAAGAATCAAGTGCACTACAATAATATATAAATTTTTTAAAATTTGAATAAGTATATCAAAAGTTATTAAAAAAATGCCCCCTCCTCTTATTTCGAGCAAGGTTATTACAGAGGTAATAAGTATTTATTCAAGTGTCTTTTCATTATTATTTGGCATGGATTCTGGGCTTTTTTTCAGGGCATCCACAGAAAATAGAGAAGAAGATTTGGAGCCGAGAGAAGGGAATTCAGGGATAGTGAAGGAAAAGTGGGAGGAAATAAAATAAGATTCGAACCTACCTCCTGCTCAGATTGGAGGAAGAACAGGGAAGTGTGGGATATCCTTTAGGAGGGGGGTTTGCATGTGTTTATGGAGAGGCTTAGTGGGAAAGACCTTGCGGTTACCAAACATTTTATTAAGAACTGGAAGAATGGAAAAATCTTGGTCGGGTCCCAGATGATGACTGTTGATGAGGAGATTATTGTTGAAGCGACAGGGATGATAACTGAGGACATGAAATTTTATAGGGACCGTAGCATCTCTGATAAAGCTGTAGACAAATTCCCTATCATGGATGATGAGAGGAAGAACATGGTGAAAGTCGACAATTCCTATCATTCCCGAAAATGGATATGCAGGCCATGGAAGTTTGTTTTATTCTCTACTATCACCTATATAACTTTGGATGGTAGGTTTACTAGAGCCTATGGTCACCATTTTGTTTTGCTCAACCATTTCTACCATGGGAAAAGGTGAGCTTGCCATATTACTTAGCTTGCTCCATGGACCATACTATCAAGGAGATTCAGAAAGATACTAAAGGTGACCATGCCCTTCACCAAGGGCTTATGGCTCTTGTCTATAAAGTGCTTAAAGGGAGGAGTATTGAAAAACCTATTAAAAGCAAATATGCAAGAGATGAGGACATAGAGAGTGAAGCAAGTGGCTTTAACTTTGATTCAGAGACGTTTTTAATGAGCAGAGCAGATGTGGAAAATAGTGTCAACAAAGCAACATGATGAGTCAGAGTACTTGCAATATTTTTTCAGAAGGAAACGATCGGTAGGAAGAGAAAGAGGGAGAGTAACATAGATGATGTCCCAGAGAATGATAGTGGTGGGTATGTGAGAGTTCCCATATTGTTACACAACGCCTGTCACCTAAAGAAATTAAAGTTTGTTCTAAGCATGGCAGTGGTAGTATATGATTATCATCACTTGTCAAAAAGCTTGGAAGGGTACATACCCATGAAAGAAATCAAGTGTGTAATTCCTATAGTCACAATCAAGATCAGTCTTATAACCCTACAAATTTTATAGCATCATATGTTTTAAAACTTAAGTAGTACTCTTAGGGTTAGGTCAAGCTCTTACACTTGCTTTTTAGCAAAGCCTCGTTGTTTGTTCACTTGGTATCATTATAGGTCCTATGGAGTGTGAAGGGATAATATAGTGTCATATGACCCCTTAGGACACCCTATGACCCCTTAGATGTTGTTAGGGGTCATATTGTGTTCTAAGGGTCATATTGTGTTATGGTCTCTTCCTCTCCCTCCCCCCCCCCTCTCTCTCTCTACCTCTACCTCCCTCCCCCTCTCTCTTTCTCTCCCTCTCTCCCTCTCCCTCCTTCCCTTCTCTTCTCTCTCTCTCTCTCTCTCTCTCTCTCTCTCTCTCTCTCTCTCTCTCTACCTTCCCCCTCTCTCTCACCTCTCTCTACCTCCCCCTCTCTCTCTCTCCCTCCCTCTACCTCTCCCTTCCCCCTTGCTCTCCCTCTCTCTCTCCCTCTCCCTCCTTCCCTCTCTCTCTCTTCCTCTCCCTCCTCCCCTCCTCTCCCTCTCCCTTCCTCTCTCTCTCTCTCTCTCTCTCTCTCTCTCTCTCTCTCTCTCTCTCTCTCTCTCTCTCTCCTCTCCCTCTCTCCCTCTCCCTCCTTCCCTCTCTCTCTCTCTTCCTCTCCCTCCTCCCCTCCTTATCTCCCTCTCCCTTCCTCCATACCCCTTCTTCTCTCCCTCCCTCCCCCCTCTCCTCTCCCTCCTTCCCTCCCTCCCCCTCTCTCCCTCTCCCTCCTCCCCTCCTTCTTCTCTCCCTCTCCCTTCCTCCATACCCCTTCTTCTCTCCCTCCCTCCCCCCTCTCCTCTCCCTACCCCCTCCTTCTTCTCTCCCTCTCTCCCTCCTTCACTTCTACCCCTCCCTCCTCTCTCCCTCCCCCCTACTCTCCCCCCTCTCCCTCTCTCTCTCTCTCTCTCCCTCCCTCCCTCCCTTTTCATTCACATTTTTTCTACTACCAATAGTTTGTATGGGGTACTAAACCTATTAGTTCACTTTGTTGCCATAAGTTTGTAAGGTGTAGGAGTGCATACATGGTACTTATTACTTGTAAGAATGTACGGGGTACTGACCCCATTATTTGCTTCCCTGCAATAATATTTTATAGGCTTAGGAGCATGTACACGCTACTTATTAGTATAGAATGGGAAAAAAAAATACTGTTGGGCTTGCCAACATTTTATGGACTAACAACATGCACGCAGTTATTAATGTAGCACGTACGCAGTACATAGACATAGTTTTAGTTTCCCAAGAGCCTCAACGACCACAAAATAAGTTTTTGAGGTCGTTGAAGGCCCCACTGGAACTGTGTTTGCACTTCTATCACTATTTTATACATAGAAGTAAGACAATTTTGTGTTTTTGCATGATTTCAAATGATTGAATTGTTGTTCTTATTAGTTTTGTCAATAGTATTGTGATTGTTTAATAGTTTGATTCCAAAAAATAG
This sequence comes from Cryptomeria japonica, assembly GCF_030272615.1. Taxonomy (NCBI): domain Eukaryota; kingdom Viridiplantae; phylum Streptophyta; class Pinopsida; order Cupressales; family Cupressaceae; genus Cryptomeria; species Cryptomeria japonica. The sequence goes on along the minus strand of NC_081406.1, from coordinate 147,265,856 downwards.
TGATAAGATGCATATTTATGGTTATTTGTTTGTTTATGAACTTGTGTTTACATATATATGTAATATGATTCTATTTAGGACAACCAATATTAACCGTGGGAAAGAACAAGTGAGGAACAATGGAACAAAAAGAGGCTGAAAAGGAAAGACAAAGGCAACATATGAAGAAATTGCGTGACATAAGAACAATGGGAGAAGAAGGTATGCCATCCTCAACATCTCAGTTCAATTTACCAAATGAACATATTGCACCTAATGCGATTGAAGAAGAGACATTTGATTTACCATATGAATCTAATGCAATTGAAGAAGATACCGCATTGAATAATCAATTAAATGATGAACATATACCTTTTCTATTTGATGAATTGACTGTACATAATACACCGATGTTAACACCTCCTAGAATCATTCGTAGGAGACTAAAGTATCTAATTGACATTGATGAGAATATATTGAAGCCAATGCCCAATAAAATGAATGAACGAACTTGTAGGAGAATGGTTAAAAGAATATGGAAAAACTATTTTCAAAACTTAAATCAAACTACAAGATGTCAATTAATTGTTCAAATGATTAAAAATTTGAATTTTAGAGTGACAATGAAAATTCTAGGCCTAAGATCATTTGAAAGTAACAGTGAAAGAACTATTGTGAGAAATCTATCTGATGCATATCAAGATATTGGTTCAAAATCACGTACTAAAGATTCTAATGCTACTCGATGTGTCATTACATCAACAACAATGAGAAAGAAAATAAAAATAAGATCGTTTGATAAGCGAAACAAGTAAGTCATTAAATGTTAGTAGAACAACATTAAGTAAAGCATTAAAGAGGTGGGAAAAAATAGATGAACCTAACAATAATTCTCTTTGGGCATTCTCGGGTAGACTACCATGCAAAGACAAGTTTTTTGTTGATGCACTAAGAACCTTAATTGAAATTTTTTGGCATGACAACACGAGTTTCGCCCAACCAAAGAGATGTTGTTAGAAGGTGAATTGGGCCTACAAATCATGAGCTACATGCCAAACACTATTTGGATATGACTCAAACTAAATTTTATGAAAGATTCCTTCAAAAGTTTCCTCAAATAAGAATTTCTCAAAAAAAATTTGAAATAGAAAAACCTTTTTATATTAAGATTGATCATGTACACACCACATGTTGTTGTAGGATGCATATTGAATTTTCCATGCACTATGATATTTTTCATCATATTTGTTCTACTTTGCACACTAACGATGTTTTGCAGGAATGCACTATACAAGCACCTCCTAAGTCAGTAAGAGAATTTATTTCAAGTGTGCTATGTAATAGACATGATGGTTGCATTTATTATAAGATGCCTTGTTTGGAAGGTTCTTGTGCTATATGTGGTGGTTTGCTACTTTTACCAAGATGCGTACATTTGGAGAGCACACATGAAATTGGTATGAAACTAGTTTCTTTAAGAAAATACAAGATAGTCACATATGGAGTTAAAGATGGAAAAGATTTGAAGATATGTGAGCTAGTGAAAAATGATATATGTGTAGTTAAATTTATGAAAATGTTTCAAGATAAACTAGTTTATGAGTACATAATGCATACAAATAGAGCTCGATGGTTAGATGAGCAATTTAAGTTATGTAAGGACACATTTCCTCTTGGCACCATTATCTCTATCATTGATTTCGCTGAAAATTATACACTACAACCTCAAAATGAAGTGCAATCTATGTATTATCACTCTACACAAGTTTCTATTTTTGTACACATAGCATTCATGCATGCAGATGATAGCACAGAGGGGGATAGAAAGGTTGTAAGAGAGTATCACTTCTACATAAGTGATGATCCTACTCATTCATCAGAGTTTGTACAAGGATGCTTTAAATTTTTCTATGATAGTTTAAGGGAAAGGAACATACGATACAACTGACACTTAATATGGTCAGATAATTGCACTGCACAATTCAAGAATGCAAGGATGTTTTATTGGTTGACAAGGATGCATATAACAAGCGGTGTACAATTTTTTTGGAATTTCACTAAGGCTGGACATGGTAAGGGAGAGCATGATGGTGTAGGAGCATGTGTGAAAAGAGCCCTAGCTAGAGAAGAATTGAAGTACGAAGGTGGTGCTGAGTTGATAGATGTAGAAACAATTGTGCGATGGTGTAAGTCTACGATGGGTCCAGGTAATCCAGGTACGACAATGTTTCGTAGATATTTTTTGTTGATCACTGAATCTAACATTGAAAGTTTTCTAGATTGTTGTATGGTTGCAGGATCGAGTGACATGCACTCATTTATGAGTTCAAATTCAAGTTCACTGGTAATTTATATGAGATAGATGGTATGTTTTTTCTCTTCATGCATGTATTATTTGTGGGAAGAATTTGAATCACAAGAGTGGGTTGACAAATGGTCTTGTAGACGGTTGGTTCCCATTGATTCATATCAAATTCCCAAAGTACTACAATTGAGCCAGATAGAGACATTAGTGGATTTTGACCATGTATCTGACCTAGTGGATTCAGGTGATTTTTTGAGTTATTTTTTTTGCAAGTATTCTTTTTGGTTTATTTTTTTGTACATCATACTTTATTTTTGGTATTAATTAACACTTTATAAAATGCAAGTCATGTGTATGCAGTTATTGCAGAAGAGAACAATGAAGAAGGAACAAACTACTATTTGTGTCGTTGTGTTCAGCCAAAAATAAAATTGACAACCACAATCATTGACGGAGAGGGTATTGAGTACCCAATAGGGTCTGTTGTCATGACAAGAACATGGCTTAGGAGATACCCTATCAAGAATTCTGATGTTTGGTTGTTCGAAGAATTTGAAACACATAGACATATTCTTCATTTCTCTAACCTTGTTTTTGCAACAAATATTCATTTGATGAAGTATCGTGGTAGACCTCATAACAAGATTTTATGGAAAATTCATGAACCTGACCACGAGGCAATACTTGACACAATACAGGTTAGAGCCGATCCTAAAGGCTCACTTGATTGATTCTATAGTTCGGAGTAGAATGATTTTGAGAATTTTGTATAAATCATCGATGAATTGTTCTATATTTGTTTTTTGTATATATAAATGCCCATGAGCTGATTTTTACATGTTTATGGGCATAATTTTTTATACTTAAATGGAAATGAGTTGATTTGTACATATGTAAATGCCAAATTTTGTATATTCAAATGGCTATGAGGTGAATTGCACATATTATAATGCCAAATTTTGTATAAAAGCCCATGAGATGATTTGTAAGACATTTTTTTGTATAGTCAAATAGCCAAGAGTTGATTTGACCATATTTAGAGGCAAATTTTTGAATAATATGTCACAATGTTTTGTGACTATGTTTTGAGCATATGTGATGTGATAAGGTTAATCATGAGCATTCTTGATTCTTGTATAATCATGGAGAATTATTTGAGTCATTATTAGGTCATAGGGGTCATAGATTGAGACTAGATACAATTTGAGCAAAAATTGTCATTATTGTCAAAAAAATTGTCAAAAAAGTTGTCAAGCAACTTGTACATTGCACCGGTAGGGTATGACTCTTGACATTCCAACACTTTTTGATGCACGACAGGGGAATTCCTAGCATAAACCTTCCCACCCAGATGCACTTGTGATGTCAGTTTGTGCACACGACGAGTCGAATCAATTCTAGCCAATCGGTAAACTTTGCATTGCATGCAACTGACGATTTTTGTAGCGAGCGAAAAAATACTACCAATTGAAAATGGCTCTCAATCATCAAAAACCAAGATAGGCCATTATAGAGGAGCCTCACGCAACCCCACATGTTCAAATAGATCGACCATATGTGTCCTGGATTTCAAGAATCAATCCGTCAAATTTTGACATTTTTTTGGCCTCAAGGCACTTGAGAGATCGCCCCGGTACAGTATGACTCTTGGCATTTTGGTGTTTTTTGATGCATAAAAAGGGCATGCCTAGTGTAAAATTGCCCATCTAGATGTGCTTGTGACGTCGGTTCATGCACATGACAAACCAAATCAATTCTAGCCAATCGTGCAACTTTGTATTGCATGCAACTGACGATTTTTGCAGCAGGCAAAAAATGTTACCAATTGAAAATGGTTTCGAGTCATCAAAAACTGAGATAGGCCATTGTAGAGGAGCCTCATGCAACCCCAAAAAAATCAAATGGATCGACCATTTGTGTCTTGGATTCGAAGAAACAATCCATCAAATTTTGACAATTTTTTGGACTCATGGCACTTGAAAGATCGCTCCGGTACGGTATAACTCTCAATGTTATGACGCTTTGGGATGCATGATAGGGCATGCCTAGCATAAAATTGCCCACCCGAATAGGCTCGTGATGTCAGTTTGTGCACACGACGAGCCGAATCAATTCTAGCCAATCCTGCAACTTTGCATTGCATGCAACTGACGGTTTTTGTAGTAGGCAAAAAAATGCTACCAATTGAAAATGGCTCCGAGTCATCAAAAACTAAGATATTCCATTATAGAGGAGCCTCACACAACCCCATAGATTCAAATGGATTGACCATATGTGTCCTGGATTTGAAGAAATAGTTCGTCAAATTTTGACAATTTTTTGGACTTAGGGCACTAGAGAGATCACCCTGGTACGGTATGACTCTCAATGTTATGGTGGATTTTGATGCATGATAGAGGAATGCCTAGCATAAACCTACCCACCCATATACACTCGTGATGTCAGTTTGTGCACACAACGAACCGAATCAATTCTAGCCAATCCCGCACCTTTGCATTGCATACAACTGGTGGTTTTTGCAACAGATGAAAAAATGCTACCAATTGAAAATGGCTCCGAGTCGTAAAAAACTGAGATATACCATTGTAGAGGAGCCTCATGTGACCCCACAAGTTCAAACAGATTGACTATATGTGTCCTGGATTTGAAGAAACAGTCCGTCAAATTTTGACAATTTTTTGGACTCAGGGCACTTGAGAGATCGCACTGGTATGGTATGACTCTCGATGTTCCGGTGCTTTGGGATGCACAAAAAGGGCATGCCTAGTATAAACTTGCCCACCTGGACGTGCTCGCGACATCGGTTTGTGCACACGACGAACAATATTTTACCATTGCGAGTGTGAGGGTGCTCTCGCACCAAACACATATTGTTGTTTATATTCATATTGTTGATTAAATATGCAAATATTCATTTAAATTTATAAAAGGGAAGCCACCAAATACAACAAATACACAATAATGAACTGAATACAAGGAGTTTTGTAGGGTTAAATCAATATTTTAGAAATTTTATCAAATCATATTCCACAATTGCAATGTTTTATATCATATATTTTTGTTGTTTATATTCATATTGTTGATTACATAGGAAAATGATCCATTAAATTTATAAAAGGACAACCAAAAAATACAATGAATACAAAATAATGAACTTAGTACACATTTATTGGATCGAATATCGACATTTATATATTAAAAAAGGCATGTCTACCAAGTCAATACAAGTATTAGAAAAATGTGGCATATGCCATGTCCAAATCCATATAAAATAAAAATGTAGAATATATCTACATGTATTGGTCATTCTATGACCAAAACTAACACTATATGATCATAAACTTGTGGTGGATCATCAAAATCAAGCCTCTTCGATGCAGTACGCGGCTCAATTCAAAAGCCAACTTAGAATTCTTTTGTAGAAAATAGTTCACAATTAACAACATAACTATGCATTTAACTATAATTCCTTTGCAATTGAAATGTAGATTACCTCATCGACTGATCTAGTAGCTAATTTCTTCTCTCTCATCTCCTTGTCACTCTTAGGAGTTTTCTTGAAGACATACTTAAATGGATCCGAGTTATGGCTATACCGCGAATGGGTCTATTATAGATTAAATGTATAATTAATACAATGTACTAACATAAATATATCAAAAACACTTAAAAGCTATAATATAGAGAACAATGGCGTACCTATGCCTGAGACGCTTCTCCAATGGACTGAGGATGGCTCACCATCGATGGAGAAATTGTCACTATTACCTATACAAAAAATGTTCAAAGATTAAATACAATTAATATAATGATAAGTATTGTAGGTTAAAACCAATTAATATAATATATCAAACAAAGTGTACTGGATCCTGAGATGCTTCTCCAATGCAGAGAGGAGGGTTCACCATTGATGAAATAGGTAAGGATATTTCTTGTATGAAAAAATTATAAGATTATAATATATCACAATTTCACATGTATGCATGCATATAATCATGAAAATAATAAAATAAAGTAGAGATACATACCTTTGCCCTCTCTTGATCCACGAGCGAATCAGGTGCATTCAACAAATCCACATAGCTCAATGGCCAAAGTACATGTAAAATAGTCAAAAAATACTAATCAATCTACAAACCCCAACTAATACTTGATTTCAACATTTTCAAACAATTGTACAACTAAAAATGTGTTCAACTACCTTCTTCCCATGTTTTGGCATCTTCAAGGAATTCTTTTTCTTAGGACGAGCCCTAGACGCGGAGGGGGTACCCTAAAGAAATAAAATTAACATGAGATATTAGTACAGATAATATTTTAAACATAATTTTAAAAATCTAAAATGAAATGACTTGCATATTCCATCAAAACAATACATAAAAAGGGTTGTACAAAATATGATACTGTATAGCCTTGTAGGCCAAAATCGATTGCTGAGAGCATGATGTCATCAATTTGGGATATTTGGTCCCTTGTCAACACCTACAAACCAAAAATTGGACCAATCATTTAAGATAGTATATATTGTATTTTTTTGAATTGAAAGTGTACTATTCTATTTTAACATGTTACAAAATTTATACCTCAGGCATCGAAGTTGTAGCTGTAGTAACTGGGGGAGGAGTATGGGATACCACTGCTGCATCCTGAAATGCATATTATTTGTCTCAATTTAAATTGATGTATAAATAAAAATTCATTTATGTAATTACAAATTTAAAGTGACTGATAAATAAAATGCTATGAATTCAAATCAACACACCTATGTCTATCGCTCATGGGCAAACACCATGTCCATCAACTCATTTGTCAATGCAAAATCCTCGGTCGTGTGGGCCTAACATCTACTCCCGCAAATCGTGCATGGATGAGATGTGGATCCATCTACACCGGCTGCATAATCTATCCTCAAGCATATCCCCGAGCAACTGACACACATATGCTGGATGGGCTCTCTGTCGCCACTTGGAGCAACTAATGGCTCATCATCCAATACAATAGGTTGTGCTAACAACGTCCCATGTTGGATGATGGCACCAGTCAATGTTGTGGCCACCTAAAGAGTCTGTAGCTCCATCGACTCTTTCATCTCTACTGGGACAGCATGATGCACCTTGGGTTTGGGTGCTAGGGGACAACGACTCTTCACTGTTAATCGTCTATGGGCTCTAGGTCTATCTTGGGCAGAGCCACCACCTCTACCATGAAACTCTCTCATGTCAAAATAGTTTGGGCACAAATTGAGCACAAACTCACAAAAAATATAATGGCACCTCAGAATTATTACAAGGTGGATCATCAAAGACCATCCACCACCTTTGCCAAAAAGGATTCTTCATCTGCACATTGGTACACCAATGTATGGTAAACCTCTTTGCATTAAGAGATAATGACTAACCAGTTTTGGGATCAATGAAAAAGGCACATATTTGTTGTTTACTAATATCTCAAGTCTCTCTCTCCCTCTAGGTCTCTCTACTTTGTTGTTTACCTACATCTCAAGTCTCTCTCTCCCTCTAGGTCTCTCTACTTTATCTCCATTCCTCTCTCTCTCTAGGTTTCTTTCTCCTTCCCTTTCCACCCATGTCTCATCACCCACTTCTCTATATCCCACTCTATCTATCTAATCCTTCTCTGTCCACATCTAGGTCTTCCACCTCTCTCTCCCCATCTAGGTATCTCAACTCTCTATTTTCCCAAAAATCTATCTATCTCTCTCACTTCCTATCCACCTCTCTATCCCTCCTCCCTTACCCCCCCTCTTCTCTCTCTCTCTCCCCTCACCTATCTCTCAACCCCTCCCGTAGAGGTCTCTCACTCCCTCCATGTGTATCCACCTCCATCCCTTCCTACTACTCTCTCTCTTTGTTCTTTAATCTTGTAGGTATTCTCTCTCACCTCTTTAGGACATCCCTTTCCTTTTTTCCTCTCTCCCTCTCTATCTCTCCCTCCCTCCTCAATTCTCCATCTCATCTCTCCCTCCCCTCTAGTTGTGTCATATGTCCCTCCCCCCCCACTCTCTCTTATTCTTTGTTTCTCTCACTTCATTGTTAAGGTCATCACCTCTCCCTCCCACCCTCTTTCTCTCCCCTCTCTAGGTTTCTCCCTCCCCACTCTCTACCTCTCCACCCATGTATCATTACCCACTTCTTTATATACCACTATAACCATCTTACCCCTCTATCTCTCCCTATCTAAGTCTCTCTCTCTCTCTCTCTCTCTCTCTCTCTCTCTCTCTCTCTCTCTCTCTCTCTCTCTCTCTCACACACACACACACACACACACACACACCCACTAGGTAGATCTCACCTCTCTATTTGACCCCTCTTGATTTCTCTCCCTCCCTCTCTACCTCTCTCACAATCCCCCCTCTTCTCTCTCTCCCCTCACCTCTCCTATCCTCTTTCCCTATAGGTCTATCATTCCCTTGATATCTACCTCTCCCTCCATCTCTTCCTACTACTATTCTCCTTCTCTCTCTCTTTGTCCTTTTGTCTCTCAGGTCTTCTCCCTCCCCTCTCTAGGACATCCCTTCCTTTCTTTCCTCTCTCCCTCTATATCTCCCCCTCCCTCCTTAAACCACCATCTCACCTCTCTCTCCTTTCCACACTCTTTATATCCATCAACATGTCTTTAAAGAGTAATTTGTGTCACTTGATGTACTCTTATTATTCCTAAGGTGGGCACTATGAACTTTAAAAAATATTAAAAAAACATTCATTTATTTTTAGGCCACACAAAGTTTATTTATCCTTATAATGTTGTGGCATTTTTTGAAGTCATAAACCGTGGTAGGTAACTACAACAATAAATATTTTTTAGTCTTTTAATTGATCACTATCAACTATACTTTCAACTGTGTTGCATCTTCTCTATCATAGCAAAACAATTACAACAATGATGATGTATTGCTTCTTTCTAACTTCAATATTGAGTAATGAATATGATGTAAATTCAAACATATTAGAAACATTCTCCAACAACAACAATATGAATTTCCCACCCAACAAGAATAACCACTTATAAGGATCACTTATTGATCATGCTTGGTCAAGCATGGACAAAAATAAATATTATCATTTCAAAATGAACATTGCATTGAAGTGATCACAAATACCATTTACTATTTATTCGACATTTCAAACACAAAACAACCATTGACATAATAAATACAAACTCATAACATATATAGAACAGAAACTAAAGAAGCATGCACACTATCATATCAACACTTCATAATCAATTTATTTTGTTTCTAAAATATCTTATCAAACAATCTTATAAAGAAAACAAATATTCAAAATATTATATTGAAAAATAGAAAACTAAAACTAAAATAAGTACATATTACTTCAATCATATTTACATTATTTTTTTCTATTACTAAGCAAACTCTACAACATTATTTTAAACATAAGTACTTATCACTACCTAAAGCTTTAACTAATTATATTTTCAGTACAGTTTCTCTCTAACTCCATTAGATTACAAGCAATCTTGTAAGAAGTAAACCTAGTGCAGAAGTCAAGTCAATCTGAGCTTTGTATGTACACGGCATTGAAAAATCAAATTTGGAATATATGAGAGCCTCTAATAAGGACAGTTAAAATCCATTGAATTGAGACACTGCTCCTCCATGAGTAACATGCCCATATAGCTCAGATAACATGCCTTCATAGGACTCCTCGTAAGGCATTGGCATGCCCTCAACTACCCCAAAACAACTACATTCCTCCAAGTTGTTTATCCCGTTTGTAACTCTGACTGAATCAATGATTTCCTGGTTTGCCAGCTGTTCATCAAAATCAATCACAATGTTGTTGAGTGTTACACTGGGCTGCAGATTAATCTGTGCCTGTAGCCCTCCATCAAATTCTACACCACTGTTTTGCTGCACAAATGGATTTGGCATAGAAGAAGAATATATACAACGTTTGGAAGATTGATTTTCAGTATTTGGCGTATGAAATTTTCTTTTAAGCCTTGTTCTCCAGTAGTTTTTTATTTCGTTGTCTGTCCTGCCAGGTAAACGCCGAGCAATTAGAGACCACCTGTAATGCAGTGAGAAAGAGTGATAATTATAAGTTACCGGCTATAATCCAAATTATAAATTCTTTCTACCATTAAAATTGTATCTGGCTTGTAATAATCTATCACCATAGAGTTATCAATAAAATTATATGTGGCTTGTAATAATCTATCACCATAGAGTTATCAATAAAATTGTATCTGGCTTGTAATAATCTATCACCAAGGACTATGGTTAGGGTTACTATGAATTAAAATCTGTTTCTAACCTGTTACCCCATCGGCTCTGAAGTTCAATGATCAAACGTTCTTCTTGTGGAGTAATATTGCCTCTCTTGAGATCTGGACGTAGATAATTTACCCACCTCATCCTACAGCTCTTCCCGTTTCTTCTTAACCCTGCAAAATTGAATTTAACCCACGACTCATCAATAAACTAATTGAATTTCTGGGATCCGTTGCCATGGAATGCACAAATGATCCATTTCATTCGACTTAATGTAAGAATTACACATATTTTTCAATCAATGTTTAGAACCATGTTCAACGATCTATTATCAGAAAGAAAACACAAATTATAAATATGCAAATGTTAAGGCTCTATTGAAATCTTCTCATATATTTGAACATAGTTTCAAACCAATATTGAAAACTAAATGATGCAAACATTTCAGCCTATAAAGTAGTGTGATCTATCATCAGAAAGAGGATAATCTCCTCTCCTCTACCTATGATATCTATTTGATGATTGATTGCCAAAGACGATCCAAAAACATTGATAGAAAAACTATGTAATAAAACCCAAAAACAATCATATACAACATTCAAACCTACTGATTCTAATATTGATTTGATCCCCATAGTTGTATTGCAAACAGATATGTGAATAAATTGTAAATCTATATAGTGGTAGATAGACTGGTTAAGGTAAGAGATTTCATTAAAACCAATGAAATAAAACCAATCTCTCTGATCAATATAAAGGGATCAATACAAGAAATCTGATTCTTCCAAAGGCTTAGACATTACCTGCAGTTTTGGCTGCAAAATCCCATCTGCCTTCGCCATGGCAAGCTATATGGTTAAGGAGCTGCAGATCTTCTTCCATAGTCCATGGACCTTTTCTAATCGGCTCCTCTTCCTGGTTATACATATCAGTTACACTACTGGATGCCCTAACTTAGTCTTCCTCTGTAATAATGGGAACAAATTTATTATCTAACAGGTTTTATTCTGAGAAAACTATATATTTCTTAATAAAAAAGTGCATCCTTTCTTGTATTCTTTGATTCCAACATTGGTTGATTTATTAGGAACCATGTGCATAATGATCCAAATAACTGAGCAGATACATTTATAGAGGAACACATTAGCTAATGTGATTCACGAAGTCATTTGTATGTTAAAATTGTCCATCAATATAATACATGATTTGGGAATAATGAAGTAGGTCATTTTTTGCACATGGCATAACAGCTGGAATGAATGACATAGATATCAAATACAAGTCAATAGGCCACGGTTAGGCTCTGGAAAAGGTGTTTAACAATGTAGAGTCTCTTAGGTTTTGATAACACCTGTAAATGGATTAAGCCGTTGATCTTTGTAGACTAAATTCTTGTTCATTTTCCTCGAGTCCTTGGAAAATTTAAACTGTAGTTTGTTCAGATTGCGTATGGAATATAAATGTCTTCAACAAAGAAACAAGAGTTTACACTAGACTCTGGATTCTAACCCTATTTTGTATTTCAGCAGAGATAAATATTTTATTCACGACTTCGCATGTTGTCTGTCTAACATTATGGAAATCACAGTTTTAATTAAAAAATAATACTTTAAATGTGTATTTAAAATGTTTGATAGATGTGTACAGATCTCATAATAATAATTGACTTTAAAATAAACATCAAACAATTGTCAACAAAATAATGATAATAATGATAATTTAAGACAATGTAATAATGTTCAAAACAATTTTAAAAACTTTCTATGATGGGATGAAAGGTGGCGTTAGAAGGCAATAAGTTATGGTTCCACTCAAGTGTCTGGCACAAAGGCATTTTTGATGCAGTTGAATTAAATATTATGTGAGGTGGTGGTATGTGAGGATGTTGTTTGTATGCCTTCCACTTGCATTTTGAGTTTTCTTAGTGATGGATGATTTCTCTTGAGGGTTTACTAGTTATGGCCAGTAAAATGGGTGGGAAGAATAAGGGAAAGGAGAAGGTGGGTGAGCAAAGAAGAGAGAAGAGGAGGTGAAGGTTCTATAGGGCGGAAATGATCTCTAATTTTATGGTATTTGCAAAAAAATAAACTGACAACCTCGATGCTCATTTATGAGTTGACAAGATTTGCGAGTTGCAACCAGGTCGAATGGGTTTTTGTGTGTGGGCATCCACTTTGTCATGAATTTGTTTATGCTTAATTATGGGAATACCCCTTGGAGGAAATCTTTCAACACAACCCAAACATTGACCTATGCTTTCTTATTATCAACTATAGCTTGCTCATACCAATTGCATGATGACATTAGGGTTTAGGTTCATCAAAAGAAGACAAATTTTAATTGTATTTTGGAGCACTTGCATGCCTCTAAGTGATGCCAAGTGTGTTTGTAGAAAGGTGGTGGAGGAGCTAATGAAGGGGATGAAGGTAGTGCTTCATATGGATGTCATTTTCATGTTCTAATGTTTACTAAAATGATGAGAGTACAAAGATTATGGAGATGTTGGTTTCATTAAATATTTCAATGTACTTCTATTGTTAGGATTGATTTGAGGCTTGTGTAATTTTCTCTAACTGTCATTTCAAAGGAAATTATAGACTAATTAATGCATTAGCATATGATAGTTAAGGTTATTGTTAATGTAATATATATATATATATATATACTCTTTGATCTCAAGCTTGGTGGGGGAATGACAGCCCTTCATGTTTTCTATTGATAGCTCATTCATGAACCAAGTCAATGACATATATAGTACTTATATATATGAATCTAGTAAAATAAAAAATAAAACGAAATTTTAATATATAAAATATAAATGCGAAAGACAAGATATAAAACAAATAAAATAAGATGGTGAATATTAAATACATACCACAAGATATCAAATTTTTATAACTATCATATCAGTCTGCAAGTCTGCTCTACTTTAACCTCAAAACAGTAAAAAGTATATTAAAAAAAGGCATTTACAAGTTGTATTTTAATTGAAGAGAACAATCGCTCTGTAATGCTGTTTGGAAATTCTAGGTTTCAAAGAAAATCTAAGATTGTCAAATCGGAAGGGGTGCAACTGGGAAAATGCATGTGCGTCTGTTGGCCGACCATAGACTGAACCATACAAAAATACATGACGTCTTTGACCCAATAATCTACAGTACTCAAACATATCCACATTAATAAAATAAATAATAAATGTGGTCCATCATGTAGCACGTGGATAAACAGAGATTGTTACGAGGTTTATTAGATTTTCTTTACATATAGAGAGTCGCAAAGATCGGCGCACTTATTAGATTTCGTCCCTAAATTTGGGCTTTTTTAAAAATTAAATTCTTTTCTGAGATCAGCGGTCAAACTGCTCCGTTGTACGGATTTACTTTGTGTTGGATAAAGGTTTATCATTTATCATTCCATCCAAGTCGGCACCTAAATAGCTTTAATTAAATTTCTTCCATACTTCCAACATAGAGATTCCCTTTTCTTTTCCTTTCATACCATGAAATGATGCTTTGTTTTCAGAGTGGATAAATATCTATTATTACTATTTACTACTTTTGTATAGATAAGGTTTAAAATTACAATTAAATCTAATGATGTTTAGTTAAAATAGCTTAGGTTTAGATATTTTATAAAAATATATCACTAATTCATATTTTTGTAATCTAAAATGTTTTTTATTAAAATAAGTGGAGAGGAGTCCAACTCATTACAAATCTGTCATCAATCATAAAAAATAAGAAATGGAATATAATAACTAGTCGAAGAAAATAGCAAAACAAGACAACCAATAAAGTTATACTAGAGTTTGAGCCAAAAAGGTACATCCTATTTTGAATCAAAGTTTTGTGGTTGTTATCTAAAAACCTAACTTGAGAAGATGAACAGTTGTTAGAGGGAATTTTTCTTCCTACGTTGAACAACTACCCAAATAGATACATTATTACAATTAGAACAATGTTGATCCATAGGAAGAAAAAATAAAGGGTCATCTTAAATACAGTTAGAAAGAACGACGTCATTAGGGACAATAAAAAACAATCGGAAGCAATGGAAGAAACCTTCACACCATTGTGAATAACAAAATTAGTCACAGCTGGGGAAACAAACAAAAAAAACAAAAAAAAAACCATCATTCATTTTATTGTTAGAGGTAGATTTGGACTAGCAAACTACACCAGCCAGTGGGTGAGTCCAGGATCATGGGGGACCAAAAAGTGGCAATGGAAAAAAAAGTGTTTTTTACTTTGCCAAACACGCCAAATTCCACTTTGAATTTTCATATGGGTTGGAAAATATTTGAAATTGATTTGTAAATATTGAACCAAAATAAATATCCATTAGTAATGGATTTTAGTTATTAACGAATATCCATTTCCTTACGTCATTGTTGTGATATCATGTTTTCAAGAATAGATATCTGTTTTGTTTAGCCTATACAACATTTTTTATTTTGTATAGGCATTAGAAAGGTGATTCAGAGACCTACAAAATAGATAAGTTAATTTTATTAGAATACACCAAAAGTTGATTAAATCCATTTGAAGTTAATCCTTCATTTTTTAACTTTAAATACAACTTATGCATACAGAGTCTTTTTTTTTTCTCCCAAACGAATTGAAACATTTAAAAAATATACTTAAATAATGAAACATTTAAAGTTTATTCATTCGGTAGGAGTATATCCTAATTTTTTTTTTAGTCTAATTGTTTTGCTAGTTTGTTTTTGGGGTTTTTTTAGATGTGCTAGATGACAGATTTTTTTTGTTCCTTTTTGGAAGTAGACATTTTGGTTTTGGGACCTCACCCCTTGCAAGCCCTTGGTTTTGTCTCTAACTAGTTTTGTATTTATGTAAAGGTTAGGGCCTCTCTCGATTTAATATATTCAGAACATTTAAATTTTATGTATTAATGCTCGACTAAAAAGTTTTCATGAATCATCATAGAGGGTTTCCTTGTTGTCTTTGATCCTATGCACACCTTTGCCCAAGTTGACCTAGGACAAAATGTATCTCTATACCTCTCTCCCCCTCTCTTTATTTACATAGCTATATCTCATTCTCTTGCCCTCTTATTTGATCTCCCTTTCACTCCATCACTCTCCCTAAGTTCCCTTTACTTCTATCTATATCTCCCCTCTCTCTTTCTTCTTTACCTATCTCATTCATTTTCTAATCTCATCTAGATCTTTCCCAAGTTATATCTATCTCTACATATATCGCCCACTTTCTATCCCTATCTCTCCTGCTCTCACTCTATCCCTATCATTCCTTATTTTTACATCTCTCTACTAATCTTTTTTCTCTCTATAAATATCTTTCTCCTTACCCTCCCTCTACCTCTACCTATACCCATTTATTACTTGTCTCTATCACCTCCTTTCTCTCTCACTCTTTCCCCCTCTATCCCTATGTCCCTATAGATATATATTCATCTTTGTCTATATCTCATTATCTGCAACTCTCTCTTACTCACTCTCTCTCTCTCTCTCTCTCTCTCTCTCTCTCTCTCTCTCTCTCTCTCTCTCTCTCTCTCTCTCTCTCCATTTATCTTATTATATCTCTTTCTATCCATATATCTCTAACTACATATCCCTATCTCTATCTTCATCTATCAATATATATCTTTCTCTATAAATGATTAATCTATCTCTCCCCCTCTTCCTCTCTTGTCCTCTCCAAGTGTCTCTCTCTTTCTCTACCTCTATCTCTCTATTTACCCACTCTCCATATATAATTGGCTCTCTCCCTCCATCCTTCTCTACATCTCGCTAGATATCTCTCTATATCTCCCTCTTTCTCTCTCCCTCTCCCTCTCTATTTCTCTCTATGACTCTATCACACCATCTTTCTCTTCCTTTATATCTCTAGTATATCTTCCTCTTTGTACCTCCCTCTATGTCACTCTCTCAATCCTTACCTCCCCATCTCTCTATATATTTATCTAGATGCTTTTACCTCTCTCTATCTATATATGTATATTTGTCTCCCTCTACCTCTATCTTCCTTTCTCCTTTTCTATCTCTAGATATTTCTCCCTATTTGTATCCATCCAAGTATCTTATGTCTTTCTTGCTCTCTCTTCCTAGAACTCTCTCTCTCTCTCTCTCTCTCTCTCTCTCTCTCTCTCTCTCTCTCTCTCTCTCTCTCTGTGTGTGTGTGTGTGTGTGTGTGTGTGTGTGTGTGTGTGTGTGTGTGTTCCTCTCCCTCTCTATGTCTATTTTCATCTATATATCTCTCTCCCTATTGATAATGGAGCTTGATTATCCCTTTAATTTATATGTTTATGTGTTAGCTATATTTGGATCTTAGGTTTTGATGAAGTGTGTGGGGTATCTTTCCCCTTTTACTTTTGTTTCTAGGGAGGGGGAGAGAAATAGGGAGTGGGTGGGTGAATGTGTGTTTGAGAAAAATGTATATATAGTAATAGAGATATACCAAGGGTAAGAAATATATAAATTGATGGAGAGAGGGAGAGCAATCAATAGATGATTGTATATGTTGAATATGAACTACCATATTGTAAATCCAAACAAGATTCAACCACATAAATCTTAGTTCTACAATGAAATCCAACACAACATATTGTTGATGTAATGGTTAAAATTAGGGTTTCACCAATTAAGGTAACAAAAACCACTAATTTTTTTTGAAAGACTATTATATTGAAAGAGGTAGTGACCTAATAGATCTAGGTTAATCCCTCTAGGAAAAAGCTCTGAAATTTGGATTAGGTCCGCCTCTGCTAGGGTTTTGATTCCCTCTTTCTAAGCTGAATCATGAAAATACTGAAATTAGGGGAAATGGGTGAATATTGAAGAGATCAGGTAGAAACAATGAGTTGCAATTGTTGTATAGAGACACCAACCTAAATATGAGCAAAAGAGGATGTTTTGGATTTGTTCCTAGAAGATCGACCTAAATTTTTAGGACTATCAAACACAACTTTTTACATATTTAGGTCAAACTTTTGGGAACAAATAAAAAAAAAATCCTTTTGACCTAAGTTGTTTTCGTCTCTACAAATTTTGTCGAACTTGTCGAGCACAAATTTTTACCTATTTCCTACACAAATAGAGAAGATTTTTTTTGGGAATAGCGGTTTGCCTAAGTCAAACCCCTATTTAGGAATTAATCTTGAATGAATAAATGCAAATACTAAAATAAATACTGAAAAGATGTACCTTAAATCTGCAATTGTTGATGATGATGCTTTGTTGTTTGAATGTAATCACATATGTTTTATGAAATACCATGAATATGACAAAACCCTAATCACACACACATGCTTGCGTGAAAATTGGCATGACTTTTCTCCATAATGGCTTAATGATGAATATACAGCCTTGAAGATCTTTGAAAATGCTTGATAATGAATAATTCATAAATGTAAGAGTGCTTTAGGTAGATAATAGATGGAGTCTTAGATGAAATTAGGTTGAGAAAATAGCTTTATATACGGGTATTTAGGCAAATTACCAATTAGGCTGACCTCCAACGGTCATGCGGAGCCACAAGGATCAAATTTTATTGGGAGATATAACACCTACCCCATTTCAAATTGAGGCTAGATTAGGAGGGACCTGTTGGCTTGTTGTCATTGATGTCATTGATGTTGTTCGGTCAGGGATACATGGTTTTGGTGTGGCTTGGCTATTTGCTCTAGCATATGTTGTTCGTCCATTTTTTGCTCCTTTAAATATGCAATGTATGTACACTTATTTTGATGTTTATTTAATGCAATTTTGTGATCTAGTATCTAGGCACTTTAATTAATCTCCAATCTATCGTAAGGTGTTTAAGACCACGTTCGATCCCATCTGGAAATGATGAAGGCATGCTCTACAAGGCAATTCTTGGATCTAGTCCTATTCAGATATGATGTAGGCACATTATACAAAGTGTTTTGGACTCAAGTGGTAGCCAACATTGTATGAAGATAATTTCTATAGTAGTGTGTGTATCTTGGTCTCATTCCCTCTTCGATTGAGCCAACTTAACATAGTTTTTTGGTGTGGATATATAATTAGTACTTTTGAAAGAGATGGGTAGATTTGTTTTTAAAAAATAACTAATGAGTACATATAGTGCTAGATATGGTTGGTCATTGTTGCTTCTAGGATATGTTGTTGTCATTGATATCAACATATTCCTATGTATTGCTCCGGTCATTACAAATTGGGAAGATCTTATGATCTAGTTTGTAGTGTTGTTTTGTTGATCACTATTTTGCAAAGTTTAATATTTCCTCTGGTATATTCCGGTGTGATCAGATCTTGGGCTGATCTTTTGGAATATTGCGTGGGATGGTCTTATGTATCTTTATTTAAGATGGATCATGATTTGGTGCTCCACAAGTTATCTTTCTTCATGATAGTTGTTGATTGGTTGTGTTCTTGAGCTTTCAGTCATTAACAAATGAAGATTTGATAAGTGGTGTTGGCGCAGATGAAGATTCCAGTTCTCACTGGTGTTTCCTAGTTATGTCCTTTTTATTTTGATGATCCATATTGATCTTTGTGTGATTTTTTGGTGGTTTCTATGAACTGGTGATTATTTTCGTGTTATGCGGTTTTTCTAGTGGTGTAGCGTGTTGCAGTTGATCTTGGCGTGATTTCTGATGGAGTTGAGCATTTGGGAATTTAAATTAGGTCTATGTTATGCTATGTAAACTATTATATTGGTCTAGTGGTCGATCTTTGTATCATGTGATGTAATTTTATAATTGAGGGTTGAGGGTTTAGCTGACCTTGTTGTCCAGGTTGATGAATTGCATATATAGGTGACATGCTCATGTAATAGGTGTTGATGTTATGTCTGCGTTATCAGAGAGAGGTTTATGTGCGAACAAGAGATTTATCCTTCAGTATTGAGATTGAGGAGAGATTGGTGTTGTAGGGAAGACATCTCTGCTTAACCAGAACTGTAATCAAGCATTTGGAGATGTTATTCTTTCAGTTCATTTCTTTCATATTGTACTGCAAATCTTGTTGTTAGTCAGTGAGACTTCCCTGAGGGTTGTAGCCTTTCAGGTTATTGTAATTAAGCAGTGTTCCTAAATGCATGTGCATTCCCCATTATAATATTTTCACATACTACTACAGAGTATCATCTTATTGTGGTTAGGTTCCCACCATGGTTTTTCCCTTAACCGGGTTTTCCACGTCAAAATCTTGGTGTTGTGTGTTGTGCTTTCAATTTTCTTATCTTTGTTATTGTTGCAATTTATCATATCTCTATTTTTTAGATTAAGTTTGTGTATCCGATGAAGACTGATTCACCCCCCCTCTCAATCTTCCTTCTTGGCTATTGCTAACAAATGGTATGAGAGCTAGGTTCTCTAGTAGAAGCTTAATCGCTTGAGGAGATCCAAGATGGCAACTCAAGGTGTTATCCTTAAGAAGGACAATCTAGGATTTGATGGGAGTAACTATGTTATATGGAAGGACCAGATGGAAGTGCACTTGAAATGTATTGGTAAATATTATTGGAAGATTACAAAGAATGCCTATATTGTTCCTCCAAATGGACCATCTACTACTAATGAGATTAAGGAAGATGAACATAATATTAGAGTGAAGGAAGCATTTCTCAATGCCCTGACTGATTCTGAGATGGAAAATGTAATGGGGCTTTAGACTGCACATGAGATCTGGGTAAAGCTTGAGATTTTGTATTCAAAGGTGATAAAGTGGTGAAGGTTTCTAAGTTGCAAAGTTTGAAAGGAAAATATGAGATGTTGAAGATGGGAGATGATGAGAAAATACACTATTTCATGGCTAAGGTGAATGATCTTGTCCTAGGTATCAGATGTGTCGGTGGAACCATTGAGGAAGATGAAATTTATGCTAAGGTGCTGACATCTTTTCCTCCTACTTATAAACATAAGGTTGCTACTATTGATGAGATCCAGAGTGTGACTACAATGACAAGAGATATGCTCTTTGGAAAGATTGTTGCATTTGAGCTAAGTGAGTTTGGAGAATCACATTGAAAGTCTGAGACTACATTTAGAGCATTTACATTTGTAGCTGGTAAGAAAAAATATGATCCTTATAAGTGCAAAATATATAGATATGAAAGAGAGAGAAGAGAGATGGAAGAAAAAGAAAGAGAGCTAGATGAACTTGAAGCACTGATTTCCCAGAGATTGCCTAAAGGGTTGGTAAGTATGATGGAATGTTGCATTTGAAATGTTTCTCTTGTAATAAGATAAGACATTTCGATTCTATATGTCCATAGAGAATGGATAATTATGAATAGGCGTGATAAGTTTGATAAGCATGATAGGAATGATAGATATTAAAAGCATGAGAAGTATGATAACCCTAACCAAAAGTATAGAAATCAGAAGAATTGTTACTATGCTGCTGATGAAGGTATTATAGATGAACAATCAGAAGGAGATAAAGTTGTATTCCTTGCCATTAAAGAAGATGGACCTGTACCTGGTGACTCCACTAGTTGTACTATTGAGGAGAAAGCCTTAGCTGCTAGGGTTGAAGAGAAAGATGAATGGGTAATTGACAGTGGCTATTCACATCATATGACTAGTGATAAAAGAAAATTTGTGAGTATGGAAAGATATGATGGTGGGATAGTTAGATTGGGAGAGGTTCTATTTCTTTTGATGGTAAGCATAACATTGATTATGTCTTGTATGTTGAAGGTTTGAAGCATAATATTTTGAGTGTTGGATAGATGGTTGATAAAGGTTATGATCTAGAATTCAAGGATGGAAAATGCAAGATCTAAAATACCTCGGATATAAAAATTGCATCTAGAACTAAGACGAAAGGTAATATTTTTTATTTTAATGCTGGTGAGAAAAATTATTTAATTTCTCAGATTGATGAGAGTTGGTTGTGGCATAGGAGAATATGTCATGTAATTTTGATTCAATGATTAGGATTAGTTCTACACAAGTTGTTAGAGATCTTCCTAAGATTGTTAAGATTGCTAATCCAGTATGTAAGCAATGTCAGTTGGGTAAGCAAACAAGGATTTCTTTCAAGAGAAAATAATATACATCAGATGGATTGCTAAATCTTGTGCATAGTAACCTATATGAACCTAGAAATGTTAGAAATGTGTAGGTTGATAGAAATTGTATGCTACTAATTGATGATTATTCTAGGATGATGTAGGTTGTCTATTTGAATGAGAAATTGGAAGCATTGGAAAAATTTAAGATATTCAAAGAAAAGGTTGATACTGAGTCTGGATTGAAGGTGAAGTGTTTGAGATCTGATAGAGGTGGAGAATTCTATTTGGGTGAGTTCAATTCATTCAATGAGAAGCATGGGATTAGAAGACAATTGTTTGGTCCTAGAACCCCTCAATTGAATGGAATTGTTGAAAGGAAGAACATAACTATCTTTGATGCTGCAAGGGATATGTTGATTGAAGGGAATGTTATGAAGAGTTAGTAGACAAAAGCCATTAGCACTACTAATTACACATTCAATAGAGTTCACATCAAAGGTGATACTGGTAAGACCCCTTATGAGCTATGGTTTGGTCATGTTCCTACTATGAGATATTTTAGATTATTTGGTAGTAAATGTTATATCAAGAGAGATGAGGATATAGGAAATTACAATGCTAGAAGTGATGAAGAAATTTTCTTAAGATGTTCTAAAAAGAGCAAAGCATATCGATTCTACACCAAGAGACTGAGAAAGATAGTGGAGAGTGCAAACATGAAGGTGGATGAGAACCTTGGGGAAGAGATCAGAGCATGTGGATATGATGATAGACAACATATTATTTTAGCCCCTGTTCAGACTAAAGAACCTAAGCAGAATGATCCAGTAGAGATAGCTAATCTGGATGTTGTTGTTGCCCATTAAGAAGTGCAAGAACCTGATAATCTGAATAAATAGAAGACTCTGAGGTATGTAAGACTGAATCATTCTAAAAATCAGATTATTGTTGATAAGAATAAAGGTGTAATGACTAGAAGAAGGTTGTTGCTGAAGAAGTATGCTTGATTTATAAAATTGAACCTAAAGATGTTGTTGAATCTTAAAAAGATGAAAATTGAATAAGAGGTATGGAACAAGAACTAGATCAGATTGGAAAGAATAATGTTGGCATATGAGCAGAGCATGATGACATGATGATATTGTATGTTGTCATTGATGTCAATATGCTGAAGTATGAACGAGTATGTTGGAGTAAGCAAACTGGCAAGAGAATCGGTATGATGATGTAAACCAGTATTTGTGAAAAAGTGAAGCGGTATGTTTGTTCAACGTGAATTGGTATGTTGGAATGAGAACCAGTAAATGGAAGTTATGCATTGAGGTTTCATTTGTAATGACTACCGGTTGGTAGTCTCAACTTCAGGGTTTTTGGTTGATGCATTCCAAGATTATGCAATTCAACCGATGACATCTTGTGATGAGATAGCATTGTAATGAAGACCAGATAAGTGTTGCCACATTAGCCTTGTACGCATGAAGGATTTCCTTGAGGATCTTGCATAAAGATTGATCCTATCTACCTCAGGAATGTGTGAAGTCTCTGTAAACAGTGGAGAGCACGTGATGAGTTATCAGCTTCCTGAAGTGGCAAAGAATGACCATTGGAGAAAATCTTGAGATCTATTCAATATTGTTGTATTTGATGCAATATGATTAACGGTCAGGATTGAACCGACTAGATTGTAAACCTAAATGTTTATGGTTTAGGGTTTATGCTACCAACCTATCTGTTTCCTATAAGGTTGATGATATTTTTCATTTTGAAGTTGTTGGCAAATGGTATTTGTGTATCCCAGTGAGTGATACTTGATTCTTGCCGGACTGGAGAAGTGTGTTGATACCCACAGAGTGTGATTATAGAAGAAAAGGAGCTAAAGTGGATCTGCCTTCGCACTGAGTGTTGTTATTATATCAGTGTATTACCTGTTGACTTCTAACCATTTCAGCAGTTGGAAAATCCCTTAACTAGGTAGCTTTAACAGGCTTTTGTGTAAATCCTTTAACAAGGTGGCTCATTCCAATGAGTTCTTCAAATCCTCTTGCGAGGTAACCTTTAGCAGGGTTCTAACCTTTAACCAGGTATTTAGCCATCCCTTAACTGGGCGATCCCTAACAGGATTGGTTCCTAGTAAAACCCATTGTAATAGTCTTTAACCAGACTAGGCTCCTAATAGAGTAGACTTCAAAAGAGTTCAAGAACAGCTTGTGGGTATTCATCTCCACCGTAGTTTTTCCCAGTTGGGTTTCCACGTAAAAAATCAGCGTGTCATGTGTGATGCCTTTCATGTGATGGTTTAGTGCATTATGTCAAATTGGTAAAATATGTTGAACTAGCAGTCATTATATTTTTTATGATAGAATACTTGTTTATGCATAAGGGTGAGTGGAAATGAGGTATTAGATTGTATAGAAAGATAAGGCTTACCGGTTTATGTCTTTCACATTCTCAATGTGTTTTACTGGTAGTAATCTGGTTTAGATCGGTGTTAGTGCTTGCCAGTCAAGTGCAGTGTTTGTAGTCAAACTGGTTGAGGAAAAGTGTTTTTGCTTGTACTGATTCACCCCCCATCTCAGTACCGGTTTGGTACTAATTATTCATCATTTATTCATCAAATAATACTTGGGAACTTGTGTCGAGACCTAAAGATAAGAATGTTATTGGTACTAAATGGGTATTCGGGAACAAATTGAATGAAGCTGGTGAAGTTGTTAGAAATAAAGCTAGACTGGTCTACAAAAGATATTCTCAGAAAGAAGGAATTGATTATGAAGAGAATTTTTCTTCAATGGCCAGAGTTGAAGTTGTTAGACTATTGCTTTCTTATGCTGCTTATAAATATTTCAAGGTATATCAGATGGATGTCAAATCTACCTTTTTAAATAGTGATCTTTAGGAAGAAGTCTACATGAGCAACCTAATGAATTTTCATTGTCAGATGATGGAGACATGGTATGTAGACTGAAGAAATCTCTTTATGGATTGAAGCAAGCCCCTAGAGCATGGTATGCTTGAATAGATAAATATTTGTTGAAGTTGGGATTCAGTAAAGGTGTTGCTAATAGTAATATGTACTTTAAGATAGAAAATGAGAACATCCTGATTGTTGAAGTCTTCATTGATGATATTATCTTTAGAGGTGATGATGACTTGAGTATGAAGTTTTTCGGTGATATGAAGAAATAATTTGAGATGTCTATGATAGGTGAGATGAAATTCCTCTTAGGATTGTAGATTTCACAGATTGGAAAAGGTATATTCATATCTCAAACTAAGTATGTGAAGGAATTGTTGAAGAAGTTTAGGTTGGATGATTCCAAACCTATTGGGACTCCTATGGTGACTGGTTGTAAATTGTCTAAGAATGACGAATCTTTGAAAGCTAATCAAAGCTTGTATAGATCTATGGTTGGTGGACAACTATATCTTACTCAGACTAGGTTGGACATTATGCATGTTGTGTGCATGGTTGCTAGATGTCAAGCTGATCTAAAAGAGATTCATGTCATTGCTATGAAGATGATATTTAGATACTTGAAAGGAACTATGAATTATGGTTTATGGTATCTGAGGAATGATGATTTCATGCTATGTGCCTACACTGATGCAAATTGGGCTGGTGATGTTGATGACCGAAAGAGCACTATCAGTGGAGAATTCTTCTTAGGTAATAAGTTGGTTTCATGGACTAGTAAGAAACAAGATTCAGTGTCCTTATCTAGTGTTGAAGTTGAGTACATTGTTGCTGCTCGTAATTGCACTCATGTAGTTTGGATGAAGCAAATGCTAAAAGATATCAGAGTTATTTATGATGAACCTACTTTTATATATGTTAGGTCCCAAAGACAACTAAGAGGGTGGGGGGGGGGTGAATCAATTGTCTAATAAATTCAAACCAAAAATTAATTAACCAACTTAATGCCTAGTACTGGTAAACCAGTTAATTATGCCGGTAGATAGTGTTAAAAGTAAATTGCTATACTGGTAAGGATTAATGCATGAAACATAAACATAAAGTCATCCACAACACATAACACCAATATTTGTACGTGGAAACCTTGTAAGGGGAAAAACCACGATGGGAAACCTTACCCACAATCAGATGATACTACTACATATAGTAAGTGTACATAAATGGGGTTTGCACATGCAGAAAGGCCAACAGCCTAGAGCTCACTGCTCAATCACAAAATGGGAGTCACACTGACTATAGTTGGATGGTTAAATCCAATAAGAATGTACTGCACAAAATAACATCTTCATATGCTAGATTCAGTACCGGTGTAATGCTGATATGCTTCTACAAAAACCTAACTTCACCTTCAAATGATGTCTTCGTGTATATCCCTGCTTGATCTCGCATATACCTTCACTCAATTCTTTTTCGCATTCCACACTTGATCTTACAAATAAGATCTTACATTTATACCATACCCTAAGACCAATTTTAGTAGGTCGGCTCTACAAGATATTACAATAAACATTTTGCAAACAATATAATATCTGATGCAATAACCAATTGAACATGTCGGTTTAATGCATTTACAACAATAATAAATCATCTCCATAGCATGCCATGATAATTTGGAAGAGATAAACTTGCTGCAGTAACCCTAGATAACCTGGACCTATTTACTGGTAAAAGCAAATATGTAAATATGAATATACCAATGATTAATTCTTCAAAATAAAGTGTCCACACAATGTCTTCGACATTACCAAGTGTCTTCCATATCATTCTAGGTACCGATGAACAATATATCCTACCGGTAAACCATATACCAGTAACTATTGTACAGTTTACTTGGTTGCCAGTGAATGTTGCTAGATCTCCAAAGTAGGTGTTGACATCAATGACAAAACCATAGCAAAATACCAACAATCTCCCCCTTTGGCATTGATGGAAAGACAAGATGGAAAAACCATCAAAGTGCCAAAACAGAAATGCCAAATACAAAAACCAATAATCACCATTTCTCCCCCTGGGAGCAACATGTGTTTATCCAAAGATTTATTTTCAATACCAATCTCTCCTTAAATGTGTTTTTCAGAATCTCTCCCCAAAAAGATAATGTGTTTTTCCATAGATATCTCTCCCCCTTTGACATCAAATGCCAAAGTCACAAAAAGTCAAGTTCATACAAAATACCAACCAATTCAATATACCAACTACTCCCCTTGAGAAGTAGCTTCCTCATCAAATACCAGAATAAAAGATTTGTCTTTTTAATTCTGCCAGTTGATGACAATCATCAACTGTCTAAGTCTCTACTGGTGGTGGTATGAATCCAAGTTGATCTCTAAGATATTCAAAAGTCTCCTTAGGCAAAGGTTTTGTGAAAATATCTACAAGCTGTTCTTTAGTATTCACATAAACCAGTTTTATCTCCTTTTCTTCAACTTTTTCCCTTAGAAAATTCAGTTTGATAGAAACATGTTTTGTTTTAGACTGTAATACCAGATTCTTAGATATATCAATTGTTGCAGTGTTATCATAGTATATAGTAATAGGTTCCTTTCATTTTACCTTTATGTCTTTCGACATTTGCTTAAGCCATAATACCTGTGTACAGTTAGTTGCTGCTGCAACATATTCTAATTCTGTTGTTGATAAAGATGTACAACTCTGTTTCTTACTTAACCAAGAAACTAATCTCTTTCCAAGAAAGAATTCTCCTCCAGTAGTGCTTTTTCTATCATCTACATCTCCTACCCAATTTGCATCTGTGTATGCACATAGATCAAAATTTTCATCTTTAGGATACCATAATCCAAGATTTACTTTGCCTTGTAAGTACCAGAAAATCCTTTTTACTATTGATTCATGATTTTCCCTAGGATTACTCTGAAATATAGAAACAATACATACTGCATTCATAATATCAGGTCTGGTTTGTGTCAAATACAGTAAACCTCTTATCATAGATTTGTATCTAGTTGGATTAATAGGTGTAGATTCATCCCTTTGAGATAATTTGTCATTTGTAGTCATAGGTATGCTTACCAGTTTAGAGTTCTCCATTCCAAATTTCTTTAGTAATTCTTTCAAGTACTTGGATTGACTCAAAAATATACCTTTATTAGTTTGAGAAATCTGCAAACCTAAAAAGAATTTTATTTCTCCAATCATAGACATTTCAAATTCTTGCTGCATTTCAAGAGAAAATTCCTTACATAATCCATCTTCTCCTCCAAAGATTATATCATCAACAAATACTTCAATAATCAAGATGTCATCATTAGTTACTTTGTAGTATAAATTTCTATCTGCATTTCCTTTAGTAAAGCCAATCTTCAAAAGATACTTATCCAACCTTGCATACCAAGCTCTTGGGGCTTGTTTTAATCCATACAGAGCTTTTCTTAACCTGTAAACCATATCATTGTCATCTATCAAAGAAAATCTATTAGGTTGTTCAATATATACTTCTTCTTCAAGATCTCAATTCAAAAATGCACATTTAATATCCATTTGATAAACTTTGTAGTCCTTGTGAGCTGCAAAAGCCAAGAATACTCTAACTGCCTCAATTCTGGCTACCGGTGCAAAGGTTTCATTGTAATCAACTCTTTCTTTCTGAGAATATCCCTTCCACACTAGTCTTGCTTTATTTATGACAACCTTACCATCTTCATTAAGTTTGTTTCTAAATACCCATTTAGTTCCAATTACATTTTTATCTTTAGGCTGGGGAACTAATGTCCAAGTATTATTTTTCTCAATTTCTCCTAATTCTTCTTCCATAGCTTTAATCCAAAATTTATCTTCACATGCCTCATTGATAGATGATGGTTCAATTTGAGAAATAAGACATACCTCTTCATTTGCCAATCTTCCTCTTGTCATAACTCCTTTAAATTTGTTTCCAATTATCTGATCTTCAGAATGATTCAATCTTACATACTGGGGTGTCTTAGTTTGTTGTTGTTCTTCAATTATTCTGGAATCTTCTGATGATACTGGGGTAACTGGATCTTCATTCTGTAATGGTGGATTCAATATAGGTTCATTTGTCACAATTTTTGTTGCCGGTTTAGAGTCTATCTATCTTGAAGTTCCTCTGAATTGTTCATCAATCTTTACATTTGTACTCTCAACAATTTTTTGCAATCTTTTATTAAAACATCTATATGCCTTCCTCTTAGATGAATAACCAAGAAATATTCCTTCATCACTTCTAGGATCAAATTTGCCAATATACTCATCTCTTCTAATATAACGTTTACTTCCAAAAATTCTGAAATACTTAAGAGTAGGAGTATTACCAAACCATAGTTCATGAGGGGTCTTACCGGTTTCACCTTTGATGTGAACTTTGTGGAATGTATAGACAGCAGTGCTAACTGCCTCTCTCCAATACACATGTGGTAGGTTTGCTTCTGATAACATACTTCTAGCTGCATCCAAGATAGTTCTATTTTTCCTTTCAACAATTCCATTCTATTGTGGTGTCTGAGGTGCTAATAACTGTCTTATGATTCCATTCACTTCACAGAATGTATTAAAATCCTTAGATGTGAATTCTCCTCCTTGATCTGATATTAAACATTTGATTTTCTTACCAGTTTCATTTTCAACCATTTCTTTGAATAGTTTGAACTTTCCAAGTGCTTCTAATTTATCTCTGAGAAAAGTAACCCAACACATTCTAGAGTAGTCATCAATAATTAGCATGAAATATCTATCACCTTGTAAGCTTCTAGTTCTAGCTGGACCACATAAACTAGTGTGAATTAAATCAAGAGCATTATTGGATTTTTCTAGAATACTTTTGAAACTAGCTCTAACTTGTTTTCCAAATTGACATTCCTTACAAATTGTATTCTGAGGTTTCACAATTTTAGGTAGATCTCTAACTACCTTAGAAGTACTGATTTTTACCATGCAATCAAAGTTTACATGACATAATCTCTTATGCCATAACCAACTTTCATCTATATGTGCAATTAAGCATGCCTTTTCCCTATTATTCAAATGAAAGATATTGCCTCTAGTCTGATTACTGGTTGCAATTTCCAAACCAATTCTATTCATGATTTTACATTTTCCATTTTTAAATTGTAACTAAAATCCCTTCTCAACTAATTGACCGACACTTAAAAGATTATGCTTTAATCCTTCAACATAGTAGACATTGTCAGTGTTATGTTTACCATCAAGAGATATTGAACCCTTACCTTTGATTGAACAGGCTTTGTCATCTCCATTGTATTCTTGAAAGTTCAAGAATTTACCTTTGTCTCCAGTCATATGATGTGAGCATCCTGAGTCAATGATCCATTCATCCTTTGCTTCAACTTTAGCTGCTAGGGCTTGTTCTACCGGTTGAGCAGTAGGTGCCGGTTGATCTTCTGTTATAGCAACAAAAACCCATCCATTGTATGTTGGATCCTCATCAAAATCAGCAGTCACACCTTCATCAACAATGTAATAGGATTTATCTTTGTTCTTTTTAAATCTATATCTCTGATATTCAGGATTAGGCTTGTATGTTCTTCTAGCTTCTTCTCTTAGTCTAGCATGTCTATCATGGCATCTTGAAGCCATATGACCAATCTTATTTCAGTTAAAACATTTAAAGGGTGCTTTACCTTCATACTTACTTCCAATTGGACCTTTTGGCATTTTTCTTGCAGATAGTGCTTCAAGTTCTTCAAGCTCTTCATTCTCCTTTTTGGATTCTTCAAGTTCTCTTGCATAAAAGGCTCTCCTGTCTAATTTGTCAAATGATGGAGTAGATGATGTTGATGCTTTAAAGGCCAAATCAGTCTTTATAGTAGCAATAGGACCAAATTCCTCAATTTCAAAGGCTGAAAGTTTTCCAATCAATGTATCCCTAGTTACTGATGTATTAGGCATTATTCTCAACTCATTTATAGCAGTAACCTTCATTTTATATGCTAGTGGCAAACCTCTTAAGATTTTTGAAACAATTTCATCCTCACTTAGAGTTCCTCCACAACATTTAAAACCCAAAACAATTTCATTTACTTTTTCCATAAAAGCAGAAATCCTTTCATCTTCTTCCATTTTCAAATGTTCATGCCTGACTCAGAAGCTTTCAAGTTTTGCAATTTTGACTGTGGAATCTCCTTTGTTCAGTGTTTCCAAGTGATCCCAAATAGCTTTAGCAGTAGACCTATCTAATAATCCCATGATTTGTTGATTTGATAATGCGCTCAAAAGTACTTCTCTTGCTTTGCAATCATTTTCTTCATCTTTAGCTAAGGTAGTTGGAGCAGTCTGACCAGCTACAACAGTAGTATAACCATTCTTAGTAACTTTCCAGATGTCTTTACCAATGCAATTCAGATGTGTCTCCATTCTGATCTTCCATATTCCATAGTTGGTTCCATCAAGTTTAGGACTGTCCTTCTTGAAATAATTAGTAGACATTGGATCTCCTCAAGTTGTTAAACTTCTACAAAAGAAGACTAAGCTCTAATACCAATTGTTAGGTCTCGGAGACAACTAAGAGGTGGGGGGTGACTTAGTTGTCTAATAAATTTAAACCAAAAACTAATTAACCAAATTAATGCTTAATACTGGTAAACCAGTTAATTATGTCAGTAGATAGTGTTAACAATAAATTGCTATACCGGTAAGGATTAATGCATGAAACATAAACATAAAGTCATCCACAACACATAACACCAATATTTGTATGTGGAAACCCTGTAAGGGGAAAAACCATGGTGGGAAACCTTACCCACAATCAGATGATACTACTACAGATAGTAAGTGTACATAAATGGGGTTTGCACATGTAGAAAGGCCAACAGCCTAGAGCTTACTGCTCAATCACAAAATGGGAGTCACACTGACTACAGTTGGATGGTTAAATCCAATAAGAATGTACTGCACAAAATAACATCTTCATATGCTAGATTCAGTATCGGTGTAATGCTGATATGCTTCTACAAAAACCTAACTTCACCTTCAAATGATGTCTTCGTGTATATCCCTGCTTGATCTCGAATATACCTTCACTCAATTCTTTTTCGCATTCCACACTTGATCTTACAAATAAGATCTTACATTTATACCATACCCTAAGACCAATTTTAGTAGGTCGGCTCTACAAGATATTACAATAAACATTTTCCAAACAATATAATATCTGATGCAATAACCAATTGAACATGTCAGCTTAATGCATTTACAACAATAATAAATCATCTCCATAGCATGCCATGATGATTTGGAAAAGATAAACCTGCTACAGTAACCCTAGATAACCTGGACCTATTTACCGGTAAAAGCAAATATGCAAATATGAATATACCAATGATTAATTCTTCAAAACAAAGTGTTTACATGATGTCTTCGACATTACCAAGTGTCTTCCATATCATTCTAGGTACCGGTGAACAATATATCCTGTCGGTGAACCATATACAAGTAATTGTTGCATAGTTTACTTGCTTGCTGGTGAATGTTGCTGGATCTCCAAAGTAGGTGTTGACATCAATGACAAAACCATAACAAAATACCAACAATATACTATGATAGTTCCAGTGCTATTAACATGTCAAAGAATCCAATGCAACATTCAAAGACTAAGCATGTGTCAATAAAATATCATTACTTGAGAGAGAAATTCAGTGAAGAGAAGGTGAAGCTTGAGTATGTATCTACAAAGGAATAAATAGTTGATATTTTCACTAAGCTTTTATCTACAAATACATTTGTCTATTTAAGAGAAATGTTAGGGGTATCCACTCCTCCTATTGAGAACTAGATACATTGAATTGCATCAATCTAGTGGACTTCATAGTCTTATCCTTTTATCTGGATTGGTGAGTTGGTGTTGCACCTCTACTGAAGTAGTCTGTGTTTTGGGGAGAGAGATTCATGTTTAATATTGTAAGGGGGAGAGTAATTTTGGTTTTTTATTTTGAATTATTTGGCATTGCTATCAAAGGGGCAGAGAGATCATGTGAAAAACTGCTTTATATGTCATAATCTTAGGGGATTTTGTTGGAGACATCTTCTTTCTTTGCATTGATTGTTTTTCACATTCATATGTTTTCATCAATGCCAAAGGGGAAAATTGTTGGATATGGTTGGTCATTGTTTCTTCTAGGATATGATGTTGTCATTGATGTTAACATATTCATGTGCATTGCTCTGGTGATTGCAGATTGGGAAGATCTTATGATCATGTTTGTAGTGTTGTTTTATTAATCACTATTTTGTAGAGTTTTGTATTTCCTCTGGTATATTATGGTTTGATTAGATCTTGTGCTGATATTTTGGGATATTACTTGGGATGGTCTTATGTATCTTCATTTAAGATGGATCATGATTTTGTGATCTTCAAATTATCTTTCTTCATGACAGTTGTTGATGGGTTGTGTTCTTGAGCTTTCGATCGTTGACAGATGAAGATTTGATAAGTGGTGTTGGCACAACTGTTTCTGATGATTCTAACATGCTTTCTAGTGTTTCCTAGTTGTATCCTATTTATTTTTATGATCCATATTGATCATTGTGCGATTTTTTGGTGGTTTCTATGAACTGGTGATGATTTTCATGTTATCCAGTTTTCTTGGTGGTGTAGCGTGTTGTGGTTGATCTTGGCATGATTTCTGGTGGAGTTGAAAATTTGGGAATTTAATTTAGGTCCATGTTATTCTATGTAAACCATTATATTGGTATGGTGGTTGATCTTTGTATTGTGTTATGTAATTTTGTAATTGAGGGTTGAGGGTTTAGCTGACCTTGTTGTCAAGGTTGATGAATTGTATATATAGGTGACATGTTCATGTAATTTAGGTGCCAATGTTATGTCTATATTATCAGAGAGAGGTTTATGTGTGAAAAAAATATTTATCCTTCAGTGTTGAGATTGAGGAGAGATGGGTGTTGCAGGGCAGACATCTGTGCTTAACCAGAACTGTAATCAGGCATTTGGAGATGCTATTCTTTTAGTTCATTTCTTTGGGATTGTAGTCTGAATCTTGTTGTAAGTTAGTGAGACATCCTTGAGGTTTGTAGCCTTTTGGATTATTGTAATTGAGCAGTGAGCCCTAGGCAGTGTTCCTGAATGCATGTGCATTCCCCATTGAAATATTTTTACATACTACTACAGAGTATCATCTTACTGTGGGTAGGTTCTCACCATGGTTTTCCCCTTAACTAGGTTTTCCACATCAAAATCTTGGTGTTGTGTGTTGTGCTTTCAGTTTTCTTATCTTTGTTATTGCTCCATTTTATTATATCTCTATTTTGTGATTAAGTTTGTGTATCTAGTGAAGACTGATTCACGCCCTCCCTCTCAGTCTTCCTTCTTAGCTGCTACTAACATAAACTATATACAAATTTTTGTAATAGTGAATGCAAATGTTTTTTAGGTAGTATATATATAGTGAATATAAAATAGTTTGTCTACTTCAATGGAACTATGTCTCATGCATATGAAATGCAATTCTAGCAATTCATTTTTTGTATTTTGGCTATAAGCCCATTCTCCAGTAGTGAGCCTTTTTTGTATTTGGGTAGTGAGTCCTTCAAGAAGTGAGTCCCCACTGGAAGTGATCAACCTTTGTACTATGTAACTAGATGCATATTACACTATACTTGAGAGCTCATCCTCTCCGTGGTTTTTCCCAAGTTGGGTTTTCCATATATAAATCTGGTTTTATGTGTTTTGTGTTGATTTCCTTTATTGCATTTAAATTATGCTATGTGGTTGGTTAGTTAGAAGTTTTAATAAGTTCAAGGGAATACTGATTCACCCCTCCCCTCTTAGTATTCTGGATATTCAACAATTGGTATTAGATACAAATCCTTTGGAAGCATTTAACCACTTGAAGGAGATCTAGAAAGTTGAACTTATGGATTCCTGTCATGATCTTAATGCTCTAGAGGATCTTAAGGTAGTAGAAAGTGAAAATAAATATCTGAAATAAAATATCTATTTTGCCAATAAATTCATTAAGAAACTAAGAGAACAAATCCTGAAGTTTAAATTAAGGCATAAAGAAGCTAGTGAAGAGCTCAAGCAAGAAAATAGAACTATCATAGATCTAAGAATTAAAAGTGAAGATACTGAGAAAACCAAGGACGAAATGGTGAAATGAAAATTAAAGGAGTGTGAAAAGCTAGAACAAGAAGTAACAACTCTAAAAGAAGATCTAAAGAAATCAATGAAACATAAAAACAAACCTAGTTCTGGTAAGTCTGATAAGATGATAGTAGTGAATCATGTCTTTGGAAAACAAAAAAGATGCAAGATTGAAATTTGGTGAATGCTCAAAATCCAACATGAAACAAAAAGAGGATCCATCTCCAGAAAAGGGAATAGAATATAAAAAAATCACCAAGGAGGGTAAAGGTAAGTCACTTGTTGAGTGACAAGTAAGTAAAGGAAATACTTTCTTTAATGATTCTTGTTATAAATACAATAAAATAGGTCATAAGGAAGCAAAATGTAAGAATAGTATGAATCAAAAAAAATTATTTCTTTTCTCATAGATTTTATGTATATAATAAATATGGTCACAAAGCTAATCAATATAGCAATCTAGTCATAGAACAAAATAGATATAACCACTTTGAAGGTTGATGTTATACATGCAAGATTTTTGGACATAAAGCTAATCAGTGCAAGTCAAAACAAACTCTTCTGAATGTTAGATTCTATAACTACAACAAACTTGGATGCATGATGATACAATGCATAATGAGTGAGGTTAAAGCCCCAAATGAACTAGCAAGGAAGATCAGTACAGAATATGTGAAGGCAAAAATGAAGAAGATCTGGAAGAAGAAAGAAACTATGGATGCACCTAGCTCCAGTGTAGGTACTTCATCTAGAAACTGAAGAACATGTGGCTTTGGCCAGGGGGGAGCAATCAAAGAAATATCCTTTCCCCTACCAAAGAAAGTGGCATTGCAGTAACAACATAACAGAGTGTGTGTAAATCAGGAAAAGTGCTCTATGTTATGACTCGTCACGAAAATCCAACATGTCATTTTTAAAATTGAGGTAATGGAAAACAAAGCAAAAGCATTTAATGTGAGATAATGGATGAAAGGTTAAAAGGGATTTTTCGACAATTTTTTTATCTCACCAAAAAATTGAAAGAGCATTGTAAGTGTCAAAGGTGATCAAGGAAATTAGGGTTTCCCGACGAATCAATCAAAGTTGCAATTCATTGAATCTATGTCCATGGCCACTCCCATAGTTTTTGACATTCCAACTAAGCCTCACCTCATGTTCAAGAAAACTCCTTACACATCGATGGAGACTAATCATACTAGTGTTTTTTCCCATATACCTAATGAAGTTGTGTTGGTTGAAGATATCCACACATACATTCATGTGAAGCTCAATGAATTCAATCACCATGAAAATTTGTTTAGTTTATGGACAAATGAGCTGATTGGAGACAACCTTGAGGTAAAACCTGAATTCAAAAACCTAGTTGAAAAGAATTTCAATACCTGGTATGATTTTCCCAATTTTTACTATGATGATAAATGGGTAAGAATGAAAATGAGTATATTACATGATGATTTCTTCTGGTTAGATCAAATCTATCATATCACTAAGGAAGTAATAAGGGTTATTACTGGTTTGAGCAATTTCGAGGCCATTCCTACTCTGAAATCGATAAAGAAAAAGGATGTAGTTATCCTAATAGGGGAAACCTATGATGGGTGTGTTGGATTTTCCAAATTATTTCTCCAAGAGATCCTCTATGAGAGGCCAACTTCATTTTTTAAGGTCTTGGATTAGTGGGCCAACTGACAGAGTAATGACTAGGGATAAGGAAATAGTCACCCTCTCTACACTCCAGGCTCTATTAAACCTAGGTGGGTATCCCTTATAGAAACATATTTTAAATTCTCTCATAATATGTGATGCTACAACAAACATGTTCTCGTACTACTATGTGAACCATAAAATCCCTAAACTTCATAGGATGTGACCTTCATCCTTATATTAATCTGATCACAAAGAAAACTAATTCTCTTATGTGCTTAAAAAATAGAAAATAAACAAACATAAAATGGTTACTGTATCAATTGATAAATCCTTCTCCTCTCCATATTTAAGTATACATTATCATGATTAGTGCCTCGTCCATTGGGCTAGGCATTAGATGAACCATTATTACAATATAAAATATGCATAGTTTACACCATCCTTTGCCTTATATGATTGATACATAATACCAGTCATAGAATGAAATGAATTATATAGTTGTATCTCAATTATTACTCTCTACATAGACCCTATTTGAATAAGATTAGCAAATTTAATCTTCTACTTTACAAGAAGCTAAAAATCATTGAAATTGATAAACACAATGAAGAGACATGAACCAAAAATCCTTCATTTTACTGATTCATATAAGATTCTGGATAATAAAAAGAGAGAAACAACATAGAAATCATAGAATTGGATTTCCAGATGTTTATATTTTGCAGAAAATGTGTGCATATCCTTTGCAAATATTTAATGTAAATGGAACATGACACAAAATCACAATATTGCACTACAACACATATGAACACTTTTGTATGTTATTCACCTTTGGTGAAAAATAGTACACAAGCCTCAAGTTGTATGAGTTATATTTTTCTCGAGGAAGAATAAGAAAAACAAGGCCTTGAATATTCTCTTATAGAAAACTTGAGGATGCAACAAACTTCGGGCCTTTTATAAAATCAAAAATTAGGTGGCCGAATGATAGGAAAAAAGACAGAAAACTTTTCAGCTACCTGACAAAGAGAAATATTCTTTTATGCTCCTCTAGAGGTGGTAGTTGCTAGAGATGATCCATGATGATCTCAAGTCTTCCTTTTCTTCATTCAAGCTCCCTTATCAGATTGAAAAGTGTAATAATCCTACAAACCTATTTAATACATAGTGACAGAGGGCATCTTATGAGCTCTTTTCAAAGATATGTAATAAATAAGCAAGATAGATATAAAAATATTGAAGTAGAAGAAAAGAATGGTGATTAAATCAAGAAATACACCATCAAATATCCTTTTAACTGAGAAGAAGAAAGAAAGAAATAAGATAATAAAAAAGGTGGGGAGGTGAGAATTTGAAAATTCAAAATTTCAAAATCAAAGAAAGTACAAAAATGAGGAGGAAAGGATTAGAAATTATCAAATCTAGATCACTTGAAGTCCCAGAGAGCCTTGAGATGTTGCTAGCAGTTATTGTCTTCGATTTCTAATCTAATTACCTCCATTATCCCATTCATGATCTGGGATTTTGGGCTTGCCAAGCTTTTTGACAAGCCATTCAAAATCATAGAATCTATATTTGGCTTGGGGAAGTTTATTCTTGTTTAGCATAGAATCAAGAATATCATATGGTTTTCTATTAAAAATATGATACATCCCAATCACAACTTGTGATGGGATCATTGATCCTTTCTGTTAGGGTTTCAAGCAGATCCGAAGCAAATATGAACTAACAATTATATGCAGATTTAAATACAAAAGATAAAGAAATAAAACAGGACACAGATAACACAGAGATTTAACGTGGTTCACCCAGAATGGGTTACGTCCACCATACACAGCCGTCCAATCTTTCTTATTATCCAGCAAAAACAGTACATCAACCTTATAATGCCTTAAGCATCCTAGCCGCTTATAACATCCGTTTTTAGGGCAACAAACAAAGTCGACCTTTTTTAGGGTTTTATTACAATGTCAGTTTTCATCAAAAAAAAATGGCAAAAAAAATTTTCTCGGGGGCTGCCGCCCTCGAACCCCCCTTTTCTCGGGGGCTGCCGCCCCCGAACCCCTGCCCGGGGCCCAACCCGGCCCCGGACCCCGGCAAGGATACGTGCTGAGTGTACAGTACTTTGCTGATCAGTCGCCACATTTCAACAATCTCCCACTTGGAGACTGATCAAGCTCCACACCGAACAATCTCCCACTTGGAGACTGACACTACACGACACCACTGTACATGCAACATCCGCTGGATAAAACATTAGGATTTGACTGGTATAAATTCCACAATTATCAATCAAGAAGACCAACAGAAACTGATGAAGAAATCAGCTTCTCCTGTGGAACTACCTTTGTGAACATATCAGCAGGATTCTCACTTGTGTGAATCTTCTCAAGTCGTAACTGACCCTCCTCCAAAACAGTCCGGATGAAGTGGTACCTGAGCTGAATGTGCTTTGTCCTTGAATGAAAAGCAGAGTTCTTCGCAAGATGAATGGCACTCTGGCTATCAGTATATAATGGGCTATCCTCTTGTGTCTAACCCAATTCCTTTAGAAAATATTGCAACCAAATCATCTCTTTGCTGGCTTCTGTAGCAGCAACATACTCAGCTTCAGTGGTTGAAAGTGCAACAACCTTTTGCAGCCTAGAAATCCAGCTGACTGCAGTTCCCCCTATAGTAAAAACATACCCTGTAGTACTCCTCCGTGAATCAATATCACCAGCCAGATCAGAGTCAACAAATCCACTTAGAGCAGCATTAGATCCTTTGAAACATAATGCCTTCGTAGTAGTTCCTTTCAAATACCGAAGAATCCATTTTACAGCATTCCAATGTTCCATAACCGGATTACTCATAAACCTGCTCACAACTCCCACTGCATGTAAAATATCTGGCCTTGTGCATACCATTGCATACATCAGACTACCAACAGCTGATGAATACGGGATGTTAGACATTTTATTAACCTCTTCCTGTGCCTTTGGGCACATCTCCTTAGTCAATTTGAAATGACTAGCCAAAGGTGTACTAACTGCTTTTGCATCCTGCATGTTAAATCTTTTCAACACCTTCTTTATATACTCACTTTGGGACAAATTCAAGGTTCTATTTTTCCTGTCTCGTGTAATCCTCATACCGAGAATTTGCTTAGCTGCACCCAAATCCTTCATAGCAAATGACCTGGCTAATTTCTGTTTAAGATCATTTATATGTTGCATGTTAGACCCAGCAACAAGCATGTCATCAACATAAAGCAATAGGATAATATAACTGCCATTATCAAATCTCTTAAAATATACACAATGATCAGAATGACATCTATGATAACCGTGTTCAGCCATGAAACTATCAAATTTTAAATACCATTGTCGGGGTGCTTGCTTTAGGCCATACAAACTTTTCTTCAACCTGCACACCAAGTTCTCCTTACCTTTGACCTCATATCCCTGTGGTTGCAACATGTAAATTTCCTCCTCCAGATCTCCATGGAGAAAAGCTGTTTTGACATCTAATTGTTCAAGATGTAAATCATCTGCAGCCACAAGACTAAGTACAGTTCTAATTGAGGTCATTTTTACAACTGGAGAAAATATTTCATCATAATCTATACCCTTTTTTTGTGCAAAACCTTTTACCACAAATCTGGCCTTATATCTTTTCTGACCTCCTTCCTCCTCCTTCAGCCGATAAACCCATTTGTTAGGCAAGGCTCTTTTTTCTGCAGGTAAAGGGACTAAGTCCCAAGTCTTATTTTTCATCAAGGAGTCCATCTCCTCTTTCATGCCTAGTTGCCACTGTTGTTTGGCATCCACCTGCATTGCTTCTTCATATTCTTCTGGTTCACCAGAATCCGTTAATAAAATAGAATACAAAGAAGGAGAAAATCTTTTAGGGGGTCTACTTGTCCTCGTAGAACGTCTAACACTTGCAGGAGTTTGTGGGACAATCTGTTGTTGCTGAGCATCAGGTACCTGTGGCATTTCATTTTTAGGAATCTCATCCAACACCACATATTCTTGTTTGTCCTGTTCATGCTTCTTTTCCTGCATTTGTTCTTTATACACAACCTTCTCATTGAATATAACATCTCTACTTCTAATTATTTTCTTATTTTCAAAATCCCATAACCGATAGCCATATTCATCTATCCCATATCCAATGAAGGTACATTTCTAAGATTTAGCATCAAGCTTGGTTCTGTTTTCTTTATCAACATGGACAAAAGATTCACAACCAAAAGTTTTTAGAAAAGAATAATTTACCTTTTTACTAGTCCATGCCTCCTCTGGAATACCACCATCCAAAGGGGTTGAAGGTCCTCTATTTATCAAATAGACAGCAGTATGTACAACATCTGCCCAAAAATGTAAGGGCAATCCAGCATGCAATCTCATGCTCCTTGCACGTTCCATGATGGTCCTATTCATTCTCTCTGACACACCATTTTCCCGTGGAGTTCCCAGAACTGTCTTCTGCTTTCGAATCCCATTTAAGGAACAGTAATCTTCAAATGTTTTGCTGCAATACTCACCTCCATTATCCGATCTGAGACACTTCAACTTTTTTCCTGTCTCATTCTCAACCAAAGCTTTCCATTTCTTAAAAGTTTCAAAAACATCTGATTTTTGTTTTAGGAAATATACCCATGTTTTTCTGGTTGAGTCATCAATAAAAATAACATAATAACAAGAGCCACCAAGAGATGATAACTGAGTCGGTCCCCATACATATAAATGTACAAGCTCTAACTTCTCACTCTTCTTCTCTTTCCCAACCTTGAGAAATCTGACTCTTTTCTATTTACCATAAACACAGTTTTCACAAAACTCTAAATCAATCTTCTTTAGTCCTGGCAATAGATTTTTGGAGTGAAGGATTTTCATCCCTTTCTCACTCATGTGCCCAAGCCTATGGTGCCACATTATCGAATCTGTTCTTGCAACATTTATTGTTGTTGTCCCTACAGTAACTTTATCTATAGCAGCTAAGGTAGAGTAAGTGTTACCAGTACACAGATATAATGTGCCTACCTTTGCACCTTTAGCTACTACTAATGATCCTTTAGTGACCTTCCACATACTGTCTGAGAAGGTAACTATGCAACCTTCACTACCTAGTTGCCCTGCAGAAATTAAATTTCTTCTTAAATTAGGAACATGTCTTACCTCCTGCAGAAACCAGTCATTACCATTCTGCAACTTGATCTTTATCTTTCCTTTTCCAACAATTTGACAGGGCTCATCATCACCCAAATATACCTGTCCAAAATCACCTTGAACATAATCTAGAAAATATTTTCTATGGGGTGTAGCATGAAATGAAGCCCCAGAATCTATTACCCAGGAATCATTAACATTATCCAAACATAAGATTAAAGCATCTTGTAAAATATTACTTGCAATATTAGCTTCCTTACTGTCATTTTCATTTTTGTCTCCTTCTTTGTTTTTCCGAGACCAACAGTCTTTCTTTAGATGACCAGGCTTTCCGCAGTACCAACAATCTTTCTTTCCTCTAGATTGAGAGCGTCCTTTCTTTGACTTCCCTCGTGACTTCTCATTCCCAGGGCCTTTTCC
This sequence comes from Cryptomeria japonica, assembly GCF_030272615.1. Classification (NCBI taxonomy): domain Eukaryota; kingdom Viridiplantae; phylum Streptophyta; class Pinopsida; order Cupressales; family Cupressaceae; genus Cryptomeria; species Cryptomeria japonica. The sequence continues at coordinate 147,224,040 of NC_081406.1, read as the reverse complement.
TCTTTCCTTTGATCTTCCTCTGTTCTCCACATTCAAAACACTACCCGATGATGTTGAAGTCTCACCTGTGCTTTTCCTTCGCATTTCCTCGCTTAGGATAACACCAACAATATCATCAAATACCAAAGTATTTTTACCAGAGACAGAGTTACTTACAGCCATAACCAAGCTATTCCAGCTTTCTGGCAAAGAACATAAAATCAAGAGAGCCCTAACCTCTTCTGCAAAGGTAATTTTTACCGAAGACAATTGACTGGTAATTGTATTAAATTCATTTAAGTGCTCCGCTATAGATCCTCCCTCACTCATTTTCAAATTAAACAAACGCTTCATAAGAAATACCTTATTTGAAGCCGAGGGTTTCTCATACAACTTAGCCAATGTTGCCATCAAATCTACAGTCATTTTTGCTTCTGTTATATTGAATGCTACAGACGACGCAAGGCACAATCGAATGGATCCCAAAGCCTTTCTATCTAAAATGTCCCACTCTTCATCTGATATTGTGGTCGGTTTCTTTGCCTTTCCTTCCAATGGCCGCCGCAAATCCTTTTGATACAGGTAATCCTCCATCTGCATTTTCCATAACTGATAATTCTGGCTGTTAAACTTTTCGACCTTGAATTTGGAATCCTCCATTGCTCCCACTCAAATCTGAAAGTCCTGCCAATTTACAGAAAACCTCGCTCTGATACCAATTGTTAGAGTTTCAAGCAGATCCGAAGCAAATATGAACTAACAATTATATGCAGATTTAAATACAAAAGATAAAGAAATAAAACAGGACACAGATAACACAGAGATTTAACGTGGTTCACCCAGAATGGGTTACGTCCACCATACACAGCCGTCCAATCTTTCTTATTATCAAGCAAAAATAGTACATCAACCTTACAATGCCTTAAGCATCCCAGCCGCTTATAACATCCGTTTTTAGGGCAACAAACAAAGTCGGCCTTTTTTAGGGTTTTATTACAATGTCGGTTTTCATCAAAAAAAAATGGCTGAGTGTACAGTACTTTGCTGATCAATCACCACATTTCAACACTTTCTTGTGAGACCCCCCTGCCAAGGATTTGTCAACCTCAACTAATTGATCTATGATTTCTACGAAGGTTACCCTATCTTGAACAGTGATTGGCAAACACCTAGGAGTAATAAGGCTGCCAAAAATCTTTATAATTGTATGGTCCTTACAGTAGAACCACAATCCCCAATTGTGGGTGATACCTAATTCAAGCTTAAGGTCTTTGGGCCTAAAAAAATCTTTAGCCATTGGGCTTATACCCCACCTAACCTCCTTTTGCAAAATACTTAAAATCTTTCTTACAAAGAAATTTTCAAAGACCAAATAATTTGACTCACCCATGTGTGAGTCCCAAATGTAGACCTTTCATTCTTCAATTGGGAACTATTTTTCTCTAGCCATGGTTGCAATCTACAGGTTAAGATGCCACACCTTAAGACCTTTATATATTAATATATGCATTAGGAGAGAGTAATACCTAAAAACTATTGATTTTCTAATTTTGAAATCACATAGGGAATTATGCAGACCTTTAGCCACCAAAGAAGCACAGTCAAAAGGCCTATTGATAGCTGAGCTTTGGATATCCATACAAATCATTAGCATCTAACTTAGAATCAGGTTCCTCACATCCGTAGCACACACTTGGCATATAAAATATAGTATGTGTCTAGGAAATAATTAACAATTAAATTTGTGTTGTAAGGGGAAGTTTGTTATGGTGTCAAATTTCTATGATCCCCCTTTATGTTTGGAGGCCTAAAAGATGCAAATTTCTTTCTATACAGGAGCTCATTCTTCTTTTAATCTATATCTAACTCCTATGGATCAATAGCCCAATATGTATTAGGGTTGAGCATAAAAACTTCATTGATGAAATCTCTTTTAATCTCTGTTAGTGTGTCACCTTAACTAGACACAATTTCTCTAGTATCAGGTCTATAATTTGTAGCAATTGTAGCAACCAATTCAGTACTTACATAGACATTTGGAACAACAAGCCTTGCCAAATTGCAATTCTAGATATTCGACACTATGATTCTCTCCTTCTTGTTATACCCTCTTCTCCAAAGGTTGAAACCTCGTGGTGGAATCAATGCATCTCTGATTGTTGCATAATGATCAATAATGAACTCATCTATTGTAGACCTTGGCTTATACCTCTTCTAAACCTCCATTGATCTAGGGAGTTGTAACATTATCTCCTTGGGGAACTTCTTCTTTCCTAAACCATAAGATTTTGCCATTTCTAGGGTTAGGGTTTATGCAAAGACTTAATGGAATGGTAATGAGAAGCCTTTAAATTTCAAGCTAAAATTTTGGCACTCAAATAGGTATAAACAATCTAGAATTAAGTAGAGGACAAAAGGCTTAGGGGATTGCAACAAAATGGAGATGACAATCTCTTCTTAGAAACCCTAATTATGATAGCAAGGAGATACAAAACAACTCAAAGAAAATATAGAGCACTGTAAATGTGAATTAGAGAAGGAATGGTGCTAAAATAGTTGAAATATGAGGATCATAATGGGCAAATTGGACTCATTTATTACAGGCATGTAGGCTAGTGTGATGGTAGGAGAGAGTCGTTATAATTTGTATTTGAATGTTAGGGCCCCAACAACAAATTTCTGGTCAGTCAACGACAAATGAGAAATAGGCATGTAGGAAATTTAATATTTTTTATTTCACTTGTGTTGGCATTTGCATGAAGATTGCATTAATGATATGCTATGTTGTCATTGATGTCAATTAACTAGTAATGATATTGTTGATATTGTTGTAATATTGTTTTGTAACTGGTAGGAAGAATTTGTGGAGTGAACCAGTATTGCTATATATTGGAGAGTTGAACCGGTAACCGATAAAGCCTACCTATTGTTTTTGATAAACCCTAACCGATTAAGTTTGGTGAATTGATTATGTTGGTTTATGATCTAATGATGAGCGTAAATGATTATAACACATATGATTATTGTATGAAGACAATTTCAAGTGATTTTGGTGAACAGTTGTAATGGTTTTTTTTTGTCTAGGGAATGAAAAAATATATTGCATATAATGCAAAGCTGGTTCGATGAAGCAGTGATCAAGGAGAGATCGAGGTTTTCTTGATTGATGTGCAAAGATTGCTATATAATCTAATGATCATACTTGAACTGAATTGTTTGTAATCTCTATGAGAATTAGGTTTTTGTTGTGTTATCAACCTAATTGATTTGTTTATAAGGTCGATGAAGTTTTTTAGTTTAATGAGTTGACAAAGAGATGGAAAAGATTAGTTGAGTGTGTGGTTGCCAAACTAGATGATGTATTTGCAGTTTGAGTAAAGGAAAATAGGAGCATGAAATGAATCTGATCAAGCAAGCGTAGTTCTATTCAGACAGATCGGAAAACTCCTCTTGTTTTCTAACAATTATAGTAGAATTGAAATCCCCTAACTGGGTAAGCTCTAACAAGCTTGGTACTATTCAAATCCTCTAACAAGGTGATCCATTAGCTGGGATTTTAAAATCCTCTACCGAGGTTACTCCTTGTAGGGTATTTCTTCTAACAAGGCATTGTAATCAATCCCTTAACTAGGTGGTTCCTGATAGGATCAATTCTTAACAGGACTTTTGTAAAGATTTAATAGGCTAGGCTCCTAATAGGGCGAACTACAGAAGAGTTCAGATAGTTGTCTTGTGAGTCTCATCTCACCGTGGCTTTTCCCATTTGGGTTTCCACATCAAAAATATTTGTGTCAAGTGGTGAATTTCTTTTTGGTTATGTTCTTATGGTTGATTTACTTAACTACTTAACTAATTTGATAAGTTATGATAACCAGAAGCATTGATAAATGAAGTCTATTGACATATGAAAAAATATTTGGATGTTTATGAGTTTGAAGTTGTTTACTATTAATTTGTTGTAATAATAAACTAGATTATCTTATGATTTTTTATCTTGACAGTGGTATTACATTGATAGTTGTAAGTTTACTTTGAGAGATTAGGTTTTGAGATTAGTGAAGTTTGTATCAGTTTTTCTATCTACTGATTCACCCCCCCCCTCTCAGTAGTTGGCCAAATACTTATTCTTTCATCATACCATCAACCTATAGCCCTCAAGCCTTTGTGGCATTGAGGAGTTAGACTTTGGATGCACCTTCAATCAATCATTCAATCATGTGATCACCTTTGTCATTGATCTTATTCAAATTGTTCACTTCATAAGATGAAAAGGATGTGACCATGCCAGGCCCACCTTTTCGCCATGTCATCTTGTCCTCCACATGATGCTTGTTAATTGGTCCACATATGTGCATAGTGAGCTCGAGTAGGTCTCACATACCACATAAGAAGTGGGGTTGCAATGTTAACACTAACTAGCCCATTGATCTAATTGTGCAACCGCACACAAATACTAGTCATAGATCTGATCAAAGATGAGGGACCATTAGACAACACAAGAAAAGGGTCGGATCAGACAACTAACGCAAGGATCTGGTCATTGAAGAAACATAATGGGCTTTAAAAGATAACTTAAAACACCGAAAACCAGCTACTGAAGGTCACTACTTAGATTTAAAAAAAGAAAAAAGAAAAAAAAAAAAAACACACACGAAGGCTAGGATTTAAGGTTTAGGGTTTTAGACTAAAGCCTCATAGTAAAACAAGCCTTTAACCCAAGGCAAATAATTTCGAAAAAGAATCCAATAATGGCTCTGTTTGGGGACAAATAACACACTAGGTTATGATGAGAGCCCAGAACTCTAGGAATGCAGACCAAAAGTAAAAGGAAGCAAAAAGAGAGCATATATAGTCTATACAATATATAAACAACAACTAAGAAGACAAGTTTAAAAAAAAAATCAAGTATTTCCCATGTACAAGTAACTCTAAGTCCCTCCCATCTGCATCTTGAAGGACATACTAATTTGGTCCATGATTTTCAATGATCATATAAGGCCCAAGCCATAGTGCTTAAAATTTTCCATGCTTACCCTTATCCTGATCCTTGGCATTCCACATCAAGACCATATCTCCTAGCTGGAAAGTCCTTTGAACAGTCCTATTATCAAAGAGATACTTGACCTGTTGTTGTTGTTTCAAGTTCCTTTTATGAGCATATCTTCTTTTTTCTTCAGGCTTTGTGACTTGCATTATCTTTTCCTACATTGAGCCAGACACATCAATATCATGATTCTAAATAAACTTGTATAGACAAGTAATAGATTATTTACTCAAAATCTAGTATGAGCACCATAAACTAACTCAAAAGGTGTCTTTCAAGTAGCCTTCTTAACACTCACTCTATCTATCCACAGAGCAATCTGTATTTTTGAATCCCATGCTCTCTTGCTTGCTTCCAAAACTCTCCTAATGATCTTCATTAAGCTTTTATTACTAGATTCAGCCTACCCATTTCCTTGGGGATGATAGAGTGTTGAATTAGATATTTGTATACCATATGATTGACATAAATGAGCATACTCCTCAAACCTAAAACACATTGCATTGTCCATCATAAGTTTGAATGGGACACCAACCCTAGTAATAATGTTGTCAACAAGAAAGTCCATAACCACTTTATTTGTAGCCTTCCTACTAGGGATTGTCTCAATCCACCTGGTGAATTAGTTTTTAGCTACTAGGATCCATCTATTTCCAGCACTTGATGGTTGGCTTATCTCCCCTATAAAATCAATTCCCCAGTGAAAAAGAGGAGTCTATGACAAGACATGATTAAGGGGCATCACACCTAAAAACTTCAACTTTCCTAAGAACCTTTGACAAGCTTCACATTTTTGAACTAGCTTCCATGAATCAGCAAATAAATTAGGTCAATAATATCATGCCCTTAGGATTTTGTGAGCAATAGATGTCCTCTACATACTCCTTGGTGCATTTGTTCCAATACTTTCTCATTTTGACATTTATCTAGACAAAGCAATAGAATTTCGTCCCTATTCTTCCAATATAAATCACCATGGACAAAGACATACTTCTCTGATTGCAACTTCAATGTCCTCTTTTGATTATGAGTCAAATGAGATGGACAATCCCCACTATTCAAGTAAGAAATAATGTCAAAATACCAGCAAAAGGTTTCCAAACTACATACCCGACTGTTGATAATATGATCCTCATTTACTTGTATTGCCTACAAATTTTCTGCAGTCATTAGTTTGGCCAAGCCCTGCCCTTTGACAAGATTTGTAATCTAAATATCAATATTAAATTCTTGGATTCAATTGATTGACCTACACCTTGTTCCAGTTGCCTCTGTTTGCACAAAGACATCATTTAATGCATAATTAGGAACATAGGCAACAATTTGGGATCCTACTAAATAAGGTCGGAAAGCCTTAACAACTTTGGCAAGTGCATAAGATTTCTTTTCTAAAAAGTCATACTTTAGTTATGTTGCTTGTAAGGATTTACTGAAAAATGAAATAGGTTGTTCATACCCTTGTAGATTCTTTTGGAGCAAAACAATAGCAATTGTATGATAAGAAGCAAAGGAATTTTTTTGAAAAGGCTTACTAAAATCAGGAGAAATGAGGACTGGTGCCTCCTTGATTGCCCTTTTCATTTCTTAAAAATCTTACATTTCTTGATCATCCCATTTTATAATAGCATTCTTATTTAGCATCTTGGAAATAGACTTGACAATCTCTACAAAGCTCACAATGAATCTTCTTACAAAGTTGTTTTGTCGAAAGAAAGACTGAATTTTTGTAAATATCTTTGGAATGAGGATTTTGTCTATAGCTTCCACTCTCTTAGGGTTAGTCCTTACTCCATCTTTTGATTCTATGTGTCCAGAGAGTTTTCCTTCAATCACCCCAAAAGTACATTTCTTCGGATTCAAATAAATTCTAAATTCCAAGGCCCTGTCAAAAATCCTTTGCAAGTGTAAACAATGGTCTTCTTCTTTCTTAGAATAAGAAGTTTAGGTCATCTTGATACACAACTAAAATTGAATCAATTAATCCTACGAATGCTACATCCATAGCTCTTTGAAATGTTTCTCCTACATTTGTCAATCCAAATGACATTCTAATATAGACAAAGGTTCCCCAAGGGGTGGCGAATGTAGTCTTGTTTTGCTATGATTCTCTCACTTTTACCTAATTATAACTAGAAAACCCATCCATCGAAGATATAAGCTCACAACTAGTAACCTTCTATAGCATAGATTCCATGTTAGGCAGTGGATAGTTTTCTTTTAATGATGAGATGTTCAAGTTCCTAAAATCCACACACATTCTAATGTCTGCATTTTTTTTCCTAAAAAGGACCAAATTTGAGACCCAAGTTGAATGTCTGATAGGTTTTATAATTCCCCCATCCCTTAATTTCGTGAGCTTATTTTGCATTTTAGGGGCTAAAGTTGGGTTTATGGGTCTTTACTTTTTCCTAAAAGGTTTGGCATTAGGTTTCAAGGGGATCTCATGCTAGAAAAGATCTTCCCTATAGGTTTTAAAATCATCATAGGACCAAGCAAAGACATGCCTATACTTTATTAGTAGTTCTATAAGCTTAGATCTGACATTAGCACTCATGCTCTTTCCAATATTGATGCAGGAGCAGGCCTGGTTCATTGCAATCTTGCATCAACCAAAAACATTTTCCTTTCTATTTTTTTTTTTTTTTGCAGTTTCAGTTTTCCTTTTTGTGTGTCTCGTTTTTGGCTCAGTGAACCCTATGGATTTGGATTCTTCTTGAAGAATTGATCATCCTTCTTGCTTCCAAACCATATCACATTTGGATCATCTTCTGGCAAGATATTGCTATCAGTTTCCATGACAATTTTCTGTTATCATTTGTTCCTGTGTTACCGGTTGCCTAGACCTATTTTGGTGATCTACCAAAACCCATTATGAAGCTTGTGGAGCCTTGGGAATTGATTTTGATGTTCCTTGGTGTGTGGCCAACTTTGTTCCGTGATCTATGTTTCATCCTTTGTATTTTCTGGAGGAATCTCTTGGCAGAGGTCGAATTTGTTTATTTTGCACGTTAGGTCTTGTTCTTTAGGTTTTGATCCTTTTGGGCCGACTGGATCCTTTGGGTTGATATATATATTTGTAATTATGCATTAGAATGAAATCAATGAGAGAGTCATGTAGCTAGACTATGCGTAGAAGATAGATCATAAGATTCAAGGACCTGGTTGTGACCTATTCTACTAGGCATGTGAGCTGGTATGTTGTAACCCAGTTGTTACCAATTGGATGTAATCAAATTTCTTGCAATAAAATAATTGGTTTTGCATTGCCTCCATCATATCTTTGTGTTTTTGTTGTCTTTATTCTTGCTGACCAGTCCAAATTGATCTCTTTGAGGTCCCTTCTCACCGGTGACTACTTCAAGTGGTATCAAAGCGAAGTTTCATCCTAAAGGTTGTGTGTCCTAAAATTTTGTTGTAGGGTGGCATATTCCAGATCTGACCTTCAACTACAGAGGAATAGTGTGAATAATGGCATGAAGAAGAGATAAGAATGGTGGAGCACGCGGGACTTGTTGTGATGGAGATGTTGTGAGGTATAGCAGCCCAGTTAGAAGTCATGGAGACAACCCAGAGAAGAGGCTGACATAATGAAGATGTAAGTGAAGATGAAGGAGAATAAGCCCAAGCATAACAAGAAAACCTACCAGTGGTTGATTCAGATGTGGAAAGGTTTTTCAGGGTTTTGAGTAGGGTGAATACTAAACCTCATTTTACCCCACCAAAATATGATGGGAAGTTAGATTTGAATGAATTGATGGATTGGATCTCAGAGATGGAGAAGTATTTCAATTTTGAAAACACTGTAGAAGAGAGGAAGGTGAAATATGCCTGTACCCGGTTGAAAGGTCATGTATCTCTTTGGTGGGAGAATTTGTAAGGTAATAGATAGAGAAGAGGTAAAGAGAAGATTAAGACATGGGATTAGATGATTGCTAAGTTGAAATCAAAGTTTGTGCCAGCGAATTATCAAGTGGATCTGTTCCAAAAGTTGTAGAATTTGAGACAAAAGGAATCTAGTGTGAAGAAGTACACAGAAGCATTTTACAAGTTGAATATCAGATCCAGACATGTTGATGATGAAGTTGAACAAGTTGCAATATATTTGAATGGATTGCAGATGTCTATACAAGATGAATTGAGTATGATCAAATTGGAGAGTGTTAGGGAGGCTTACCAATATGCCCTAAAGATAGAAGAGAAGTTAAACAAAAGACATGAACAAAGACAAAGAGGTAGACGTGGAAGGTTTACCAGAGGAAGAGGAACCTATACAGATCATAACAAGGACAAGGAAGTGAGAGAAGAAGGTAATTCATACTGGAAGGATGATAGAAATTTCTACCAGAGGAGAGAATTAGAGGGTTATCAGAATGAGAACTTTGGAAGATAAGACAAGAGGATATTTAGAGCTCGAACCCATCCACCCCTATTGCTTGCTCCAGTCACTCGAGTCACTAACTAACCTAGTCAGTGCCATAATGACAAAGCATTACATATAATAAATAACTAGCCAACTTAGCAAAAATAGAGTTTTCTTCCACTTTGTTGTGCCCTTAGGCTCCACATTGCAAAGCTAAGGCTATCCATGTGTCGTGTTATCATCCTTCTTATGCGTAATCCCAAAAATGAAGGGGCCAAAAAGCCCTGACCACACCTGTTGACTCACCTTCGAGTAAACTCCGCTACTTTGTAGCAACTTTCTCTCTTCCTACCTCAAAAATGAAGAGGCCAAATCTAGAACTAACGCCAATGCATGGGTGTTGAATTGACTGAAGGTGTAAAGCTCCTTAGTTCATTTCCCTCAAAAAATTGATGAGGAAGGTTTGTGCCTGATCATTGTCTAGTTTGGGGGGCTACATTTTGATACTAATTACCATTCCGCATCTGCAAAATATTCCAACTGCATGAACTCAAAATATGATTTTCTTTAGTAGGCTGAAAGTGCTTGAAGGCCACGAGTGTCTCATCATGCATAGCAACAAGCTTATCATCTGCAACCAGGATCTCCTTCAACTTATCCGATCAAGAGGGTTGGGGATTGCACATGCCTCAATAGTAATTTGTTTCATCTTATCCCACCACTCTTTAATTGGTCACTCGCACTTATTCAGAAGCCCCATCTAATCCTAGACCATAGTATAGATTAGTGGGCTCTCCTCCATAGCCTTCTTCAATCATACTCGAACATCCCGACCTTGAACAAGGACAACATGGACATTATCCATGAGCTCCTTCAGATGTTTCTCTTCTTGACTGCACCCCGAATCCAACTCTAATTGCTATGAAATAGCATGCTAGTGCAGCTATCTCCAACCCAAGTAGATGGTGTCTAATGTTGTGGTAGGTAGACAAGCATGGGCAAAATCTGCTAGCTCTGAATCAACCTACTTCAATTAAGGCTAAAGATTCTCTAGATGAACCCTAACCATCTCTAGCTCATTCTTTGCATGTTGCCTTGCTTGTACCTACAAGTTTATATCAGATGTGATCTCTGCAAGTTGAATGCATAACTACTGATGGGCCTGCTAGAGGTCTTCATGAGTCTTAACCACCTGAGTCACTCTCTGGATGACTTCTTTAGTAGTGAGTTGAGCCATCCTCAAAAAAAAATTTCAAAGAAAAAAGATAAATTGTTTGTCCTTACTAGCCACACTAAGATCCTCCAGGTGGGAACCAGTTCAATGGTAACCCACTGTCAATAGAGTGCGAAGACCATGAGGGTGTATTGGCTTCAAAAACTGGAATAGATTGTAATCTGATGAATCATTGAAGGACCCTGTCTTGCATGTATTTGTGAAAAATGGTCTAACATAAATATGCTCCTAATAGATCTGCAACATGGCTGAAAAAGATGGAGGATCCTATGTAAACTGCTCAATCTGTGCCATTAATGAGAAGTGCTCTAGAGGAGATGCTAGTGTCGGGATAGTCAGAGGCTCTCTCGGAGGAGAAGTGATCTATGTCTCATTGGCTGCAACCTCTTACATGATGATATCTTCATCATGTGGTGGTGTAGCAATCAAACATTTCATTTGTCCCGAAGGTCTATATATTAACATTCACCAAATCCATCCATTCCACCACATGCATGTATTTCTTCAGTACCGCTAGGGGCACTGTGTTTTCAATCTGATGGCGGGGTATTTTTGGCATATTTTGATGGTCATGATTTCTCCTGATGGGGGTATGAAACCCAAGCATGTTGTACCTCGTGTTCAATTGGGACACCCGGAATGTCCACAAGAACATCAGGAGTGTCATCTTCTATTTGGACCAAAGTAACAATAGGACCTTGTAGCTCCTCAAATTCATGAAATTATTGTAAGGCAGAAGAAAAACCTCTTTTATTTGCAAAGTGAGCCAATTAGATGAAGAAAGCATTGCTCGCTTCTATGTGCAAGTGAATCGAACGCCAAACTGTAAAACCAACTGGAACATTTACTGGCAAAGGAGCTGAGGGCCTCAGTGGGATTACTGGGACTTCACAACTCAGAGGCTTCACAACCCAAGGATTCTTGTGTGGATTGTCACCCTATAGATAACTCATAAAAACACCTAAACACTGCTTTATGTCACACCCTGATAAATTGGCGTCATCCAGAAAATGAATAGATGTCGACTTTTTTGGTCCATAGATGATGAACCTACTTTAAGTGTGTAGGAGAAGGACATTGTGCATTCGATTGTAAGAAGATAGAAACTACTAGAAGATAAATAGTGGTGGAAGAAAACCCCACCGGATCAAACAATAAATCAGAAGATGGAGAATTGTTGATGATGAGGAGAGCTTTGTTTTATACCAAAGGAGATGAAGAGCCCTTGCAAAGGAAGAATATGTTCAGGACTTGATGTAAGGTATGCGATAAGTGTTGTAAAGTTGTTACAGATAGTGGTAGTTTAGCAAATCTTGTTTCAGAAGAGATGGTGAATAAATTAAAATTGGAAAGATTGAAACACTCTAAGCCTTATTAGATAGCATGGATTCATGATGAACATAAGTTGTTAGTAAGTGAACAATGTTTGGTGAAATTAAAAATTGGGAATTATCATGACGAAGTCTTGTATGATATTATGTCTATGGATATTTGTCATCTTTTGTTGGGTATGATGAATACTAAGAGGGGGGGTGAATTCGTATATATCCAAAAACTTTATCAAACACTTAAGCAGTTTTACTGTAGACTGGTATAGTAGTTTAAACAACAAACTGGTTAAAACACAAACAAGCCAAATAGAAAATAAAGCATTCACCCACAATAGCACAATCACCACAACACAAGATATTTTGATGTGAAAATCCAAATGGGAAAAACCACAATAAGTAAAACTCACAAGTCAACTATCTATAGAATAGCAACTAGACCGGTTAAGGCCTTACAATGTTCTTCACCAGAAAAAATGTTGTTAGGAATCCTAATCTTTGTTAGGAGATAAGTCTTGTTAAAGACTACCCTATTAAAGGATTTCAGATCCATAACTATGAACCACCTTGTTAGAGGATTTACAACAGGCTTAACTAAGCCTACCCAGTTAAGGGTTTCTAACTTGTCAAAGAGATTAGTAATCAACAAGTGAATGATCTAGAAAGTAGCACATAATGCTTGGTTAGATCCTTGATTTCTCTTTGTTAATGCATTGCAACATTACTTCAGTCTTCTATCGTTTGCACATTCAATCTCTATCACAAGATATCTTTTAGCAAAAACCTAATCTTCTCTATGATACGCTTCACACAACACTCTCAAAACCCTAGACATGATGTCCTCATATAGGAATCTAATTTTATGTCGATCCAATGAGATTAGATTACAATTTCCTAGGTACAGTGCATCTAGACATAATTTGTAACACAACATAGAATCACCACCTTGGTGTCGGTGGATGATAACTCATCACACTTTACAATTTTTCTGATTAACAAAATATACCGATTACTAGTTTACAAACAAAGATTGGTAAATTGGAACATAGTGTTCTGATCTTGAAAAGTTTGGCTACCACTTGGGGTCCTCATATTGCTTGAAGTCCTCGATCATTCTTTGACCAGTAAGCTCCTTCTGCAAACACCAATAGTCTTCAACAAACAAAGACTATGCATACATTGACATACAATACTGATATGAACAACTACCGGTGGAGAATAACTTATACAACAAATAAGTGTGTGTCCATCAATGACAATCACAACTAAACATCATCAAAATGCCAACAATCTCCCCCTTTGGCATTGATGGTAACACTTAGGAAAATTTGACATCTAAGTGCTTACAAAACAAAAATCATGTCATAATCAAATTACTCCCCCTAAGCATATACACTACTCCCTTTGCCAAAATTATAAGCATGTACTACTTCAATACCACTTCCCATTAAATTTTCAAACCAAAATTACTCCCCCTTTGCCAACAATGACAAAGTAATACAAACAAGACAAAATCATATTGCATAACATAAAAAAAGAGTATATGTTTATGACAGCAATGAGTAAAACTTTTCAAAAATGAATTTAAAGTTCTTTAAAAATTCCTTCATGTATGTAGACTAGGTATCTAGGATTGAGGCAACAATTTCACTCTGAGTCTTAATTTGGAATGCTAATTCCTCCATCACATCAATAATACTCAATTCCTGAGTGACAATAATGGTGTCCATGTTCAGACTGAACTTATGAAGAACCTGTAACTTAGGTAACAACAATAATTGTGGTTTTTGCAGATCTTGAGATTGCTTGCAGATCTCTGAATCAATCCCATCAATCTGTTGTTGGTGATTCTACACAGTCTACCTATACACTGTGAAGGAATCATAAGGTACTTTGAAGATCTCGATATATTTCTTTAACTCCGATTGGAGTTGACCCTTCTTCTTTAGAGCATCATCACAGAATAGATCGGGCTGGCATTTTTTTTTCAAAAGTTGATTACCTTTAGCCATGGCTAGATTGATATCATTTTCATGCTTTTTCTCTATGGTAGCCTAGGCAACATCTTCCAATGATTGTACTTGATCACCCACTACTATGCATAGAAGCTTCAACTGGGCAGGTGAGGAATTGGTACCAGAAAGATCAGTATCAAGGACTAAGATCAAAAGAGTATCAACAGCAAGTTGAATAACATATTTTTGTTTCTTCCTTCTTAGTTCCTCCAATCTTTCTTGAGCAAGTTGAATACTTCCTAGAAGCTCATTTTCATCTACCGATTTGGTAAGATAGGCAAGAGTTAATTCATTGTGACCAGTGGAATCAACCTGTTTAACTTGACCTTGATCTCTAATTGCCTTGAGAGCCTTAGAAGTCTATCCACCTTCCTTAGCTTTGAGTTCCTCTTTTCTCTTCTTCTCCTTCTCTTCTTTCTCCTTATCCTCCTTGTCATCCTTCTCTCTTTCCTCTTTCTCCTTCTCTAGTTTCTCCTTCTCTGCCTTCTCCTTCTCCATTTTCTCTTTCTCTAACTTCTCCTTCTCCATTTTCTCCTTCTCCTCTTTCTCCTTTTCCACTTTCTCCTTTTTTGCTTTCTCTTTCTCCACTTTCTCCTTCTCCATTCTCTCTTTCTCTGCTTTCCCCTTTTCCATTTTCTCCTTCTTTTCTTTCTCTTTCTGTGCTTCCTTCGGTTAAGTACCTTCAATATCTAATGCATCCACATCAATAGGATCATTTTTCTCAGTTACTCTTTCTTCCTAATAATTGAAGGCTTCATCTAATTTTGATTGGGATAGGTCAGGCTCTTGCTCATCCTATCGATTTGCTTTGGATACCTTTTGTATCTTGACAACTTTTTTAGCCTGTAGATGAGTGTCTTTTTCCACTTCAGAGATTTTACCTCAAAGTAACTGAAGTATTCTCTTTTGCATGAAAAATATGCCTTTGTACTGATTAAGAAGCTCAAATAATTCAGAATTAGAGGCATCTGGAAAATATTGAGCAAAAATTTTCTCCCTAATTTCTTACTCCTTTTCAATGACAATGAGCCATTTATTATCCAAAGAGTTATACAAAGAATTAGAAACAACAAGTTTAATATCAATCAGAGACCAATCATTATCACATAAATACTTTATAAGTTCTTGCTCTACCTCCTATTTTTCAATATCACTAAGATCATCAAAATAATCTTTCAGATCATCAAGAATTTTCCTTCTAATGCTCTTTATAATCCTTTGATAATGTGTCATGGGCTTGTAAGAAGGAACATGTATATTTATCGATGCAAAGGTTGTAGGTACATTACCAATTAGCTTGGTCTTCCTACTTGATTGCCTCACCTTCTTTATTTCATCTTTCAATTCAGTGTCTACTGAATCCTATGCTTCGTTCTTGGTTCTCTTCTTCCTCTCAAATACCTTTGGCAGAATAGCCTCCAGTTTCTTCTTGGTTCGTGACCTCTTGGTCACTTTAGGACTGGCAGCAGATGCAACTAGTGTTGATGTCGATGGCACAACTTTCCTCGTCTTCTTCTTCTTTGGTACTTTAGTAGGTTTGATCCTCTCTAAGTAAGTACCGGTCTTCTTCTTTGTATCAAGTGGTGAAGCAAGTAGGGTAGAGGCATACCTGATGAGTATATCATTTACCACTTCATAGCCAATAGTCTCAACTTCCTCTTTCCTTGGTTCAACTGCTTCCATTATCCAGTGATCCACTTTGGTCATGAAATAGATATCATCTTCGTATTTCTTAACTAGGTCACCCGATATCCTAGTTCTCTGGTTCATATTCATTCTGAACTCATCAAAATACATGTTCAGAGTCTCTAGATAAGTAGATCCCACTACTTGTAGACTCTCCTTGATTTGTCTTGTGACTGGTAGGTCAGTTGACCATTGAACATCACCAACTCCTGGAAAATACCCTTGAAAGTAGAAAAAAAATCTGACAAGTAGTTGACCAAATTTGAATCTTATAGTCTTGTCCTCTTTGATGGATTTCAAATTCTCCATGAGTTATTTTTGCATATAGGTACATAATTTGTACTCTGCATCATCCTTCATCATCCGATAAGCTACATGCACCGTAGCTATAGGAACAAAAATTCATCCTGCTAGCATATAATACTCTATACCCGATAACCATGCACGCATACTTCACCAAGTCATCTCTTATGGTGTTTACAGTCATTGCCCGTTGGTCACTCATAGAACCAGTGAGCTCTATCACTTTGGCTTTTGTTATCTTACGAAGAACAAGGACTTCACCAACATTGCAGAAACCAGTCACGACATAGATTGCCTCAACTATGATGTCATGTGTTTGTTCAAGATACATCTTGTCACCATGAACCCTACTGTTAATTATTCTTATGTGATCTCCTGTGAATTCCTCGAGAAAATATATTGTATTGTGAAATTTCTTCTTCTTGATCACATTGTACTCTGGTTTAATCTTCTTATCTTCTCCACAAAACAATCTCAACTAGGAGTGAATCACTAGAGACCCTAGGTCTTCCAGTCTACAATCAATGTAACCTAAAACATCCCTTTCAACAATGACTTTGACAAGAATTTGAGATAGGGAATTGTAATTCATCTTGTTCCCAAGGGATTTGGATGACTTCTCAGGTGTGGAAGAACTAGAAGAGACTTTGGATGTGGAAGCCATGTCAAAATAATTTTGAATGATAAGAGAAATTCATCAAAAAATAGCTTTTCACTTAGAACTATGGCTCACCGATATCGAGCACACCACACTTCTCTGAAAGCTTACTTTATATTTCTAACTTCCACACTGGAATACTGATTCATGCCCCCTCTCAATATTCTAGTACTTTCAGCCTGATCAACAACCCTAATATCAATGAGTCATCCTACTACCCAAAACCCATGTTGGGCCCAATTTACTGATTTCAATGTGTTCTATTTCTACAAATACATCTAGGGAACCTTCAGAACAAGAGTTACAGATTATGAGAGAAAGGGAAATAATGACACAAGAAATATTGAATCTAGCCTCTCACTCAACTATGTCTTTTCTCTCTCTATCAGGTGGATGCATTAATAGTGGGATGAATCAAGTACCTATAACTTCAAATGTAATAAACCATAATCCTTCAACATCTTCCTTTCCACCGCCTTCTACATCAAATACTACCAATATGCTTGTTTCCTCTGTTGCAAATATTTATACGCAAGCCCTTGTAGTAAGTACAATTATAGCTCAACCTACAAGTAATCCCCAAGGAAGGTCCCAAATGGATGTGTCTTATGTTGCAATGAATAATGTACCCATCTCAGTTCTTCAAACCTCCAAGACAACAATTATATCCTATGCTTCTACCAATTTGAATTTGCCTCTCGTGAGTGTCCAATACAGTGTTGTTGGTCAAGCAAACACTAGTAAGCAACAAAACACCCAACAAGAGTAATATACTACCTAGAATTAGTTTAACAAACCAGGGTATGGGTATAATATTCCTCCACCACAATACCCTTCCCCTCAACAGTATGATGAATAATGATGAACAACAAATACCCTAATCAGTACTGAGAGTGGGGGGGGTGAATTAGTACATACAAAAGCTTCTCAACAACTTATCAAGTTAAAACAATGCTAACCAACTGTCTTCATTACTGAACTTAACCATGGCAATACCGATTAAACATAGTAAGACTTTAGACATCTAAACCAGTAAAACTAAATACTTCAAATAACATTCAACACTTGATAACTACTTCACCAATATACTAATGCATGTGTTGTATCAGTAATACCATAACCATTAGCTTTGCATGCATATTCACCAAAAATAAAGACTTCTTAATCATCACATGAAAAATGCATAACTCATGACACACAATTTTTTTACGTGGAAACCCAAATGGGAAAAACCATGGTGGGGATGAATACCCACAAGCTTGTTTTTGAACTTTTTTGAAGCTTGCTCTATTAGGAGCCTAGTCCAGTTAAATACTTTACAATAAGGTTCTGTTAGGAACCGATCCTGTTAAAGATCACCTGGTTAAGGGATGGCTATATACCCTGTTAAAGGTTGAAACCTGGTTACCTTGCTAGAGGATTTGAAGAACTCAATGATCTTGAGTTACCTGGTTAGAGGATTTGCAATAAGCCCGTTAAAGGTACCCGATAAAGGGATTTTCCAACTGTTGAAATGGTTAGAAGACAACAGGTACAACTCTGATCTAATAACAACACTACATGCTAAGGCAGATCCTTTTCAGCTCCTCTACTTTGCAATCACACTCTACAGTTTTCCACTCTTTGGTCTGGCAAGTATCTCATCACTCGGATACAAACACAACATTTTCCAACACAAACATTAACAAACATCATCGACCTTATAGACAACAATTAGGTCAGTAGTATAAACCCTAAAACCTAAACATTTTAGGTTTACAATTACAAGCAGTCCAATCTTGACCATTCAAACACTTTGCATAGAATAAAACAATCTGAAACAGATCACCAATATACTCAGTGTAACATTGCAATACTCAGTGTAGCATTGCAACTATAACATATATCTTATCCCATATCATATATCTTCATCACTTCAGATATCTTCTCCCCCTTTTACAACAATGCCAAAGTGGACGCACAAGCTTGCATTCTCCACTATGTTGCTCCCCTTATGGAGTAGCATCCTTCAACACATCAATCATGAAATATTTGACACTGTATTACCTAACTAATGTGGAGCACACATCTTTAATTAACTTTAGCAAGGGGCAGAACCCCTAATTCACCTCTCAAATAGGTAAATGTAGTTTTCGGTAAGGGCTTAGTGAGTATGTCTACTAGCTACTTCTTATTGGAAACATGTTCTAATACAACCTCTTTGTTTTGAACCTTCTCTCTCAAGAAGTGATACTTGAGCTCAATGTTCTTAGTTATAGCATGCAATACCGGATTCTTGGAAATATTTATTGCACTTGTGTTGTCACAAAATATACTTACCTGTTCAGATATAGGTACTTTGAAACCATCCAATACATGTTTCATCCAGATTGCTTGAGTGTGGTTCATAAATGTTGCCACATACTCCGCTTCAGTTGTAGATTGGTAAATATAGCTCTACTTCTTACTCGTCCATGTGACTAGTCTTCCACCAAGAAAGAACGCTCCACCGGTTGTTCTCTTCCGGTTGTCCACATTACCTGCCCAATTTGCATCGGTAAATACTTTGAGATTAAAATCACCATTGTATGGATACCACAATCCATAATCAACTATCCCTTTCAGGTATCTAAGAATCCTCTTGACTGCTACCAAGTGGGATTCTCTTGGACTTTTCTGAAAATGGGCCACAATGTCCACTGCATGAGAAATATCTGGTCTATTGTGTACCACATAGTGTAGCTTACTAATCATTGACCGGTTCTCCTTCTCATTCACCAACACTGAATCATCTTCCTTAGTCAATTTGTAGCCGGTCACCATCGGTGTACCAATCGATTTTCTCTCCTTCAATACCTCTTTGACATACTTGGATAGGGTAATAAAGATACCCTCTTTTATCTATTGAATTTGTAGACCAATAAAGAACTTTATCTCTCCTATCAGAGACATCTCAAACTCCTTAATTTCATCTACAAATGCATGGCTCATTTCATCATCTCCTCCAAAGATTATGTTATCTACAAACACTTTACAGATCAGAATCTGATCAGCTTCAAATTTCAGGTAGATGTTGTCCTCACTTGTTCTCTGAAATCCTATCTTCACAAGATGAGAGTGTAACTGTTCATACCATGCCCTTAGTGCTTGTTTCAATCCATACAGGGCCTTGTGTAATCTACACACCATCACAAGATGAGAGTGTAACTATTCATACCATGCCCTTGGTGCTTGTTTCAATCCATATAGGGCCTTGTGTAATCTACACACCATGTTACTATATTCTAATAAGGAAAGCCCATATAGTTACTCAATATACACTTCCTCTTCTAGGATTCCATTCAAGAATGTAGACTTCACATCCATCTGGTATACCTTAAATCCCTTAAATGCTGCAAATGCAAGTAGCATTCGGACACCTTCTAGTCTAGCCACTGGGGAAAAGGTTTCTCCATAGTCTTCTCCCTCTTCCTAAGCATATCCCTTGCATACAAGTCTTGCCTTGTTCCTTACAACTATGCCTTCTTCATTTAGCTTATTCCTAGAGTCCCATTTGGTACCTATGACATTCTTGTGTTCCGGTTTGGGTACCAAAGATCATGTTGCATTCTTTTCTATCTAGTCTATCTCTTCTTCCATTGCCTTAATCTAGTCTTCATCTATAAGTGCCTCTCTAGTGGTCTTAGGCTCGAATTCAAAAATCATGCAAGAGTTTTCTTTCACCTTTATTCTTGTGAGTATCCCTACATCTTTATCTCCTATGATCTGCTTCAAATCATGATGTAGTTTCACATACCTAGGAATGACTCTAGCTAGTTTTGCTTGCTTTTCCTCTTCTTCCTCTTCTTCTTCTTCTTCCTCTTCTTCTTCTTCTTCTTCTTCTTCTTCTTCTTCTTCTTCTTCTTCTTCTTCTTC
This sequence comes from Cryptomeria japonica, assembly GCF_030272615.1. NCBI lineage: Eukaryota > Viridiplantae > Streptophyta > Pinopsida > Cupressales > Cupressaceae > Cryptomeria > Cryptomeria japonica. The sequence goes on along the minus strand of NC_081406.1, from coordinate 147,203,539 downwards.
TTCACCTACTGCAGCTTCTACCGCTACAAGAACACTGAGGTCTTTGTCTATTTTTTTGTTTCTTAACTGGTTCCTAGAAGATTATAGCCAGTTCATCTTCCACTTGCTCACTGTTAGTTTCCTCAAGTTTCTCAGGGGATTCATCAACCCTGTCATTGATACTCTAAACAATTTTCTGAGTCCTATTGTTGTAGCACTTGAGAGCTTTTCTTTTAGTGGAATATCCTAGAAATATTCCTTCATCACATTTGGCATCAAGCTTTCTTAGATACTCACCTCTCTTGGTATAACACTTACTGCCAAATACATTAAAATAACTCACAATGGGAGTCTTCCTGGTCTAGTACTCATAAGGGGTTTTATCTTTACCTTTCTTGATGAGTACCCGGTTCATAGTATAGATTGCAATGCTCACTGCTTCTCTTCAAAAAGTGTGAGCAACCTTTCCTTGGATCAACATTGTTCTAGCTGCTTCAACTACAGTCCTATTATTCCTTTCTACTATGCCATTCTATTTTTCTATTCTTGGGGTAGACAACTCCCTTTGGATACCATTCTCTTCACAATACTTGTTGAATTCATCAGAAGTAAATTCACCTCCTTGATTAGTTCTTAGGCATTTTATCCTTTGACCACTTTCCTTGTCTACCAATGCTCTAAAGGCTTTAAACTTTCCAAATACCTCAGACTTGTCCTTCAAGAATGTCACCCACATCATTCTTGAGTATTTATCAGTAAGAATCATGAAATACCTATCTCCCTGAATACTTCTAGTTTTCATTGGACCACATAGATCAGTGTGCACAAGATCAAGTAAGTTCTCTACTAAAAAAGACTTACCTTTGAAAGTTGAGGAAGACATCTTCCCAAGTTGGCATTCTCTGCACAAAGAATTCTCCAGTTTGTTCAGCAAAGGCAATCCTCTTACTACCTTGATCTTACTGGCTTTTACAATATTGTCAAAGTTTATATGACAAAGTCTCTTATGCCATATCCAACTGCCATCAAACTTTACCATTAGACACTGACTAATCTTGGCATTCAACTGAAACAAGTTACCTCTAGTCTGCTTACCAGTGGCAATAAGTTCACCACTCTTTCCAATTATATTGCAAACTCCACCTTTGAACTCCAGAATAAGTCCTTTGTCATTTAGCTGAGAAAAACTCAAAAGGTTATTCTTAAGACCTTCTACCTAGTAGACATCATCTGCACTGCTCTTTCCATTCAGTGAGATGGATCCTTTACCTTTCACCAAGAATGGTGCATCATTGCCAAACCAAACAACACCTCCATCATATTCTTCCAGAAACAAAAACTTTCTTTGGTCACTAGTCATGTGGTGAGAACACCCACTCTCAATAATCCACTCATTAGAGTTGTCAATGCGAGAGAAAAGGGATTTCTTGTCAGACACTTCTTCCTTTATAGCTACAAACACTATGTCCTCATTCTCTTCATCCTCAGATTCTTCATCAGTAACACCTTCATCCACTACAACAAGATAATTTCTCCTACCTCCTTTATACTTTCTAAACCTCTCTGACTTATCCTTATTGTCATTGTTAGGACAGTTAACAGCTATATGTCTATAGACACCTAAAAATGGTCAACGCTTGCGGAGTCATACTTTAACATTTGCGCATTGCCTCATTTTAGGTTTTTGCGTTGCATTAACATTTCTCCTATGTCGCGCACTTGGTTTTTATCATTTGTGAACATCGAGTCATTTTTCTACATTCTTCATTCATCTCACTTTCAAATTTGGTCTTGTCGACAACAATCTTTAGTCATGATTTTGGTCGATCTTTGTCCTTGTCAATCTTGTCATATTGCGATCGATTCGTCATCGATCCTTGTCCTTTTCAATCATGTCAATTTGGTCAATTTGTCATTGATTTTTGTCAACCAATCTTAATCAAATCATTTATCACATTGGTCTTTTCTTGAATTCAAAATCATGATCGACATTAATTATCTTCAATTAGGACCTAATTGTCATCCTCACATTGCTAATTCACCTTCTAGGGTTTCATGATTTAGTCATTTAACCTTGCTTATCATTTTCTTCCTTTAGGATTAATAAATTACTTATTTATCCTAAGTCTTCTCATTACAATTAAATCTTCATTTAATTGGCTAATTATTCCTCTTTGTGAATTAATTAATAAATGAAAGATTATTAATTAATTTACTTAATTTCTAATTCCTAATTTTCATCAATTTCAATTTTCTAATTTCTTAATTTATCCAATTTCAATTTCCTCCTATTTCTCACCTAAATTCATGGAAATGACATGTTAATTTGTCATAAATTTGTCATAATTGACAATCAATCAATTTTGACATAGAAGTTGTCATAATTTGTCATAAATTATCAATCAACAAATTTTGCATAGAAAGTGCATAATTTGTCATAATTTGTCATAATTGACACAATTGATTTGCAATTTCCATTTTAATTGAATCATGCTAATTTGATTCATTTCTCCAATTTGTCTATAAATTGGATGATTTTCTTCAATCAAATCCCTAGCCAATAATTGGTGAGATCCACAACCAAACCATTTGAAGAGGAAAGAAAAACAATGGAGCTGCATGGAAGGAGCATTCAAGTCTGCATTTGGTTTGCATAATCTTTCATTTTTGAATGCTTTATTTTTATGTCTCTATTGAGTGTTGTTTAGGATAGATTCATTGCAATGAATGCATTGGTGATTGAGCTATTATGTTTATCTTGTCTTGTGATGTTTTCCTATTTCCTAATGTACATTAATTGGTGAACCCCATGTGAAAACTAACCTTGTAATCCCTTTACTATGTTTTTGAGTGCTTTGAAGTTGATTTGCAGGTCAAAAACCCAAAAATAGGGCCATGCAGGGTATTCTGGACACTTCTGCGCCTGTGTAAGACAACTTGCACCTATGTTGAGCATTCTACGCTTGTGTAGAGGACATTCTGCACTTGTGTCAGACATTCTGCACCTGTGTCATGAGTTCTAGGCCTGTGTAAAGTCTAGAACAGAGGTAAAAAAATGCAGTGTTTACTTGAAGTTTGTTGTGTTTTTGCATTCTGTTTTCTGTGCTTTGGATTTTGGTACTAATTATCTGTGCAGAATCTTGGCATACGCATGGCAAAGACAATAAATCAAAATACTAACATGCTTTGTGCAGATTCGAAAGTCAAAGAATAAGCGAATCAAACCTCTAACTTGGGTTTTGCAGGTTGCCTTGGAGAAACAACCAAACTTTTGTGTTTGTGATTTTTAATTAGGCACTTAGTGATTTCTAAATAGGTTGGAATGAACATTTGTTTGCTTTGATTGTTGAGTATGACATTGGAGTAGGAGAGTATGCTCTCATCCTTCTTAGGGTGATCAGAAATCCAGATCTTCGATACCATGCTCGTGTCTTTGATTGAGTGTCTCCTTTAGAGGGCCTGCCTTCTCGACCACTTTGCTTTTGCAAGCAAGTGATAATCGTGAGAAGGGAACAACCCAAAGTGAGTACGGCTAGAATACCTTGGCATTCTAACTCACTATAAACAAATACCTGATGAGTGAAAGCTTTGAAGGAAGTGTTACGTGGGAATTGCAGTTACTTGGGAAGTGATGACCCTTGGACTCTTTCTCATATCAACATCTAAGTAGGGCCTCTTGGTCTAAATCGTGCTTGCGCGACTACATTTTTTTGGTATCTTGATGGGCTTAATGTCTCAATCACGCTTGCGTGACATCAAGGAGTAATACTTAACAGAAATCCTTACTAAACACCTTGTTTTTAGAGGCCAAAAACCCTTCTAGTTGCTTGAGAAGGACAAGTTCGGATACTTGGAAGAGATACTAAGTTCTCCATGGGGATATTTCCATGGGGACTGATGCTTGGCTGCCCTGAGAAGTGAGTGCCATGGAGGGGAGCCCGTGGGGTCAAGCATCTATGTATTCTCCTTGAATATCATAATGAGTCTACCTCTCAAGTACCTAATGTCTTTGCCTACCATAAGAAATGTGGAAATGAGCATGATTGTCTTGAGTCTAAGTTGAAATATCTTGTCTTCTTTGCTTGTCAAAAGTTGAATTGCATCTCATTTCAAAAAACAAGGCAAATTGATTCCAAAACAAGATCTAACACAAGAGACATTCATCCAACAAAAATTCAACAAGATTCAAAGAGCATCTTCCTAAAGCATGGTTATCCAACATTGTTCAAAAACTTGTCTCAACATTTATGTCACTTACATTTAGGTTCATCCTAGGTTGCATTTTGCAAAATTCATTGTCAAGTACCAAGGTTAGGTTTCATCTAAGTCATACTCCTTTACATATCAATAAGAGTCATCCATTTGCATATGTCCTCTTGCATTAAAGTCATACCATTGTCATACATTCTTTTTTGCATACCTTAGGTCTCTTCATTAAGCTTAGGTCATTATCATATCATATTAGGGTCACTTGCATAGTAATTGTCCATTTGCATATAGTGTCAAAACTAGGTTTTGTCATACTTGAGTAATCCAAATCTTTGATAAATCCTAAGTCATTGTTAAGAAGTCTAGACCTTATCAAACCTTTTGTCCTTTTATCATCAATGTCATTTCATCAAACCTAGCTTAGTATCCAAGCATATAGGGGAGACATTGTCATCTTGTCCTTTGTCCCTTAGTCCTTTTGTCCTTTGAGGTCTAGACATCATTTCAATTTCCTAAGGGTCTCTTTTTAGATTTGCATTTCAAAAAGTTTGTCAAAATCTTGAAAAACAACCAAAAACATAGATTGCATTTTCATCTATTTAGTTTGCATTTAGTGGCATATCATATATTATCCTTTAAAAATTCCAAAAATATTGCATTTGCATAGTGACATGTCTATTGAAACAAGGTTCCAAGCACCAATGATGCAACAAAGTTTGACATATCAACTGACAATGCAATCACACTTCTATCCAACCTAGCAACAAGGCTATATTGATCAAACTCTTTATGATGAAACAAGTCTCCAAATACAAAAACTAGAGGAGAAGCTAGCTCAAGAACAGGAGATATTGGAACAACGAGTGAAAAACATTCAGAAGAATAGATCACAACATCCAAAATGTTTCAAAAATTTCCAGGTCAAAATCTAAAGATTGAGCCAATTGATGTAAGATCTCTTCTTGAACGATCAGACATACCAGCTCTCCTCTCACAAATAGAGATGATGAAACAATTACAAGAAAGGAGACAACATCAATTTCAACATTATGTGCCTCCACAACAAGAACAAGGTGTTTACTATCAATCAGATTTTCAACCATCACAACCAATGGTCCAACATATGCAACCAACACAATCAATGGTCTAATTTCAACAATATGTCCAACCAACTATACAATGTCCACAAATAGTTCAACCAATGGTGGAATATCAACAAGTTCAATCAACATATCAATGTCAACAACCACCACCAAACATTCAAAAACAAAGGTTGCAGCACACACCAAGCAAAGTTTCAAACATGTTGGAACAATTGAACCAAGTCCAATATCAAAACATGACATTAGACCAAAACCAAATCTTTGCCAAACAAGTTCAAATTCCAGATACAACTATGTCAAAACCTAAAAAGAAAGGTGGCTTTATTGCAAGGATCTTAAGGAAATTACCAAGTGAGTTTATTGAGGAAGATCAAGATAATACACTTATGTCAAGCAATGCCTCATCCCCCGATAAACAAATTGACTCTCCAGTGGCATCTATCCCTACACCTTTAGAAGTTTCACAAGAACCTTCCATATTGTCCTCATCAAACAATACACCCAAGGATGCAATTATCCAAGAGCTATCCATAATTGATTGCCAAGATAATCCAATTCATGACGCACATCCTTGTCATGTTTCAGAAATACAAGACCCAATGCCACCATGCACTTTATTGCCATTATCTATTTTAGAGGACCCCATTCCAAGTCCCTCTTCCTCATGTTCAAGCATTGATTCCTTGCCAGAATCCTTCACGAATGTTCAAAGTGCATTTCCTTCATGCCAAAACATTGATTCATTGTCAGAATCCCCCATGCATATCCAAAGTCCAACCTCATGTCAAGAGGATAACTTAGAGTGCGAAGAAATGAGTCCTAAAGAAAATCAAGATCAAGATCCTGAAACCTTATCATCCCATCCAATTGTTGACCAAGATCTCATCTTCCCAGACACTCATGATGATTCCCCTATTCTTGTCCATCCTATCCAAAGTCCTATTGACACTCCATTCCTCGAGAAAGATCAAGATATTCTAGTCCATCCAATCCCAAACGATCCCCTTCCATTTCATGAAAAAAATGTCTTTTCAGATCCCATTGACATTCCAGATATCCCTTCCATCCTTTCTGATGATCCCATTGAAATTCAAGAGAAAAGCACCTTTAAAGAGGATTCCAATGATCTTCCTCCTTGTCAAGATCAAATTCTTCCTTCAGATCCTCCACAAGATCCACTTGTTCCTCCATCTCCTTGTCCTAATCCCGCATATCCACTCCAAGATCGCATTTCTTTTGACGATCCCATTATTTCTCCCATTCCATCTCTTGAAGAGCCTATCATTGAACCATGTCCACTACATGATCCTAATCCCCCTCATGATCCTGATACCCCTCATGATTCTAACGTGTCATTGCAAGATGTTCATGAACCCTTGACATGCATAATGGGTTCTTCCAATTTGGTGCAATCTGATCCACTTCAAGATCTCATTATTTCTCTCATATCATATCCAACTCATAATGGACTCGCGTCTTCTTCCCAAAGAAAAGAGTATCCTACAAGTCAAGATATTCATAAAGGCAAAGGGGTAGACCTTCACAAGCAAGAACCCCTTCATATCAAAGAGTATACTAATGGTCATGGCTACAGAGCTCACACTCAAGGCATTGGTATCTCTTCAAAGTCAAAATCCAAATGTCCACCTTCCCCATCATCGCTTCCATCCATTCTAGGTCCCTATATCCCTCCATCTCCTATGCAACATCAGCAAAGGCAGACATCTTGGAGAACTTTCCATCAATCCCATAGGCCTCCATATCATTCCCATCCACACCGACATTCATTCCCTCTTCCAAGCAATTTGGATGCCAAGCATAAAATTCGTAAGCCTAGAAATCCACATGTATTCAAGGATCAACATGTCCAATCTAATCGACATGTCAAAACAAAGAGCAATATGATCTATAAAGAAAAGGAAATATCCAAAAGGCCACAAAGGCCCACTGAGAAAAATAAAGCAAAGTCAAAATATATATGGGTTCCTAAATCCCTTGTGCAAGTAATGCACTCCAAGGAACCACAAAAGCATGAAACATCAAAAACCATGTGGATTCCCAAGAAGCTCCTTGAAGCACAAAGAGAAACATCAAACTTGGCATCCAAAATTGCTATTCCTCCATCCAAACCTTCCAAGTCTATTTCTCCATCACCTCCTTCATCCATTTTGGGCCCTTATGTCCCAAAATCCCAAGCTATTCCTCCATCAAAATCTCAATATCCAAAATACGTCTTTCCTCCATCAATCCATCACCCCTCAAGGTGTGTGCCAATGTCGATCTTTCCTTCATTTCCATCCACTAAAGCCCAATTCTTCCAATACCCTATCCATTATCCAATGCATATTTTCCATCCTTCCATCCCTCTGGTCCAATCCTTTGCATAAATCCTTGCCTTAGTTTCATCTTATTTTCCATGTCCTTATCCTACCAATGTCTTTGAGCATAATTTTAAAGGTCATGGTCCATTTTTTTTTTTAAGGCTACTATCCAAACAAAAAGACGCTTGAGTCCTTCTTCCATCCCCTATCATGTGTCCATCTTCTATTGGAAAATTCAAAATACAAAAAAAAAAAAAAAGACAAAAGAAAAATAATTCATCCACTGGTGAAAACCTGGTAAATAGGCGCCTTGGGTAAGTACCATGATGAAAACCTAGCAAGCAGGCGTCATGCGTAATTTATGAACTTCTTGCACACCACACTTGGGGGCAAATTTCCTCCTTCATATCCTATTGCCCTTCATTATCCTATCATCCCTCATGTCCATTTTCCCTTTCCACCTTTGATCTTGACAAGGCTGACGATCTTCATGAGCATCATGTATCTTGTTTGTAGCTTTCAGTCTGTCATAGCTTTTGGTCATTTATCCATTTGCTTATTATCACCTTTCATCCATATTCCCTAGCTTATTGCAACTTTCTGCCACCATCGCGTATCCTACCCCAACCTTCAGTCCATGTCCCTTATCCATTCTTGGTCTTGCTTATCCTATCCATATCTTATCACTATCCATACACTCTTTTTCTATCTCTTGATCTTGATCTTACACAAAGACGCAAAATTTAAACATGGTTTCAAAAACCTCTTGACATGTCCCTCATGCCATCTTCCTACTTTACATTGTCATATCCAGTCTCTTGTCCCATCATGCAATAGCCCTTGAAAATTGCATCCATATTGTCTCCATGATAAAAGGCCTTTGTCTTCCCTCTATCCACCAACATTTCAGAAAGCCTATTTATTCACCTGTCATATTCCTTTCCTTGCTAGACACTGGGGGCAAAAATTAACAAAAAAAAATCACATAATGTCCTGAAAAAATTCATAAAAATCAAAAAATGTCCTAAAACAATCATAAAAAATTGAAAAATGTCCTGAAAAAATTCTAAAAATTTAAAAATGTCCTGAAAAAATCATAAAAATTGAAAAATGCCCTAAAAAAATCTTAAAAATTGAAAAATGTCCTGAAATAATCCAAAAAAATTGAAAAATGTCTTGAAAAAATTCATAAAAATAAAATAAAGTCCTAAAAAAAAAGAACAAAAAAATTGTAAAACCTCAAAAATGCAAAACAAAAACAAGCATTTTTGCAAAACAATAATTATTCCTTTTGTGCATAAGACAAGTCACTGAGCATTCATCCAACGACACTCACAATCCATTTCACACTGTGCTGTAATGAAATCATGCTTTAACCAGATGAACTTTTTCAATCAAAACCAAACATTAAAACTGATCACAATTGTCATATCAATCGAATATCAGTATCAAAATCATTTTTCCTTGTTTCTATTGTCATGGGTCTTATACAGGGTGTGGTATACTCGAAACCAGACTGTGTCCTATCTTAGACGGGGTACCGCATTTCCTGAAACCAGACAGCATGATCGTCCTATCAGCACTTTCAACTTTTGACAATGAAGATCAAGATTTTTGTCTGATTTGCTTGAATTTGTGTATCTTATCTTTTTATTGATTTATCTTTGGCTTCGATCATGTTCCTATGTTTCTCGATGATGTCATTGAGTGATTTAGAGTGACCGGGATGGCTCATGGTCTCCTTCTTTTTTGATTGTGATTGTCGTTTGTCTGTGATGTGTCTGTCTTTTGCAAAAAGGGTTGCATTTCAGCTCTGGCCTTCAATGCCATGATGCTACGCATCCATTTTGCTACATAAAAATAAAGGTTCTCACCTACAAAGTGCATTACTGAAAGCAAGTTTTTCGTCATCTCTAACTGTCCTCTATCTCATTTCTTACTAACATTTCTTCCATCAGTCTAGATAGTCAGTTCAATCTAGTGCTCCGATATCCAAACGCATATGTTGCATCTTGCATCCATTTGGTTAGTACATTTGCATTACATCGAGTATCATATCAAGCATTTTATCCATTTCATTTTATAAATGCATCAAAAATACATAAAAATACATCCATACATGTTCATAAACAAGTACATAAGTCATCCATACATAGAAAAATAACTACAAATCATAACACATTGCATCCCATCATATCGATGCCTATCATATCACATATCATAATAATATCGGAGTACAAAATTGGACTATCTGTCCTAAGTATGGCCCGCAGGCTGACTATATAATGTCAAACTACATAATGTCCACTGTCTGTCATAAGGAGCATGTGCCTCTGTCACTGGGTTCTCCGTCTATCCTCCTCATCCCTACCATGTCTCAAGTCCTGCTAATGTATCTCTATCAGTGCTTCTGAGTCTATGTCGTAAACATGAAGCAGTCGGGTCGGTTCTCCCGTGTGATCAATGGATACTGTCGACTCTGCATCACAATTGGGGCATATTTTTGTCAGTTTTAGGGTTTGCTCCTATGGGTTGCATTTCCTCATTTTCATGTCCGAATCAGGGTGTTTTTCATCTAATCTGACCTATCCTACCCTTATCCCCCCTTTTCAGATCGTTTGCATGTCATTTTGACCAAATTTAGGGTTTATATTGCACACTTGCGCCTGTGTCAAGGAACCTATGCCTGTGTCAGATAACCTACGCTTGTGTCTCCCTACACAAGTGCAGAAGACCCTACACAAGCGTAGGATTTTCCCTGCACAAGCACAAGAGTCCCTTTCTGCATCCCCTGTTGGCCCCGCAATGTCCCGCAAGCAATCAAAATTCACGAAATTAAAAACATGGGTTTTTGAGATCCATACCGTTGCTCCTGCATTGTTCAGTCGTCTGAATGTGTGTACACATTCTCCAAGGTGATCCGCCATTGGAATGTTCACCATCTCTCTGCAAGTGTCCTTGTCCAGATCAACAAATCCTCCTCTTTGGCTAGTACAAATGAGCAATTTTCACTCTCTTGGTCTCATTTATAGCTCTTTGTCATTACATAGATGGAAGTGCGTCCTCTCCATCTTATGTTGGTCATGGTCTTGTGCACCTTAAATTGCTTGTCCTTCATGCATCCGATCTCTGATTATCAGTCCATTCGATCCTATCATTCTTATCGATCAATTGGCCTCTTTGCTGCATGTTTCCGGCCAATTCCTCGAGGGGGCATGCATATGTCATTATCATTGTCTAGGCCATTTTTATTATTTTTCTTGGAAACAATGCTTAAAATCGCATTGTCTCAACGAGGGGCAAAATGTAGACACCTAAAAATGGTCAACGCTTGCGGAGTCATACTTTAACATTTGCGCATTGCCTCATTTTAGGTTTTTGCGTCACATTAACATTTCTCCTATGTCACGCACTTGGTTTTTATCATTTGTGAACATCGAGTCATTCTTCTACATTCTTCATTCATCTCTCTTTCGAATTTGGTCTTGTCGACAACAATCTTCAGTCATGATTTTGGTCGATCTTTGTCCTTGTCAATCTTGTCATATTGTGATCGATTCGTCATCGATCCTTGTCCTTTTCAATCATGTCAATTTGGTCAATTTGTCATTGATTTTTGTCAACCAATCTTAATCAAATCATTTATCACATTGTTCTTTTGTTGAATTCAAAATCATGATCAACATTAATTATCTTCAATCAGGACCTAATTGTCATCCTCGCATTGCTAATTCACCTTCTAGGGTTTCATGATTTAGTCATTTAACCTTGCTTATCATTTTCTTCCTTTAGGATTAATAAATTACTTATTTATCCTAAGTCTTCTCATTACAATTAAATCTTCATTTAATTGGCTAATTATTCCTCTTTGTGAATTAATTAATAAATGAAAGATTATTAATTAATTTACTTAATTTCTAATTCCTAATTTTCATCAATTTCAATTTTCTAATTTCTTAATTTATCCAATTTCAATTTCCTCCTATTTCTCTCCTAAATTCATGGAAATGACATGTTAATTTGTCATAAATTTGTCATAATTGACAATCAATCAATTTTGACATAGAAGTTGTCATAATTTGTCATAAATTATCAATCAACAAATTTTGCATAGAAAGTGCATAATTTGTCATAATTTGTCATAATTGACACAATTGATTTGCAATTTCCATTTTAATTGAATCATGCTAATTTGATTCATTTCTCCAATTTGTCTATAAATTGGATGATTTTCTTCAATCAAATCCCTAGCCAATAATTGGTGAGATCCACAACCAAACCATTTGAAGAGGAAAGAAGAACAATGGAGCCGCATGGAAGGAGCATTCAAGTCTGCATTTGGTTTGCATAATCTTTCATTTTTGAATGCTTTGTTTTTATGTCTCTATTGAGTGTTGTTTAGGATAGATTCATTGCAATGAATGCATTGGTGATTGAGCTATTATGTTTATCTTGTCTTGTGATGATTTCCTATTTCCTAACGTATAATGTCCTATCTTATTGCAGAAAAAACATTTTAAAGGAAGATTACCTCTATATTTTCTGGTACCTTTTGGAAGTCTCTTGGCAAGAAGAGCTTCAAACTCCATTAAACTATGTTCATCATCCATATCTCTACATTGCCTAGATTCATAACTAGTACTTACTTCTTTTTATTTTCTGGTTCTGACTCAGTCTTCTGAACATTGCCATCATAGATATTCAACTCATATGTAGTCAACTTTGCAATGATAGAGTCTAAGAATACCTTGGTTTTGTTGATAGACCTTAGCTCCTAAATACAAGAAAATCTGATTGCATAGACCAATAGTAATTATCTCAAAACTTTATTGAGAATCGTGGCATCATCAATTGTTCCACCAGTGCTCTTGATATCTCCAACCACAGTCTTGATCCTTATGCCATATTGCTGAATGGTCTCTCTTTCAACCATCCTCATGTCTTCAAATTTTCCTCTAAGGCTCTCTTCCTTAGCTTTCTTGACATCCTCATCACTATCATAAATGGTTTCCAGAGTGTCCCATACCTCCTTAGGATTGTCCTTGTCCATCAATGAAATCAATATCAGATAGGCTGCTAATAACGGCTTCCATGACTTGCCCATTTTCTTGAATCTCTCTGTTTTGATCATCGGTTAGAGTGCCAGTGGGGATAACATAGACATTCTCAACATAGCTCCAGTGTTGAGCACCCAAACTCTTGATATAAATCTTCATTCTGTCCTTCCATATTTTGAAGTTATCTCTATTGAACTTAGGACCTTCCCTCTTCATCATTAAAGCAAGATCTTTTACCTCAAGCGGTTAAGCTTATATCACCGAGGACCTGGAGTTTCTCTAATACCAATTGATGAATAATGATGAACAATAAATACCCTAATCGGTACTGATAGGGGGAGGGTGAATCAGTACATACAAAAACTTTTCAACAACTTATCAAGTTAAAACAATGTTAACCAATTGTCTTCATCACTAATCTTAACCATGACAATACTGGTTAAACCTAGTAAGACTTCAAACAGCTAAACCTAGAAAAACTAAATACTTCAAATAACATTCAACACTTGATAACTACTTCACCAATATATTCATGCATGTGTTGTATCAGTAATACCATAACCATTAGCTTTACATACATATTCACCAAAAACAAAGATTGCTTAATCATCACATGAAAAATGCATAACTCATGACACACAAATTTTGTACAAGGAAACCCAAATGGGAAAAACCACAATGGGGATGAATACCCACAAGATTGTTTTTGAACTCTTTTGAAGCTTGTTCTATTAGGAGCCTAGCCTGGTTAAAGACTTTACAATAAGGTTATGTTAGGAACCGATCCTATTAAAGATCTCTCGGTTAAGGGATGGCTATATACCCTGTTAGAGGTTGAAACCCTGTTAAAGGTTACCTTGCTAGAGGATTTGAAGAACTCAATGATCTTGAGTCACCTGGTTAGAGGATTTGCAATAAACTTGTTAAAGCTACCCAATAAAGGGATTTTCCTACTGTTGAAATGGTTAGAAGACAACAGGTAAAGCTCTGATATGATAATAGCACTACATGCTAAGGCAGATCCTTTTCAGCTCCTCTACTCTGCAATCACACTCTGCAGTTTTCCACTCTCTAATTTGGCAAGTATCTCATCACTCAGATACAAACACAATATTTGCCAACACAAACATTAACAAACATCATCGACCTTATAGACAACAATTAGGTCAGTAGCATAAACCCTAAACCCTAAACATTTTAGGTTTACAATTACAAGCAGTCCAATCCTAACCATTCAAACACTTTGCATAGAATAAAACAATCTCAAACAGATCACAAGTCATTCTGCATCATCCATTCTTCACCACACATGGAAATCAGTAACCCATCATGCTCTCTTCACATACCTCTAAGAAGAATGTTCATTCTCAAGGTAGACATTTAATGCAATTGATCTTCAAATCCATCACATACACAAAACTAATGTGGCATCTCGATCTCATCCATATCTCTTAGCTAACTCATCACAGAATGTCACTGGTTGAATCGCACAAGCTAGATTGCCAAATTGGAAACCCTAGAGCTGAGACTACCAAGTGGTAGTCACACTTAGTGAAACCCTGACACCGGTCCACTTCATCTCTTCATACCGGTTCACCTACATTTATTGACATCAATGACAACATACATTATCATCATACTAGTTCATCATATGCCAACACAATATCCTCCAAAAAATCCCATGGGAGGGAATACTGCTTATCAAAAATAATTACCATATTTGAAATACCAACAATAGATGGAAAATAAATACCAATAATATAATCAATTCGTACAACATCATTTTAATCAGGGTAATATGTAGCAACAAAATGAGATCCCTAATCCACCCCTGAATCCTTTTGCTAGGATACCTATGTAGTTGGATAGATATAGGCAAATTGATTTCATGGGAATCCAAGGTTACCCAAATGCAAGCAACAATGAGTTGAGAAATGCAGTGCCCAAGTTTTAAAGAAATAATGTAGTTATTGGTGAGGATCATATTAGAGCATTCCAAAATGTGATGGACAATTTTGAGGTAGAATATGATGATGTATTCACAAAGATGATCATGTAGTTATTCACTAATGATGCTCAGGAATGGTATAGAAGCCTGCCAGATATGTGAATAAGATGTTTTCAAAACTTCAAGAGAATGTTCAAAGACCAATATGGTGATAACTCTAACCCTAAGTTTGATTTTCATGAAATGACCAACACAAAGAAGGGCCATAATGAAGAGGTGTCCATCTTAAACAATAGCTTCATCAAGTTGTACAACAAAATACCCCCTCTTAAAGCCAATTGATTGTTATAAGCTAGGGTTATTGTTACACCAAAAGATTGACCTATCAATGCTCGATACAACCACTAGACTTATAGAATCCATAGGAGGTTGTTAAACCATGTCGTGAATCCTCGTGAAGGATGCTAGACCACTACCAACAATCCCCCTCCCAGTGTCACTCACTGCGGCCTGCATGATTCGAACCTATGACCAAGTTCTGATACCACTTGTTACAAGCTAGGGTTATTGTTGCACCAAAAGATCAACCTGTCAATTCTTGATACAACCACTAGACTTATAGAATCCATAGGAGGCTACTAAACCATGTTGTGAATCCCCGCGAGGGACACTAGACCACTACCAACATTGATCACATATGTTTGGTTTTATACTATGATGCATTTGATCCCAAAATTGGATATGGATTAAGGTATCCCCCAGCTCTGAGTGAAACATTCAAGGCTACCCTTACTATAGCAAATAATAGAAAGGATTTAGGTAAGACATCTAGTAGAGATGATGTTAGAATTTTGCGAAATCCTAAGGGACATCATAGTAAATAGCCAAAGTAGGAAGACAAGATAGACAAAGTTATGAGTTCCACAAAGGATTTAAACTACTAGATTGCAAGAAATGAGATGAGATTGTCACAAGACCAACCTAACTATCATAGAAATGATAGGCCAATATTGCATGATATACCATACAATACGAATTGGAATGATGAAAAACCTTTGAATAAAATTCAAGAGCACTCAAACAACAAGGAAACACTTGACCCTCTGAAAAAAAAGAGCACATTTTGTAGAGGACAATCCATGGTGCAATGTATGTGATATGCCACATTCTCAAGCCAAGTGTCATTTCTAAGGCAATGGAAAAATCAGATGAAGTATATGCCAGTTGCAGAGAGGATGATTTTGAACTTGATCATATGTAAATATGTTTTATCTTGGGATGTGCAATGATGATATAGGGTATTCTTCTTCTGAGGAAAATGGAGTAGAACTTGATGTTGATAACTAAAGAGAATAGAAGAGGGGATATGGTCAATAAGTCTTCTCAAATGATGATAATATGGATGAATATAGGATAAATACAACTAATGACCAATTTGAGGAGATAAGCCTAAGAAGACCTACCAAGGATGAAATTAGAGAGGTCACTGTAGCTGCAATTGCTTAGGATAAAAGTGACTACAATTTAAGAGCAAGGGGTGTCCTTCCTAATCAAGGAAGACCAAGAGGGATTTTCATGAAGGATAAGAAATCAGGCCCTAAAATGCATCATACTTCCCAAGGAGGTAAAGATAAAGGCAAGGCAATTAAGACCAACCAAACCCAACAATATCTCCCAAAGCCAAATCAAAAGTACAAAAGGATTGACAAAGAGATTGTAGAAGAGGCTCCTCCAAAACCCTTGGTGATAGTAGAGAAGGACAAGTAGCCAAAGATGGCTACACACAAGGATGCTAGTTCAGGTATTCCTAGTATAGTTTCATTTGATATGATTTAGACTTTACCATAAATAAAGATATTTGTCCCCTTATTAGAAATGATGAAAATAGAAGAGCATAGGGATAACGCATTGTCTTTGATCTCAAATGTTACAAATGCATGTCAAAAAATTAAGGGTGATGGAGATATTTTAGGAAATAAAAATGCTCAAGTGCATTTCATGTTGAGTCTAAAATTATGCAAATCCCAGAGGTATATTTAGGAGCTACCATAGCCAATAACCCTTCCCAAGTAGATCTAGTGTATTTGACCTTGTTGATCAACAATAAATATGTCAAAAATTGTATGATTGACTCTAGTGTGGCCATAAATGTTATGCCCTTCAGTGTCATAAAAGAATTAGGGCTATGGCTTGATAACAATTAGGGGAAATGTTATGCTATGGATAATAGGTCAATACCTGTGATAGGAATCCTAAAGGATTTAGAGGTTAAATTGGCCAATTTCCTCAAAACCACATATAAGGTGGATGTAATAGTAGTTGATGTCTCCCATAATTATAGAATTATATTATCAAGACAATGGATAACTATTGTAGGAAGCAATGCATAGTTAGATTTATCTTATGCCACTATTCTAATTAATGGACATAATGTCAAATTAGAGAGAGAGTCACTATCAAATACCATAGTTGAACACATAGACACAAACAATATAGTATGTTTTTGTGGTGTAGATATGGGGAACTTTAGGGTTGAACCAACCCAACCACTCCACCAAGATAGAGAACCTATTAGTGAATAAATCTAGAATGATCAAGAAGGGCTATGGAAAATGTACTTTGATAGGGCATGTAGTAAAGAAGGCTCAGGAGTTGGGGTAATCCTTATTTCACCTAATGGAAAAAAATTCAAATATTCCTTTCAGTTGTTCTTTGAGTGCACAAATAATGTAGTTGATTATGAGGCTCTTCTCTTGGGATTAAACTTGGGAATAAAGCATGGGATTAAAATTCTAACAGTGTGGGGTGATTCAGAATTGGTCATATCTCAAATTAGATCAAAGTATTCTTCCAAGAATAAAAGGTTGAAGCAATATAGGTGTGCTATCCGAGATTCGATAGATTTATTTGATGCTTTTAATATTAGTTGGGTTGAGAGATCAGAGAAAATAATGACATATTTTTTGGCAAATATGGCCTTGAAAAGAAATGACATTACTCTTGTTGGGATATCAAAAGTGGAAGTGAAGACTAGGCCATCCATCCCAGAGAACATCTATAACTGGCAAGTCTTTAACATTGTTGATGATTTACTCAGATTCCTTCATTGTGCAGATGAATATGAAAGACAAGGGATATCTTTTTGTGGAAGTTCTAGATGACAAGGATACAGTGTTTGGGAATGAGGTTGTTCAGTTAAAAACTAATAAGATACCTAAAGGGCTGGTAGCATTAGAGACGTTGTTTGATAGTAATGATACCATCTCTAGTTAACAAATAAGATTTGGAAGTTAATCTAGGGACTAAGTTATCCCCTAAGAAGGTTTATATTGGCAAGAAAATCAACCCATAGATTATAGCTATGTTGGTGGCTTTACTGAGGAAGTATAACCATGTTTTTGACTAGTCCTATGATAACCTGGAGGCCTATAAAGAAGATCCATTTCAACAGGAAATCCCTTTGGACTTTAATGCAAAGCCCTTTAGGAAAAAGAAAAGACCTTTTAACCTAGTGCTTATACCAAAAATGCAAGAAGAACTCATGAAGCTTAGAGAGAGTGGGATTATTAAGCCAATTAGAGATTCCACATGTGTGTCCAACTTGGTTCCTCTCCGAAAGAAGAATGGAGATATCAGGCTATGTGTGTATTTCAAGAACCTCAATATGTCTTCTCTTAAAGATAACTACCCACTCCCAAACATGGAGGCTATGTTGCAAAAGGTATCTGGTTGTGATTTTCTATCAATGATGGATAGTTTTTCAGGATACAACCACGTAAAAGTGAAATAGTTTGAGAAATATAAAATAGATTTTACCAATCCTTGGGGGACATATGTATATGTGACAATGCCTTTTGGAATGACTAATATGGGAGCTATCTTTGAAGGGACGTGGATGTGGCACTTTTATATTTTATTAATATTATCATGTTAGTCTAATAGAATGATTTGATTACATTCTCTAAATAAAGAAGAAGAACATAGCTTACATCTTGAAAATGTATTCACCAGGGCCATAGAATATGGTATTTCTTTGAATCCTAAGAAGTGTAGTTTTTCTATGACTGAGGGTAAGTTGCTAGGCCATCTAGTAGAAAAGGATGGGATCAAAATCCCCCAAAGAGGGTAGAAGCCATAGAAAAACTACTTATCTCAAAAATTATGAAGGTAATATAGTCAGTCTTCATTCAAATAAAATTTTTTCAAAGATTCATCCCCAACTTTGCTAAAATTGTCAAGTCTATTTCTAGGATGTTGAAGAAAGGGGCTAAAATTGGCTGGACTGTAGAAGCTTTAAACGCATTTATTTTCATTAAAAGGGCAATCTAAGAGGCCTCAGTACTAAAGTCTCCATATTTTGATAAGCCCTTCCAAGTTTTTTCTTTTGCCTCATTTCATATTGTTGCAACTGTTATACTCCAGAAGAATAATGAAGGGTATGGACATCACATTTATATTTATAAAAAATCACTCCAAGTTGTTGAATTTAAATATGACATAGTGGAGAAACACGCATATGCATTGGTCAAAACAGTTAAGGATTTCAGGCCATACCTTGTAGGGGATAAAGTCATAGCATATGTATCGAATGAAGTTGTGAAAGACATTTTTGTCCAGTTTGAAGTGACAGGAAGAAGATGCAAGTTGATAAATAAGATTCATCAGTTTAACATAGATATCCAAATTACTAAGTTGATTAGAGGGAAAGGTTTGGCAAAACTCATGGCAAAATAAAACCTAGAAGTTGCACAAGTAAATGTTTTATCTACTTTAGGGGACAATATATTTAGTCTCCAACACACTCCATGGTACACAAATATCATCTATTTTTTGAAGCACATGAGGTTCCTAGATGATTTGACAGAAAGCTAGAAAAGAACCCTAAAACTGAAGTCACAAACGTATGCTTCTATTAGTCAGGATCTCTATTATAGAGACAGAGATGGCATTCTATTATTTTGTTTGGATGAACATCAAGCATAGTTAGTATTAAAATACATGCATGCTAGAGTATCTAGAGGTCATTTCACAACAAATGTCATAGCCCATAAGGTATTGAGAGATGGTTACTTTTGGCCCACTTTCTTCAAAGATGCTCATGATTATGTCAGGAAGAGTGAACCATGCCAAAATTTCTTAGGGAAATTGAAGTATTCACGAGAATTACCACTCAAAACCATTGAAGTAGAAGCTCCATTTTACCAATGGGGCATTGATTTCATTGGTGATATAAGTGAAAATTCAAGTGGTGGACACAAATGGATACTTGTGGCTACAAACTATTTTACAAAGTGGGTGGAAGCTATCCCAACAAGGAAAGAAACTAGTAAAGTTTTCATTGATTTCTTGTTGAGAAATGTTATTGCCAGGTTTGGGGTACTCGTGAGGATAATAATAGAAAAATGCAATGTGTTTCATACCTAGAGAATTTTCTGATTTCTGTAAATCATATGAAATAAGCATATCCTATGCTTCCCCATATCACCCATGGGGAAATGGACAAGTTGAAGCTAGCAACAAGAGTATTATGAAAATCATCAAGAGGACTCTTAAAAAGAAAAAGAAGGCTTGGGATTTTAAGTTGAAAATGGTAGTATAGGTTGATGGGATAACAATCAAGAAGGCCATTGGTAAATCACTTTTTGAGCTAGTATATGGGACACAGGTCCGATTGCTAGTGAGTAATCTTTACTTGTATATAGATTTATCCATGAGAATGATATAGACATGCTAGAACCAATGAATGAAAGGATGGCATAACTTGTTGAGCTGGATGAGGATGGAAATGAATCCCACAAAAAGAATTCAAAGTTGCAACAAATAATAAAATATCTATTCAACAAGAAAGAATCAGATAGGAAGTTCAACATTGATGATTTGGTCCTGGTATGGAATGCAAGAGGTCAAGACAAGGGAAAACATGAAAAGTTTGAGGCCCTTTGGTCGGGTCCTGTTGGTGTCTATTTTATCATCTACCAAACATTAGAATAGGATACCCGAAGGTATTCTATCGTCTCTTGAAAAATCAGTACTGATTCCAAGGTCTATATGTGTGAACAAGCGACTTTAGTGGAATAGCTTCTTGGGTAGTGTATGCTGAAATTTCAAGGGGGACTTACGTTGACAAGTATCTTGAACTGCTGAACTTAGATAGATTTGAAAATTTTAGGCTCTTCTTTTTTGGGGGAATTTTCTAGGGTTTAGACTTTCAAAAGAAAGAGAAAAAGAGATAGGGTTTGAGGAGGCTAATCTAATTCTACGAATTCGGGAGATAGTATCAACTGGGTGCTCTCGAGAAACCAAACCTTTCTTCGCCACACTAGGGACAACTACACAAGGCTGGTGCAATCTTGAATGGGTTGTGCTTATGATCAATATGTTGGGATGCATGGGGGATGGGCTCAGACTAACTTTGCATGATAGAATAGAAATCATCCATTTACCAAAAGTATGAGCAGAGATACACCATCAATTGACACTTATCAAATCCTTCATTCAAATTAACAATGATGAAAGCAAATCTAAATTAATTCTAACTAAGTGTTGAGGCAATTGAAACCATGCAAATCATTCAAATAATAGAGATTACAAAGTAGCGCACGTGCAATATATTATCTAGAAATGACCTTAAGCAACAATACATCAAAAACCTCACACTCTCCAAATGAGAGGAGGTAGCCTTATATAGTTCTCAAAAATAAATGAATCGCCGAGATCAAACAATGATCAAGGGCCAGGATTGAAAGTCCTAAACCCTAATTAGGGTTTCCTAAAATACTATCAGTTCAAACAAATGAAAGAGTGACAAGTGGCGCAACTACTAATTTTACTGAGGTGAGTGGCCACTTTCTTCTTTTAGAGATTCAACGTATCTGGACACAATGAGCTTGACCTCCTCCATGGTGACTCTTGGCAAACCACCAATCTAGAAGTTGATGAAGTCCACATCATCGGCACATGTGGTGAGGATGCCTTCCCACTCAACTGCCTGGGTGAGGAAGTTGTCATTGATGGAGAGGAAGTTTGCAATCTTTGAAAGATCACCTTTGTCAATCATCCCTGAATCCCTGAAGAAACTCGCCTAAATCCTGGCTCTCAGGTTCTCTACATGTAAATGATTCTCCCTTAGGCTTCCCTTCTTCCAGATCTATGATGCCACATGGAATAGCTTGCCTAGGATCTCTCTAACACTTGCCTCTGTCTCAAAACACTTGGTCTCAGATTTCTTCAGAACCTCAATCCAAGTGACCAGAGTATAGTACCACATGTCAAAGTCATACCTGTCTCTTGTCTATATGATGCCTACATCCACTAAGCTTCTCTTTGACATGCCTCAGATAACCTTCAAATGAGGGAGTATTTTATTTTGAATTTCATCCACCTCTTCCCAATTAGATGCTAGATCCTGGATATGATCAATCAACAAATTAGTTGCCTCATGTGCCGATACTAAGTTTTCCACCAGGGTGTCAGCATGCACTGAAGTGTCTGAAATCCATTCTTTTTCTTGTGTGTACAAGCCCTTCATATCATCATAGTCCTTCATTGATCCTTGCTGAAGAGGCTGTGGTGGAGTAGCCGAGACTTCATGGTTGAGTGGGCTGGTAAGATAGAGAACATACTTCTTCCACTGTTGGTTCTCTTCTTCAACCTTCTTCCTCTTTTCCTTTTCATGATCTAGCCTTGCCTTCAGAATGTTGAAGGAGTCATCAAAGTATTGGACCTCTTGGTCCTGTGTGGGCTTACCTAGCTCTATGGTGGTAACCTTGTAATCATTCATGGTGACATTGTCTCTGGTCTTCCCTTCTTTGGGCACTGCTATCTGGACTGTCCTAAATCCGGCACTGTCTCTCTGAATTAGGGAAAACTTCCTGGGGGGTTTGGGTGGTTTAGCTATAGCAGGTTCATTCACCTTCTCCAAGAATGTTGTGGTGACCTCCTCGGTTGAGTGGGTCTCCTTGGGAACCTTGGGCTTTATCCTTTCTCTCAACCAATCCAGAATGGTTGATTGTTCTACAATGTTCCGATCAAACTCATCATCTGGCTCTCTAGGATTTGCTAGTATGCCATCCAAGAAGATTGTAGGTACTTCAATATTCTCTTTGTTTGGGCTTTGGAAGAACTCTTTCACTACTTCCTCAATTGGTTGGGAAAGCACTCTTACTTCATCATCGATCACATAGATGTTCATCTCTTGCTCCCCAGTTGCACTCTGATTAGGCGCAATGGAAGAAACACTTAGGATGGAGTGACTCTCACTGGATTCTCTTCTCTCACCCACAACCCTTTTCCCTATGACCTTTGTGGAGCTTCCAACCAACTCCTTCCTCTTTCGAGACCCAACACTTTTAGGATTTGGAACATCACCAGCGGAGGTACAAAGATCGACGGACAAAGTATCATCTACTCCCATTAATTCATAAGTCAAAGTCACGCCTTTGGCCTTCAACTATTTTGTCTTTTCAGACACCCACCATCTTGAGTACTCAACCACCGACCTCATGAGGTCTGCTAGATCTGATTTCTCTCCCTTTGTCTATTCTATTAAGACTAAGGGTTCATTTTTCATCTTTTCAAAGCCTGCTTGCTGAAGTTCTACATTTTCTTCTACCTGATAGGCAAGTCTGAATACTTCCATTGCTCTCACCATGCTCAAAGCAATTCTTGACCAGAATCTCTTCCTGATCTCGAGGTTGTCAGCTGCATTAGCCTGATAGTTTTCTAGATCCAGTCTATGCTAGAATGTTGTCCCTTCGATCTTCTTTATCCTATGGAATGGATCAAAATCCTTTCTTGCCTTGTATTAATAGAAGGGATACCAGGCCAACTCCTTCTCCATGGTGGCAGTAGCTTGTGATGATGGACATGTTTCCAGCCCATTACCAATGGTGAGTGAGGACATTCCTACCTTTTTCTGCTTATCCCTTTGAATCACTATATACTCCTCCAATTGTCTTAGAACCTCGAGCAACACCACTCAGTTGGTAGGGTAAGTCAGAAGCTTGTATGGAGGCCCAGAGAATCCCTGAATTCAGAGGTAAGTGAATTTTGGATATTGTATGTACCAACACCTGAACCGACAGATGAAGTCCATAGACTCCTAAGAGAGCCTCTAGTGCAAGCCACCTTGAAGTGTCTGGATGATGTGCATCAGGAAGGTATTATTTACTCTTTTAAAATGGAATTTCTCCTCCATGTGGAGATGGGGATAGCAATCATACACTGGAAACTAGTTCTCCTTGTTCCCAAATTCTCCTCTACAAGTGAGACCTTTGTATCTATAGGTCCTGGCCAATGAATAAAACAAGTAAGAACTCATGAAGAAAGTCCTATTCATCTCCAAGTTCCTTAGCTAGTTGTCTAGGTTTTCACTGATCATCCGAGCCCAGTCTATCATCCTTGCTCCATTGATTATTTCATTAATGAAATAATACATTCATGGTTCGAATGGAGCTCCTTGAGGATTTCCTATTATTCTGTTAAGTAGGACAATCATGTCCCCAATGTCCTCCTTGAGGTATGCTCGCACTAGGATCTTTCTATGGAGTTTGGAGGCGCCCTTCCTCAGCTTGTCTAGCTAGGAATGATTAACTATGGCATCTTATTCCTCTAGCTGGTCCTGGTAC
The DNA here is from genome assembly GCF_030272615.1 of Cryptomeria japonica. Classification (NCBI taxonomy): domain Eukaryota; kingdom Viridiplantae; phylum Streptophyta; class Pinopsida; order Cupressales; family Cupressaceae; genus Cryptomeria; species Cryptomeria japonica. Next base: position 147,179,296 of record NC_081406.1, on the reverse strand, counting down.
AAATTGTCAGCTTCATCCTTTGTGATATACACTATGTTGTGGTACTCTGGGATCCTGAAGGCCTCTCTGATGGCCTCATTGCTAACATTTGCAAGCACTCTTCCATTAGGTGCAAGAATGGCCTTACTGATGGGGTTGTAGTGTTTGGCACATTTGACTACTAGTTCATTGCATTACATGGTGGGGAGGAAGCCAATAACATGCACGATACCACTCTTCATCATCTTTCATGCAATGGTAGTAGGTACAAGGTTGTCCAGACCAAACATTTGCTTCTTTAGCTCCCTTAGATTGATGTGTCTGAGGTTGGTGTCGCTGATGTTCTTACACTTTGAAGTCATCCTTGACTCTAGAGGAGCATCTTTGTCTACCTAGAATTTCATAATGTTTAGGGCTTGCAGGCAAACAATAGAAATTTTAAAGTTAGAAAATGATTTGCAAAGTTTTGAAAATAATGGGGCTGCAAAATAGCTAAGTGTTGGAAAATTTTCCATTTTTTATTCTCATACTTAGCCATAAAAATCAAATTTTCACCTTAAAACCCTCAGTCTTAAGGATGGTTATGGTTACCACCAAGTGTCAAAACTTTCAAAAATTTCATACTTAGCCAAAAAAATTATTTTCTTCCTCTAAATTTTTTTGAAAAAATCATTTATTAAATTCTAGAAAATATTCAGAAAATTCACAATTTTAATTTCACCTGACTTGGATAGAAGTAAGGCTAGAATTTTCTCTAAAATATTCAGAAAATTCAGAAAAGTTTGGATGATTCTTCCTCATACTAGTTGCCTTTCTCTAGAAATCTATAAACCTTTTGCCAAAAAATATTATCCAACTTCCAGCAATATTTAGAATTTTCTCTAGATGATCTTCAAACTGACATACTTTACTAAGCTCTCCTTAGTAACTTTGAACTTCTTGTTGTAATAGTGAAGTTGATAATGAAGTATTTGTAGACAAGGTTAAATCTTCAAGTAAAACCCCTAAAATCATCCAACTCATACTTCTAATTTTAAAAAAAACTTTCCATTTTGATTTAAGTTTGAAGATATTCATCAATTCTCCAATATTCCCTTTCAAAAAAAAACTTTCCATTTTGAAATAATATCTCAATAATTTTCCAATATTCTTTTAATATTCTCTTTTTCCAAAAAAAAATTTCCATTTTGGATTTATTTTGAGGATTTTTAATAATCCTTAGATATTTTCTTCATTTTTTATTTAATTTTGAAATATCAGTGAATTTTTGTGACATCACTGGCATCTTGTTGATTTTGTTTGACTTTTCCATGCGTAGGTGGACTTTTGAAATTTATCTCCATCTTCTCCAAGGTATGGCAGACTTTGGAGACCTCTCCTCATGGCTCTCTTCAAGGCAAAATTTTTGGCTAAGGCATGGGGCAGACTTTAGCCTTTGTTCCTACATGGTGAAATTTTGGCTAAGGCATAGGGCGGACTTTGAAGGTATCTCCTCATGGCTCTCCATCAAGGAAAAATTTTGGCTAAGGCATGGGGCGGACTTTGAAGGTCCCTCCCCATAGCTCTCTTTACCCTTGGCAGACTTTAAACTTGGCACCTCCTACCTTGCTCTCTTACTTTGGCGGACTTGGGAGAGGGCTCCTACATGACCTCCATCTTGGGCAGACTTTGGTGGTGGCTCGCATCTTGGGCAGACTTTGGTGGTGTCCCCAACTTGGGTGGACTTCTATCACTCCTCCTCCTTAGCCTCCCAACCTTGGCAGACTTTGGAAGGCTCTCCACCTTGGCAGACTTTAGGCTAGGCTCCCACCTTGGTGGACTTTAAACCCATCCCCTAAGTGGACTTTAAGCAACCTCCGCTTGGGCGGATTTTGGAGGGCTCTCTACCTTGGGTGGATTTTGGTGTTAGCTCCCCCATGACCTCTCTAGCCTTGGCCGACTTTGGTGAGTGCTCCCACATGACCTCTCTAGCCTTGGGCGGACTTTGAGCATAGCTCCTTCATAACCCTCCTAGCCTATGGCAGACTTTAGAATGTTGGCCATCATGGCCTCTTTAGGTTGGGTGGACTTTGGAGAGTGATCCCACATTGTCTCCCACATCATTGATGGAGTTTGAACCTACAATACTTCAAAACCCTTGTTAGCCAGACTTAGAAGAATTTTCAGAGAAATTTCAAAATTTCACAGCTTAATTAAATTTAACCGGATTAACTTGAAACTTGAAATCCATGCCTAGGTGGATCATCTAAAGCAGCAAAAAGCCTAAAATGTAGGGATTTAGCATTTTTAGGTCAAAACTTGGAATTTTCCAGTTCTAGTCAAAGCTGGTCAGTGGTGCAAGTGTAAACCCTAGGTTTGCATCCCGAAAAAGCAAAAAGCCTAAAATCTAGGGATTTAGCTTTTTAGGTCAAAACTTGTAATTTTCAAGTTCTGGTCAAAGCTATTCAGTGGTACAAGTGTAAACCCTAGGTTTACATCCCAAAAAAGCCAAAGGCAGACATCCCTAAAAAATAGGAAAAACTTTCTATAAAAAGCCATACCGAGGATCGGGCTGAAAATGCCAAAAACAAAACTTCCTAGAAATAGGAAAAAGCAAAAAAAGCAAACTTTCTAAAAGTAGAAAGTTGTCCAAATTCACCCAAATGAATTGCGATCTTCGTCCTTTGGCTTTTCTAAGCACTCTAGTGGTGTTCACACTTTGGAGTCACATAACTTGCAAAAACTAACTTTTTATCGTAAGGGCCTGAAATGCTCTGAACTGGACAAGGCTTGGTGAAACTGCAGTAAAAGGTCACATGACACTTAACAAAACCCTAGAAAGAAGGAAGAGAGAGGGTCCCCATTGGCTATGGGGCGATGTGTGAAAAAGGTCACAACATCTGGCGACTCCACAAGAAAAATGTTCCTGAATATTCCTAGGATAAAACCCATTCTGAATATTGAGAATCAAAAATTAATTATAACTAACTTACCTACCGGCCTGGAAGGGCATTCAAAAAGTAAAGAGGAATCCTAAGTTGTTTCAAGATCTTCCATCCTTCAATTATAAGTGTGTGCAAAATGCATTCATTCTCATCGCTTAAGATCATTATGACTCTTTGGTTCCATCATGGCAAGTTGCATAATTTTAAGTGCTTTGCCTTAACTCCAAAAGCATCTTGTTATAGAGCCTCATTGCCATCAAGAGTCCATAGCCTCGATGAGATTATCTCTATAATCTCACGGAGATTTCTCTACTTTCGGCAATTTATACTTTGATTCGAAGGATACACCTATAGAGATTTCCGCACACCTCAAAAGCCAAGTGTTTTGATTTTCTTTTCTTTCTTTTCATCTTTCTTTTGATATTCTTTTCTTTTCACACATTTTCACACTTTGGCTTGCAAGCAATGAAGCTTACTACGGGCTTGAGTATTATAGTGGCACTAAAGTAAGACTTTTGACGAATTTCTTTAGGTTTTCTTGCCATAACTTCACTGTGGGAGGTCAAAAATGACTCAGAGGATTCTTAAAGTGTACAAGATATAATGACTAAAAGACTCAGCATCGAGATACAACTGATGATTCCCTTTCTAGTCAAATGCTCATCCTAACTTCTAGATACTTTAGAAACACTTAATCTAAAGTTTTAAAAGTTCTTCACAAATATTCATCAAAGGAATACCCCAAACATAGCTTAGCGGGGTCAAACCAATGTGTGCGTGTTAGGAAACATCACCTTCTCACCAAAGGGAATCCTCTTTTATTACTAAACTAAAGCACGCGGAAGCAAGCAAAAGAAAAAAAACTAAGAAAACTAAACTAAGGAAATAAAAACAACTAAACTAAACACACAACCAAAGCAAAACTACCCTAGCTATGTACAAACAAATTCCACCACGAAACTCAAGGCATGAAATAATGTTTCAGGAATTGCCCATTAATGGGCAAAGGAATGTCATCACATGTCAAAGTCTTTAACCTGAAAGCATTCTCTCCTAGTATCTTGGCAATTTGGTATGGTCCCTTCCATAAACAATCAAACTTGTCATGATCTCCTTTTCATTCATGGGGTTTATCCCAATACAGGACCAAATCGGAGATCTTGAAAGCTTTCGTAGTGGCTCATCTATCAAACCATCTTTTGACTGTCCCTTGGTACTTGGCAAAATTCTCCAGGGCTTGATCTCTTTGCTCTTCTAGAAAAAGCAGTTGGGAGAGATGAATTTGGACTTTCTCTTCTTGATCCAAAAATTCTTGCATGAACTTTAGAGTCGGGATTCTTAGTTGGATAGGGAAAATCGAGTCCTATCCGTAGACTAGATGGTATGGGGAAGTGCCCAGAGATTTCTTAGCTCTTGTTCTATCTGCCCATAGAGAAAATCTCAATTATGTATTCCAATCTCTCAGGTTCTTATCAAGCAACTTCTTGATCATATTGAGCAAATTTTTATTAGTTGACTCTACCAGTCCATTACCCTGGGGGTAGTAATTCAAAGAGAACTTCAAAGTGATGCCATAATCGAATGCCCAGTTGGAAAACTTTAGAGAAGTGAAGGTGGAGCCATTATCGCACACTACAGCATGAGGGAATCCAAATCTAGTGATAATATTCTCTTCAAGGAGCTTGATCACTGTATCTGTTGTCTAGTTCTTTAATGGCTGGACTTTAGACCACTGGGTGTAGTAATCGATTGCTATCAGGATGTACTTGTGTTGCATTGATGATGGTGGGTTTATTGCTCCAATAAAATCTAACCCCCACATGGCGAATGGTCTTACCTTTGTGATTGGTTGCAATGGCATTGCGGGGTTCTTTTCTCCAATAGTGGCAACCTGAAAAATGTGGCATGTCTTTACGTGTTCATAGGTATCCTTAAAAACAATAGGCTAGTAATATCCTACCCTTTAGATTTGAAAGGCAATGGCTTGACTCCCTCCGTGGCCCATTCCAAACTTAGAATGGAAATCTTCTATTATTCTCTTGGCTTCATCGTACCCAACACATCGAAGGTATATACCTTCATGATTCTTTCTGTAGAGCACTGATCCTTGGAGCATATATCACTGGCACTTGAGTCTAAAGGCTTGTTTCTGTGCAGAATTCATGGGAGTGGGGTATTTGTGGTCTGTTAAATATGACATGATATCATAGTACCATTCTTTCTAAGAGACATCAGTCAAGACATATGTCTGTTGTATTAGTCTAGGTCCTTCGACTGCCATAGCCTACATTAGAGCGTACCCTTAGACTAATTTCATTAGTTTTAACTCTACATCATATTCTTGGATGGTGGTGACCCACTTTCCTCCCCTTTCCCCTAGCTCGTTCTACATCAGGAGTGTTTTAACTATAGCATCAGGTACAATGGCAAAGATCTTACTCCTTAATATATAGTGCCTAAATTTCTTGACAGGCCTCACTAATGCATAAGCCTGCTTTTCAACACTTGGATATCTCAACTCTGCATCTTTGATAGGCAAGCTCATAAAGGCTATAGGATTCTCTTCTTTTTCCTCTATTTGCTATGTGAGTATTGTGGCACATGAATGTTCAGATGCAAAGGAGTACAGGTAGAATGGATTTGTGTAGTCTGGACTGACCAAAACTAGTGTGTTGGCTATAGCCAACTTTATTTCTTCAAATGCTTTCTTTGATGACAGTGTCCATTCCATCTTTGCACCCTTTTTCAACATCTCATTTAAAGGTTTTACTATCTTGGCGAAACCGGTGATAAATTTTCTGATGAAATTAATCTTTCCGAAGAAAGACCTCAGCTCCTTTTGGCTGGATGGTAAATTTATCCTCAAAATAGCATCAATATGCTCAAGGTCAATCAATATACCCTTCTCTATGATCAGGTATCCTAATAGCTTTCCTTCAGTGACCCCAAATATGCATTTCTTTGGGTTTGAGGAAATCCCATACCTTCGACATCTCTAGAATATCTTCCTTAAGTCTTTAATGTGACTCTCTCTTTCCTTTGAGAATATAGTAAGATCATCCATGTAGATGATTATACTCCTCCCAATCAGCTCTCTGAAGGTGATATCCATAGCTCTCTGGAATGTAGCTCCAACATTGATTAGCCCAAAAGGCATTCTTTTGTAAGTAAATGCCCCCCATTTTGTGGTGAAGGTAGTTTTCAGTCTATCTTCATATTCCACAAGTACTTTATTATAACTTGAGTATCCATCTAGAAAGGACATCATCTGCGAACCATTCACAATTTGTAATACTTCATCGAGGGACGATAGGGGGTAATTGTCTTTTTCGGAGGCTTTATTCAAATTTTGAAAATCAATGCATAGTCTAATTTTTCCACTCTTCTTCCTGATTGGGACCAAGTTGGTGACCCACGTCGAATGGCATACTGGAAATATGATCCCTGCTGTTAGCAACTTTTTAACTTCTTGGTGTATAAGAGGTTCTAGTAATGGGTTGACTAGTCTCTAGCATTGCCGAAAAGGTTTACTGTCCTGTTTGAGAGGAATTGTGTGCGTAATGATAGAAGTATCATAGGTCCTTAGGTCCTCATAACTCCATGCTATGATATCAGAATATTATTTTAAGGCTTGAATTATTCCGACCCTTTCTTCTGGTGTATAGATTTTACCTACGTACACATTTTTCACATTATCCTCAGTCCCCATATTGACTTTTTTGAATTGGTCACCATTAGTCTTTTGACCTTTCATCTCATTAATTTGGTCTTGATCATACATTCTTTCCATCTGTATCATTCCTTTAGGGATGAAATTTGTTTTCAAGTTCAAAATATCGTCATCATCTAATTCTGCTTGTTCTCCCATTTCCTCATCATCAATTATTTGTGCTATAAATGTGTCTGAGCTTGTTAGAAATTCTTGGATCTGACCATCATCTTTGAATACCTAAAAATTTGTGATGTTATCTAGGATTAAGGGATTTAGTGACAATTCTATGGAAGATGATCCATATTTCCTATGGTAAGAGGTTCCAGTGAACTAGCCGCTTGAGCTAATGTGTTCACAATTTGGTTATCTACTCGCCCTACTGACTGGATGTTGAAGGCATCAAATCTTTCTAAAGATCCCAGACTCTGTTATAGTAATCAAATAGCCTCTTATCATGGCAAACATATTACTTTCTCACTTGCTTGACTACTATCTTTGAATCACCATAGGCTTGTACCGTTTTAACTCCCTTACTTGTGGCGAACAATAATCCATGAACTAGTGACTCATACTCAGTTACATTGTTCGTGTAGAGCAATTGGAGTTGGCGAGCTATGAGAAACATCTCCCCATCAGAACTGGTTAACTTAAAACCAATTCCTACCCCTTTCTTAGAATAGGATCTGTCAAATCTTAGGATCCATGCCATCTCTTCATATTGAGACCATACTGAAACTTTCTCTTTCACTTCCTCCTATGGGGGTGGTAGATTTTGGATTTCCATGGTATTTCTGTTAAATTCTTCTAATATCTGGTTGATCTCACCTTCAACCTCTTGTTCAACTATACGATAGGATGGTGAAGCTTGTATTTCAAAGGTGCGTCTCCAATGATCTTGTAGTTGATCTTCTTCCATATTTACCTCTATATTCCGCTAAGGCTCAGAGAATCCCTGATGGACTTGTCTACTCTCGGTGTCACTTTTGAGATCTACAAATTGTTGTAGCATCTGATGAACCTCTGTGATTACTTTGTGACATTCTTTACAAGTGAATTCTGAATGAGATGTGTCATGAACCCGACACCAATTGGTGAACAATAGCTCATGAATCTTACTCCTCATCTCAGCTCTTTGACAAATGTTCATCCATATGAATTCTTTGAAACTCTTGAACAATATTTTCTCTTTATCTGGATCATCAATCACTGTGAAGTCAGCTCCATTTCCATTGGCTTCCCCTATGGAGGAGGCTTGTAGTGTCAGAATTTCATTTGCCCTAGGTGTGTAGGACCCTAGGTCTGTTTCAAGGAGCAATATTTCGTTATTTTCTCCATATTTTGTAATCATTAGTCTAAGTCTTGGGTTACTATAAAATTTGACTTGATTGGGAACCCCTTTCCATGGCAACCACATGTGAGAGAAGTCAGTGGAGATGTATCCATTCAGTCTTCTGGACCAATCCCTACTTAGAAACATGCCATATCCATCTCGGATGTCTACGATAGAGATATCAATGCAACTTTGCACTCTCAGGTCTGCTACCAATTGCATGTGAATATTCTTGAGCTCTCCCATCACAAGTACCTCAATATTATCTAGCTATGTGACTTTCTTATTAGTCTTTGCTAAAACAAGTCCTAATTTTTGACAAACGGCCAGTGGCATTACATTGTTTGAGGCCCCAGAGTCTACTAGGCAATTATGCAACATTTTACCAAATATCCTTACCGACAATAGGAATGGAGTAGGTTCATCTTTTCCTTGGTAGAAAACTGCTTGGTTCTTTCCTGGTTCCTCTTCTTTCTCTTTGAAGGGAGAATCCCCACCATGTGAGCTCTGTGATAATTCTTTTGCTAGAATTTATTCCTGGGATATGTTTGTGTCCATAAGGACTTCTTTTGGTGTGATGCTTTCTTGGTTTTCAACTGAAGTCTGCATCATGTTTACAAAATTTGGAGATTGTTGTGAGACATCGAATGATACAACATTGGTATTAGTGGGAACATTAACTATCCCTCTATTTACTGCATTTGGTTGAGGGATTCTTGGTGCCACAACTTTAGAAATACTACCAAAGATTGTTTCTCTAATTTTGTGGATTTTCATCAATTCGATCAAAGGCAGACTGACTTTTATCCTTTTGAATTATTCTAACACAAATTAACTTAGCCTCTTTAGTTCCTCCTTAGGGTTGTCTTTTGTCTGGGTGTGAACAAGCCATAGCTAGGGATTTGTTAGTTGTCTTTGGTCAACTTGATGGGAACTGATAGGTTTTGAACCACTGGGTTGGACATTCTACTAGTGATATTCAAGAGAATCCCTAGGAGGTGTTGGTGCATTGGTAGCACTGGGATTTGGTGGGCTCTGAAAGTTGTTGGGGGAATAGATGTGGTTAGAGGCTCAATGTATCGAGTATTCCTTTGGTATACGCAGGGTTGATTTCTGGACATTTAATGGAATGCTTGTACTTCCATAGTGCCTTCAACCAAAACACTATCATATAATGGGGAGAAGTTATAGCCATTGATGGTGGTTGGCTAGTTTGATACTAATTGGACTTCAGGCTTAACCTGACCTTATGGCAGTTCCATGGGGCTATTAGCAGAAGTAGGTGGGAATCTTTCATTAGGCTAGCACGATGGACCATTCTGGAATGGGGACTTGACATTTTTTATGACCAAAGCTTGATCATATCTTGTTACAGGAACAATCTCATACCCAGTTGGCAGAGCTTCTTCTACTCCTGAATTCCTTCTCTCGCTTTGGAAAATGTCTGCTGCTACCTAGAATTCATGGCATTGTAACTCAGAATGTTGATCAGTAATGTGCAACCTACACCATCCTGATAGTGTAGCTTCTGCTAGGAATACTTTGTCTATGGGACGACTGTCTGCAGCAGGTTGGCTATCCAAGGGGGAGGCTATAGTACCATTGTTGGGCCCAGTATTCCATGTTCTCTTCTAGGGAACCTGATTATTGTTTCAGAAATTCTGATTATTCCCTTGGTAGTTTTGATTGTCTCTTCGAAAATTTTGACCGTCTCTTGTATATCCAAAAGAACCTTGTCTCGGATGATTTCCTTGATAATTTCTCTGCATTTGGTTGTTTTGTCCTTTCAAATAGGTTACTGTAGTGTCGCAAATTGTACGCACTCGCTAGGGTGGTACAATTTCACACCTAGTTTAGCACCCGCCTTAGTGCATTTTGCATTCTGCATTGCATTTCTCCTTAAGCACTTAATTAATCAAATTAATTAGGTCTAAAGTCTTATTTCATCATTCTCTACATCATAAAGTAGGGCCCTTTCACTAAAGCGCGCCCTTCGCATTTCATTTCTTCAATACATCACTTAATCAAAAACCCTAATTAAGTCCTATTTCGAACTTGGGGGCTTGGTTTCGGGGTCTAAAAGTCTCGAAATCACCTGTAACTTCAGGATTCTCTCTAAAATTATCATATCCGACGGCCCTGAAAATTTGGTGAAAAGTTGTCGGGACCATGGCACCCATGCAACATGGTCCTGGACATTTTTCCTGAAATTTTGGGAGCACGATCCAATCATAAAACAAAGCTTAACCCCAAGAAATTGGCGGGATATTCAATCTCTAGGTCGGCCAAAATACGAATTTACGACCTAGGGTTTCATACATAAAAGCTCTCTTTCCTCATTTGAAGGGATGGGATTTTTGTTTCCAGGAACTTCATATGCAGCGAAAGAGCAGATCTTTGAAGACTTCAACAACACTCAACATTATTCTATCAAGCATCTATCAAATTCATTCATTCATCCAATTAGGGCTTGGAAGACATTGAAGAACAATAGGAGATTACCGACTGAAGATTGGCTTGTACTCCTCCCTTGAGGGTTGGGTATGATTTCATATTGTTTTCATGTCCTTACATAAGCTTTGATATATCATTTATTCATGCTTTAGATCACATTGTATCTTGATTTAGAGCATTTGCATTATCATTTACAAGCAATTAGGGTTTACTTTCTAGGTTGCTCTAGTTTGCTTTCTTGCATTTTGGACCTTGCACACACACTAGGTCTGCACACACAATACATTTTACAAAACAACTTGGCTATTCGTGGAGGTGGAAATCACCAAAGTAGGGGTTTGACTAAGGCAAAACCCTATATAGCCGCCCTTCCCCCTTTTTAGATATTATTGCAGGTTTCGGGATTCGGATGACGCCGCAGGACACAGATCCGGAAAGAGGAGACTGAGATAGAGCTCTGTGTGCAATTGCAGCTCAGAAGACTGGGACAGAGGCGCTGGGCGCCCTGGTCCTCCGGACAGACAGCTTTCCGACAGTTTCTAGACAGTGTTTCAGGGTGCAAAATAGTGGTTTCCGGTGCAGTTTTCAGGACAGTGGCGCCCGCGCCCTCGTCCCGAACATTTTCAGTCTGATTTCGACTCCAGGTACATATCTGCATTCTTATTTTATCCTTACATTTACAGCTGTTCATTGTTTAATCTCAATTCTGCAAACGTGTTACTAGTTCATACTTACATTTCGAGGTTAGGGTTTGAACTTGTATCATTTTAGCTTTCAATTTCAACAAGGGAATAGAAATCCTAATAGATATCCCGTGGCTCTCTCTTTCACCAAAAGAAGTAGCCAACCGTGCAATATCTCTAGGCTCTTTCGTATTCCGCAATGTGTGTCAAAAGTTAGGATTAGGGTACATTGTCCTAGTCTCACTTTTTCCCCTACACAGTTACCTCTACTAGCAGTTTCTTTACTTGATTGATTAATTCCCTCATTTCTTCTTTCTCCTCTGAGGTTCGACTTGAAGTTGTCATGTTTTGGAGATATACCGGTTGCAACGGAGGTACTTGTGAGACTAGATTTCCATGATGAAGAACCAATTGATTACTGGCTATGGGGATTTGGTTCATCACCAGAGTATTCTGAGACAATGCTCTATTGATATTTTGGATCTGTCCCTATGCAGTGGGATTTCCTAGATAATTCAAGGGTCCTGTAGTGGCACCTACTTCTAGATCATTGCTGACAAGGGAAAACATGGGAAGTTTGAGGCCCTTTGGTTGGGTCCTATTGGTGTTTGTTTTATCATCTACCAAACATTAGAATGGGATACCCGAAGGTATTCTATCCTCTCCTCAAAAATCACTACTGATTCCAAGGTCTATATGTGCGAACAAGCGACTTTAGTGGAATAGCTTCTTGGGTAGTGTATGCTGAAATTTCAAGGGGGACTTACGTTGACAAGTATCTTGAACTGCTGAACTTAGATAGATTGAAAATTTTAGGCTTTTCTTTTTTGGGGGAATTTTCTAGGGTTTAGACTTTCAAAAGAAAGAGAAAAAGAGATAGGGTTTGAGGAGGCTAATCTAATTCTACGAATTCGGGAGATAGTATCAACTAGGTGCTCTCGAGAAACCAAACCTTGCTTCGCCACACTAGGGACAACTACACAAGGCCGGTGCAATCTTGAAGTTGTGCTTATGATCAAGATGTTGGGATGCATAGGGGATGGGCTCAGACTAACTTTGCACGATAGAATAGAAATCATCCATTTACCAAAAGTATGAGCGGAGATACACCATCAATTGACACTTATCAAATCCTTCATTCAAATTAACAATGATGAAAGCAAATCTAAATTAATTCTAACTAAGTGTTGAGGCAATTGAAACCATGCAAATCATTCAAATAATAGAGATTACAAAGTAGCACACATGCAATATATTATCTAGAAATGACCTTAAGCAACAATACATCAAAAACCTTACACTCTCCAAATGAGAGGAGGTAGCCTTATATAGTTCTCAAAAATAAATGAATCGCCGACATCAAACAATGATCAAGGGCCAAGATTGAATGTCCACAACCCTATTTAGGGTTTCCCAAAATACTATCAGTTCAAACAAATGAAAGAGTGACAAGTGGCGCAACTACTAATTTTATTGAGGTGAGTGGCCACTTTCTTCTTTCAGAGATTCAACATATTTGGACACAATGAACTTGACCTCCTCCATGGTAACACTTGGAAAACCACTAGTCTAGAAGTTGATGAGGTCCACATCATCAACACATGTGGCAAGGATGCCTTCCCACTCAACTGCTTGGGTGAGGAAGTTGTCATCGATGGAGAGGAAGTTTGCAATCTTTGAAAGATCACCTTTGTCAATCATCCTTGAATCCCTAAAGAAACTCACTTGAATCCTAGCTCTCTAGTTCTCTACTTGTAAATGCTTCTCCCTTAGGCTTCCCTTCTTCTAGATTTTTGATGCCACATAGAATACCTTGCCTAGGATCTCTCTTACACTTGCCTCTGTCTCAAAACACTTGGTCTCAGATTTCTTCAAAACCTCAATCCAAGTGGCTAGAGTATAGTACCACATGCCAAAGTTGTACCTGTCTCCTATCTGTATGATGCCTACATCCACTAAGCTTCAATTTGAAATGCCTTAGATAACCCTAACATGAGGGAGTATTTCATTCTGAATATCATCCACCGCTTCCCAATTGGATGCTAGATCCTAGATACGATCAATCAACAAAGAAGTTGCCTCATGTGCCGATACTAAGTTTTCCACCAGGTTGTCAGCACGCACTAAAGCATTTGAAATCCATTCCTTTTCTTGAGTATACAAGCCCTTCATATCATCATAGTCCTTCATTGATCCTTTCTAAAGAGGTTATGGTGGAGTAGCCCAAACTTCATGGTTGAGTGGGCTGGTAAGATGGAGAACATAGTTCTTCCACTATTGGTTCTCTTCGTCAACCTTCTTCCTCTTTTCCTTTTCATGAGCTAGCCTTTCCTTTAGAACATTGCAAGAGTCATCAAAGTATTGGACCTCTTGGTCATGGGTGGGATTACCCAGCTCTATGGTCGTAACCTTGTAATCATCCATGGTGACATTGTCTCTAGTCTTCCCTTCTTTGGGCACTGCTATCTAGACTATCCTAAATCCGGCACTGTCTCTCTGAATTAGGGAAAACTTCCTGGTGGGTTTGGGTGGTTTAGATACAGTTGGTTCATTCACCTTCTCTAGGAATGCTGCAGTGACCTCCTCGGTTGAGTGGGTCTCCTTGGGAACCTTGGTCTTTATCCTTTCTCTCAGCCAATCCAGAATGGTTGATTTTTCTACAATGTTCAATTCAAACTCATCATCTACCTCTCTTGCATTTTCTAGTATGCCATCCAAGAAGATTGTAGGTGCTTCAATTTTCTCTCTGTTTGGGCTTTGGAAGACCTATTTCACTACTTCCTCAACTAGCTAGGAAAGCACTCTTACTTCATCATCAATCACACAGATGTTCATCTCTTGCTCCCCTGTTGCACTCTGATCAGGTGCAATGGAAGCACCAATTAGGATGAAGTGACTCTTGCTAGATTCTCTTCTCTCACCCACAACCCTTTTCCCTATAACCTTTGTGGAGCTTCCAACCAACTCCTTCCTCTTTCGAGACCCAACACTTTCTGGATTTCGAACATCACCAACGGAGGTACAAAGATTGATGGACAGAGTATCATCTACTCCCATTAATTCATAAGTCAAAGTCACACCTTTGGCCTTCAATTGTTTTGTCTTTTCAAATGCCCACCACCTTGAGTACTCAACCACCAACCTCATGAGGTCTGCTAGATCTGATTTCTCTTCCTCTATCCAATCTATTAAGACTAAGGGTTCATTTTTCATCTTTTAAAATCCCGGCTGCGGAAGTTCTAGGCTTTCTTCTACCTGATAGGCAACTCTGAATACTTTCGTTGCTCTCACCATGCTCAAAGGAAGTCTTGACCAGAATCTCTTCCTGATCTTAAAGCTATCGGTTGCATTAGCCCAATAGTCTTCTAGATCCATTCTGTGCTCAAACATTTTCCCTTCAATCTTCTTTATCCTATGGAATGGATCAAAATTCTTTCTTGCCTTGTATTGATAGAAGGGATACTAGGCCAACTCCTTTTCCGTGGTTGCAGCAGCTTGTGATAATGGACATGTTTCTAGCTCATTACCAATTGTGAGTAATGACATTCTTTCCTTCTTCTTCTTATCCTTTTGAATCACTATATACTCCTCCAATTGTCTTACAACCTTGAGCAACACCACTCGGTTGGTAGGGTAAGCTGGAAGCTTGTATGGAGGCTCGGAGAATCCCTGAATTCAGAGGTAAGTGAATTTTGGATATTGTATGTACCAACACCCAAACCAACCGATGAAGTCCATAGACTCCTGAAAGAGCCTCTGGTGCAAGCCACCTTGAAGTGTCTGGGTGATGTGCATCAAGAAGGTATCATTCACTCTTTTAAAATGGAATTTCTCCTCCATGTGGAGCTGGGGATAGCAATCGCACACTGGAAACTGGTTCTCCTTGTTCCCAACTTCTCCTCTGCAAGTGAGACCTCTATATCTATAGGTCTTGGCCAATGAATAAAACAAGTAATAATTCATGAAGAAAGTCCTATTTATCTCCAGGTTCCTCAACTGGCTGTCTAGGTTGTCGCTGATCATCCGGGCCCAGTCTATCATCCTTACTCCATTGATTATTTCATTAATGAAATAATACATCTAGGGTTTGAATGGAGCTCCCTAAGGATTTCCTATTATTCTATTGAGAAAGACAATCATGTCCCCAATGTCCTCCTTGAAGTATGCTCACTCTAGGCTCTTTCTCTGGAGTTTGGAGGCGCCCTTCCTCAGCTTGTCTAGCCAGGAATGGTTAACTATGGCATCATATTACTCTAGGTGGCCGTGGTACAGACTGTCATCTTCATCCTTTGTCATATACACTTTGTTGTGGTACTCTGGGATCCTGAATGCCTCTCTAATGGCCTCATCGTTGACATTCACCAACACTCTTCCATCAGGTGCAACAATGTCCTTATCGATGGGGTTGTAGTGTTTGGCACATTCAACTACTAGTTCATTGCAATGCATGGTGGGGAGGAAGCCAGTAGCATGCACCATACCACTCTTCATCATCTTTTGTGCAATGGTGGTAGGCACAATGTTGTCCAGACCAAACATTCACTTCTTAAACTCCCTCAAATTGATGTGTTCGAGGTTGGTGTCGCTAATGTTCTTCCACTTTGAAGTCATCCTCGACTCTGGAGGAGCATCTTTGTCTACCTGGGATTTCATAATGTCTAGCGCCTGCAAATAAACAATGGAAATTTTAAAGTTAGAAAATGATTTGCAAAGTTTTGAAAATAATGGGGCTGCGAAATGGCTAAGTGTTGGAAAATTTTCGATTTTTTATTGTCATACTTAGCCATAAAAATTGAGTTTTCACCTTAAAACCCTCAGTCTTAAGGCTGGTTATGGTTACCACCAAGTGTCAAAACTTTCAAAAAATTTCATACTTAGCCAAAAAAATGATTTTCTTCCTCCAAAATTTTTCGAAAAAATCATTTATTAAATTCTGGAAAATATTCAGAAAATTCACAATCTTAATTTCACCTCACTTGGATAGAAGTAAGGCTAGAATTTTCTCTGAAATATTCAGAAAATTCAGAAAAGTTTGGATGATTCTTCCTTGTACTAGTTGTCTTTCTCCATAAATTTGTAAACCTTTTGCCAAAAAATATTATCCAACATCCAGCAATATCTAGAATTTTCTCTAGATGATCTTCAAACTGATATACTTTACTAAGCTCTCCTTAGTAACTTTGAACTTCTTGGTGTAATAATGAAGTTGATAATGAAGTATTTGTAGACAAGGTTAAATATTCAAGTAAAACCCCTAAAATCATCCAACTCATACTTCTAATTTTAAAAAAAACTTTCCATTTTGATTTTAGTTTGAAGATATTCATCAATTCTCCAATATTCCCTTTCAAAAAAAAACTTTCCATTTTGAATTAATATCTCAATAATTTTCCAATATTCTTTTAATATTCTCTTTTTCCAAAAAAAACTTTCCATTTTGGATTTATTTTGAAGATTTTTAATAATCCTTAGATATTTTCTTCATTTTGGATTTAATTTTGAAATCTCACTGAATTTTTGTGACATCACTGGCATCTTGTTGATTTTGTTTGACTTTTCCATGCATAGGTGGACTTTTGAAATTTATATCCATCTTCTCCAAGGTATGACGGACTTTGGAGACCTTGATCTCCTCATGGCTCTCTTCAAGGCAAAATATTTGGCTAAGGCATGAGGCGGACTTTATCCTTTGTTCCTACATGGTGAATTTTGGCTAAGGCATGGGGTGGACTTTGAAGGTCTCTCCTCATGGCTCCTACATGACCTCCATCTTGGGCAGACTTTGGTGGTGGCTCCCAGCTTGGGTAGACTTTTGTGGTGTCCCCAACTTGGGTAGACTTCTATCACTCCTCCTCCTTAGCCTCCCAACCTTGGCAGACTTTGGAGGGCTCTCCACCTTGGCGGACTTTAGGCTAGGCTCCCACCTTGGTAGACTTTAAACCCATCTCCTAAGTAGACTTCAGGCAACCTCCCCTTGGCCAGACTTTGGAGGGTTCTCTACCTTGCATGGATTTTGGTGTTAGCTCCCCCATGACCTCTCTAGTGTTGGTGGACTTTGGTGAGTGCTCCCACATGACCTCTCTAGCCTTGGGTGGACTTTAGAAGGCTCTTCACCTTGGGCGGACTTTAAGCATAGCTCCTTCATAACCCTCCTAGCCTATGGCAGACTTTAGAATGTTGGCCATCATGGCCTCTTTAGGCTAGGTGGACTTTGGAGAGTGCTCCCACATGGTCTCCCACATCATTGGTGGAGTTTGAACCTGCAATACTTCAAAACCCTTATTAGCCAGACTTAGAAGAATTTTCAGAGAAATTTCAAAATTTCACAGCTTAATTAAATTTAGCTGGATTAACTTGAAATTTGAAATCCATGCCTAGGTGGATCATCTGAAGTAGCAAAAAGCCTAAAATCTAGGGATTTAGCTTTTTTAGGTCAAAACATGAAATTTTTGAGTTTCGGTCGAAGCTAGTCAGTGGTACAAGTGTAAACCCTAGGTTTGCATCCCGAAAAAGCAAAAAGCCTAAAATCTAGGGATTTAGCTTTTTAGGTCAAAACTTGGAATTTTTAAGTTCCGGTCGAAGCTGGTCAGTGGTGCAAGTGTAAACCCTAGGTTTGCATCCCGAAAAAGCCATGCCGGGGATCGGGCTAAAAAATGCCAAAAACAAAACTTCCTAAAAAATAGGAAAAAGCAAAAAAAGCAAACTTTCTAAAAATAGAAAGTTGTCCAAATTCACCCAAATCAATTGTGATCTTCATCCTTTGGCCTTTCTAAGCACTCCACATAACTTGCAAAAACTAACTTTCAATCGTGAGGGCCTAAAATGCTTTGAACTAGACAAGGCTTGGTGAAACTATAGCAAAAGGTCACAAGACACTTAAAAAAACCCTATAAAGCAGGAAAAGAGAGGGTCCCCATTGGCTATGGGGTGATGTGTGAAAAAGGTAACAATAGGTCCATACTTAGTTGCAGACAAGGATGGCAAGGACTAATATCTTTTAAAAGACATGAGTGGTGAAATGTAGGAGCTACTAGTGCATAGACAATTCCTTCAGCATTTATTTACATAAAAAAATCTCTCTATACATAGTAGGGTAGGTTTTGTACATATGTGAGTATTCCCCTATGTTTTTTGTTAGTTAGTCTACTCTCCCAAAGATTCTTGATCTTTGCTCTAATCCAGAAAATCAAGCACCCCTAACCAAAGCCACTATTAGGAGTGTCAAATTTTTGCTGCAGGTCCCTATTTTTGTCTCCCAAGTCCCCTCTAGGGTGAGGTTTTTTTAAAAATTTTGATAGGTTTTTACCCTTTGTGTCTACACAATAGAATGCTCCATCCCCCTTCTAATTTGTCATTGACTAGCAATGGTGGGTTGCAATCTTTTAAGTTGTTGTCAGAAGGGTACTTACTCATTCTATGACTAGCCTCGTGTGCTACATCTTTATTCATGGGCTAGTTAACTTTTAAATATGGGAGGCCGATTTAATATTTTGCCTAAGTCCTAGGTTTTATTATCCTAGCACTCACATTAACCATGACCCCTTTTACCCTTGGCTTATCAACCATGTGCTAAATATATAACTTAAGTGAGGGTTTGTTGCACTCCCCATAAGGTTGTATTAGGCAATGCAAAAGCATTGCGGCATGGTGAGGACTCAAGGTTTATGCTTTTCCCCGTCACCCTACAAGATCCATTTGGCACTTGAAGAAGCACCGCAAGGTAGTAGGATACATATTAACAAGAAGAAATTTCACCCTGCCCTACTTCTATATCAAATAATTACATCCCACGAGGTAGTGGGATATGTGTGTTATATAGATAAAATGGGTTTCCCTACAATCTTCCATGATTAAATTGAAGGCGAAGATGTCACTGGAGGGTAGCAGGATGAAGACAATGTAGAGGAAGAATAGGATCACCTCGCGAGACCGCGAAGACAAAAGGAAAGAGGAAATCATATCGTAGGTTGGTGGGATTATCTTAAAGTCAAAGGTAGCTTCACCTCGCAGGTGTCAAAATGCCCTAGCAGACATGATGTGGGCTAGCGGGATGGTAGAAGATGTTAAAGGAAAGCCTTGTCCCCATTGTCCCACAAGACAAACACAAAGAAAATAATGTCTTCATAGACCGGTAGGATGAAGAGAAATAATGAAGGAGGGAGTAGTCCCTGCTACCCCACAGTAGGGAAAATTGAAGAAGGATGACCCCACAGGCTAGTGGGATGAAGAAAATGCAAAATAAAAAGAACTCCCTATTATCTTGTAGGAAAAAAATAACATAAAGGTGGCAAAAAATATTGAAGACATAACTATAGAAAATAGAGAAAAATTGAAAGGTGGTGGAAGTAAAATTG
Source organism: Cryptomeria japonica (assembly GCF_030272615.1). Classification (NCBI taxonomy): domain Eukaryota; kingdom Viridiplantae; phylum Streptophyta; class Pinopsida; order Cupressales; family Cupressaceae; genus Cryptomeria; species Cryptomeria japonica. The sequence continues at coordinate 147,159,860 of NC_081406.1, read as the reverse complement.
AAAGGGTATGACATGAACAATTAAAGGAGGTCAAGATGAAATTGTAGCCACCTATTCTCAGATCAATGATTGATAAACTTTGGGGCTACCAACTCATAGGATTTGCACAAAGGCATTAATGGTATCCCTCCCGTGATCAATTAAATACAATTTTGCAGCTCAATTGAAAACCTTGCTTCAAAGAGAACAAGAGAATTGCAATCCCAAGTTACCCAGAGGGATTTGCAGAGCTTCAATTTCACCCTGAAAGATTTTAGTAACCAAGTAGGTAGTTACAAATCCTCTATCTCTACATTATTGTTGAAGATTTAGGATGTTGTGTAGGGTTTTTTATTTAGAAAAAAAGCATAATTTCGAACCCTACGACATAGAAATCTCTCTGAAAAGAAAGAATACCACTACCCCAACCTCTGAGAAAACTCCTGAGAAAGGAGAGGGAAGAAGACATCTACCACCCCATAAATTACTCACGCAATCCAAACTGTAGTGATTCATCCATCCCGTACAATTTCTAATGAGCCTAATGTTGAGACAAATCTTCCAAGTGCAGGATTAAGCCAGCCCACTCAAGATGAGTCCTCCAAGCCAAAGAGGAAAAGGGAACCTAAGAAAGGCACCACTCCAAAACATAAGCAAGAGTTACCTACTACTGAGCCTAACCCTTCTACTTAATCTGAAGCTCCAAAGCCAAATGAAGGAAGGCTCCCACCAAGAATGTTTCCTTTCCATCCTCTGGGAAAGCCTTAATCGTTGAAGAAAACTCTCCACCCGCTCAACAAGCGCAATCTGTACAAGTCCCAAATCCATCAACTCAGGCCAAAGCTGCTAAAGAATTGGCCAAGGAGGTTGGGAAAAAATCAGAAGAAATGGAGAAAAAGAAGAAGAGGGATACAAGGGATCTGCATCAAGAATTGTTGGATCTCTTAAAGGGGACAACAATGCAGGAGACCCTGAAAAATGTTTTTTTAGACAAGAGATTAATGTGTAGAGATGCCATCACTACTAAAAGGGGGTGGGACATTTTCTACTTTTTCTATTGCAACGGGGATAAGCCCACACCTATCTCAAATTGGTAGAATTTGGACTTGGCCAAGCTTGTTGTTCCCAATGTTTTTTTAGAGACACTTTTGATTAGGTAGTTGGGGAAACAATATCACCCTACAAGTATGACAGCTAGAACAACAATTAGGCATATTTTGGTTGATGTGGCTAGGGAGGCCATCATTTAGTGCTTTGATTTGAATGAAAGTGACCTCAAGCCAATTGAATTGAAGAGAGTATAAGTAGAGTATGGCATAAAGAAATATTTTTCAGAAAAGAAGAGATCTCCCACTATAGAAAAATGATGTATCAGATGGAGAAGAATTATATTTTGAACATTGAGAAGGAGCCATTTGACCTAGTCACATTTGAAAACTATTTTGTAAGAACATACTATGTTCTCTGTCAGGTTTTAGGAATGGACTGTGGAAGGTCAAAAATGCCTTATATTTTATGATGATGTCAATAAAGATCCAACATCCTCAATCTAATGAATTGTGTTATTTTTCAACATACATTCAAGATAAGTTCTATAAAGGGTTGAGAAATGCAAAAGATGAGAAAGTCCCATTAGATTTTAAATATTATTCACTATTGTGCCACCTAATTCTCTTCCAAAATAGGACTGATTGGGATGTCACATTAAAGATAAACATGCTTGATCTTGATTCAAGTAACAAGTGGCCAATGCAAAGATGGACCCAACTATAGGATAAGGGGTCTAGGTGGTCCAATTATTTTGCATTATTTGATCATTTTGTGGTGAAAGTATTAGAAGAATTTGGATTCCAAATTATAAGGCTCCCAAGAGATATTGTTAAAATTTTGAGGGTTAGGGATTGTCAAACCAAAATATGTACAATTCCTTGAGGGTGCATTTACCCATAATTTTGGATATTTTTTCTTGTATTTGGATTGCACAATTATTAGGGTATTTGGATGCCCTAAGCTGCCTCATATTTTACCACTTGTTGTTTCTCCAAGGTTGGCATTCCTTAAATTCATGTGGCAAATTATGTGGATGGAGAAGAAGTGGATCCAAATAGAGAAGGGGACACACCTCCCTAGGATCATTGTATATTATGATTTTATTGTTGGGAGTGAGACAATAGAAAAAGTGTAGGATTTATTAGTAGATACACATTGCCTTAAAGTTGCAAAAGCTTGAGAGTATGACCTAGAGGGATACTTAAATGAGATTAGAGCACAAAAAATGAAAGTAAAAGGAATCTACGATGAATATGATGAATATGAAGATTTGATAAGAAATTCTAATCCTAGTGATTATATTCAAAGAAGGAAGAAATGGGATATTCTCAGGAGGATGGAACAAGAAAGAAGGTAGAGGGGCCCCTATTTTTAGGGATTTTTCTCCAATATCAAAAATGATTTTGCAAGAATGCTGTGTAAAATGAGATCTTTTGAGGATATTGTGAAAGAGGCAATGAAAGAGCAGCCATCAGGTGAGGTTAAAGAAGAAAGGCCTGCTTATGAGCCCCCAAGGGCTACCTCGGGAGATAGAAAAGGGAATGCAATTTTGATAAAAGAGTCTTCCCAAGTTACTCCCTCTCAACAAATCCCATAGGTAAGTCAGTTAGCTCCTAAGACCATTAGGATAGTTGAAAAGGGTAAGACATATACTTATATGACTTTATTGAGATTATGGATACAAATGTATCCCCACCCTCTCCTCCTTGAGAAAATTTTAGAGATATTGATTTTTCCAATGTACTACATGATGATGATAGAGCAATTGTCCCTAATTTCATGCTTGAGGAAAATGCCAAAGATGAAATAATCATTGTTGTTGCACAATTTCTATATGATGACAATTTAATCAAGACACCAGAGTTCAAAGCTTTTACACAACAAGAGAAAATAAAGAAAAGGACAGAGGAGGAACTAGCCAATTTTGATAAAGACAACATAGATTGCACTCTTGAGGATGGCAAACAGATGATAAAGGCCAGTGGCATGATGATAATACTAGGACAGGACATAAAAAAAATCTTTATTATAGATCAAGTGATGAGCCAAGATAACTGAATATATGCACAAGAATTTGGAAAGAATGACTCAAGATTCAACCTCAGTATTAAAGCATTTACACAATGGGAAAAAATGCCAAGCACTAAGAAGCCAATTTTGTTATACGATGTAGAGCAGAAAGTGGGTGATGCCATTCTCAAGACACTCAAAAATACCACAGCTTTGGAGGCTACCACATTGGCATTCCTTTGTAAAAGTTATTGCTGAAGAGGAGGAGAGGAGGCATAAAGACCTTAAAAAGAAACATGTCACTCTTTTTGCAAGTCATATTGAATTGTACATTAAAAATGTCACACTAAAGAAGGAATTAAAAAAGAGGGATGCCACCTCTATGTTGGTGATAGACCAAAAGCCTCAAGAACAGTAGGATCAAGTTTGGCTGAGTGAGCCAAGAGGAGTCCCTTATTGTTTGATTCATGGAAATAAAATGTTAACTTTTGAAAATAAAGCACTAGCCAGTATCATTATGAATAGGGACAAAATATTTCTCAAGATGAAAGAGAATGAAGGGAGCAAATATTTAGAAATCAGAAGAACCACAAATTTTTAAACTACTAATAAGATGTTGAGTAAGTTGGATGAGGTACATGCCTCCTATTCTTTTGTCCTCCAGATGCACACCCAACTAAGGGACTTAATCCCATTCTTTCAACCATTGAGAGCTATGTGGCATCCAAAAGCCACTATATTGACGGAATTTATTTTGACAATTAAAAATATGCCTTTTGCACCCCAAATTGTGGGGATAACATGGAAACATTGTGATTTAATAAAAATGAAACTCCCTCAAGTAGAGGATGAAGACAAATCATTAAGGGAGAAAATGGTAAGATTTAGGGATCTCCAAAAGTGGGACATCCCTATAATTTTAACTAAGGATGACCAGGTTAAGAACTTGGATAGGTGGAAGTCAAATTATGAACAAACAATTAGTGCAATTTTGGACCTATTGGTGTGGAGAGACCCCACCTAGATGGAAATTTATTATTTGATTGTTAACAAAATTCTTGAAATTGATTCTTTCTATCACAAGTTTACAATTGAGGTTGCAACTATGCCTAACATTAGGACAATAGAAGATATAAATAAGTTGCAAGATTTAAAAGCCTTTTCCTCACCCATCACTAAGAAGATTGACAACTAGAAAAAGCAGTACTATTTATTAGAAAAAGATCAACCAGAAGAGGAATAACTGTCATCTTTGCCATTTTTGTTTGCCTCATTAATTTTGCAGGTCACCCTTTTTGCAGGTGCATTTTGGTTACACATGCAACACACACTATCTTAGTTCCACACAGGGATAACTTTAAGAAACCACCCCCTGGGCAACTATGTAAAATCCTAGTGAATCGAACATTATTTTCGGGGGAAAATTTTCATATGGATGGCAAATTTTTTTTTTCAAAATAGGGCAAAAATTTATTTTGTATTGGCGATTTTTTTCTAGGGTACGAAAATTCCATAAATTTTTGGCAAATTATACATTGTTCTATGGGGAAAATATATATTGTAGGAGGTGAATAATTTTTTTTAAAAGGAACAAATATATAATTGTATGGGCGAAAAATTTTACTCTGAAGGAAAAATTATTTAAATGTATTGGCGATTTTTATCCACCGCTTGAAAATTATTGAATTTGTTTTGGCGAATATTTTGTTATTTACGAAAAAATATATAATTTATTGGCGATTTCATGAATTCATTGCCATTAATAGACAAGGCACATCACATCACATCAGTACACCACATTGAATCCAGACTCTACATGATGTATCATTAAGTGTGGCCTCTTTGACATGTCAAGGGTGACACATACCTAAAATCCATCAATGATTTTAAACCATTCGATGATCGTAGATCAATGGCTTAAGTTTTATTTCGGTCCAATTTTCTGAAGGGAACATAGCTCACCAGAAAGTGCTTGGAATAGAATTGGATTCAATATACATGTATCAAATCTCACAAATCATGATTGATAATTTCAGTCATTTAATATATATTTATTCACTTACGGCAATCCACGTTGTCCCCATGACTTCCAATGTGGTACTTGCCAACTTGGTACTGGTTTTGAGTTATTTCCAAATTTAAAGCAATTAATACGGTTAGAGAAGTAATTATTACAATCAAGAGCTTTATTTATATACGATCTCTGCTTCTTTCATCTTCAATTAGCCTTTGCCATTTGGTAGATAAATCATCGGAGCTCACGATATTTAAATTCTTCCTCTGGTTTAGGTTTATAGGCTTAGGTTGTTTAATTTGTTAATCTATTTTCTCAAGATGGACACTCCCATCTGCTTGAGAAGCATTTCTGTAGAGGACCAAAGGGCCTTTCTGGGCTCTGTTAAGGACGAAACCCTCCAATCAGTCTGCAAGGAGGTTGGGTCATTCATCAATGAGGTTGTGCGGATGGTGCTAGGGAGAAAGTTTCAATGAAACGAAAAATAGATACCGTGTTAACGTGGACATTACATCCCATTTCTCAGCATCTCTTTTGGACCTCAGAGGAGACAAGGTGGATATGCTAATGTTGTTCAGGAAGGTTTTTAAGGAAGACTTCCTTGGAGAAAACATTACTGTTCTTGTCCTTGAAGAAGTAGGGGTGGGGATCCCTTGGGTGAGTGAATTATCCAAGCTTCTCCTCCCTGACCAAATAGTGCCACTGGCCAGGCAACCATTTCTCTTGAACCTAAATGCAAAGCACTTGACGCGTCATAGGAAATGGGCATAGATTAGCATGGACTTCCTTTGGAAATGGTTGCTCCTGGATGACTTTCCAAACTACAATTGCCTTGAAGAATTCTCTCAGCGTATGTTGTCTGAAGAATTCTACATGGAAGGAGGGTCAAATTCTTAGTGCAAAGTTGTAAACCATCCACTACCAGTGCCCTAGCCTTGCCCCCCTAGGCCACTAGTAGATTTTTTTTCCTATATCCTCAAAACCTAACAGGCTCAGTGGCTCACTCAGTTTGGCTTTTAAGTTTTTGAGGGACTCAAGTCTCAAACTTGAGACAAAAAAATTGTAAATTTCCAAAGCATAAATAATAATGATAATTTTTCAAATTTCAGTTTATTTTAGTTTGCCTCTTATAGTCTTATGGATATAAAAATGCTTTCTATAATTCTATTTTATTTTTATTAATTAATTTCTTTCAAATTCTTTTTGTATATGATCTACGTTATTTCAATTATTTGTTAAACAATGGAAATAAATTTAATATTGTGATCTTTTTATGTAATGCTATAAAAAAAAAATTCGTTCGTTCCATTAATTATTTGCACATTGATTATGGTTGATTGTAATTTTATAAATATATAGTAATTCAAAATACCAAATTTCAAAAGTTTCAAGATACAAAATTTGTAGTCATTCGTGTATAAACGTAGACAGAGAGAAAACCATACTGCCCACAACTTATAGCAAGTAGACAAAAAAACCAGTTCATTGCTGGATATCCATAACAAATGTTCCAGTAGTAATAAATCATTTGGAAGCAAATTAAAAAACATTGGTCAATAGGCTGCTCACTCACTATCCCCTTGGGTCACCTCCTCCCAGTCCCTTCCCTCCTTGGAGGTCGATGCTTTCCCTTTTGCCACTTCAGCTTTCATTTTTGGAATGCAGTTTAGGCACCCGAAGTCGAGGTTTCCCTCCAAGCTTGCCAGTAGCTGTATGGCCCTTCCTTCTTCATCCCTATCTCTCAATTCCCTACCAACCTCCATCCTTGCCACCACATGCAAAGCCTTCAGGACTTCATCCACCCTGGTTAATTTCACAAAGAGTTTCATTGCTTCCCATCCCACTCGGGCATGTTCACGTCACTGATATTTGATTTCATCCTCTGGGCCATGAATAAAAGTCCAAGAAATTCCTTCTGGTCATCCCCTTCCTCAATTCAAATGCCAACTCCTGCACCACCCAATCCAAGATTGAATCCAGGTTAATCAAAAAATCCCCATCAATCAATTTGACCAATGTGAGTTTTACCTTTTCCACCTTAGGTTCGAATTCACAAGCCCACACTAGAATCAAAGAGTAAACCTCCATGTTAGTTCGATATCGATGACTGATATGTACCACCTCTTCTGCAAGCATCAGTCAAGCTACCACCCACAACTTCTCCTCCTTAAACCTAAATAGTTCTTGCATTCATTTATCAGATACTTTGCCCAAAAAGGGCACCAACTTGTTGTCTGTTCACATTGTGAAATTGGCCTCCATGGTCACCTACAATTTCAAAAGCACTTCATACAAAAAATGTCTTACAGAAGCTACAAACTATAGATTTGTTCTTCTTCAAAGCAAAAACTAGCACATAGATCAAAAGGTAATAAATTCTGCCTCTGTCGTATAGGTTGGGTAATGAATGTGTATGATAAGGCAATAATGCCATGAGAGCAAGAAAAAGATTTCCTGCCATCCTCCCCTTCCTCCATTCGTGCGACCTGTAGCAGACAACTTCTTCTACAACAATTAATCGCCACCTTGGCATTTGTACTTTCCAAATTTGCTCGCCTTAACAGGGCGAGGACTGAACATTTTTTTAAATTAATACACTAAATTTATGTTGAACTTTTATATATATATATTTAAACTATTTTTTAAAATTATATAACGTATACATATTTTCAAAGAATTTTGTTAAACTTTAAATTAATATTTTAGATTTAATATTGAATGTTTTTTTTTTTATATTAAACTTTTACCTTTCAAATTGTATATCAAAATTTATATTTTTATTTAGTTATTTGTTTTATTCTAGAAACTAAGTTTCATGTTTTATACTATTTTTGAATTTTAAATTTTTACAAATAATATTAACATTATATGTAATATTGCACATCTTTAAAATTTAAATGTCTATTATTATGGGACCGACGACATCTGACAACACTCAAGTTCTCAATAGGTATCATCGTCTGTCAAATGAGAAAAGATCAATGACTTAGGTTGGATTTTGGCCCAAATGTGGGCAGTGAACACATTTGTGAGAACTTCGCTCAAAATTGAATATTTTAAATTTAATTAAGTCTATAGTCTATAGACTATAAATCTCTTTTTCGGGTAGAAGTTTAAAATGATTAAATAGACTTTAAAAACATCTAAAAAGTGACACGAGTATGGTGACGTGCTAGAAAAATGACAGAAGTCATGGGACACACTACATCTGTAAATAGGTACCATCATCCATTGGATGAACAAAGATCAACGACTTAGGGTGGATTTCGGCTTGAATGTGGGAAGTGAACACATTTGTGAGAACTTCACCCGGAATTGAACATTTTAAATTTAATTAAATATAATTAAGTCTATAGTCTATAGCATATAAATCTCTTTTTCGGGTAGAAGTTTCAAATGATTAAATAGACTTAAAAAATAGACCCGAAAAGTGACACGAGTATGGTGATGTGCCAAAAAATGGCAAAAGTCATGGGACCCACTACATCGAAAAACAAGTACCATCGTCTATTGGATGAACAAAGATCAATGACCAAGGGTGGTTTTCGGCCCAAATGTGGAAAGTGAACACATTGGTGAGAACTTCACTCGGAATTGAACATTTTAAATTTAATTAAATATAATTAAGTCTATAGTCTATAGACTATAAATCTCTTTTACAAGTGGAAGTTTAAAATGATTAAATAGACTTAAAAAATAGACCCAAAAAGTGACACAAGTATGGTGACGTGCTAGAAAAAATGGCAAAAGTCATGGGACCCACTACATTTGAAAATAGGTACCATCATCTGTTGGATGAACAAAGATCAATGGCTTAGGGTGGATTTCGGCCCGAATGTGGAAAGTGAACACATTGGTGAGAACTTCGCCCGGAATTGAACATTTTAAATTTAATTAAATATAATTAAGTCTATAGTCTATAGACTATAAATCTCTTTTTTGGGTAGAAGTTTAAAATGATTAAATAGACTTAAAAAACAGACCCAAAAAGTGACACAAGTATGGTGACGTGCCAAAAAAATGGCAGAAGTCATGGGACCCACTGTTGGCATTATGTGAACTGGTATGAGGATATAATAACATTGTATGTTGTCATTGATGTCAATATGTTGAAGAGGTGAGAACCGACATATGTGAGAACTGGTATAACACTGTGAACCGACATTTGTGCCAAAGTGAAGCGGTATGTTTGTTCAAGGCGAACTGACATATGGTTATGGGAGCCGACACATGGAAGCATTGTATGACTACCGGTTGGTAGTCTCAACTTTAGGGTTTCCAGTTGAAGTGCTTCAAGCCTGTGTGGCTCAACCGGTGACTTTGTGTGATGAGTTTGCATGGTAACAAAGATCAGATCATGTTGCCATGTAAGCCTTGTGTGTGTGAAGGATCTTACATGAAGGAGATTGTTCCTATCTACCTCGAGAATGTGTGAAGTTTGTAAAACAGTGATAATGTGTGATGGGTTATCAGCCACCATGAAATCGATGGAAATGGATGATAGAGAATGTCTTGAGATTGGATTAAGAACTGTTGCATTTAATGCAATGTGCTCAACGGTCAAGATTGAACCATTTGAATTCCTTAACCTAATAGGTTTAGGGTTTAGGGTTTATGCTACTGACCTATCTATTTTCCTATAAGGTCTATGTTGTGTCTCTTTCTGAGGTTGTTGGCAAAAGTTGTGTGTGTGTATCCAAGAGAAGGGATACAGGATTTTTGCCAGACCAAAAGGAGAGAAGTGATACCTATAGAGTGTAAGTGCAGAAGGTGAAGAGAAGCTTAAGCGGATCTAAATTGGCATTGAGTGCTGTTACTGGATCATTGTAATACCTGTTGATCTCCAACCACTTCAATAGTTAAGAAATCCCTTAACAAGGTAGCTTTAACAGGCTTGCTATAAATCCTTTAACAAGGTGACTCAAAACCATTGAGTTCTTGAAATCCTCTAACAAGGTAACTTTTAACAGGGTTTAACCCTTAACCGGGTATTCTAGCCATCCCTTAACCGGGTGATCCCTAACAGGATCAGTTCCCAACAGAACCTATTGTATCAATCTTTAACTGGATAAGGCTCCTAATAGAGCAGACTTCTAAAGAGTTCAAAAACAATCTTGTGGGTATTCATCCCCATCATGGTTCCTTGTTCGGTTTCCACATGAAAAATATGTGTGTTATGTGTGATGTCTTCTTCATGTGATGCTTTGTTATTTTCTGTCAAGTGGTGAATCTTGTTGATCTAGTTGCTCATATGTATATCTTTGATGGTAGATTACCTATTCATGCATTAGGGTGAAAAGGAAATGAAGTGTTAGATTGTATGAGAAGATAAGTGTTAGCTGGTTTATGCCTATCTCAGTTATTCTAGGTTTTGCCTGTTGTACTTTGTTTGAGGACCAGTGTCACTGTTTGTCTGTCAATGCACAGTGTCTACAGAAAAACTGGTTCAAGAGTGTGATTTTGTCTGTACATATTCACCCCCCCTCTTAGTACCGGTTGGGTACTACTCATTCATCATTGTGTTATCAATTGGTATCAGAGCGTCCTCCAGGTCCTCTGTGTTATAAGCTTAACCGCTTGAGATAAAGATCCCAGTCTAATGATGAAGAGGGAAGGTCCAAAGTTTAATAGAGAAAATTTCAGTATATGGAAAGATAGAATGAAGATATACATCAGAAGCATGGGTGCTCAACACTGGAGCTATGTTGAGAATGCCTATGTTGCCCCTACCGGTACTCTCACCGATGACCAAAAGAGAGAGATATAGAAGAATGTGCAAGTCATGGAAGCCCTAATTAGTAGTTTATCTGACATTGAGTTTATTGATGTCCAAGATAAGGAAAATCCCAAAGAGGTATGGGATACTCTTGAAAATATCTATGGCAGTGATGAGCATGTAAAACAAGCTAAGGAAGAAATCCTTAGAGGGAAGTTTGAAGATATGCGGATGGTTGAAGGTGAGACCATTCAACAGTATGGAATAAGAATCAAAACCATTGATGGAGATATCAAGAGTGCAGGTGGTAAAATAGAAGATTCCGCTATGGTAAGCAAAGTCTTGAAATCCTTATTGCTAGTCTATGCAATAAGGGTTGCTACTATTCAGGAGCTGAGATCAATAGATAAGACTAAGGTATCCCTAGACTCCATCATTGCAAAGTTGACAACCTATGAGCTAAATAGTTTTGATGGCAGTGTACAAAAGACTGAATCAACTTTTAAAGCTTCTATAGTACCATCCAGAAAAGGAAAAGAAGCTAGCACTAGTGGTGAACCAAGATAGAGAAGAGAAATGGATGATGAGGAGATTCTGATAACATTTGAAGCTCTCCTTACCAGGAAACTTGCTAATGGAACCGGTAAATACAGAGGTAAGCTACCTTTGAAATGCTTTTCCTGTAACCGGATAGGACATATTGCTATAAACTGTCCTAATGGTGACAACAAGGACAAATCAGAAAGGTTCAAGAAATTCAAAGGAGGAAACCAGAGAAACTATTTTGTGGCAATTGATGAAGGTGTCATAGATGAGGAATCAGAGGATGAAGAAAATAAAGATATTGTGTTTGTTGTCGTCAAGGAAGATGTGTCAGACAAGAAGGCTCTTGTCTCCTAGTTTGATAATTCCAATGAGTGGATCATTGATAGTGGCTATTCTCACCATATGATTGGTGACTAGAGCAAGTTTCTATCCTTGGAAGTGTATGATGGTGGTGTGGTTCACTTTGGCAATGATGTAACATGCATGGTCAAATGCAGAGGGTCTATCTCTCTGAATGGAAAGAGTAGTGCTGAAAATGTGTATTGGGTTGATGGTCTCAGACACAACCTTTTGAGTGTTGCCCAGCTGAATGACAGTAGCCTCACTCTGGAATTCAAGAATGGAGTTTGCAGAATCAAAGGAAAGAATGGTGAATTGGTGGCCACCAGCATGTAGACCAAAGGTAACCTATTTCAACTAAATGCAAATATAAGTACATGTATTATGGCTAAATTTGATGATAGCTGGATATGGCATAGGAGACTCTGCCATGTAAACTTTGATAACATTGTGAAGGCTAGTAAGATCAAGGCAGTTAGAGGGTTGTCAGTGCTAATCAAACCGAATAATACCTTGTGTAGAGAGTGTCAATTGGGGAAAATGTTTTCCTCAACCTTTAAAGGTAAATCTTTCACTGTTGACAACTTGCTTGATCTTGTGCATACTGATTTGTGTGGTCCTATGAAAACTAGAAGTGTGTAGGGTGATAGGTACTTCATGATTCTCGCTGATGACTGCTCAACAATGTTGTGGGTCACATTCTTGAAAGACAAGTCTGAAGCCTTTGTAAAGTTCAAAGCTTTCATAGCATTAGTGGAGAAGGAAAGCGATAAAAGGATCAAGTGCCTCAGAACTGATCAAGGAGGGGAATTCACTTCTGGTGAATTCAACAAGTACTATGAAGAACATGGCATTAAGAGGCAACTGTCTACCCCTCAGACTCCATAGCAGAATGGCCTAGCAGAGAGGAATAATCGGACTGTAGTTGAAGCAGCTAGAACCATGTTGATTCAAGGAAAGGTAGCTCACACCTTTTGGAGAGAAGCGGTGAGAACTACAGTCTACACAATGAACCAGGTACTCATCAAGAAAGGTAAGGATAAAACTCCTTATGAGTATTGGACCGGTAAGACACTTGTGGCTAGCTACTTTAGAGTGTTTGGTAGCAAATGTTACATCAAGAGGAGTGAACACTAGAGAAAATTTGATGCGAAATGTGATGAGGGAATATTCCTAAGATATTCCACCAAGAGCAAAGCTCTCAAGTGTTTCAACAATAGGACTCAGAAAATTATGGAAAGCATCAATGTAAGAGTTGATGAAACCTCTGAGAAAACTGAGGAAACCGACAGTGAGCAAGCGATAAATGAACCGGTTGTAACATTCTGGGAACCGGTTGTTAGTCAACCAAGTACCAGTAATAGTGTTCCTACACCGGTAAATGTAGATGCTAATACTGATGGAGATGAGGATGAAGAAGAAAAGCAAGAGGAATCCATTAAGACCATTCCTCAGTATGTCAAGCTGAATCATGATCCTAAGCAGATCATAGAAGATAAGGATGCAGGAATCCTTACAAGAGGAAAGGTCAGAGAAAACTTATGTATGATCTTTGAATTTGAGCCTAAATCATTCAAAGAGGCTCATAAAGATGAAGACTGGATCAAGGCAATGGAAGAAGAACTTGACTAGATAGAGAAAAATGGTACATGGTCTTTGGTACCCAGACTGAAGCATAAAAATGTCATTGGTACCAAATCGGTTTTCAAAAATAAGTTGAATGAGGATGGCATAATGATTAGGACCAAAGCCAAATTAGTGTGCAAAGGATATGCTCAAGAAGAAGGAGAAGACTATGGAGAAACCTTTGCTTTTGTAGCCAAATTGGAAGGAGTCTGTATGCTTCTTGCATATGCGGCTTTTAAAGGTTTCAAAGTATATCAAATGGATGTAAAATCTGCATTCCTAAATAGTGTACTTGAAGAGGAGGTGTATATTGAGCAACCAAATGGGTTTTCCCTATCTGAAGATAGTGACATGGTATGTAGGCTACATAAAGCCTTATATGGTCTAAAGCAGGCACCTAGAGCATGGTATGAGCGTCTACATTCCCATCTTGTGAATATTGGATTTGAGAGAACAAGTAAAGATAGAAATATCTACTTGAAGTCTGAAGGAGATCAAATCCTGATCTGTGAGGTATTTGTTGATGACATTATCTTTGGTGGAGATGACACGATGAGTCATGAGTTTGCTGATGAGATGAAGAAAGAGTTTGAGATGTCACTCATAAGGGAGATTAAATTCTTCATTGGACTGCAGATCGAGTAGATGAAAGATGGAATCTTTATCACTCAGTCCAAGTATGTCAAAGAGGTGTTGAAGACCTTTGGCATGGAAGATAGCAAACCGGTTGGTACTCTGATGGTGACTAGTTGTAAACTATCCAAAGAAGATGATTTAGCATTAGTCGATGAGAAGGAATACTGTTCAATGATTGGTAAGTTGCATTATGTAGTGCATAGCAGACTAGATATTGTACATGCAGTTGGAATTACTGCAAGATTCCAAAAAAGCCCAAGGGAATCCCACTTGGTTGCAGTCAAGCAAAATCTTAGGTATCTGAAGGAAACTATTGACTATGGATTGTGGTATCCATATAGCAAGGATTTCAACTTGAAAGTATACACAGATGCTGATTGGGTAGGCAATATAGATGACCAGAAAAGCACAACCAGTGGTGCATTCTTTCTCGGTGGTAGACTGGTCTCATGGATGAGTAAGAAGCGGAGTTGTATCTCTTAGTCTACAGTGGAAGCAGAGTATGCTGCAGCTTTCATGAATTGCACTCAGGCAATTTGGATAAAGCATGTATTAAATGGCTTCAAAGTTCTTGTATCTGAACTGGTAAGTATATTTTGTGACAATACTAGTGCAATTAATATCTCCAAGAATCCAGTTTTACATTCTAGAACCAAGCACTTTGAGCTTAAGTATCATTTCTTGAGGGAAAAGGTTCAGAACAAAGAGATTGCATTGGAACATGTTTCTAGTCAGGAGCAATTAGCAGACATATTCACCAAGCCTCTCCCAAAGGCTACACTTATGTACTTAAGAGATGAATTAGGGGTGTTGCCCCTTCAGGAGGTAAACTAAAGGTATATGCTCCACATTAGTCAGGTATTGCATAGTCAAATTTTTCTTTAGGATTGATGTGTTGAAGGATGCTACTCCTCAAGGGGAGCAACATAATGGAACAAGGAAGCTTGTGCCTCCACTTTGGAATTATTGTCAAAGGGGGAGAAGATGTGAAGTAGAGAAGATATCTGCAGAGAAGATGTGAAGCGAAGAAGATATCTACAGAAATTGGGGGAGAAGATGTGAAGTGGAGAGATATCGTTGTATATTGCCATCAATGCCAAAGGGGGAGATTGTTGGCATTATGTGAACCTGTATGAGGACATAATAACATTGTAGGTTGTCATTGATGTCAATATGATGAAGAGGTGAGAACCAACATATGTGAGAACCGGTATAACACTGTGAACCAGCACTTGTACCAAAGTGAAGCGGCATGTTTGTTCAAGGCAAAATAGCATATGGTTATGGGAACTGGCATATGGAAGCATTGTATGACTACCGGTTGGTAGTCTCAACTTTAGGGTTTCCGGTTGAAGTGCTTCAAGCCTATGTGGCTCAACCAGTGACTTTGTGTGATGAGTTTGCATGGTAATGAAGAATAGATCGTGTTGCCACATAAGCCTTGTGCGCGTGAAGGATCTTACATGAAGGAGATTGTTCCTATCTACCTCAGGAATGTGCGAAGTCTATAAAATGGTGATAATGTGTGATGGGTTATCAGCCGCCATGAAATCGGTGGAAATGGACAATGGAGAATGTCTTGAGATTGGATCAAGAACTATTGCATTTAATGCAGTGTGCTTAATGATCAGGATTGAACCGTTTGAATTCCTTAACCTAATAGGTTTAGGGTTTAGGTTTTATGCTACTGACCTATCTGTTTTCCTATAAGGTTGATGTTGTGTCTCTTTCTGAGGTTGTTGGCAAAAGTTGTGTGTGTGTATCCAAGAGAAGGGATACATGATTCTTGCTAGACCAAAAGGAGAGAAGTGATACCTGCAGAGTGTACGTGTAGAAGGTGAAGAGGAGCTTAAGTAGATCTGCATTAGCATTGAGTGTTGTTACCAGATCATTGTAATACATGTTGATCTCTAACCACTTCAACTGTTGAGAAATCCCTTAACAGGGTAGCTTTAACAGGCTTGCTGTAAATCCTTTAACAGGGTGACTCAAAACCATTGAATTCTTGAAATCCTCTAACAAGGTAACCTTTAACAGGGTTTAACCCTTAACCGGGTATTCTAGCCATCCCTTAACCGGGTGATCCCTAACAGGATCGGTTCCTAACATAACCTATTGTATCAATCTTTAACTAGACAAGGCTCCTAATAGAGCGGACTTCTAAAGAGTTCAAAAACAAGCTTGTGGGTATTCATCCCCACCGTTGTTTTTCCTTGTTGGGTTTCCATGTGAAAAATATGCGTGTTATGTGTGATGTCTTCTTCATGTGATGCTTTGTTGTTTTCTGTCAAGCGGTGAATCTTGTTGATCTAGTTGCTCATATGTATATCTTTGATGGTAGATTACCTGTTCATGCATTAGGGTGAAAAGGAAATGAAGTGTTAGATTGTATGAGAAGATAAGTGTTAGCCAGTTTACGCCTATCTCAGTTATTTTGGGTTTTGCCGGTTGTACTCTTTTTTAGGATTGGTGTCACTGTTTGTCTATCAATGCACAGTGTCTACAGACAAACCGGTTCAAGAGTGTGTTTTTGTTTGTACTGATTCACACCGCCCTCTCAGTACCAGTTGGGTACTACTCATTCATCATTGTGTTATCACCCACTACATCTGTAAATAGGTACCATCGTTCATTGGATGAACAAAGATCAACGGCTTAGGGTGGATTTCGGCCAGAATGTGGGAAGTGAACACATTTGTGAGAACTTCGCCTGGAATTGAACATTTTAAATTTAATTAAAAATAATTAAGTCTATAAAGCTCTTTTTTGGGTGGAAGTTTAAAATGATTAAACTGACTTAAAAACCAGACCCGAAAAGTGACAAGAGTATGGTGACATGCCCAAAAACTAGCAGAAGTCATGGGACCCACAACAACTAACAATAGGTACCATCGTCCATTGGATGAGCAAAGATCAACGACTTAGGGTGGATTTCGGCCTGAATGTGGGAAGTGAACACATTTGTGAGAACTTCGCCTAGAATTGAAATGTTTTAAATTTAATTAAATATAATTAAGTCTATAAATCTCTTTTCGGGTGGAAGTTTAAAATTAATAAAAAACTTAAAAAATAGACCCGTAAAGTCACAACAGGTACCCTGTTCCCTCGTCCATTGGATGAGAAAAGATCAATGACTTAGGGTGGATTTCGGCCAGAATGTGGGAAGTGAACTCATTTATGAGAACTTCGCTCGGAATTGAACGTATTATATTTAATGTCCTCAGAATTTATACTGAAGTAGTGAATGTTTTGTCCTTAGGCATCGAATAGTTATTAGTAATAATTAATAAAATTACAACATGATTCTTAATGTCCTCAGAATTTATACTAAAGTAATGAATGTTTTGTCCTTTGGCATCGAATAGTTATTAATAGTAATTAATAAAATTACAACATGATTCTAGATATTTTGCCCTTTAGGTATTACTTTTCTACTTTTCAGAGTTTTCAAACTAAGAGACTCATAAATCATAATCGTTTTTCATTTCATGGACAAACTTGTAAATCAAGGGAGATTCAGAAACAACTACTAGATTAAGGAATGCAAGTTGCAACAGAGACTATCTGCGCCAATCTAGTGAAATAGAAATTCTAGGTAAAATCTAGAACACCTACATCCCACTTTTTTTACTTTTGGTAATCTTGTGGTCCAATTTGAGGGTTAGCATTTTCAGGTTTTTATTTAGCATTATTTTGAATTATTAACAATAATAGTCACAGGGAAAATAGGAAGCAGTAGTTCAACAAGAATCCAAGTGAAAAACAAAATGTACCTCACTGAACTGGTTAAAACACGAGGTTTCACTGATGAATACCATGATATTTATGACCCTGCTATCCATGGTGAAAAGCATATGATAGATATTAGTTATGGATTGTCTAGTAAGGTGACAAATCCATGTAGGGCAAAATGTATTGTTTTCAACCCAATTTTACAACAAAGAACATATAAAATCACATCGTGGGATGTTGGATTGGGAAGCATGGTGTTACCTGAAGAATTCCCTTGCCCTGATTTTGTCATGGTCTGTGCCAAAAATTATGATGAAGATAAAAAAGCAATTGACAATAAAAATACAAAAGAGGAAATTCTATCCATAAACGAGGGAGAATTTGATTGTTTGTTGAACCTAGGATTTGAAGCCCAAAACTCAAACATCCAAATTGACCTTGAAAAGCTGGTAGGGAATTATGAGAGTCTCGATCCAAGTCACAGAGATTCATTTATCAAAGCTCTAATAAAGAGTGGTAGTGGTATTGTGTTGGATCAGAATCATAAGCCTCCTTGTGATTCTAACATTTTTGTTCCATGGGTTGGGGATACTATTTCCTTGCTGTCATTTTACCTGGGATTGGAAAATGATAGGGAAGTGGGTGCAAGCCTTCTTGAAATGATTTATAATATCCATTGTGTAGGTCAGGTAGTAAGATATAATTTTATTGAGCACATTGTAAAATCCATGCAAAAATAATTACTAATGATCAAAAAAGGTTCCTGTAAGACATTTAGGTTCTCATCCTACTTGTGCTATCTCCTTTTATCCAAGTATCGTACAATATTCGAGACCAACAAGCTTCAAATTGTGAGCTATAATATTGATGAGAAGACTAGGAAGAGAATGGAGTGTCCAATATATGATTGGACACCAAAGATAAGGATGCATGATAATAGAAAGAACTACAACCATTTTGTAGACTTCTTTTTGGCACCAATGTAAAATGAAATTACAAGCACTCCAATGCCTAGGTTGCCTGTGTCTTGTAGAGATTGCATTCAACTCGAAAGTCAAATAGAATTGGCTGGCTGGTTCTTCATGGAAGAATTCACTGTGTTAAGGTTTTACGGATCGACAGTAAAACCATACAAACTTCCAATACATGTGACAGAGAGGTTATTTGTATTAGAGTATGTACGACAATTGGAGAGCACAGATAGGCACTTCCATGCTTAGAAAAACAAGAGCATATTTCATTCCTTGCCTTTCTCATGTGGAGGGTTCACATTTGAGAGAAAAGCATTCAATGTGGCACATGATTTTTTGATAGTTTTTAACTTTGGTGATGAGGGTCTCTGGCAGTATGATCCAATCGGTGTAGTTCAAGAAAGGCCTAAGAAAAATGGGAACTCTTCAGCATTATGTCAACATGAAAGTAAACCATTGCTAGAAAAGCTTAGAAACATGGACTCTTGAGATGAGGTTAAAAAAGAGATGGAGAAAATTGTAGCTTACAATAACATTTCAATAGAAGAAATTTCATCACATATTATGGCATTACACACACAGAGGACAACAGAGGAGGGCCAAGGCATCCAAAATAGGAGGTCCTACAATTTCTACCTTAAATATGCTAATCCATCTAAGAAATCTATTCCCAAATAAATTTTGCATGAATGTAAATAGAATTATTGGACTTAAACCAAAACAAATGATTTTTGGACTATGAGGAGGAATCTTGGTGAACCAAAGACAAGTGCAGAATTTGAGAGCATCAACGAGGATGCAGAGTTTAGAAAATTGTGGAATATGGAACATGATAGCAATGAAGATGATGATTAGCATGAGGTTGAGCCCCCTCAAACAACTACTACAGTCTTGAAAATATTAGGTGGAGCCAATGAGTCCATGAAAAAAAAATATAGAAAAGGGGCAAACATTGTGGAAAAAATGGGTTTTGAAGGTGGTGGTCTAGGTGCCAGAGGAGAGGGCATTTGGTATCCACTTTAGGTACAACTTCCATCAAGGTCAAAATCAAAAGGTCATGTTAAACTAGTCATTGGACTTGATTCTTCAGATTCATCACAGATAGGTACTACTCATTACCCTCAGGGTCCACCTACATTTGTTTCAGGTTCAAATCCACAACCACCACAACATCATGGTATTCCCATTGGTGGTGAATCAAGTGCCACTGCCACTGATGGGGAATCTAGGGATAGTATTCATATTATTATTCAGTCAAGTGCCATTGTGATTGGTGGGGTTGGCATGGGTACTACTACTGATACTAGTTGTCTTGGTGTTGGACAAGGCCAACAACAAAAATCTCTCACAAGAAGCCACTAGTGGTAGATACTCAATCTCATACTATTGAGAATCCTATATCAAGTGCCACTAACACTACAAATCAATCATTTGCAGCTTCAAATCACACACCTCAAAAGATTATGAAAACTACACATGAAAGTGTTAGTGGGAGTGGGACAAGATCAAGAACTATTGTTGGTAATCCTAGTCAAGCATTACTTAAAACCACAAGAATAAGTGGAACTGGAGCCTATGGTATTCCTATGTCACCTTTCAAACATTCAATTTCTTCAACAAGCCCAGATTTTCAATTTCATGATTACTATGAAAAAAATGAACATACAACAAAAGAAAAAAAAGAAAAAAAGAAAGCATTTCATAGGGTTTCCCTGATTGAAGTTGTAAACGAACAACCTGCAAGGAACAAGGTATTTCCAACATATGAACCACATAAAGATATGATGGAGTTCATGGTTGTTATGCCCCTGGCCCCAACTAAAGATAAAAATCCACCACACAGTCAGATAGATCCCTCTGAATTTAAAGTTAACACCCTCCAAATGGACTTTTCCAAAGTACATAATGTGAACAAAATTAGTGTGTCAAAAAGGACCAATGAAGTGGTCTACACTTCACTGCTAAAGGTGAAGAGAGAAATAAATAAATAAATAATTTACAGGCAAACCTAGAAAATGAAAAATCAAGGAGGAAAGCAGTAGATAGCAAGTGCAATGATTTACAGAAAAGGATAAAAATTTCAGGCTCTACAGTAGAAATTGTAGAGCAAGAGAAGATGGATGCAGAATTGAAGGACTTGATAGAAAAACTGGCTAAAAGTAGTAAAAAAATTGATGAGGAAAGAACCAGTTTTCACAAATTATACAAAAGTTACTAGTCTACTACTGCCGAAATGAGAAAAATATAGGACCTATTAGATCATGGGAAGGAAAAAGAAAAACATTGAAGTAGAGGAAAAGAAAAAAATGTGCACAAATGAAAGAAGACCTACACAATGCAAATGATAAAATAAAAAATTTGGAGGATAGATTGAAAGATAATATGAAAAATACAATGAAGTATATATAAGAAAACATTTGGCGGAAAATAAAGCAGAGGAGTGACAAGTTGTGTGAATGGTTTCAATTGACTGAAAGTCTGAGACTAATTTATATGAAAATCAAAGAGCACTATGAGAAGAGAACACATGTTTATTCAAGAGGATATGGCAAAAAAGATTCTGAAAGTAGTCTACAGTTCTAGTGAGAGCTACTTGGCATCCAAGGGAATTAAGAGCTGCATTGATGCCACAATTAAGACATCATCTATCATTGAAAAATGCCAGAAGCTAAGGGAAACATCAAAAGTTATGGAAAATTGTAGAAAAAAGATATTGAAGTTGCAAGAAAAGAAAAATAATTTGATTAAACTTGGTTTGCCTAAGACCATTGACTCATCAAATAAATTCATTGGAGAAGAAGCTTACAAAAAAATCATGGAGATAAAAATGAAGTCTGATTTAGACTTGCTTCCAAAGGACACAACTCCCCAAAGCTTTCTAAAATTCATCCAACCATTTACAACTCTAAATTCGGTATTGGATGAAACAGTGATGTCAATTAAATCTTCTAAATATGGAATGTTGACAAAGTTGGAGTTGACTTTCCATAGTTTACAGAATATTGACCTTCCATCAAACGAAGAGTGGAGCACCCTACAAAAATTGGCACAGAAATCTTAAGAATCATAGTATGTATTGCACAATTTTCTTCTTTTACTCTTAATTTCAAGGTTTTATATTTTTTTTTGTTTGCTATTTTGCTAATCCAACCTATGAATCTATTTTATGAATAGGAAAAAGCTAGCACTCTCTATTTCTATTTTGCTAATCCAGCCTATGAATCTATGATGCACAGTGTAAAACATCAGCCAGTAAATTTGTAATCTCAAATTCTCCCTTGCTTTAACATTTATGCATTTCTCTATTTCTAATTAGTAGGTTTTAGGCACTACTATTATCTTTGTTTAATTTTTCATGGTGTGAATTAATATTTAATTTTGAACTCTATTTTTTGAACAGGAGACATCAAACATGTAGGAGATGTTAAATTGCTAATACGGCCTATGATGGCCATATAAATCTGTGTTGAGTTTGTGGTTTTGATGTTCACTCTTCACATGTTGCAAACTTGCAATTCGACCTGAAGCTGTTGTTTCTCCCTTGTTTCTATAAAATAGAATTCAAGGTCATTTGCAAAGGGTTTTGAAACTTTGTATTCACTTTTGCATGGACATTGGAAAATCACACAGGAGCTGTTGTTGGTGTCTTGTTTCTATAAAAGGGAATTCAGGGTCATTTGCAAAGGGTTCTGAAACTTTGTATTCACTTTTGAAATTTGCATGGAGAATCACACAGATTGGTGTATTACTATTGAATGAATTGTATCATATGGCTATATTTTGAAAGAATTAATGAAAATCTAAGTTCTCGACATGTGTATTACTATTGAATGAATTGTATCATACAGTTCTAAAATGTATCGCACATATTTGAGACTCAAACATGTATTAATAAACAATAAACATCTTTGTATCAATAAACACATTATGGTTTTTTTTTATTATGCTATTTTAAATCTGGAAATAGAAAGTTGAAAAATACAATAACAAATCAATATTAAATTCTAATTGCAAAAAGGAATATGATTTTGTAATATGAATGATGAGATATAGTAATAAGATTAATAAATGCCAATCTCTTACAGTTGCCATTCATCCTTATCAAATTTAGAGTTTTCTTGATCTTGTCTATGGTTTGAGTTTCTTCACTCTGAGTCTACATACCTTCGTCGAACTGCATCTCAATGCTACCAGTAGGTCCAGTACATGATTCAATAGTCCCACTAGCACTTTGGTTTGAAGTGTTTCCCAAAACTCTTCTTTCACATTTGGACCTCTAGATTTGTAGTGCCCTATCATAAGGAAAAGTGTGGACATTGTACCTAGATGTATAGAGCCTCAAGCAATTTTCCAAATTTTTGTCTAGTTTGTTTCTTAGCTTTGATTTTAGGAAGCCCAAAGCATTGAAAACTCTCTCATATTCCACCGAACCTAATATCATGGTAAGACATAAATCAGCAAGCTTCACATATTCTGGCATTGAATCACACAACGTTGAGTTCTCAGCTATAGTTTTCCAAAGCCTTGTTACTGATCCCTCTTCATGGGGGTTCTCCATTTTTCCATATTTTTCTTTCATAGTGTATGCAAAATGAGATGATTGCTCTTAAAGATGAGTTTCATCTAATATTTCATTTATAGTTACTCCATTCAA
Source organism: Cryptomeria japonica (assembly GCF_030272615.1). Classification (NCBI taxonomy): domain Eukaryota; kingdom Viridiplantae; phylum Streptophyta; class Pinopsida; order Cupressales; family Cupressaceae; genus Cryptomeria; species Cryptomeria japonica. The sequence goes on along the minus strand of NC_081406.1, from coordinate 147,136,587 downwards.
TTCTTTGGATATGTAAAATTGTTTTATCAAAGTCAGTAGCTTACTTCAAAAATCAACTACACTATTGAGGCTCCAATATTGAGGAAAGTGAGTAGGTTGTTAGGAGGGAATCTACTTCTAATTTATGAGGAAAGATCATATGCAATTTTCTTCACAGAAGTAGTTACAGTCTCAACAATCTTGTCGAAATCTTCCCTTGTAACTCTTGCTAGTTGCTTCCTGGGGCGCTTTCCTGGTTACTCGAGGTCAACCATGGCATGGCATAGAAGTGCATTGGTATCTCAACTCCCCATACATTGGTACATACCTCCTCATCTGCACCAATTTGTAAAAAGTTATCAGGATTGTTTAGATCTATGAGTGTCCGCCACTTAACAAATTTTTTTATCAAATAGTGTTGGTTGATTTTGATAGAGATTGTCGAGGGTCATGCATGTCATCTTACATAATGTAGCATATTCTGCAATATACAAAGCTCTTTTTTGGGCAGCCTTCATAATATTCCTCATTTCCTTTAGCATGGGTAGAAGAGCTGCTAAAGTTAAAAGTGTCTCTAAATTACTTAACCTGCAAAGAAGTTCAGGAAATTTTAGTTGATCTAATTCGTCACGAGTTGTGTGAAATAGTCCAATCAAGAATGGATATTTTGAAAATACTCGATGCGCTAGACCATCCAAAGAGATCCATCTGGTATCATTATCCTTGAGAAGCTTGTTCCCATCAGTTATTCCATTAGCAAAGTGTTGAAATTCCATAATTCGCTTGGGACTTTGACATAAGTGTGAGTAGAGCTCTCTGATTAAAATTTCAATTTTTTTAACCAAAGCAAACTTGCTCACAATTCCAAAAGCTAGATTCATTCTGTGAGCCATGCAGTGAATTGTAGTAATGTACGGTGCAAATGAAGTTTCAATCTTTGTACAAAGGCCATTCCTGTGACCTTGCATTACTGAAGCTCCATCTGCTCCAACACAAACCAATTTTTTGGCTATCGTCATGTCATTCATACCTCCATATTCAATTAAACTTCTCTTTACTAGTTGAAATAAATTTTTTGCTGTCACACTCTCCTTCATTTTAGCAATAGATAGTAGATGAGGTTGGAAGGTATGATTCTCTATAGTATAAACATGCATGCATACGCATGAAGTATTGTGTACTACTGTAACTTCATCTAAAGAGAATGCAATAAAGTTTGACTCTCTTATTTTTTCCTTTACATCTTCTTTTTCAACCTCAGCAAGACAACTTGCCCATTCCCAGTCACTGTTTACTGACCAGTGTCTATTAGGATAGTTAGGAACTTTCAAATAGTGTAATAAACCACTAATTGATTGGAAATCTGTCATAGCATGCCCTCTGCTCAAAATATAAAAAATAACGCTTAACTGAACAACTTTTCCTAGTTGTTCTATTTGCATTGCTTTTCCAAAAATAGCTTCAATAGAACCTTTAACTTCAACAAGCTTCGTCTGTATTTTCTCATGAAAATAATACTCTTCGGCATTCTTCACATGCTTACATTCCTCCTTTGTTTTCCATCTTATCACTGATTTTTCAACCCCGTCTATCATTTATTTTTCATAAACTTTACCCATATGCTTTTCTATGGTGTCAAATTTTAGCTCCAACCCGATTTCCTTGTTATGTTTCCAAGTGCAAATCTTACACCTGCATTCTACTGGAGGCTCACCTTCAATTGGATTCTCCACCGGTTCAATGAATGGATACTTTGATGCCCAATTAATTTGAAAATTCCTCACCGACATATCCCACTCCCGATCCTTTTTTGATTGTGGTTCACCCTTTTTTGATATGGCTTTTCTATTCCCCTTCTATGCATTATCATCAATGGTATTATCACCCAAGTCAATTATATCATTCTGGCTAACTTGGGTATTTACTAGATAATCTTCTTCAAGATCATCCTGATCTGAGATATCAAGTTCGCCGTCCTCTTCAACATGCGGTGTAGGTGGCAAATTTTGTACTTGTACTTGTGATGATGTACCTTCATTATTTTCACCACAATATTTTCCAATACCAAAGTACGAAGACAACATTCTGATTTTTGTTGGCCTCTCCTGGCCTTCCCCACATTCAAGTTTCCTACCCCTCTTCCTGTTCGACATCTCCAATGAAATAAAGGCTGCCAAAAAAATCTCAATTTGTTGAAGAAGCAATAATAGACTATAATGTATAAAATACCATTTCAACAATATGATCGGTCACCTTTAGGTCACTAGTAGTCGCTAATGCAGTCAACAACAATGATTTTCCTTGGTTTGAAACTTTGCTATTGATTAGAATTCAGAGCCTAGAACCCACCAGATTGTGTTGAGATAGATTTGATCTTTGTATGTATTTATACCAATCCTTATATGATGAATTCTGTGGGAATTTTATATGGTATACAAATATTTGGCGAATCTCGCGTAACTATAACATGACTTATGTAATTTTCGAGGCGATTATAGGTCATCCAAATACGACTTATGTAATTTTCAAGGTGATTATAGGTTGTCCAAATAATTGGCGAAAGTTGGGGTGAATGGAGACACGCGTCGGCAAGATGTCGGGTGAATTGGGTCCCCCTAACTAACAAATATTCACATGCCTATAGGCGAATTAAGGTAATCTATTAAGGCAACCTCAGAGAGTGTAGGCGAAAAAATTAAATTTACCATGTGTCCACCATATATTTTATTGGCAAAATCATCGAATAGAAACATTTAATTGCATAAAACAGATGGCGATCGGGCTGTGACTTTGACAAAAAATGATAATATTCTGGTGACATGGCCACCCCCCGTCGATACAAAATATTCGCCATTTCCAACATGGCCGACGTGAAAAATTTGCCATTGGCAAATATTCACCACTAAAGTAATCTTTGGCTCCACATTGCCTTTAGCGCTGAACTTTTTGAATTTTAACAATGACAAGATATTGCAGAATGAAGACACGTCAGCTCCACTCTTCTCAGGCTTACAACTCTAGTCCCAAGAAGTTATTACTCTAGTCATCTTCTTTCATGCTTTATAGAAGGATTTTGTATTGTACTTGTAAAAGATACCTTCTGGCATATTTTGTTGTATTAAGAAATTATTTTTTGACAAGTGTCCTATTTGGCTTGAAGCTTCTTTTTCTCCCTTGTGCTATCAAAGAGAAATTAGGGCTAGTAGGAAAGGGTTATGAGTTGTTAAAACATAAATGTATTAGGCTTTTGATAATAGAAAAGAGATTCATCTTGTAAGTGCACTTTAAAAGAAAAATTCAATGAAATGTACTGAATCTTTTGAAATGAATCTATGAAATAATCTTCAAGTTGTCTCCATTTTTGTGTGTGTATTGTATAAATTTTTGTGTTAAGGATGCATTTGTTAATCTTCTCCAATGAATAATGTGTGATCTATGAAATAGGTACCTTTTCATAAAAAAGTTAAATTCTATTTCAAGTTGTTATAATGTGCACATTGAATGTGATTATAAGAATGACTTGGGTTTATTTCATGCAACATTGTATGCAAGGCATTAAGTGTTGAGTTGGGAGTAATCGTGATGAAACATTTCATGTTTATTTCTTGTTCACTTGTATTTGAAGTCTATTTCATCTTGGATAGGCATTGGTCTCCTTCTCTCAATAAGTTTAAAAACCACAATATCTAAATAAACCATTTCTTTTCTTTTTTATTTGTAGGAGTAGGTATAGGAGTAGTGTTAGTGTGAAAAACAGTCTCAATAGCTGAGTGAAGGTTTAAAACTAGGATTGCAGCCAAAGTTTATAGTTTATAAGCTTTCCTTGGTACTTTTTGGGAGATATTATATAATAGAAATGTCCCTATATGCAGTGAAGTAGTTGTTTAGACATTGTTGAGGTACACCTGCCTTGGTCCTGTAGAGCTAAAAGTGCAAGAGATTTCAATCCTAAGACTGAATCTCATTTGTTGGCTAGGTATAGTCTTAAACTATTGATAAGAGAGTGGCTAATCTTTTAGGGTTTAAGATGTATTTATTTGGGAAGCAATAGTCCCTTTAATCCATCTGCACTCTACTGTAAGGTGTTTTGGGTCTGGTCCCATCCCAAAATGATGAAGGCAAGTTGTACAAGGCAATTCTGGGATTCGGTCCTATTCGGCTATGATGGAGGCACATTCTACAAAGTGTTTTAGAATCAAGTGGTAGCCAACAATGTATGAAGATATTTTATATAGTAGCATGTGTGTATCTCAATCTCATCCCCTTTTTGGTTGAGTCAACTTAATAGAGTTTTTTGGTGTAGATATATAATTAGCAGTTTTGCAAGAGATGGGTAGAGTTGTTTTTAAGAAACAACTAATGTGTACATATAGTATATGCAAAAGTTTTGTAATAGTGAATGTGAATGTTTTGTCTAGGTGGTATATGACCAATGAATGTAAAAGCAATTGTGTACTTCAATGGAAATGTGTCTCATGCATATGACATATGCAACTCTAGGAGTTCAATTTTTGTATTATGGTTGTAAGACTATTCTTGGGTAGTGAGCCTTTTTGTATTTGGGTAGTGTTCCCTCTAGGAAGTGAGACCCCATCGGTAGTAAACCACCTTTGTACTATTTAACTAGTTGCATATTACTCTATACTTGAGAGCTCATCCTCTTTGTGGTTTTTCCCATGTTGGGATTTCCATGTATAAATCTAATTTTATGTGTTTTGTGTTGATTTACTTTACTACATTTAAATAATGTTATGTGATTGATTAATTAGAAGTTTTAATAAGTTCAATCGAATATTGATTCACCCCTCCTCTCTTAGTATTCTGGGTCTTCAACATGACCATGGCAGTTTAGGGCACCATGGTCTGCACCAAGGGGCAACATGCCCTAGTCCCTCTCCAATCAAGGCCCAAAAAATGTTAAAATAGGGTGGGTGTACCACAGTAGGACCCACAAAAGGCTTTTCATGGCTTGAAAGATGGAGAATAGGTACAAAAAGAATCAAAAAGGTGATAAGGATAGGACATGATAAAGTAGGGGCACAAACCTGAGGTGTAAATTGGCTTAGTGACAATTTACGATGCTACATTTAGTCCCCATTTTAATGAAAGTCAGAGTCTATACAAATACTCATGGTAAAATAGATGAAAGAGATGAAAGAGAGGAGCAATTAGGAGCGCAATCACAAGGAGTGTGAAACATCACTAATTTTGAGGAACCAAGCCCCCAATATTAGGATATTAACCCACATAATTTCATGCAAGGACACACAAAATAAGACAAAAACAAGAAAGCAAAAAGACACACAACACACAAAAGCTAAAGACTAAAAACAAGACCTCAATTAGCTCACGAGAAGAAGAAAAGAGAGGCATGGATACACATTCTATTTGTGTTTTTCTAGGTGATACACGAGAAGAAGACTAAGATAAGACATGGGTAGACATTCTAGTTGTGTTTTTCTAGGTGATCCATGTTGAGGAGGAGAGTAGGAATAGTCTATCTATGTTTTCATAGTTCCACTCATCTTATTGTGTTTGTAATTGGTATCTAGTTTCAAGTGTTAAGCATCCCATATAAGAGTTTATTTTCTCTAGTTTTGAGAATGCAACAACCTATGTTAGACATGAAATGAAAATGAAAATGAAAATGTGTGTCTGGTATTAGAAACATCTTGTGCAAGAGTTTATTTTCTCTAGTTTCAAGAATGTGTAACCCTGTGTAAGATAAATATATTCCTAGTTTCAAGGACATCTCATGTAGGAGAGTGTTTTCTTTAGTTTTGAGAATGTTCACCCTATATAAGACATATATGAATGTTGCATTTGGTTTAAGGAATGATTAATCTTGTGTAAGAGTTTGTTTTCTCTAGTTTTGAGAATGAACACCCCATTTAAGACATACAAAAATATAGTACAATGTGGTACAAAGAGGGGGATATGTATGCCCCCCCTTAAGGAAGCTAGAAATAATGATACTTACCTTCAACACCAAGGATATCCTTTTAGAGGAAACAATGTTCATAAATCCAAGCTAAAGAGGCAATACTCTTACAAGCAAGGATAAGATAGTTGAAAAATAGATATCTTGCAACAAATGTAAAGGGAATCCTTGGAGGAGAAGAGATTTTTTCTTGAAAGACATCTACCTCTAAGATGAGTTTTTCAACAACGTAACATATTCTACTAAAATAAGGGGAGGAGAACAAGAATGCTTACCTTCCCCCTATTACTAGGTTAAAGGGATTCTTGATGAAGGATGACACATTTTTGACCCAAAGTGAAGGGTTTGTTTAGAATAGATATACATTGAAAAATGAAAAAGAGGTTGTAGTCAAGGATACCCACCTCTTTCATAAGAGAGAATCCTTGAGAAAACAACAACTTCACACAAGTAATGACATCAAATCATAAGGAAACACTACTCAACAAAGTAAAAGTGGATCCTAAGAAAGGATAGGAGAGATCAATGCCCCCAAGTGTAGGGACAATAAGAAGAATTACACAACCTCTAATGATAGATTATACATAAGTAGATTTACTGTGTACTCATGTGAATGAATATTCAATGCAATAAAAGACATCAAGATATGTAAAAATGCAACTATAAAGAAGATGTAATCTTCAAAGAGAGAAAGACTAAGATGAAGGATCACACACACTCCCAAGGAGAGATTATCCATAAGAGGTGTACCATTTCAAGAAAGAAAGGACATCAAGGCATAAAAAATGAAACCCCTAAAGAAAATAGGGAAACCTTAGATAAAGAGAAGAGATAAGATAATATTGTTTCCCCATCCAAGTGTATAGGGAAGAATAAATTATGTTTCTGACCCAAGATGATTGTTATTGAAAAAGCATCATTCCTTATGAAAAAGAGCCCCCAATAGAGTCAAATAACAGTTTCATAGGGTGAGGAGAAACATGAAGGGTGAATGGAGTGCTAGGGCACTACCTCATCACCAAGAAAGAGTGCAAGATCAATTGTAAGAGATATGTGAGCTTTATCATATTGGTTTTGAACAAATGTTTTATATGCTTTACATTTTCCAAGAGAATGAGAATAACTATAATGATAAAGACAATTGATGTGAATCACCTTTCTTATGCTTATAATTGTAATTAAGTCTAATAAAAGGAAATACAATATTATTATCATACTTCAATGTTGAAAAGATTCTAGTAGCTAATTTCTCTTGGTCATCGATGGAAGTATATCTCGTCTCTTAAGATATATGACAAGGGTTATTAGAAGAAGATGGATTGTTTTATATGATTTTGACTATGCCATTATCAATGATTCATTGCATTCCATTTTGAAAATATAGACAATCATTGGAATCATGGTCATTACTTTGATTATATTCAAACAAAAAGGAGTGTTTGAGGAAGAAGCACCTTTCTCTTGAAAAATGCATAAACCCCATGTGACCTGTCTCTCTAGTTTAACTATTTCTTCCAACACAGTCTCTCTAGAGAGACAGGTCATGTGGGGTTTACATCAATTCCAACACATTTCCTACTAGAGAGACAGGTCACACCTCTCTCTTGAAAAATGGGCCCCATTGAGGGGAACCAAGACACTGGGTGCTCTAGTCCAAGACCAAAGTGATAAAACCCTGGTCTTCCTCAATTAGGGACCAAAATTAGGGTCTAGGGAGGACGACATATCCCCAAGGGACTATTTGGTAGGTTTATAAGGCATAAAAGTTAGAGTTAAGACACCGAACAGACTCGAATAGGAGATGAGGTGGATGTGCGCTAAAGTAGGGGTACAAACATGAGGTGTCAATCGACCTAATGATAATTTATAATACTACACCCCTTGCGCTAGGCTATGTTTATGAGAGTTAGATGGTGCCATGTTAGTATTAAATGCTTTCTCTAGAGAGATCATTGATAGGAGTATTAGCTCTTTCTTAATTCACATGAGATACTCTAGAATACGTATAAGTATTAAGTTTTTGAATAGCATCTCTAGGATTATGACGTATAAAATCTTTTTAATTTATCTACATATATAATGTTTTTTCTTAAAAATGTCACCATAAAACAACACATGATTTTGATAGATATAAGTGAAAATAAATGTAACCATATGTGAAATGAAAACTAAATCAGATCTATTAAGTGCCATTATGAATGTCCAAGATCATATGTGAAAATAAAAGTTACAAATTATGCAACCCACAAATCAAATTAACCAAAATAAATTAGGGTTTTTATGAATTTAACCTCTAAATTTATGTAATTTAATTTAAAAAAAAATCTATGAGTGCAAATTTGATAATTAAAATGCGCACAAATTAGATCTGAGAACACAAATCAAGAATAGTGGTGTAAGGATTTGATTTCACCAAAACGTAATGGTGAAAATTAGGGTTTCACCAATTAAGGTAATAGAACCACTAATTTTTCTTAAAATACAATTACATTGAAAGAGGGAGTGACCTAATATATCTAGGCTTAATCCATTTAGGAAAAAGCTCTAAAATTTTGATTAAGTTCAGCTTTGTTAGGGATTTATTCCCTCTTTCTAAGTTGAATTGTGAAATTATTGAAATTAGGGTAAATGGGTGAATATTGAAGAAATCAGGCATAAACAGTGAGCTACAATAGTCATATAGAGACACAAACCTGGATCTAAGAAAAAGAAGATGTTTTGGATATGTTCCCAAAAATCCAGCCTAATTTTTCGAGACCGCGTTGCTCCAATTCGGCCTAGTCCTTTGAATTTCTTGCCATCAAAAGGTGAACTTGTTTGTATCTACGAATTTTGTCGATCCTCCTAAATGAAGATCTATACCTATTTCTTGCACATAGAGAGAATGGGGAAATTATTGGGAATAAGCATTTGCCAAATTCAAACCTTGGTTTAGGAATTAACCTTGAATGAATAAATGCAAATACTAAAATAAATACTGAAAAGATATACCTTAGATCTGCAATTGTTGATGATGATGCTTTTTTCTTTGAGTGTAATCACATATGTTGTATGAAATGGTAATAATATGACAAAACCCCAATCACAAACATATGCTTGCATAAAAATTGACATGACTTCACAATGCTTGAATGATGACTATGTAGCCTTGAAGATCTCTGAAAAATGCTTGATAATGAATACTTCACGGATGCAAGAGTTCTCTAGCTGGATAATGGATGGAGTCTTATATGAAATTAGGTTGATAAATGTTTTTATCTAAGGGTATCTAGGTAAATTACCAATTAGGCCAACCTCCAATGGTCATGTAGAGCCATGGGGATCAAAGATTTTCAATGGTAAGAACTTTATTATATGCTAGAAACTAGAAAGAAAAATTAATTTTAAGAACAATCTCGGGATTCTATAAGTACACACAAAAGGGAAAATGCTCACACCTTTCAATCTGAAGATTAAAAGCATCAGAAATAGAAAAATGACCATTTGAGGACCCCACCCAAACCACCCTTCAATACAAATGGATAGAAGGGATGTGGATCTTGTGAAGAAGTTGTTGAAAGATAGATAAGGCTAGATCAATCACAACCAAGTTCTTATAGATATTCTTACAGATGTAGTTAGTGACCCAACAACCAACCACCCTAGAGTAGATTTCTTTGAAAGGAGCAGACCAAGGGAGGTGAGAGAGAGGATTCTCCCTATTAGTGTAGGTTTTTTATTTTCCTTATGTTAGGGGATATTTATTTTTTCCTACACATATATTATTTAAGCTTGCTTAGGTTAATAGGAGTGGTTTATATGAGGACACGTGGTGAAATACTTCAGCTACATGTGTAACTCTCCACCTCACATGGGTATTTGAGTTACACACCCTCTTTTGGCTTGTTGTGCCACCTCTCATAACCACTATTTTGTCATTTACTAAGTGGGTTATGGGGTAGTTGGGTTTCACACCCTCTTTTGGCCTTATGTGCGAACTTTCTCAACTCCTTTTTTGTCTTCATGTAAGGAGGTTATGCCACATGTTTTGGCATTTACCAAGAAGGTAAAACCTCCCACTTTTTATGGGGAATAGGAGTTAATGCACCCCTTGGATGTATATGCTTATATTTTTCTATATAATAAGCACTATACTCTCACCTTCACTAGTCAAGCAAGTGAAGTGATAGCTCGGTGAGAGTCTTCTCCAAATTCTCTTCTTTGTCTCTATTTCTCTCTCATATCGAAATTATCTTCATTCAGCTATTTTGATCTTTGATCATCTGTTGCATGAGGAGTTGCATGTGATCTATGACTGACATCAGATCTTGGCTCGGTTCTCACTTCTCGTAGAATCTCACATGGTATCAGAGCTTATTGTTTGGTATAGCTCATTGTTTTTTTTAATTTATTTGAGAGATTTGAGACTTTTATATAGCTAATATTTTCCTTAAAAACTAAGTATGCTCTTCTCCAGCATTCTCGTGTGATCTAGAGAATCAGAACAGTTTAAAAGAAAATAGCTTCTAGTTAAATCTGGTTTACATGTATGTGTCCTTGTAAGATCTAGGTGATTGCAGCTTTGTGGTAATATTGGAAGCTTAATAAGAATTTCCAGAGTGTCCATAAGGCTTGACAAAATCAAAAGTGACTTTTACTTCACCAAAATCAGAGTTTGGAGGACAGAGTAAAAAATCAGAGTAAATTTTTTTACTCGAGCTATTTTCATTTTAGCTTTAATGTTTCAACTTTTGTTCACTTTCACAAAAAACAATTTCTGGGTTTTCTTCTTAGCACTGAAAAACTTCTGGGTTTTGGATGGTATTCCTATAAAATGAACAAATTTTGCATAAATCGAGCTTGAATAGGGCCTAAGCCATTTTTCTATCAAGGAAATTCAACAACTTTTCTTAAAAGTTGCACAACTTTTGCCTCGGGTGTCAAATTTTTGCAAACAAATACTTGACAGAAAGATGGAAATGAGAACTCTCCATTATTGCAAGTCTAATTGAAATTTTTTTCCTTTTTCTCTTCAACTGGTCATATCTTTCTCCTCACAACTCTGTTTTTCAAAAACTAATAGTTGTTGGAAAGGTATTGAGATAAATTAAGTAGTTATAAGGCTGATTTGTTTAAGATCTTATCTCAAATTATTTGTATTTGAAATCTCTATTGGTTTCTTAAAGAATTGTAATCTGATAAAAAGCCTTGTAAATGCACTAATTATAAAGTGCCAACCTTGTAATATTTGGGGGGGGGTGATTTCTGAGACTAGTGAAAAGGGGGGGTGTCTCTTGTGCCTTCTTTCTTGCACTTTTTCTAATTCTTTGCAATCTTCTTTTCTACTATCATGGATGCATCTATAGTTCCACTTTTAACACTATATAAATACTTTGAATGGAAATCTAAGATGATAATATATCTGAAAAGACATGGATATCATTGTGTTACTATGAGACTTGAAACTGAACCTCAAGATGTTGCAGAAAAGATTAAATGGTTTAAAAAATGTGATGAAGCTTTTGGTACTCTATGTATGTCAGTCTCTCCAGACCTTCTTTTTCACATTAAATCTACCACTACACCAAATGCAGTGTGGACCACTTTGGAAAACCTCTTTGGTAAGAAGGATGAGCTAAGAGGTCATTAATTAGAGAATGAACTCATAGGGTTGAATCCAACCAATTTTGATACTATACAAGACTTCTTCACTAAACTTAAGTCTGTAAGATTGCAGTTTGAATGGTGTGAAACTAAGAAAGATGATAAGCAACTGATCTTGAGTATTCTTTCTAAGCTTGGTCCTAACTATTCAGTGTTTGTTTCTACATTCTATGCTACAAAATGTGCCCTAGGTACCACATTCAAAATGCCTTCTTTGGATGAATTTGCTACAGAACTCACTAGGGAGCAAGACAAATTGGTTCAAATGGTTACAATAAAACCCTCTAAGTCACATGCCTTAGTTGTAAATCAAGGCATAAAAGAACAAAAAGGGTCTAGTAAGAAAGATAAGAAACAAAAGAACCAAGGAGAGAAGAAAAAAGATCAGAAATCTACTACTTCAAAAGTAGATAATCAGACCTCTTCATCAAGAGGTGAACAACCTAAGAAGGAGAAGGTCAAGTGTTCTTATTGTAAGAGGCCTGGTCATGATGAACATAAGTGTTTAAAGAAACAAATTGATCACCATTTAAATCTTCTTGAAAAGAATAATATCAAGGTGCCTGATTCAGTCAAACAGAGTTCGTCAAGAGGATCTTCTTAGGATATAGATAAGAGTAAAGGGAAAGGAAAGGGTAAGGCCCTAGTTGTTGTTGCTTCACAACCCAATTCTTGGATAATTGACTTGGGTGCTTCGCACCACATGGCTTCTTCAAAAGATGATTTCACCTCTTTAGAGCCATGTTCTATGCCTTCCATACTAATGGGTGATGACACTCCTATTGAAGTGCATGGGAGAGGGTCTGTTGATGTGGGTGAAGGAACATTTAAGGATGTCCTTTGTGTTCCATCCTTATCAACTAATCTCCTATCTGTTTATCAGATCACTCACACTAGTTGTAGCAAGCAAGTTGAGTTCATGCCAGATACAGTGGTAATCAGTGAAATGCATAATGGGTCTACTATTGCTATGGGAAAAGTAGATCATCAATCCAGATTATATCAGTTTTCTCACTTTGTTCCTGACTCTCCTTCGACAGTTTTACTCACTCATGTAGATGAGATTAGTTGTTTGTGGCATCAATGATTTGGCCACTTGAACTATCGTTACTTGCAACAACTCAGTAAACAAGACATGGTTTCAGGGTTGCCTTCTATTCGATTTTCTGATGGAGTTTGCAAGGGATGTATTCTTGGTAAGCATCCTGAGGAGAAGTATGATAAAGGCAAAGCATGGAGAGCTCCATAGCTATTGGAGTTGGTACATAGTGACTTGGCAGGACCATTTCCACAACCATCTTTCAGTAGGGCTAGATATGTCTTAACATTTATTGATGACTTTTCTAGATTTACATGGGTTTACTTTCTCAAACAAAAGTCTGAGGTATTTGAGAATTTTCTAGATTTCAAAGCTTTTGTAGAGAAACAATCTGGGAAGTTCATCAAGATCCTGTGTATAGATAATGGGGGTGAATATGTTAATAATCAGTTTGAACACTTTTTTGCTTCAGAAGGTATCAACATGCAGCACACAGTTCCATATAGTTCTCAGCAGAATGGTGTCGTAGAACGGAAGAATAGGTCCTTGAAGGAGATGGAAAATTGTATGATTCACTCCAACTCTTTGGCACCTCAATATTGGGCAAAGGCCATCAATTGTGCATGTTACATCTAGAATCGAGTTCCTCATAAAGCTGTGAAAGGGGTAACTCCTTTTCAAGCTTGGACCAGTCGGAAACCTACAGTTAAACATTTCAGAGTGTTTGGTTCTCTTGCATGGGCCCACATTCTAGCAAAGAAATACAAGGCTATGGATTCACAGAGCAAGCCTTGCATATTTGTTTGGTATCCAAATGATGTCAAAGGGTATAGACTTCTCCATCCCTCTACACATGAGTTGTTCATTGAGAGGAGTGTTCGTTTTGAGGAGAGTTCTTCTATTTATTCTCATACCACTTCTCCATCCACTATCACATTGGAGACATTGCATGATGTTGACAGTTCTTCTAAGGATCTTAATCCTCGTAATCCTATTCAGGAGTCTTCTTCCTCCACTTCAGATGGTGACAGTGATGGTGAGGATTCACATTCTTCTCATAGTCATCCTTTAGAGGTTGATGATTCTCCCCCAGACTCTCCAGCTTCAGTGCCTCTTTGGGCTCGACAAACTTTTGAGTCAGCAGAAGATTGGCTTGGTGATCCATCAGATTCTAGAAGAATTAGGTCACAATTTCAGCAAGCTCCACATCTCTTCATTGCTTCAGCTTCTGATCCACAGTCTTTTCGAGAAGCTACAGGTGTTCCCAAATGGGATGCTGCAATGCAAGAAGAGTTTAATTCCTTAGTAAGGAATCACACATGGGATTTAGTTCCTCTTCCTAAGGGAAGGAAACTTGTTTGATGCAAGTGGATCTATCAAACAAAATTTGCAGCAGATGGGTCGGTTGATAAGTATAAGGCTCGCTTGGTAGCAAAAGGCTTTTCCCAAGTTCCAGGGGTTGATTACTCTGAGACTTTTGCTCCAGTTGCTAAGATGAATTCCATCCGACTTGTCCTTGCTATGGCTACAACCCATCATTGGAAAGTTCATTAGATGGATATCAAGAGTGCATTTCTTCATGGTGACCTTCAGGAGGAAATCTACATGGAGCAGCCACAAGGGTTTGTTCAAGATCCTTCACTTGTGAGTCGACTTCGAAAGTCTCTCTATGGCCTCAAACAAGCTCCTCGAGCTTGGTATGCCAAGATGGACTCCTTCTGACAGTTGGTTTCACTCAATGCCATTTAGATCCAAATGTCTATATTCTGCACCAGGATGATACTCTCACATTTCTAGTTCTCTATGTTGATGACTTGTTGATCACAGGGAGTCACTCATCCACCATCAAGGTAGTGAAAAATGCTCTACATGATAGATTTCTAATGTCAGACTTGGGTCTTCTACATTACTTCTTGGGAATTGAGATTACTCAATCTTCTTCAGGCATCTTTCTTGGACAACCCAAGTATGCACTCGATATGCTCTCTAGATTTTGCATGGCTGACTCTAAGCCTGCACCTGCTCCTTTTTTTCTGGGGTCAAACTTGAGGCTAAGTTCTCTTCACCCTTGGTTGATAGCACTTTATATCGACAAATTGTTGGGAGCCTCATCTACTTGACTCATACAAGACCTGACATTTCATATGCGGTGGGCATGGTCTCTAGATTCATGCAGGAGCCACATGAGTTGCATTGGAAAGTAGCTAAGTGGATTCTCCACTACATTTAGGGTACTCACAATTATGAAATTTAGTATGCAGCAAGCATGGATATTGACTTGGTGGGATATACGGATTTAGATTGGGCGGGTGATTCTTAGGATTGCAAATCCACTTTAGGGTATTGCTTCTCACTTGGTTTTAGTCCAGTTTGTTGGTCAAGTAAGAAGCAGTCTGCAATTGCTCTTTCATCAACAAAGGCTGAGTATCGAGGGGCAGTTAATGCCACCACTGAGGCTTTTTGGCTTCAAAATATTCTCACTGAGTTTGGTATTCTAGTTAGGAAGCCTACTATCATCTTTTGTGATAATCAAAGTGCTATATAGATCTCAAGAAATCCAGTTCATCACAAGAGGATGAAACACATTAAGATACATATGCACTATATTCGGGAGCTCATTCAAGAAGGCATCATTGATCTTAAGTATTGTTCTACAACGGAGCAAACTACAAACATCTTCACCAAACCCTTCACCGAAAGCAAGTTCCTTCATTTGCGCTCTCTTCTTGGGATATGGCAGGTGTCTACTTTAGGAGGGACTTCTTAGTCCTTCTTTCTTTCTCTCCTTATTTAGGGGGGGCTATTCCTGTTATGGGGGGGCTATCTATGTACATGGGTACCTAACATGGTTGCGTTTTCCGGGACCCATATTTTCACCCACCTAAGCTACGCTTAAGGGGGGGTGTTAGTGTAGGTTTTTTATTTGCCTTATGTTAGGGGATATTTATTTTTTCCTACACATATATTATTTAAGCTTGCTTAGGTTAATAGGAGTGGTTTATATAAGGACACGTGGTGAAATACTTCAGCTACATGTGTAACTCTCCACCTCACATGGGTAGTTGAGTTACACACCCTCTTTTGGCTTGTTGTGCCACCTCTCATAACCACTATTTTTTCATTTACTAAGTGGGTTATGGGGTAGTTGGGTTTCACACCCTCTTTTGGCCTTATGTGCGAACTTTCTCAACTCCTTTTTTGTCTTCATGTAAGGAGGTTATGCCACATGTTTTGGCATTTACCAAGAAGGTAAAACCTCCCACTTTTTATGGGGAATAGGAGTTAATGCACCCCTTGGATGTATATGCTTATATTTTTCTATATAATAAGCACTATACTCTCACCTTCACTAGTCAAGCAAGTGAAGTGATAGCTCGGTGAGAGTCTTCTCCAAATTCTCTTCTTTGTCTCTATTTCTCTCTCATATCGAAATTATCTTCATTTAGCTATTTTGATCTTTGATCATCTGTTGCATGAGGAGTTGCATGTGATCTACGACCGACATCAGATCTTGGCTTAGTTCTCGCTTCTCGCAGAATCTCACACTCCCTAGTCCACTAAGATTCCCAAAATGAAATCTTTGTACCATTTTTGAGATATCATATATAACCCTTAGAAATAAGAATTTGGTATTATATATACAATTCCAAAGAGCCAAACTAGTTGGGATAGCAATATCTTCCTGAAGGAAATTTAAAAAATGACTAGGGTTGCGAAGGTATTTTCCATGAATAATACATGTCCACTCTTTAATTTCTATCAAACTCCTCCACAACTACTTATCAAGAAATGCCAGATAAAACTCTTTGAATTTTTGAATAGACAAACTCCCAAGCCTCTTTTATGAAAAGCTAGTCCCAAGCCATAAGATGTAAATGGTTCTTACTTGTCATACCCAACTGAAGTAAGTTGCATTGAATCTTTTCAATTTTAGCTATAAATTTGGAAGACATCTTGAACAAACTCATAGCATAAATAAAAAGATTTACAAGCAAGGCTTTAATCAATTTCAACTTACCATCTTGACTCAAAATGGCCCCTTTCCATCCAGCCAACTTGGATTAAATCTATCCAACAAACCATTCCAAATATAATCTAGATCCTAATTTGAGAAAAGAGGGAGGCATAAGTAGGTAGAAGGTAACTCCGCCATGGAGAAACCAAGGATATCTATAATCTTATGCTTTCTATGCTCAAGACTATTTAAAAGGAAATTTGAGCTCTTGCACATGTTGATTCTCTAACTAGAGGCAGCCTCATAATCCGAAAGGATATCCTTCAAGCACTTAGTCTCACTGATGGAGGCTTCCCCTAAGATAATAGTATCATTAACAAATTGTTGATAAAAAAAAAACCCATGGGGAGGAGGAAGGGGAGAGGCCCTTGATATTACTAAGCACACCTAGCTTTTGGATAAACCTTCCCAAGGCTTCCATCATGATAATAAAGAGGAAAGGGAAAGTAGAATATCATTATCTAATAACTCTTGAGCTACTAAACAATCTAGAGGGAGATCCATTGATGATCACATAGAACTTAGGAATGGAAATGAGTTGCCCTATGATCTGCACTAGTTTACGCCCAAAACCAGAAGCCTTCTAAACTTTTAGAAGGAAGTGCCAGTTCATGCTATCATAAACTTTGAGGAGATCTAGCTTGAGTAAAAATTGCCCTTCTTATTAACTGAAAAAGAATGAATATTCTCATGAACCGTGAGGATCGAGTCCAGAATCTGGCACCCTAGCATAGAACCATTATGTTGAGCAGAAATAATTCCAGAAAGAACATATTTAATCCTTAGCACAAAAAACTTAGACATAATTTTATAAATGGAATTGCACAAATTGATGGGATAGAAATCACCAAAGGATTTATCACACACAAAATTTGGAATAAGAACAATAAAAGTAACATTTAGCTCCTTCAAAATATATCTACTACTAAAGAATTTCTTGGCTACCTAACAACATCTTTAGAAATGATATCCTAGTAATTCTAAAAGAACATAGAGAAACCTTCCAATCCAAGTGCTTTATTACTTTCAAAAGGGAAATATTATCCCATATTATCACTATTA
Organism: Cryptomeria japonica; assembly: GCF_030272615.1. Classification (NCBI taxonomy): domain Eukaryota; kingdom Viridiplantae; phylum Streptophyta; class Pinopsida; order Cupressales; family Cupressaceae; genus Cryptomeria; species Cryptomeria japonica. Next base: position 147,118,908 of record NC_081406.1, on the reverse strand, counting down.
ACTACCTTCAAAAGAAAGTTTTTATGAATTTCATAGTAAGTAAAATAAGACATTGGTTATCACTATTAAGTTTTGAAATATTATCCCATATTTATATGTGTGATATCAATTCTATCTTTAGCTTAAATATAATACAAAAATTTATTCTATCCAAATAGGTATATAGAATCTTAACCTAGAAAGTAGTCTTTTCAAATCCTTGAAAATTCCTTCATAAATTTATGAAGCTACAATTAGTGAGAATTATGCATTTTTTGGGGGTAATAATAACCATATCAAACTATTATGTTTAATATGAAGAGATATTACTAGAAATTTATTTTGTCTCTAAAAAAATTCAAAGTTGCTACTCTTAAAATTTCTTTGATCATCTCAGCATCACATTCATATTTTCATGGATACCCAAATATTATGAAAGGATAAAAATAAACCATCTCCATGAAGGGAAAAACCTACTTTTTGGCTATTCCTCTTTTAGTTACTTTAAAGGGATGAATATTTCCACCACCTTAAAATGATCTAGTTGTAAAATATTCTGAATAATCAATTTCTTATCTAACAATTTTGAATCTATTGTCCTAGATCATTTTATAAAATTACATGAAAATGAAGACGGTGACTTAAATATTCCTATTAAAAACACATGGCTCTTCCTTGCCCACAACTAGGACCATGCTATCTTCTCACTTGATATAGCTTAAGAGAATCATTATATGGGATAAATAATATGAATGAATCATGTTTTAATTAATTTATACTATAATCATCTAACTTGTTAGATGAACTATTAAAACATTATCAATTGTTAATTTTTGTTGTCTTTCATGATTGATTCTAAAATTTGGATTTTTTTCTTGCAATTTTTTTTTAATCAAATCTATATTTAAGTCATTGGTGATGCCTATCTAATTGAAACTTATGTATCATTTATAATCTCCATTCAATTAAAAGTAAATATATAATTTTTCTTTTTCTTTTTCATTTTCTCATAATCAATAAATTCAACATTGATTAAGTTAAAAGATCATATATATTGTTTGATAAATTTACTAAATGATTCAATGCAATTCAAAAATAATATATTCACTTAAGTGAAGAAATATCAATATCTAATTTTTATATTATAGACCCATAAATACCTTATTTCATGATTGACAATTAAACTAAAATATTTATTCAATGAAATCCCTCCTTTGACAAATCTATATGAGGAATTCCTATTTTATTCCTAATTTACAATATTTGTATGACTTAATGGATTTATAGTTTTAATTTCAAAATTACAAGTATTTATATTTATCAAATTGTCAAGACAAAATGTTTCATTTTTTGGAAATACATTTGATCTAGAAATCTTATATATTTAAATGGGTTCAAGTGCTTAAACTTTAGAGTAGATGCATATGAAGCAATGTGCATATTCCACACATTAAAATATAGTAAGTAATCGAGCTATGAACAAGTTTTTGGGTATGTTGAATAAACATTTCCTTAATATTTTTCTTAGCTTCAAATCTAAGCTTTTTACTTCACTCCATCCATGCTTAGTTTCAATTTTATTATAAAAGATAGTTGACATTTATTGAAATATAATAGCAAATTAAAGTACAAGCAAGCATTCTATTATTGTAAGAGCATTTTGATACATAAAAATAAAAAGGATTGTCTTACAAAAATGATAAAATAATTATATTAAACTAAATATATTACATGATTTATGTGCTTCAATTTTTAGTATTGCTCATGCATAAGATATCAAAAAGAATATTTTACATCTATTTTAATAAATCCCAATAAAACACTAATTTCTTAAGATGGAAATTTTTTGGATTTGTTGAGAATTTTTTTGAATGTGACTAGTATATTTTCCTTGCATACTCATAAATTTTAAATCATATTCATTTCATCATATTTATATGATCTCTACATTCACTTTAGTTGATTGATAATGCAATATTATTTCTAACAAGTTTTTAACGTAAATGAATTAATTTCTTTTGTTTTGTTTCTAAATAAGATTTCATGTTTTTTTTCTATCTAAAAATAAATAATCTTCTTTTTCTTTGTAAAGACAGAATTTTATCTAACTTGGATAGCTAAAAATTATTGCGCATTCTCAATTCACATGATCATTATAAACAAGACTTAAAAAGCATCCTGATAACTTTTAGCAAGAACTACACTACAAATATTTCTTATTCTATGGTGTGAAACTGTACTAGTATTATATTACTTTGTACCATATATAAATATATATAAATAAAGAAAGCTTGTCGCCAGTATGAACTCGCCTAGCAGGCATGAAGCATGATGGCAAAACTCATGAAATGATGCCGTGTGAGAAATAACTTAAAATACATATGAACCTTCCAAAAGGGAGGACTTCCATTACAAGCACTTGTCAAATCTAGAGTTGAAACGTGTGAGTACTTCCATCTCCCACTAGCAGTCTGAAAACGAATTAAACAAAGCATTTTGAGAAGAAAAAAGAAAGGAAGGAAGAGATTCAGTGCACCCACGATATGATTAGTACATATTTTTGCTTTAAAAGAAGAGATAGAGATACAAATCTTGTTTGAAAAGTAGAGGAAGCAAGTCATCCACGGTAATGAAATCTGTAGATAAAATAGTGCGCCACGCCTTGAGGCGGCCCACACAATTCGCGGTACAATAATTTGCTAGGGTTGAGTCAAAGACGTCATCTAGAATTGTCTACCAAAGCTGCATCACTAGGATGGTCTTTTCCATGGAGGCAAAGCAAAGCATATAAATGCACGCCTTCAAAATCTGTGAACTCAGCCCCTGATTCAATTTGTAATACACTTTGCTGCAATCATAGCAGTAAATAGCATGTGTTCTAATCATTTCTATCCATGTTTGATGGCCAGTTTTGATTGTTGATATTCTTTAGGAAAGAAACTTGGCTGCGGCGTTTACCTTTAGAAATGAAACTAAGGCGAGGAAGAAAAGTGTCCTACGTTGGCTAAAGTTCAACTCACGTGTGATTTAGGGGTAACCAAGGATGATCAATCACCGTGTCTTTTAATAAAGGAGTGGCATAAATCATATACATTAAGTTTACACTTTTTAGACTTAAAAGTGTTAAAGAGGTTAAGAGTAATATCATTGCAAAGCTTCATCTCTAAAGAAACTTGAAAATTAATTTTTCACGAGTTTATGATTGTGGGAGAAATCGGTACACAAGATTTGAAATGTTTTCAAATGAGTCCAGGGGTCACCTTTTCAATTATATAACTCCAATTGGAGAATTTATACCTTCTTAGGAGCAACTGCACATACCACAACATCATATAGTGGGATAGCTAGATCATATCTAGGGACATTGAACTTAGATTGGGTTAAAGAAGCCAATTGTTGTTGTAAGGATCACACACTTTGAGCTAGGTTATTGATAGTAGCTTCGGCAGATGAATTAAAGTTTGACATGTTGGATTGAGATGGAGATGTAATATTGTGATAGGTAGGGGAAGTTCAGAATAAGGAGCTAGAACATTATGGTATGTTCGTATGGGAGATGGTTGGGAAATATAAAGAAGGCTAATAGGAGGTATGTAGGAATATTGATTAATAGGATTGTCCCCATGACTACCATGTGTAGATGTAGTCATAAAAGAAGATATATATGTAGACACATTAGGCAAGGATGTAGGCATATGAATGGAATTCTCAACTTGATTTGTAGGATTAGAGAATCCAAGACCTTTGGCACAGCTTACTATTGGCATAACACTGGTATCAACAATATGAGCAATGGCATGCAACACTTTCACACCAATTTGATTAGTGTTAGACACAATCCACCACTGAGAGGGGGGTGAATCAGTGGTTCTCAAACTTTTCCCATTAACTATCCTATGTGAGCATGTCGATTAACACATCTAGCTGAATGCAAACTTATCAGTTAGAGGGGAGACTAAACACAAACGTATTCACACAAAGGGACATCACATAACACCAGGATGTACAAAGAAAACCCAAGATGGGAAAAACCTCAGTGAGAAATACTACTGGAGTCTACTACTCCAATCCAGCCTCACAATGAAACTGTGTTAGAATGTTTAGGGCACCAACCCAAGGAGCACCAACCCCTAGCTTGTTTATGGGCTACAACCCCTGCACCGAGCTACAACTCAGTGTTCACAATAAAGACATCAATTACAAAAGTAGTTATCTTCTTACAAGTGAATCTTGCAACCATTTTTTATACCTTACTCTATCGATGAGATACCTTCTCTACTACACTGACTCACTCTTCTTCTGCTCTCATCTATTGCTTTGCTTGCCGGTAAACTCTACCAGTTCACCTCTCTTCTGTTCTGCTCTTACTGAATCTCCTCCTCAGTGCTCTGCTCTTCACCGGTACTACACTTTGCTAGTTCTATGTCTGCCTACTCTGCAGCTTCCTCAACCTCTGCTCTACCGGCATGGACACTATCAGTTCTGCTCTTCTACCAGTTGAACACTTCAACCCAGTTTGCCCTCACTCTTTTCTTTTCTCAGATATTTGTTGAGCACTTGGCTGATTTTCTCTCACATGCAGAAGTAACAATTAATTACTTCGCAACAACACTATCCTCTTCTCTTTAGCAACACTTAACTATGTCTTTAGCCTGCATATTTATAGACTAGTTTTCCTACCAAAAACCAATTAAAAAACATGGGTGGTTAGAGTTTTCTCATTACCTTCAAGGAAAACCAAATCCAATCAGATCTTCCTCGATCTGATCTCTCTAACAGTCAACAATACACCTCCACCATTAATGCGCCTTCTTGATCACGTCTTCCATCTTTGGTGATCTTCTTTTTCCCTTATCGACTGATTTCTTGGTCAAACAAAAAGATTGGTCTTGCTATTTCTTTCATCCACCTCGATCTCCTCAATCACTCTTAGCTGGCCCTAAGTTGTCCTCCAGACCTCGAGCCGCAAACCTCTGTAATAGCTCGGCAACACGTCCCATGATTTATGGGATCTTCCATTAATGTCGACCAACTTTGCAACTACCTTGTCAGTGTACATTCCTTCTTCATCCAAATGCAGGTCTGCCACGTTAACTCTATGTGGCATCCATGTCGACCAGCTGCCAACTTGACTCTTCATGTTAGTTTAGATATGATCACTAACCAAATACTCTACCGATTTCTCTTCTCTGCCGGTTTACTAACCTTGTTGATATCTCACACTCTACCAGTTAACTCCTCATGTCTTCTCTTTGTTGAATTGTCAGTGGAATACCAAAACTGGTCTCCAGAGATGTCTATGCATAGGATGCTCATTCCCATCAAGTGGGAGGTCAATTGTATCTGCACCTTGTCCCTAGTCTAGTACCGGTGGACTTTAATATCGATAAGAACTCTTGATGACACTATGTCATCAACCTTCAGTAAACTTCATCTCCAGTCTATCCATTCTCCTCTAACTGCATCTACTCAGCCTTGCCTTCTCCCTTATCAACTCTGACCATATCACAACCAGTTTGTCAAAGTGACAAACACATCACTCTCCATCTATATTGGCATCTCAACATGCCTTCTCTGTTGGTCAGTGTATAACCCTGATTTCATGCACTTAAGGCATTCCTTTGTTTCATCGATAGATCTAGTGTGGGCACACTCATTGTTAGTCATTGCTTCTCATGATGACTACATCTTCATAAGGGGGGAGTCCTACTATCCTACAATCTTATAGCATACCAGTGACCTGTTCATTCTTCTCTTTCGGTGTTGATGTGATTCAGGTAACATTCTGCCTCTTCATCACAAACACCATCCAAGCATTCTACTCATTGTCAACACTTCACTTGCTAGTTCACATACTCTTCTTGTTGGTGATACACTATGTCAGTACTAGTAACCTTACCATTACATCCACACAAGTCAAGCACAAACTTGTATACCGGTGTCTCCATTAGGCACAGACTTGTGTCCCAGTGACTCTAGTGATCACCTTCCTTACCTTACCAGTGTTCTGCAGCACAAGGTGATATCCAAGATATCTCATTCTATACTCCTTCATGATAGTGTTTCACATACATCTCTCATACGAGTAGTCATCCCATATTGGTTGACATCAATGACAACACAATGTCAACAATTAGTTTGATCCATTCTCTTCAAGATTTCGATCAAGGGGATTCCCTCACTATTCAAGTGTACTTGACCCATCCATTTTTTAAGCCTATCCATCTCATGGTGAAGCTTCACCAATTGGTCAATAGTAACTCTAGTTAATGAGTCATACTCATCATGAGAAGCGCAAGGAGAATTTTTCTCCATAATGTTAGGCATGTCTTGTGTAGGGATGAGGATTCTCCCAAGTTCCCATGGAATGGGTTATTTAAAACAAGCTCACATCCCTTAGTATTTAAAATTTGTGTAGCCATAAATCTATAACTTCTTCTAACTAAGATTGGATGTAGGACTAAGGGTAACAAAACTCATGCACATAAAGAAGAAAAAAATTTATGGAAAGACTTGAAATCACAATACATTCAATAATGCAAGCTAAATAAATGATTAAATAATATTTTTCTTATAGAACAAAGGATTAACCAAAGAACTAAACATTGTTCTGCACTGATCTAGACCTCAGTCCCTCCGGACTTCAGTCCCCCCAGACCAGAATCTTTCTGCAAACTACATCTTCTCTAGATCTCTTCTTCCTCAGACCTCTATCCTTAAATGAATCTCCAAACTTCCTCTTTATGCCATCCGCAAGCAACAACAACTCGATCAAGTCCGCCAAAGATCAACCGGTTCATAATGAAATGTGCAAACAATAGTATGTCAGCCCAAATCACCAAGAACACCTCCAATAATGCTTAGAACTTCGCACGGACCTCCAAGAACATTAGTCAAGTCCAAAACAACATCTCCTAATGATCTCCAAGTTACAAAAATCATCCGCAACCCAATTGAGCTTCTCTTTACTCACTACAAGACCACTTGGTCAGAACAAACCAATACTAGAACAATACCAGAATCAATCTCTCAGAAATCAAATTCAAATTCCATGAATCTCGAATATATTTAAGACAATGATCTCAAGGTGATAAATCCAAATCCACTATTCAAAATCCAAAAACATGAAGAAATGCAATGATCTTTAAGCAACTCCACTATTAACTGCTCCAACTGGTTGAACCACTCCGGTACTCCTGCATCAACTGAATGAACTACTTCGGTGCTCTTGCATCAGTAATGGCGAAAAATAAGATTTCAAAAATATAGAAATGTATATAAGGAATCCTCTATTTTTGCATAAACCATTACATTGAGGGGTGAAATGAATATTATTGATCTAATCGCATCTTCAAGTATGAAATGGATTAAATGTAGATAAAAAATCATGACCCCTTTTACGTAGATTGAAGGTTGAATGTGTGTTATTGAATTTAAATGCTAGATATAGGGAAAATGATAGAAAATTAACATAAAATAACATTAACAACAATTTATACAGATGTAGTATGTAGACACATAGCTATATTAGAGAGAAACAAATAGAAAGCAACATTTGTAATAAAATTTAGCATTAAAGTATGAGACCAAGATGTTTGGGGCGTCCTAGTCCTACGACTGTCAAATGTGGGCGAATAGAAAACTTTCAAAATTAGAATATTGCTTAGAATCTGATGCTCGAGGCATGACTAGGTCCTTCAAATTTTACACACACAAAAGTCATATATGATCGTCATAATTGTCTCTACTACATTTTTTGTTTGTCAAGTCTAGATCTATTGCCTACACATAAAAAGAAGGAAAATAGTGTTTTTGATACAGGTTTTACTAGGTCAAACCCTTGGTTTGGAATTAAACCTTTAATTAAAATTGAACTTGAAATGGAATTGATTACCTTTTGAGGGTAAGGCTAGATTTGAATTGAAATGCTTGAATGGGAACTTGATACCTTGATGAATCTTAGCTTGAAGTCTTCATGCAAAGGTTAGTGACATCATGTAGAATGTATTCATAATGTCCTGATCATGGATGCTATGATGAATGCTCAAAATTTGAGCTTGACCTCTTCTTCACCATGTTGATGATGCTTGATTGATTGCTCACTTGAATTTAGAATTGATCTTGTGAAGTTTTAATTAAGAGATGTTTTTTTGTTACCAAAACGAGGGGGTTAGTCTTCCTATTATACCTAATTTCACCAAACATGTTTGAAATCTTGAAGTAGGCCGACATGAAGAAAGTTTTCTTGCCTCCAAAATATGACTATTATGACATCCAAATTTGGAGCCTTTTTTAGAGGACCAGTGATAACTTTCTAAAATCCCCTATAAGAAAATCATATTAAATCTTGGCATATGTTTAATTTTTTTTTAAATAATATTTTTATTGGCAAATCTTTCATATTTTAAAGAAAAATATTAATTTTATTAGCATTTTTTTTTTAATCAAAATTTTTTGGTAGAAAGTGTTGGCGAATCTTGGAATATAATAAGAGTATGCATTAATTATTATTACAAATTCTTTCATTTTAATGAAATAAATTCTTATATAATAGTAGAGGCTTGAAAGTGGAAATCATTAATGAGTTTAAGGGGTCTGACTACTATATTTAGTTACTACCATTAATTTAAAATAATCTAATAACCCTCATTGTATTTTGTGATATAAAATGTACCACCAATTTTTAATGCTCAAGGGGCCCAAAATTGATTTTTTACCATTGATTTTTATTAAGGTCAACAATTAAAAAGCAATTTCAACCCTCATGAGCATTAAAACTTGTAGATACAATTTACCTCATGGAATTCAAGGATGCTCATTAGATTATATTTTCAATCAATGATGTCAACTAAAATTGCTGAGATGACTCTAAAGTAACTAATAATTATGATATATTATTGGCAAATTTATTTATATTTCTACAATAAATTATAAAATTTTAATGAATCTGATCCAATCATGCATCAAATATTGTGGAAAATATGTGAGTTCTAAAATTTAATAAAATAAATTACCTAGTAATTTAAATAAGACTAAATTAATTTTTTTTTAAAAAGTGACAACTTAGGTCACTTTAAAACTTGAATTATTAGTCGAATTTTGATTCCTAACTTAAAAAAACTAGCCTATTGGCAAATATTAGCCACAAAATATTATTGGGGAGGACCATACCATCTAGGACATCTTGGTCCTACCAATCAAAATTGAAATTTGCACATGGTCCCACAAAGGGTATTGAAAGTGTTTATTTTGGGTTTGTGTGAGGAGAATCAAAGCAAGGTCACAACATGGAAGGTTAGAACATAGAAGCGAGGCCTAGGTGAAAAAAAAATTGTATAGGGATATAATTTATGATGCTACATTATCTCATTCTTACAATTCAAGAGCTATAATTCCAAATCACGAGTAGATCTGAGTATAAGGGGTACCAAGCTACAACAAATCATCTTCAATTATGTTTCCATCATACATTTTATGATTATTTATTATGTTATTTCATCAAGACATGGACTTGTCTTATTCTCTCCACATCCCCATTCCAATTCTGCACATGTTAGTTGATTTCCATATAGTTTTTTTTGTTTATGTTGTCTATTGTCAATTTTACACTATTTAGCCTTGTTCTTACATCCAACTTATCCAATCAATAAAAACAAAAAGGAGAACAACCAAACCATCAAGTGCTTAGCTCTCCCAAGGGTTTGAAGTTGGGTCCATTGGTTATTCTCCAATGTAGTTGGTGGGATTGGTTTTGATTCCTAGTTTTCCACTTCTATACTAGTGAACCCCATTTTCCTTGAATTACATTAATTAGCTAGATAGTTTTGCACCTGAGGTGGAATTAATATTTAATTAATTTATTTATAGATAATGCATCGATAAATAAATAATTTAGTGGATAAATATATGAATAGTGATGCATAATTGATGAAAAATAATTTATCAAATGGATAGATAACATTAGTCAAATTTAATTGAAAACTATAGAAATTATTTCATTAAATTATTATATGCTAGGTACAAGCAAAAAACCCCCTTATAGGCCCACCTAAAAAAATGAAAAAATGATAATTGGTCATGAATAACCATCGTTAGATGTTGATTTGGGCCTAGAAAACCCTCATCCAACCCCTCAGAGAAAAGGAAAAAAAATAATACCCTACCCCTCAGTTAGAAACAAAAAGACAAAAAAAGGTAAAGGAAAATAGTGAAAAATATGGAGGAAAGTAACCAAATGGTGTACCTCCCTTCTACACCATCAATACTCACTTCTAATGGATAAAATCTTAGGGATGAGACCATTGTTTCTTCCAATGAGAGGAGATATATGCAACCTCCTATACTCTAGGGAATTGCCAAGATTGCTTTCACTTTTGAGAAAACTAGGCTTGAGGAAGAAAGATATAAGTCTAAAGACCCTTTCTCTAATGAAGATGACAATGAAGAAACTAAGGAAGAATCATTGAAAAGCACCCCTAAGGAATCCTTATCCTCATCCCCTCCATATAAAACCCTCTCTATTGATTCCCTAGAAGGTCTAAATATCCTCAAGAACTATGGCGGTGAGAGAAAGAAAGAATTTCAAGATAAAGAGATGATAAGTACACATTAAAACTGACAGATTCTTTCCACCAAAATTGAAGATCTTAATTCCAAGATTTATAATTTATTAAATTCTCTAGAATGCATGGGACGTGTCAGCAACATGGACAAAATTTGCCCCCTAGAAAAGACTATGAAACGATTGGTGAATATCAATACTAACCTCATGCGTAAGACAATGATTGGCCTGGAGATGGTTGGTTCAATGATCTAGAAGAGAGGTAAAATGAAATAAAAGAAAGCCAAAGTGTCTAACCAGAGATAAGACAAAAGGACTACTTTTAATACATGATGGGAGGCAAAACTGAAAAAATGGCCCAAGATTAAGACTCAATTTGTTAGAGTCTTGTGGGATCCCCCTTTTATATATGTTTTATTTGGCTAGTAATTGTGGTAGATATTATTTCTTAAGATGATAGGTCTAGACAATTATGTTTTCTTAATAATACTCAATATATCTATTATTTTTTATGTGTATATTTTAGTTTGGTTATGGGCTTGCCTTGTTGACCTTCCAATTTTTTTTATTGCTATGCTATTAACAATTTGGGTTGGCCTTCCTCCACTTAATAAAAATCAATGTGTTCCCTAGGTGAGAGGGAGATGATGTATGTGTACTAGGTGATGGATAAATTAGTGATTAATGGATAAGGTTCTAGGTGATGAACATATGAATCAAGTGTTGATTGGATGAATTAGTGATGCAAGTGAAAATAAGAATTTTTAGGTTTTTATAGGTGTCAACATTAAACCCAATTGTTGGTTTATGACCTAGTATAATTCATTAAATGGAGAGTTCAAAATACAATTATCATCCTAGGCATTTACATTTATATCATTCCCATGTTTCTATTTTGTTTGTATATTGATGATGAAGCTACTAGTAATCATGCTTTTCCAAATAAAAGAATCATGGCCCATATCATTACTTGATCAGATATCTCCATTCCTACTGACCAAATATTTTTTCCAAGTAATAGGATTCCATTCCACTTTATGAAGTAGTCTCCATTTAATTTTTAGATTAAGAAATAGATTGAAATCTTTAATTCATCTTAACTCCAACCATCTCTTACTTTTGGGTTTATATACACACTACCAAGATATAAATGTAATACAATTTTTACCTTATATTTGAGATGAAAAGATTATTTTTTAATTTTTTCCATCTTATTAGTAATATTCATTGGTGTACATAATAATTTTATGTTGTACACTAAAATTTTTTAAAGGGAAACTTTAATAAGTTTAACTTTACTAGCTTGACTTAACAGACAACTTTTCTACTCAACAAGATATGTCAAAAACAAAAGCGGGATAGATCCCTTAAAGAGGGGCATCCTAAGAAGAAGGAAGGTAAAACCAATTTTACATTCTATGATTTTATTAATTTTCACCAATCTCGCAAGAGAAGCATTGAAAAAATAAATAATACTTATAGGGTGGGTAATTTTTAATTCTAACTTATTCTCATAGCTAGATAATGTTAGTTTTAATATGTTGGCTTCTAAGATTGAGGATTGACCAAAAATTGTGGTATCATCCACAAGTTGTTGATAAGAAACATGATCACTAGTAGAAGCAAGTTTTAGACCTCTTAGCCTTCCCTAAAAATGTCTATTGAAGGCTTCCTCCCAATGCATTTGCAAAAATCATAAATAAGAGGAGAGAAATAAGGTCTTTATAATGGATCCCTCTATAAATATGAAATACTATTAATCATGATAAGAATGTGGATACATGTTCCATAACAATTTTTAGGAACTTATCTCCAAACACAAATTTTTCCAAAAGTTTGATGAGAAATTTGCATAAAACTCAATCATTGCCTTTTAGTAAATTTATCATTAAAACAAGCCCAACATAGTTATTGATATCCATATAATGGAGCAATTCATGAATGGTGATGATGGAATTAAGAATATGCCTTCCATGGATGAAACTACTCTAATGCAACTGAACATCAACTTTCATAGTTGCTATAGTCTTAGAGGATTAGTTTTTTAGAAAAATCTTGTTCACCAAGTTACAAAGGCTGATTGGAAGGAAATCTAAGCTTTTCACCACTCAATCCTTTTTTGGGATGAGAACTAAGAAAATTGTGTTCAATTCCTTAAGAAAATGACAACTTTTGAAGAACTCCCTGAGTGTAACCATCAAGTCATCAACATAATATGCCAATACAATTTAAAGAAAAAATGAAGAAATTCATTAGGATTAGGGGGTTTTACTTCCTTCAAAATAGAAAGGACCTAATTACACCTATTCCCTTAAAAAATAGGCATAATCACTCTATGTTATCTTGTGTCCCATTAATACTAGACGAGGTAAACTTTAGGATATCATATTGAATTCTAGGATAAAAAACTTTGCCTTTTCATGAAGATATTAATTTTTTATGCTTTGAAGGTGATAACTATTGTGCTACTCATAAGGAGCTAAGTATTAGTAATAATTGGCTTAGATGCACATTGGAGGTATCTTTGTAGACTATAAAAATATCTAAGAAAAAAAAGAAAATAACAAAAATAACCATCTTTGGCTAAGCATTGTTAAGGATAGAATTTCCTCAAAGATTAAACCTAGCTAGATGCAATGAATGTTAAGTGGAGATCCATGCTCATGGTAGATAGGTTTTTGGTAGCCACCACTCATGAAATATATATCAGTAAAATTGACTAAAAATTATGTATCTGATTTCCAAAAACAATCACATAATTTAATACATTGTAAAAAGAACCACCTAATTAGACACCAACCACCTACTATAATGAAAGCCAAACTTTAGGGCATCGCATTAAATTTTGGGATCGAAAACATTTCTTTTGTGTTATTTTTAAATGCTCTTAAGGCAATAAGTAATGTGTTACTCATATGGAGCTAAGTATTAGTATTAATTGGCTTAGATGCACATTTGAGCTATATTTGTAGACTCTAAAAATATTTAAGAAAAAACTTATTATAAATGATAATAAAAACATTTACCTTTAGCTCAAACATTGTTAATGATAGAATTTCTTCAAAGATTAAACTTACCAAGATGCAATAAATGTTAAATGAAGACTCATACTCATGATTGATAAATTTTTGTTAATCACCATTCATAAAATTGACTAATAAATTTAAATATATGAATTTTAATAAAATATCACATAATTTAACACGCTGTAAAAGGAACCACCTACTTAAGGAACCGCCTACTTAGACACCAACCAGAACTTTGCTTCTGAGATCAAATTGCAGGCTATCTTTTTCCAATGGGAATATGGATCTTTTCAATGCCGCAGTTTTATTTCTTCTCAATCAAAACTCCACTTCTGGAACAGTTATCATTGGATAGAACAATCTAGCAGAGAAGTTTGTTCCACCTCATCACTTTCTTTTACTGCAATTCGCTTCAGCATTAACAATTCCACGCCTGAATGCCTAAGTTGATAGAAAGATGTAGAAATCTATTTTTCAGCCGAACACGTTGACCAGCACTGGAGCATACAATTTTGACTTGGTGAAGTATTTTTTGGAAAGGTGAATGAGGGAATTTTGAATGTAGTAAAGAGTGGATTAGGATCAGATGTAGGAACTTGAAATTTACCATATGAGTGTGCTAGAAATCAATCGAATTTATGGGAGTTCATATTACACTCAATATGATAGTATAGTAAGTTGTTAGATTTCGTGCAATAATACATGTTAATAAGTATTTTTATAGTTCAGATTTCAATGGGGATAAATAATATAAGTTGTCTTCTAGTTTAAGGACATAGTTGATATGTGTGCGAGACTAGGACTCTTAGTTTAGTAAGAGTAGGGTAAATGTAAAATGATCATGAGGATTATGGTGTCATGGATATCATAATATTTAATATTGGAATGTCATAGCCATCCATGCAATTGATAAAATTCGATTATTACAATAGATAGTAATTGTGTCAATTTTTTGAGCTTGTTCTTATCATCAAGTTTCTTGTTTGTTTTCTTGATTAAGGTAATTATGGATTTATTTATAGAAATTAAAAATAAGGTTGATTTAGTGTTTCTATAATGAGAGGTCTATAGGTTATCTTCTTTTTTACATTAGCTTTTGAGTTGCTAGTGTAATGATGAGTATGTATGTTTTATTGGTTCGAGATGTACGAGTTAATGAAATTTTGTGTGCTGTAAGAATGCAAATGAAACAAATGAAATAGAATCAAACTAAGATTAGTTCAAACACATGAAAAAAACTGATTTAGTGTATATACATTTTCTCATTTTGATGTTAATGATTGATTTGCCAGCATAATGGTAGCATTCCCTGCATTGACTAATTGATAGAACTTTGAGATATATTTGAATGCTTGATGGATGATGAGAAATGGGTTTAATTTAAACATTTGGAGGAGAATTTGATCAGTGACCAAAATTGTGTCTAGAACATTAGATCTAATCCACAATTTGCGAAATTGATGTGAAGATGTTGCATCTATATAATAGTTATGCATTATTTTAAATTTAATTTAAAATTATTAACATAATGTGACAAGGTCTAATTGATTAATGGGCTAACTAAGTGTGTGCAAGAATCAAGGGGAGTTGATTGTTGAATGAATGAGTTAAGATGATTTGATTGATGAATGGGACTAAGAGTAGCTTTGGTTAGACTAAGTAATCAACTTAATGAGGTGGAATTAATCAATTTAATTATAAATTAATTGAATTTTTTGTTCAATTGAGGTGGAAAATAATATTAAAGTAATTTATAAATACATAATTTGTGTGGATAGATATATGGATAAATAATATGAGCTAAATTTAATTAAATAACTTATTAATTATTTAACTAAATTATTAGATTGTAGGTAATAATATGTATCCTAGGTGATTGGGAGATGGTATGTGTGTACTAGGTGTCAAATGAATAAATGATTAGTGCAGAATGTCCTAAAAGATGAACAAATGAATCAAGTGACGATTGGAAGAATATACAGTGCAATTGAATGTGAGATTTTTTAGGTGTCTATAGGTGTCAAGATTAATACCAAATGTAGGTTTACAACCCACTCTAATTCAAAAAAAGGAGAGTTCAAAATCCAATTGTCATCCGAGAAGTTAACATTTATATCATTCACGAGTTTCTAGTTTATTTGTATATTGATAATGAAGCTACTAGTAAACATGATTTTCCAAATAAAAGAGCCAAGTGTTATATCATTACTTGATTAAATATGTCCATTTCAACCTACCAAGTATCTATTCCAAGAAATAGGAGTCCACTCCTCTTTATGAAGTAATTTCCATTTAATATTTACATTAAGAGATATATTGGAATCCTTAAGTCATCTTAACCCTAACCCTTCCTTACTTTCTGTTTTATATACACACAAACAAGATAAAAATGGAATACACTTTTTTATCTTACTTTCAAGACCAAAGGAATATTTTCTATATTTTCCACCTTACATAGTTACACACAATAAGCTCATGTTGTACATTGAAATATTTTAAAGGGTGGCCTTAATAGTTTTAATTTATCTTCTTGAATTGAGAAACAACTTTTCCATTTAACAAGATATGCCAAATAAAAAAAGGGGAAAGATCCTTAATGAGGGGCATCTTGAGGAGGAGGAAGGAAAAACAATTTGGAAATCCATGATTTTGTTAATTTTCACTCACCTTGCAATAATTCAAAAAAATGGTACTTATAGTTGAGCTCATTTTACATTTTATGTTATTCTCATAATTAGATAAGGATAGTTTTGATTTTTTTTTCTTCTAGGATTGAGGTTTCACCAAGCCCTATGGTATCGTTCACAAGTTGTTGATAAAAAATATGACCACTAGTAAAACAAATTTTCATACTTCCTATCTTTTCCTCAAAAATAGTCTTTTGAAGAAGTCTTCACAATGTATTTATTAGAATGATAAATAAGAGGAGATAAACACAATCTCTTTAATGGATCCTTTTTATAATATTAAAAGATGGAAAATGGGACGCTATTAATGATGACAAGGAATTTTGGTGTTGAGACATATTTCATAATAATTTTTACAAATTTATTCTCAAAGCTCAATTTTTTTCAAAATTTTAATGATATTGCATAAAAATCAATCATACAATTCTAGAAAAGTGAAAATTAGAATAAATCCTACCTCTTTATCAATATTCATAAAATGGAGCAACTCATGAAAGGTGATGATGGAATTAAGAATATGCCTCCCATGGATTAAACTATTCTATTGTATCTTGACATCAACTTTAGAGAATTTGTTGCAGTCTTAGGGAACTGTTTTTTTAACAAAAAATCTTGTTCACCAAGTTACAAAGGTTGATTGGATGAAAATATAAGAAGTTGTCCACTCAATCCTTTTTTGGGATAAGAGGTAAAAAAGAATAATTTAATTCCTTAAGCAACCACTCTTGAAGAACTCCCTAGGTACAACAAAATAGTCATCATCATAATATCCCAATACAATTGAAAGAAGAAATGAGGAAATCCATTAAAATTGGGGGTTTTACTTCCCTCAGAGTTGAAAGAAGCCCATTTCATTTATTCCTTGAAAATAGTCTTTATCTTGCTCATCAACAATGAGGGGGTCAAATTTAGGACATCACATTGAGTTCTCAGATCAAAAACAATATTTTTCATGAAGATATTTTTGATGCTCTTAAGGAAATAAGTATTGTGCTTTTTATAAGGACCAAAGTATTAGAATTAATTGACCTAGACACACATTTGAGCTATATTTGTAAACTCTAAAAATATTTAAGAAAAAAACTTATTATAAGTGACAATAATAAAAATAATTGCATTTGGCTCAAGCATTGTTATGGACGAAATTTCCTCAAAGATTAAACCTACCTAGATGCAATGAATGCTAAGTAGATATTCATTCCCATGATAAATCTAGATTTTTCTTAACCACTACTAATGAAATAAAGATCAATAAAATTGACTAAAAACTATGTATCTAAATTCTAATTTAAAACATCACATAATTTATACACTATCAAAAGCACCACCTACTTAGACACCAACCACCCACTGTAATGAAAGTCAACCTTGTTTTATTTGATTCCTTGAAATGGCCATGAATTACACTTTTACCTTGCTTTATAAAATTATTCCTCAACCCAATTTTTCCAAAAGTTTGATGAAGAATTCTCATAAAAACCAATCGTAATCTTTTAGAAAAATAACTTTATATAAATGACACTAATAAAAATAACTACCTTGGGCTCAAGCATTGTTAATGATAGAACTTATCGAAAGATCATATCTACCTAGATGCAATGAATGCTTAGTGGAGATTCATGCTCATGATAGATTTTTGTTAACCATCACTCATAAAAGTTAGATATCTGAATTCAAATAAAACATCACAGAATTTAACACACTATAAAAGACACCACCTACTTAGACACCAATCACTTCCATTAGTAAGAACAAGTTTGCTCCTTACATCAAAACACAGACTACCTTTTTCCAACACGAATAGAATTTCCCCAAAGATCAAACCTACCTAGATGCAATGAGTGCTAAGTAAAGACTAATATTCATAATTGATAGATTTTTGATAATCACCACTCATAAAATCAACTAAAAACTCTTATCCAAATTCTAATAAAACATCACATAACTTAACATAACAGTGTAAAAGACACCACCTACTTAGACACCACCACCTCCATCAAAAAGAACTTTGCTCCTTACTTCAAAGTGCAGGCTATCACGTTCCAATGGGAATGTATATCATCTTAATGCCGCAGTTTTACTTCATTCTCAATGAAAACTCCACTTGTAGAACAGTTATCTTTGGATTGAACAACCTAGGAGAGAACCTACTTTCTCTTACTGCAATTCACTTTATCTTAAACAATTGCAGGCCTGAATTGCTAGAAAGTTGTAGAAAATCTGTATTCAGCCGAACGCGTTGACCTGCACTGTAGAAAATCTGTATTCAGCCGAACGCGTTGACCTGCACTGGAGCATACTATTTTGACTTGCTCAAGTCTTTTAGGTTTTATATTTGTTTATTCATCGTGTCATTCCATCTACTGAAAAACGCTGAATAATGCCATTTGGAATGGCCGCCGATTCAAAATTTAGGTATATTTTGCTGTTGCCAACATTAAATCGGTCAACGCTGCCCATGTGTAAACTACCCAAATGTTACGTGTGAGTAAAATAGTCCACAAAATCTTTTGTAAGATTTGGATTACTCTTCCGACACGGAGAGCTGCAAATATAAATAGAAGAACCAACAGCCAACCAGTAGCTTGTGATAAACAGAACTTTCTTGAGACTAAGGAAGAATTTGGGCCTTTTAAAATGAAGAGGTAGAAACATAAACAGTAGAGAATACATTTGTTTTCCTTACTGTTGAAAAAAGTGTAAGTTTGGGAGGTATTATATAGTGTAGCTTCTATGTATAACCCACAAGAGGAGCAGATCAGGAAAGGCCCATGGACTGTAGAGGAGGACATGTTGCTTGTCAATTATATAGCTTTTCATGGTGAAGGCCGTTGGAATTTTCTGGCCCAAGCTGCAGGTGACACCACTGTCTAGGGAAAGTTTTTCAAGTTCTGATTAATATAAGCCACCACTAAATTCATAGAAAATGTCTTAAGGAAGGTTAATTTTACAGTATTGAGCTACTTGAGAACTCGTCCCTTCTAAATTACCAGTTATCTCTGTGTTGAAGGAAATGAAATGCATGTGTTTCATTGTTTATTTTGTAGTCTTATAGAATGCAATTATCAACAAAACGATGGGTTTGTACATAAGATCGAAAAACAAGATCAAAAGCACTCATGCAGTTAAATTTAGAAACATTTCAAACAATTATCATGATATGTGAAAATTTCATGTCCTTAAGGAATTTTTATGTTTAGAGGATCCAATTATCTGAACAACAATGTATATTTTGTTGGTGGGTATTTTAGAGATAAATGAAGTTTGATATGAATTTCTTCATTCATAGATATAATGGAAAGGAATTTGTTCATTCATTGTTGTACTGAGGTTTAGGAAGAACATATTTGTTTAACTCTCTTGTATCACGTATTGCTCACTCTATTTTTCTCCACTCTCCTTTCTTAGCTTCTCCTCTCCTTTCCTCTGCGTATTTAGATTTATAGGAAGTTGCTATGGTTGATACTTTGTCTAACTTCACCTCAAATTTATGAATAGCACATGTACTTGAGAATAGTCTAGGTGCTTTCTTTCAAAATCCTTGTAATCACTTATGTAAAGACTGATTTTGAGGTTTATTAACCAGGGCTGAAGAGAACTGGGAAGAGCTGCAGGCTGAGATGGGTTAACTATCTACGGCCAGATCTTAAGAGAGGAAACCTAAGTCCAGAAGAAGAACGCTTGATCATAGACCTTCAAAGCCGTTGGGGTAACAGGTCAGAAATAGATTCTATTGCTCCTTAATAATTTTCTGTAATGATTGAGTTATTAGAAACGATATGGTGCATGAATAGTATTGTGAATTATGCTTCCAATAAAGTCTAAAAGTGGTAATTTTGTAGTTGTCTGGCTTTGGGTTTTTCACTCACAATGATCCTTTTGCTTTGAAGGTGGTCTCGAATTGCCAGGTATTTACCTGGTCGAACAGATAATGAGATCAAGAACCACTGGAGGACAAGGATTAAGAGAAAACTGCAAAGAGAAAACGGTGGAAATCGATTTACCCAATACTCTATTTATCCCACCTCTATGCCAGATCCAATATTCCTTCAGCAAAACAATGGATTAATGAAAGATAGGACACCACAGACTAGCCTGCATCAAACACTCAACAAGCCAGTTTTTCATTTTAACGAAGAACAAAAGGAGGAGTTTTCACTAGACCATTCTAATTCAATTACAATCTCAAATGGAGTGGAGAAGTCGGCGGATAGCTGTGGACTTCTTGAGGATATGACTATGCCCTTTGAAGTGGACTCCTTCGACGCGTTGTTCTCTGAACTTTATGTAGATGCCATGGAAGTTGGTGAAATGTCTAAATTCACAGACTGTAAATTTGGGTCGTGTTCTTATCCTCATCCATACCCATCTATGCCCTCGCCTGATAGATTTCAAATGGAAGCTCTGTTACCATGGGCTTACCAAAGTTGAGAGCTTATTTTCAGATGGTTCATTTACTTATTGATGATTGTTTGTATTGTAATGAAAGACAAACTTGTTTCATTCGATTCCTTGCAGTGGCCATGAATTGCACTTTTTCCTTTAACTTTTTCTTTTAAGGAATTATAATATGGAGACTTTTTTTAAGTTCTAAAATGAAATTTAGAAACTTTTTGGATGTACTTAATGTTACGGGAGAAACTTAAGAGAATTTTGGATGTACTTAAACTTTAAGGAGAAAGTTCTTAAAATTTTGTGAGAAGAGAATCTAAAGAGAAAAGGTTCAGCAAAGGTTAAAGACATGAAATTTCTAATGTTTATGGTAGTTTGAATATTTTTGGATTAGATTATGTGAATATTTTTTTTTATCAAAGTTTTAGTTTATATTTATTTTTGGATTAGATTATGAGAGTTTTTTTCTTATTTTCATTTATACAACCCACTTTAAGCTTTGATATGGTTAGGTAGCTCATTTCAAATCACACCAATAGATGGACCTTACTCGAGAAGCTAGTGTGATTTCAGATAAGCCACCCAAACAAATCAAAACTTAGATTGTGTCATTTAAGCTTACCAATTGCTCTTCATCAACAAAACAAAAAAAAAAACAATAGTCAAACAAATTCCCTCATCATATTACCTATACCCACTACAATATAAGAGTATCAAAGTGAAAAAGGAAAAGCACAAATGAAGTGCCACAAATATAAACCTAATAAAAGGTACAAAGTCTCACAACAGTGAAAAATATAAAATATAGATCATCCTATGTCATTGCATGCATCACCCTCACGCAATTCAGCCTTCATTAAGTCAGTCATAAGAAAAATTGAAGTCAGCCACAAAGCCGTAACTTAGACATCAAGTCAAAATCTACAACAGAGCTAGAGCTACAATGGGTGAATAGATGCTTCGATTTTTATACTCATTTAATATAGAACAGTCTAAGCTTTTTTGAATAGTGTAATTGATAAGATTGAAATTAAGCTTGTAAACAGTTGAGATGTGACAATGGGAGACGTCATCTCTTCCGTTGAGAGAGAAGAAAAACCAGTGAGTTGAGAAAGAATAAAGTTTATAAACAAATTTATAAATGAATTAGGTTTATAAATGAATTTTTAAAGATTTCGAATCTACAGTCCTTATTGAATTGCTTAGTGCGCATAAACATCTAGAAAATAATCATGGGTAATCTTGGAATCTCGATTTAACAAAAGATGTTGAAATTCGAAAGGTGAAAAAATTGAAATGAAAACAGCTTATAAAACTAAGCTTATAATCAAATCTCCATGGATATAAATTCAGAATTTTTCTCAGGGGACCCGTTTAGTTTTGTCGTTATCTTCTTCCACTAATGTAATCAATCACACGTTGGAGTTGCAGTAAATTTTAGTGGATGGATTCTTTTGAGGACCACAGAGAAAACCTAGTTTAATCATGAGACGTCATCAACTCGTGTACAATTGTTAAATACTTTATATCGCTTGTCTTTATAATGGAGGCATAGTCTTATCCTAAACCACTACTTAAATAAGACTTATGAACCTCGAGGGTCAATCAATTAGTTTAAAATTATAAATAAATGAATCTAGATGCATGAACTCAGATTGAAATCAGTATTTAAATGTATTGATTAAGAAGTGTGAGAATTAATAATGAGGATTAGAGTATTTCAATTCAAGGTTTGGTGAAGAATATTTTATGATAAATAACATTTATTCATTTGTCATTGTTTTCAACAATTAGGTCTATAACAAAACAATTCTTGGAAAACAATCAATTTGAGTACTCTGATCTAGATTACTTTGGTAGATGTGGATTGGAATGTTTTATATAGATTAGACCTTTTGTTATGAAGTGGCTCGTCACTTCAATTTTACAAAATCTCATTCCAACTATATAATTATATTGTTATTTAGGAGACAATAATCATTGATAGAGTTTGTTGTGCGTGGGGTGGGAGTTGATTTCTTGTCCTAGCCAAAGCATTGGGTCAATTCAATTTTTTTGATATGTTTGAAAACACTCGAAGTAAGCATGCAAATGTCTAATCTATTGTTAATGATGTTGATATAGATGTGCTCTTCAAATGATGATACAATATGTAATTGAGCTTCCTCCTATATGAGTCATGTTTATGTAGAGTAAGTTTGAATATTTATATCTATATGATGCCCAAGTGCATGAATTTGAATAGTTCACAGTAAAAAAGACAAGTAATTATTAGTTGGAAAGAGGTTGGCTTGGTCGCATTTTAAAATTTGAATTTGAAAGTTTCTAGATCAAAATTGAGTGTTTTTTACTTCCCAAAACTATTGTATCTACCACAAGGAATTCACCAGCATACAATTATAATACAATAAATCAATGAAAAGTAAAATAATAATATAAATTCTATTTAAAAAATGGATAACATGACTTCTACATTTTATTAAGGAGCTTTCACTTAAAATTCAACAAAACTACAATAACTTTCTTCCATGGTGATACCTCAGTTCCACTAGTTATCTACTCAAATATATACAAGAATATGTCTACTTGAGAGATAGTTAAGTAGTACAAAACAACTTCATAGGATTAATTAACTAATAAAAACTTATAAATTTAAATAGAAATTTACTATAAATACAAATATCATGTAGATTGTTGAAGACTAATTAATATGTTATTCATCAATTATAATATATAATATATTGTATATTGCAATCAATACATAAGTATATCTTAAAACTATAGAATAGTGTATGAAATTTTTATATCCAATAACAATCGTCTTAAGATGTACTTCAATGAAGGGAAAGAAAAAGGTATTAATTAAGTACCCCCCTTGATGACACTCTCGTTTGGTCCCAAAAAAAATTGAGTTGAACAAACCTATCCTTAATGAAGGGCTTCATGAAGATGTTTATGGATTGTTACTTGATGAAAAAACTAGAAATAAATGATCTTGTCATGGGTAAGCTGCTAAATATAATGCATATGAATCTCAATGTGCTCTATGTATTGGTTTTCTACTCTATGTTGTGAAAGGTATGGATAAGACTTGAATTATTATACAAAAAATATATAGGGTGGTCCTCTAGAAAATTAAACTCAAAGCCATCATTGATAGCTCCACTCTACATAGATTCTATAGTACACAAAGGAATAGGAGTATGAAACTCACAATGTCAAGTCATAGGACCTACCCCAAGATAGTATATATAAACTATAGCCAAATTATAATTATCTAATCTATTTCCAATCATCATCATTATAGGCTTCAATAGTGGGTTTACCAACAAAAGGAGAAGATCTTCTTCAATTCATACCTAGAGATGTAACCAAAATTTGAGGATCATTGCGTGTTTACTTGCACTCAATACCGTAATTGGTAGTAGCAAAAAGGATGTAACATAATGCATGTTCTATCCTACTAATGACTATCGCAGGGTCTTGAAAAAATGCTACAAGATTCACAAAAGAAAATTTCATTATGTCTACAAGTCAAGTACATCATAATTCTCACCAAATATGTGTGGAGTGTGTTGGAAAATAGCCATATATGTCCAAATTTTATAGGCTTAACTTTGTTTGTCAATGTTCCACATTGGCTTTGTGATGACCTAACTTTGATAATTGATATAAGATAACATATGTGGATTTTCCTTTTGTCATTTTTATTCTAAATTCCATTCTAGGATTTCTATTTTGTTCCCTTCATGCTTCAATTATTTGAAAAGGTAAAAAAGTGAAGTTTGGATATACAAGGCTTGTTTTCCCTAGGTTTTGTAGATTGTTAGAGTTTTGGATCTTTTGAGATTTCCTAAAAAGTATGTCATACATGTTTTCTCCACTTTCTCTTGTTTATCAAATTATCAAGATTACTCTCTACAACATTTGCACCCTACCAATCTTGACTAAGTTCCCATATCTTTATTAATATTTGTGTAAGAATACATTCTATCAATTTGTTATACTTTACATAGTTCACACTTGTCATACAAGAATTTGATGTTGATGTCATCATGATAGCTTGCTAACATCACAATACCATAAATTGTGAGCTAGTTCATCCTTGTTGATGTTGTCATTTTTTAAAGTTCCCTATCTATTCATAAATAGTAACTATCTTTTTCAAACCTCAAATTGTTGGAATCCAAGAACACGGAGAGGGGGGAACTTGAATCAGTGTTCTACCAGAATGATCAATTTTAACATTATTAAAACATGCATATACCAACCGGTATATCAGTACATATAGAATTGAAAGATGTAAAGAAACCAACAAGCCAATCACATAAATGGATACCATAACACACAAAATTATATGTGGAAAACCTTAAAGAGGAAAAACCATGGTAGGATTTCTGACCCACAATATCAATTCATTGGCCATATGAAGAGATATTACAAAATATAGGGGTCTGCACTTGCAGGAAGGCTTATAGCCTATAGCACACTGCTCAATCACAAAAGCAACCTCACTGACTACATAAAAATCCAAATTACAATCCAAAGAAATGAGTGAACTACTAAGATAGAATCTTCTATGCCTGAATACAATTTCGGTTAAGCTTTGTCTATTCTAGTCTGAAACGCTAAACCCTTACCAGAATATCCCTTTATATAAATATCCTCACATACATGATCTCTCTTATATATTTTGCATCTCCTTTATTATTTCCTTCCACAAAATATATATCAAAAAAGATCTAACCAACTGACCTATATACCCTTTACAATTTATCAAGCCTTATGTCGACTTACAAAGATGATTACAATATCAATATACATGTCGGCTAGATAACATAAATACATGAATATCAAAATCAATTGTCGATGTCAGATCTCCAAATGATGTCGGCCTCCAATACCGATAACCTAATTCTAAACCATTTTGGCCTTCATTACCAGTAACAAAAGATTTCCCTTCCAACTGTTGAAGATACCTGCCGATGTCGATGAAGTGTCCGTCGGTAATCAACCAGACCAAAATGTGAAAGCCAAAACAAGTTGCCAAAAATGACAACATATTGAAACCAACCAATTGAGTGTCAATTGTCAATAATCTCCCCCTTTGGCATTGATGGCAACACTCATGTGAAAAAATGAAAATGGCTTCCATCTGTCAGTTTCACCTTGAGCCTACTCCTCTTGAGCTGAATATCCATTAATACGAAATACTCCATACTTCCATAGTTTTCCATCTATATTCCCCCTAATGTATACAACTCCCTTTTCTTTTTCACATCTACATCACTCCCTCTTTGACATCAATGCCATCAAAATTCCCAAAAGAATGCCAAAGATCCAAAATCAGGATGAAGAATGAAAGATACTGTACAATGAATATCCCAAAAATACCCTACCGAAGCTTAATTTATTTGAAAATTTTTAGATAGGTCTTCTCCAAAATCTCTAGATAAGTATCCCAACTAGATTTGAAAGTGTCGGAAATAGATATAAGTCCATTTAGCATATGGGCAAATGACTCTTTCTTATTTAACTCTACTAGTGTGAGCTTACCAACCATATCTATACACTCCTCCTTATGTACACTAAGAGAATCCAACTGGGGACTCACCAAACCTCTAAGACTTCTGGCTCTTTTTATGATTTTTTCTTTTTCTTTCTCAAGAGCAAAAATTTGGGCTTCCAAAACCAAAATTTGACCATCAATGGATGTAGTCAATGAATTCAATCCATCAAAAGAATTGGTTATACTTGCAATTTTCTCCAGAGTTTCTTTAATCCTCTTATCCAAACCAAATGTAAGTATACCAATGTTACAACATACTCTATAAATATTTGTACATTGCTTTAAACAATTATCTATCAATTTCAACTTATCATTGATTTCCTTCCTTTCGGACTCAATCATTTGATCAAATGTAGTTTTTTTTGCTTGTGAGAACCTCTCTAGTGCTTGTTGGTTTGATATCTACTGTAAGGATTGAAAATCCTTTGAAATATTCTTAGTGATTGTCTTAAGCTTGCTGGATGGACTCGCTTCTTTGTCCAACTTGCACTCCGGGACTAGTCTATGCAAAATAGTAATATACTGATCAATAACCTCTTTATCAATAGATCCCTCCTTTAACATTTTCTATGCAGCCATCATCATGAGTTCATTAGAACTCATCTCGGTTATGCTTTTCTTTTCAACCTGCGAGGTGTCAATTGACAACAATGATGGACTCACTACCGGTTCCTTGTTGGATTCCTTTTTCTTATCCTCTGAAGATTTAGCCTGTATAGCTTCCTCACTTGCACTAGTGGCTTCGCCACTTGGTCTAGTATCAGTAATTGTTGGTTCCTCCTTATGAACTTTATCCTCATCCTGTACAATATGATCCGGAGGATTGTTGTCCTCAACATTAGAAACCTATACATTATTAACCTTTACACTCTCTGTATTTTCCAGTATCTCAACATTTGTCTGTACATTTGTATCTACTGGGGGCTCAATTTCCTCTATCTTAACATTTTTCAAAATTGAGGGTGAAGTACCCATAATAACTTTTCCTTTTCCTTCAACCAGAATGTCTGCAGTATTTGTTTTTTATTTTGGTGAAGTATAAAAACCACGGTTCTCTTCAAAGAACTTAACCCATGCCTTGTGGGTCTCCTTGATTATCTCATTTACCCTTCCTAACATAAGATTGTTTATTATATGTTTGTTGTTAAATATTTTCCTATCTACAACTTTAAGTGTCTTATCCATCTCCTTTGGAGCAATAGAAACACAAACATATAATAAGTCTTGAATTTTTATATGCTTGTCCTCTTGCATTGTTGATAATCTTCTAGCATCTAACGTATCATACAATTGTGCCAGTATTTTGTCTTCAATTTCTATCAATTCTTTCTTATAGATATCCAAATATAACAAAACTAATTCCTCTACTTCTCTCTGTTCTACATTATCCAAATAATCATAATACAATTGTACATTACTTAACATACCATCTTTAGTTGTTTCATCTACTAATTCTACACAATTCCTAGGTAGAATAGTAGTTACAATACTGGTGACAAGTGTTAGATCAGTGTCATCCATCTTCTTCCTTTTTACAATACCAGATGGAGCAGAAGGTGTTTCCTTTGGAACTCTTCTCTATGCCGGTAACTTGAATGTAACTTTCTTAACTAGTTTCTTTTTAGCCTTTACCTTAATTTCTTCACTTTTCTTCCTCACTACCCTTTTAAATGCCAAGGGTGTGTCATCATCAGATGCAGATTAAACTGCAATAGGCTCAATAAATATTTTTGGTTCTTTTCTCTTCGTGCCTTTCTCTGGGACAACATCAATCAATGCTTTGATGTCTTGTGAGACCTTTTCAACAAACTTACTTGCCCTACTTTCCTGCTTCTCTCTCTTCTTTCGGTTGAACTCAATTTCAACCTCTTGTGTCTTTTGCTTAGCAATGCCAAAGGTTTTTACAGTTTCATCTATCGGTGCATCAATTAGCATCTTTGCATAAGCATCAAGAATCTATGCATCCACTTCATAACCCATCTCCTCAATCCAGATCTTCCAGGGTTTGACTGCTTCCATGAGTGTTTCATCTTTCTTGACCATGAAGCATATGTCAGTTGAATATTTCTCAACAATGTGCTTAGGAACCCTTATCCTAGAATTCATAGCTTTTTGAAATGCCTTGAAATAACCCCACACTTTGTCATCTCTCTGACTACCCAATGAAGCAATGGATTGTTTCAGTTGCCTCCCTACCAGGATATCAAATGCCCATTGTCTCTTCCCAAAACCGAGAGTCTCATTGATGAAAAATATCATTAAACAAACAATTAGGTTACCATACCAAAATGTACCTTTCTTTTCTCCTTTGATTTTTCCAAGGTTAATCAATAGTTCATCCAACATCCAACCACATAGATCTAACTTCTCATTCTTCCTCATCATTTTATGAGCTGCGTAAATGCAAGAGCTAGAAACAGAATTCAGTCAGTTTGATTGAGTTACGTTGTAACCAATGACCATGCTAGCGAATCTAATGTCTATACCGATGATAGTGCTAATCCTCATTGATCACCTATCTGATGTTGCATTGGTGATCTTGTTGACATGTTCATTTGAAACCTTCTTCTCCAGACAATGCCCAACCTGTGGTAAACTGGTGATTTCCCTGATGGCCTCCTTTGAGATCTTATATGGTCTATCTAACCAGATCAAATCTCCATGCACTCTTCTCAAAATATACCTAACAATTTCATCTTCAAATTTCGGAATGTCTAGAATGTTGGTAAACTCTAGATCCTCAATATGCTTGTATTTGGGCTTAATCTTTCCAGAATCTCTCATTAACTCATTCATGTACATTCTCTTGATATCAAACATTCCCAAATCCTCAATATGGAAATGAATGTACGCTCTAACATCTTCAACATATATGACTCCTTCCAGAACATAGGAAAATTCACCTACTGAATCGTCTAGGGTAGCAACATGCGGATATCGCTTGAAAATTGGTCTGGGATAGTCCTTGACCTCAACAACAACTAGATTTGCCACAAAGATGGGTACAAATGATGATCCTGCTTCCATGATTGAAGATAAATACCCGTGAATGACTGCTGGTGAAATCCTAAAGACTTCTTCCAATCGACAGTAAAATCGCTCAAGATGATATATGATCACACTGAATCACCTTTAATCGCTCTGAATTACTCTTAATCGCACTGAATGCAAGGTGATAAAAGATGTAGTAGATTCAAAATTTTATCCTCCAAGAAATACCCTAAGCCATTATTGATATAAATGACTTCTAGTGAAAGATGTCAGATCTCTGTTAAACAACTCCATGTTGGATAACCATATCCAATATCTAGAACATCTTCCAGAACCTCTTGCCGGGGCATATGCAACATCTTCATGAATTTTGCCTACCCCTAAGGCATCTGCCTTAGTTACCGATTGAGCTTCCTACTGGTGCAGGAGCAACCTCCTCTGCTAGAAAAGTAATCAGAGCATTCCCATCAATAATTGCCTCTTGAGTGTGTAGTGGCACATTTTTCCTTTCCTCCTCTATTGTTACCTTTTGTATCTCTACCAAAAAAAATTGTTCCATTATTTTATTTTAATACTAAATATCCTATCAAACCTTGTGTACTAATTTATTCAATTGCAATAGAAGGGGTTGAGAAGAATCCCCTTGTATTGGAGGGAATTTATCCCAAATATCCTTCACCAAATCCTATAAATACTCTAAGCTATCTATGCGCTACATAAAATTCTATTCTCTACTTGTTTGGTGTATGAGGTCCTCTAATTGAAAAAATTATAGGGAAGAGATACTACTTATATCAACTTGATATCCCACTAATGGGATTTGTAGTACATTTCATGAGCTGACTAGTTGAATTTACTTTTGTGGCAAAAAGTCCTTCATGGACTAAATTAGTGAGTTTGGAGATTCCAGATGGAGTGTTTGATTGTTGCATAGAAGAAGGGTTCCCATGTTCTAGAGGCTCTAACTTAAATGACATGGCCTTTGCATATTATTTGGGGTGTTTGGGGAGTGTCATGGTATATGAACCTATCTCTCATCAATCACCTCATATAGTAAATAAGGAATCTATGAGATCCATGGTTTAATGGCTTCCATGAATGTGAAGTCCTTTTTAAATAAGAAGAAAATTGTGTCCACACACCTCTAAACCATGTCATAGGATATTATCTCTCTATCTTACATCTATTTTTGAAATGAATTGAAAAATCCCTAGTAGGTAGTGGCATATGATGTGGCATCCCAAAAAATCATGGCATGCTCTTGAATTTTTGTAGAAATGGGCCTAGTAACATCCCTAAATTTTCTCATTCAAAAATTAGTATGCTAGGCAGATAGGGAGAGTGCAACACAAGAATTGATAGGGTGATTGTTTAGTGCACTCCAAATTATCCAATAGCTCTTAGGATGGGACCTTATAGAGGTTAATGTCTCTCCCATCTACCACCATCTAATATACTACATTCATAGATGTTGTAATGGTATATTCCTCAAGTACTTGGTGTAGTATACCTTATAGGCAATACCCATGGTTGGAATTGATACAATGGTTTGTGATATTAGTAATATCTAGACTCCATCCATCATATGTAACTACTATCAACTTAGTGATCCATGCATTTTTATGGCCTTCTTTGGTAGCATTTCTCTATGTTTTTATAGCCATGTGATATCTTGAATAGACTCTTTGGTGATTTGAATAGCTTGAATAGATTATTTGGTGATCTTGAGTGCCTATCTCCATGTCCAAATATATAATATGCAATGCAATTTTATAACAATGAAGTTGTATGCTTGTTTAACACGTTCTCTTAATGTGGGTGATCTCTTACATACTTCATCATCTATATCACAATCTAGCAAGTCTCTATCCATTTGAATGTGAGAAGTCCAATAAAAAGATTTATATGATGGAGTACTGTGTACATATAATTATATACATAGTTGTTGAGATCTTTCAAAAACATAATGATTGTAAGATATTATCTGAAATGTTTTGGGATCTCTAAATTCTGATAATAGATTATAGAATAAAAGAGAGAGTAAATAAGTTGGCATCTTCCATGGATTGTAGAGGGAAAAACTTAAACAAACGTCACGATATAATTCTGACTTTAGTTGGAATAAGTTTATTTTATAATCAACTACATCCGTGTTTGAGTCAACAATGAAGTTGGCAAACTATTTGACTTGCGAAAAACAAGTCATTAAGTTATATCATGGCGAAACCTTAGTTTATTGCCATTACAGATAAAAATATTAATGATATGCCTGCAACTTGCAAATGTCGCTTAGTATAATAAACTGAAATTTCCATTTTATTGAGAGTCCATGCAAACTAGTCAACCCTACAGGCAATGTGTGTGCACAATCAATCTATTAAACATTACATTCTAGAACTATTATCTTGACTGTCCATCTCTTTTGTCTTATCATGAAAACTTTAACAGTACATTTGTTTTCAGAATACAAACAATGGCTTGGCAAACTTAAACAATTACCAATATGGTCTAGTTGGAATAAGTTTGTTGAATAATTAGCTACTTTAGTGTTCGAGTCAACGACCAAACTGGTAAGTGATTTAATGTTTGAGTCTTCAAGTTGAATTGTGGCAAAACCTTTGGAGAGGAGGATATATTATTTGTTTATCAGTTTAACAGATGAACCCTAGCTCAGTGTTCTTACAATAATCAGTTTAAAATGTAGTTAAGAAAGAAAAAGACAAAGACTTTGCACTTCCAACCTAAATGGATCCCAATGCCATTCAGCTCCTCTTAGTTCGTCTGGCCCAGTTTTATTTAAAATTATGAAATATAAAACAATAACTTGCTAAGAAAGTACACCAAACAATTGAATGATATATTCAAAACATTTTAAAACATAAATAAATGATTATACAAACAAATTCATTCAATAATTAACACTTTTAAAATGTGTCTTCTTTGACAATGGACCTTTCTATTTTGGTTTCTTAAAAAACTTTAAATAATGTAAGATATATGCATTGATAAATAAAATTAAAGTTGACAATTAAAAAGCGTTATGTTTTTTCATATTAAAATATTATCTTAATGATGAGTATATTAAGAGGGTGTCATTCTTGTGAGTTGTTAATTATGGATATTTTTAGATTAAACCTTACAAAAACTATCAAAAATAATATAACATCTAACAAATAATTATACATAATGTATTTTTTTTATCGTTAGACTTAAAACATGGAAATATAAGCACAATGAAGTAAATAAGATGCCATGCAGTCCGGTGCTAGTCTAGAGTTGATTAAATGACCATTGAAATAGCATGTAGATAACATAATTTAGAAGATAAATAGGGAAGAAAACTATGAAGGCAATAGTAAAATTTATATAAAGTTGTAGGAATTAATAGATGGAATACAAAGGAGCACCAATATTTAAAACCCAAATACCATTCTACCACATTCTTAGGATGCTGAGTAGAGAACCTCTAATTACAATTGAATCACCTATTAAAAAATTGAGTTCAATAGTTGCAACTAAACATTAAATCATGTCCCATTAAAAACATTATGACAAATCATGACTCACTGATATCAAGACAATGGACCAAAATATATAAAAATTAATAACATGTATGGGAACAATCTTTCAAGCAAAAAACCTACTTTTGACTCTCAAATTGGTATTTCTACAAATCCTAAAGACAAACAAAACCATAGGGGTACATAAAGTCACCATGGATTGAAGTGTTGGTTTTATGATCAGTTAGGGGTATGTATGGGACAATGGTTGAGAGTTAATAAAAAATTTCTTTGGGCTTAGCTAGAGAGTTTACCTAAAAAATTCTTTAGTCAAGAAATTAAATGAAAATAAAATAATATAACTAGACCAATCAATATTTATACCCAATACGCAATAAATCCTATTATTTTTCACTAAGATTATAACATACTAGCTACTCTAGAGAAATTTTATTTAAAAGATAGTAATTACATCCTCTAACCATGGACCATAAGATAAGGGAAATGTATATCCCAAAATGTGAACCATCTTAACTTTTCATACACACGTGCGGGAATCAAAAGGCATTTATATGATACTCTGGCAGTTCACCATTTTTTTAGGGCTACATAAGATAAGATAAACATTACATGACTTGATCACAAGCTTAAAGAAACCTAGTCTACCCCTAAACTACAAAGGTCCAAGAAAAATGATTGATTTTTAGAATTGATGGTTTCTCACTATATGAATTAGTACCAATCCAATGGATAGTAGAATCATATATTGTGAAGAAAAATGGGCAAAATCTTTAAACTAGCAAACCCAAATATTAGAGAAATCATAAACTTGTATATTCTTCAAGCATTCATATAAAATTGAAATTCTAGATGGAAGGAATGAAGACCATTACAAAATCCTTCGTAATTATTTATAATATTGACCAATTAATCTAATTTGACTATCATTGACCAAATAAAATTAGCAAGAGAACTAGCAGCTAGATTCAAAGATTATCCTCGGATGTTACAATTGACTATGGACATATCTTCCTATAAATAAAACCTTAAATAATTGTTCCTTGTATTTATAGAACTTTCTCACCTCTTTTGAAGCTTGAAATTCATTCCTTAATACCTTCCAACAACCTTATATAAAACACATCAATGAATTAATTTATGGACTAATCGTTTCAAAATATTACAAGAATGCAAGTAGAGATTTTACTTTATAATTAACCACTTAGATGTGGGTGTAAATGGTATATTGGGTTACATATATGCATAAGTTCATAATTCACTTATATGAAAGAGGAATATACAAGTAGAAAGATTAAAGTCCAAATTAGATATATGTAGGAATACATGCAAGCATAAAAACTCCTCATAATAAATGTAGTAGTATTCAAATATCAAAACATAAATCTATCATTAAAACATGTGGAGAACACACACCTATTATACAAATATCACTTTGAGCCACATCCAAGCCAAAATATATGATAAATATATCAATAACCTCAAAGAGTCCTCATATAGATTAAAATAGCTTGCCACTACATGTATGCTAGTCTAGGGGTATTAATAACATCACATACAACCCCATAGGTCACTAGCATGCTTAAAAATACAAACAATAGAAAGATGAAAGCACCTAGAGCTATCAAATTTAGATAGCCACTAGCTCAAGAAAATAAACTTCAATGCTCGATATAGAGAAAATATTACAGAAATATTAGGTAGAGGACATAACCACTCAAAATAATGCCTTACAAAAATTGAAGTCCATGTAGTATAAGCTACATGCTATCAAGTTTTAGTTCTTGGATTAAATCTATATCCTCAAGTAGATCTAATTTGCGTGCATAATGAGTGATGACTTTACATCCTATGATTATAAGAAATATACTTATTTATTTATGGGAGCCATGTCTTCTGAGATATTAGTATCTTATGTAGCCAAATCATATTAAATTAATAGAAAAAGTATTTACATGTAATATAAAAGATGAGCCGCATTGGTCACCATATAGTGCCACTAATTAGATAACATCATAGATTACTAGCTTGACCTAAATATATCCAAAAGAAAAATAATACTAATGGTGAATCATGATTATTAGAAAATGATTGAAGAATCCAAGCAAGACATCATGCAAGGCAACATGAACCACTATGACCAAATTTTTGTAAGACCTTAAATATATATATACACATTAATCGCTAATATATAGTTTTCTTCAATTTTTACGTGGCATGCATATAAAAGATCATGATGACAGCCTAAATTAACAATACTAAAAAATATTGCCAACAAAAATCACCACATAGATAAAAACATTATAGTAATATCAAGTAATAAATTACATTAGTAGGTCGAGCTTCCCCATTAAGTCTGACAATATTCTAAAAACTTAACCTTCTTCTAACCTACAACACACAAACTACCATCATATGCCTTAGATATATATGAAATAAAAACAAGAAACCAAACATACTTTCTTAGAATGAATGACCAATATCATGAGCCCAAAATAGGAACCCAAACAAATTCATAGATAGTTCTAACACCCTCATCATGTCCAACATCCAAGGAGAGGCTTAATCTCCTCCCACAAGTTTCAAGTTGACTAGAGTTATGATAATGGTCAAAGATAAGTCTTGGGAACTCTACCATTAAGCACTAACTTACCCCACACCCACTAAAAAGGGAATATTCTAACATAATGGTGAAAATTAACTTCCAAGCAATCCTTGATGTAGAGATTATTATAACTTACACCAACCAAATAAGTAATATGCTCAGCTATCTTTCAAGTTTGACCTTTGCAAATAACATTCTATTCAATTCTTGATAGTAACAATAGTTCCAATCCTTCAAATAATAATTAAATAAATACATATGTTTGGTCACCTCAATATAGTAATCCCATTTTTTTAGTCCATAAAATTTGGAGATACATATATAATTAATCAATTATGAGGATTTAAGTTAGTATAGTTCCTAAGATTTGTAGTGCACTTAGTCTAAATATTATCTCACATGATATTTCTTTAAAATCATAATAAAATAACAAAAAATAAGTTCTTAAAAGAGTGAGGCATGTAGTCTTTTTAGAACATTTTTTCAATTCATGATCACTTACTTAGTAACTGAATAAAAAATTGTAAATGTATCAGCCTTCTCTATTTAAATCATTTTATCTTCAACCATGTATCAAATAAAGTGGTACATAACATCAATAAACTTATTTATAAATATGGTATATCAAATTCTTTTTTTTCTAAAATACATAACTAATCCTTGGTGTCCAAGTTTCAAAACCAAAACTGGGTTACTCTTTGATTGTAAGTCTGATTTCACACTCTCTCGAATACTTGCTTTAGATACCACTCTCCTAGACAATTTTAGATCCACTTCCACCTTTAAATTTGATATCTATTGTAATTATTTATAATAATACTTTATATTATTTTTAGTGGAATGTAATTTATAAATTGTATGTTACTTTACAATTTTTTAAAACATAAAAAAATACTTTACACAGCAACAATATATTTCAATATTCCAATAGTCCAATCATTACAATAAATAACTCTGTACTATATTTTAACATTAACAATAAATATGTAACAGCACCAAACAATGGCACTTTGACTTCGATGGTATAATTTTTATAGTGCTATTTCATTATCCTATTCTTGTAGAAGGTGAAGCACTTTAAAGAACAAAAACCTAAAATAGCACATCTTATATATACTTCAAATACCATAATCTAATATGACTCGGTACCATAATCTAAACGTGAATTGGTGTGATAACTAAAATTCCACATATTTAGTTCAATTGATGTGATAACTAAAATTCCACATATTTAGTTCAAGCTTCAAACTAATCAACTTTCCCCCACACTGTGTGTAAAACTTTCTATTAAACGTTAGTTTTGAGCATGGTTATCTTTATTGGTTTTTTTTTTTTTTTTTCTGAATATGATTATATATAGATATTTCCATCAAGATTTTAGATTAGGAGGGATATAATTTATTTGGGTCGCTGCATCTTAATGATATATCATGGAATATGATTTTTCTAGCTTTCCTGATCGATGGATAATACAATATGATTTCTTTGGTTCTCAAAATCTTGATGATAAACTGTAGAATATTTTAAAAATATTTTTCAAACTTTAAATTCTGATAATAGATTATAAAATACGATTGAAAACTTCCATAATCAGAATATAATTCTGACACGATATAAAAAATGTCAGGATGATATTTTATAATCAACTACATTGGTGTTTGAGTCGACAACAAAGTTGGTAAGCTATTTGACTTATCGAAAAGTAGTGATTAAGTTGAATCAGATATAAATATTAATGATATGCCTGCAACTTACAAACGCCACTTAGTATAATAAATTTAAATTTCTATTTTATTGAGAGCCCGTGCAAACTAGTCAACCCTAAACGCAATGTTTGTGCACAATCAATCTATTAAACATTACTTTCTAGAACTATTATCTTGACTGTCCGTCTCTTTTGTCTTATCATGAAAACTTTAACAATAGATTTGTTTTCAGAAGACAAACAATGGCTTGGCAAACTTAAACAATTACCAATATATAAACTTATTGAATAAGTTAATTGAATAATGAACGAGTTTAATGTTTGAGTCAACGACTGGATTAGTAAATTATTTAATGTTTGTCTTCAAGTTGAATCATGGAAAACCTTTGAAGAGAAGTATATATATCAGTTCAATAGAGGAACCCTTGGTCAGTATTCTTATAACATTCAGTTTATAATGTAATTAAGAAACCAAAAAAAAAAGAGTTATGTTTCTTGTCCATTAGTATATTATCGTAATGATCAATAAATTGGGAGGGTGTCCCTTTTCTGGTTTATCAATTTTGGATATTGCTATATTAAATATTATAAAAGCTTTCAGAAAAATTATTATAATTCTAGCAAGCAATTATGTATATGATGTTCTTTATTTATCATTAGACTTGCAACATAGAAATATAAGCATGAAGTAGTAAATAATGTGTTATGTGGTGCAATGCTAGTCAAGAGTCAAATAAACGAACATTGAACTAGCATGTAGAGCACACAATAGAAGATATGTCATGAAGAAAACTATAAAGGGAAATAATGAAAATTAAATAAAATTATAGAAATTAATAGATCGAATACAAAGGGCCACCAATATCTAAATCCGAAACACCATGCTACCAAATTTTTTAGATAATCTGTAGAGAATCTCTAATTACAACTAAATAACCTATTGCAAAAATTGATTTCAATTTTTGCAATAGAATATTAAAATTAGTAATCAATGAAAGGAAGCAAAGTGTGGAATAATATTTCCAAATGCTAAATTAATGGGGGATAAATGGAAAAATAATTCTTACAAACCCCTGAACTATTACAAATTAGAAAAAACATATAAAAATTTAGTTTTAAACAAATATACTCATAATGGCATATTTGCATTGGAAAATGCTTTTGGGAGAAAACCCATACTCTAAATTCAAACTCAATTGTATTATTTGCAACAACCAATAGTTACAATGCAATGCATAGAGCCAATGCTCTTCAGGAGTAGCTACAAAAGTAGAAAATTCTAGAGAAGTTTTGGTAACATAACGACTCCTTAGAAAATAATCAACCTATCTCATGAAATCAATTGAGGCATCAACATATATAGGGCTCAACACAAATACGCAGGCACTCATGGTTTCCAAAACCATCTTCAATGCCTAAGAGATAATTTGTGTCATAAACAACATCTTGCTAAACTCATGAAAAGTTGCACATAGCAACTTCCAAGCAACAACACCCATCTTATTCATAAAAGTCGTCTTTACAATACAAATTAAGTACAACTTAGAAATTACAATGACCAATAATAGGAGCCTTCCTTATCTCACACAACTTGTAAAAGGTGAACTCCACTATAAATACCAACTGTAAAATAATTATTGACTATGACTCTTCCACCAAAATACTAACCATCATAGTCATAATGGAAATTTGTCATAGTCCCAACATAGCAACCTATGATACTAGTCCCCTAAACTCAAGGACTTCCAAAGTGGG
Source organism: Cryptomeria japonica (assembly GCF_030272615.1). Lineage (NCBI taxonomy): Eukaryota > Viridiplantae > Streptophyta > Pinopsida > Cupressales > Cupressaceae > Cryptomeria > Cryptomeria japonica. The sequence continues at coordinate 147,080,120 of NC_081406.1, read as the reverse complement.
TGCAAAATAAAATAAATAATAATTAAATAAACATGTGACTTGGACTATAAGGTTGAGACACCTTAAGATTCACAACATTCTCCCACTTTTTCAAGACATGTCAAGAGTAAAAAATATATCATTTGTTGAAGGCCCCAAGGCCTATAGAAATGACACACCATGCAAACTTCTCAGTGCTCACTGACTTTAAAGTTCTTGTAGATTGAGAATGCAAGGAACATTATGGTTACTTCCAAACATGCCATAGGTACAAATTTTTCTTCAAATTTTATGCCATCCACCTATGCATAACCATTGCAAACAAGTCTAGCTTTGTTTCTGATAAATTTACCTTCTCCATTTAATTTATTTTTGAATACCCACTTGGTTCCAATTGCATTCTTGTCCTTAGGTCTATGGACAAGGTCCCATGTTTCATTATTTTCAATCTGATTAAGTTCTCCTTGCATAGCATCAACCCAATTCTCATCTTGACTTGCTTCTATGAAGCTCTTGGGTTCAACCATGGAAAGTAAAGAGAGACTTTGAGGTTGAGTATCATTTTCAGATTGACCTTCTTGTATCCTCATTGTAATCTTTCTCCTTGTCTGCACACTTGCATTTTTATCACCAATAATCTACTCTTTTGGATGGTTTCTTTGTACAACTTTTGAAGGACTCTTGGTTCCTTTCTCACTAACGCTACATCTACTGGTTTAGTATGTATTGGTTCTATTTCATTTGATTCATCATTAGTTGATGCAGCAGTATGTCTATCCTCATCAAACTTGAAATTTATACTCTCAAAAATTTTGTGCAATCTCATATTGTAACACTTATATTCTTTGCTTCTTGAAAAATATCCAATAAAGTATCCTTCATCCAATCTTGCATCAAATTTACCAAGATAATAAAAAATTTGTTTGATAAAACACTTTCTTCCAAACACTTTAAAATGGCTAATAGAAGTTGTCCTTTGAGACCATAATTCATAACCTGGGGTGTTAAAGTTGTTTGTTTTTAACTATGCTCTATTTAAGATGTAGACTGGTTTATGGACAACATCCTTCTAAAATCTATCAGTCAATTTGGACTCATTTAGCATAGTTCTTGCCATCTCTTGCATTGTTCTATTCTTCCTCTCAACTACCCCATTTTGTTGAGGTGTCCTTGCAGCAAAGTATTTCCTTTTTATTCCATATTTTTCCCAAAACTCTTCAAAGTCATCTGATATGAATTCTCCACCTCTAGATCAGACCTTAAGCATTTCAACTTCAAGCCTGTTTCATTTTCCACCATGTGTATGAAGTACTTAAACTTCTCAAAAGCTTCTGATTTTTCTTTTAGAAAACATACCCATGTCATTCTTGAAAATTCATCTATAAGTAGCATGAAGTATCTCTCACAATTCCATTCTTTTGTTTTCATAGGCCCACATAAATATGTATGCGCCAACTCCAATGATCTTGTGGTTGAGAAACTCACTCTTGTTTTCTTTTCAAATTGGCAATTCTTGCAAAAGGGATTTGATGGTTTTATTAATTTAAGCATTCAACTTACAACCTTTTTGCAACATAACTTGATCAAACTGTCAAATTTCATATGGCCCAATCTCTTGTGCCATAACTAGCTCTAATCCTTTTGACTCATTTAACACTTTTTTCTATTTTTGTTCCTTTATCTCATTAAGTATGTACAAGTTTCTACCTATTATGTGAGCATCTACAACTACTTTTTTAGGCCTTCTTTATGTCATGCACTTTCTTATGAAATATAACATTGTAACCATTGCCACACTGAGAATATTGTGTTTTAGACCTTCCACAAATGACACATTTTGTGTTGTATTCTTTCCATTGTCAAAATTGATTGCACCTTTGCCTACTATGGTTGGAGTATCATCATATCCAAATCTAAAAGTCCCTTTACCAGTTTCTTTCAGTGAAAGAAACTTTCTTGTCTCCTATCATGTAGTTTTAGCAACCAATATCAACATACCAAGTGTTGTTCTCATTCCAAGCATGAAATGTTGCTTGCACATGAAGAGAGTTTTCTTCTTTCTTTTCTTCCTTCTTGACTTTCTATTCCTCTCTAATTTCTTTCTTCTTATCTGCAACTTTGTTGATATTCTTTTCTACCTTTTTAGGGCCAGACCATTTATTTCCTTTCTTCTACAACAAATCACTACTTATACAATATTTTACTATGTGCCCAATGTTATTGCATTTATAACATACAGTAGTAAAATCAGTGAAAAGAGGAAATAGATTTTGACAAATGTAGTTACTTCTTCTCATATTGAACCTAGAATCAATGGCTCCATGACTATACTTATTACATGTACAACAATAACAAGAAAAGGGATGATTAAACCTAATTTCTTGTGGTATCCTAGGGGGAGGTAATCTTATGAACCTTCTTTTCTTGTTGACAACTTTTGTGAATCCATAACTCTTCTTTCCTTCTTTCTTCTTATTAGTAGGAATGTCTTTCTTTTGCTCAAGTGTTTGGTCCTTTTTCTCAATCATCTTCTTCTCTCTAGCCTTTATGAAGATATCACTTATTGACATATCTATATTTTTATCTTTCTTGTTGTTTGATTTTTGTCATTTTCCACAACCTAGCCCATTTTTTATTTTTCGTGACCTTTGTATATTTAAAAATTCATCCAAGGCTTCCGTAATCTTATCTAGGTTCTTGAAGCACACTAGATTGGCTTCCAGCAACTCACATTCTTTCTCTTTAACTTTACAATTTTTCTTTCGACACTTCTTCAATCTGAGTCCTGAGGTTTACAATCTACCTTTAAGACTCATCAATCTTTTACTTTTATTTCTGATTTTTGTTCTCACACAGTCTAACTCATTTAATACTGAAATGAGTTCACCTTCAAAGTTGACTTCAACTTCCATCTCTTCATCGGAAATATTTGGCATGTTTTCTTCTTCTTCAAGCATGCTTTCAGTAATGTCCATGAATAACTAATCTTCTTTATCATTCTCAGTAGCATTTCCAGCTTCCTTATCATCATATGAGGTTCCACTATTTTCCATGGAATAAAATATCTTTTCGTGATTTTGTTTTGTAGGTTTCAGACCCTTAAATTGTTTCTCATCTTTCTTCTTATTCGTACATTGAGATGCATAATGATCAACCTATCTCCATCCAAAACACTTGAATGGAAACTTTCCTTTGTAATTACTAGGTCCTCTCTTTAATTTCCTTACAAAGTTGGCTTCTTCAAATTCAACACTTAAATTATCTTCTTCAATGGCCTTAAAGGAATCTTCTCTCTTGGATGTACTAGAATTATTGATCCTCGTTTCATAAGTAGTGAGTGAACCAAATAGTTCATCCATAGTAAGATTTTTTAGGTCCTTATCTTCTTCAATAGTAGGAATCTTAGATTCATACCGAGGGGGTTCATCCTCATAAACTTCTTCACTATGACTTCATCTTTCATTTCCTCTCCTAGTCCTTTGATGGCACTTATAGTCTTATCCACTTTTAGTAAGTAATATTATTTTTTCCTTCTTCCCTTATCCTCAAAGTTTCAAACTCTCCTTTGAAGGTTTTCAACTTGACTTGCTTGATAGTGTCATCTCGTTCATAGATACTGCGAATTTTTCCCCAAATGTCTTTGGTAGATTTGCAATGCATTACTTTTACAAATTTTCAAAGTTTGATATTCCATACAATATAGAATTCTTAGCCTTTGCATTACTTTCATATTCCTTCTTTTCATCTGGTGTTGATGGTCAATTAGCAGGAGGTGTGTATCCATCTATAACTAACTGTCATATATCAAATCCTAAAGAGGATATATATGATTACATTCTAATCTTCTAGAAGGAATTCTGATCTACTAAACAATGGTGCCTTGTTTGATGAAGCTCCTTCAAGTCTAGCCATGTGTTCAAATCCGATCTGCCCTGAGCATCTAATCCTTTTACCAAGGAACCTTACTCTGATAACATTTGTTGGACACACTAATACACTAAGAGGGGGGTGAATTACAGTATCAATCTAACTCATATATTTTCACTTTCTATCATTTACAAGTAATTAATCATATAATGTAAATGAATGAGAAGATCAGTAACACAGCACACAACACTTGCATATATGTAGAAAATCCAAGCTGGGAAAAATTATGGTAAAAAAAAGGCTACTTGGAGCTCCTATCCAAATTCAGGTTCACAAGTAAAATGGTTACAATTGATTTCAAGGACACCAATCCTATCAAGAACACCAATTCCTTTACATAAACAATCAAACCTAGAACACCAATACTAGCTATAAAATAGACTCAAATGGGCACCAACCTTGAGATCATACTTCTGTTTGTAAATCAGATAAGAGGGTTCAATCTTGAACCATTGTAATTCTTCTTTGTCATTCACACAATCATCTGCACACCCTAATTCTCCAAGAAAAACACTTCTCTGCTCTCTGTTGCTATAATTCACCTTCTCTATAAAATTGATACGTTCTGAAAATAATGCTATGTATCACAGTTTTGAGAACTTGACAAAATAATCTCACTCATCCACACTCGTTTTGTGTCATAACTCTTACTAGTATATAAATGCATTTGCATTCACCTCTAACATGTCGGCTATACCATACTCCAGCACAAACAAACTCTAATCTGTTACATTGGGAATGTGCACAGAGCTGATTTGATTTCATTGTTGCCATGCACTCCTGATCTGGTTCACCCAATCTTCTTAGAAATCAGATGCACTCCTTCTCAGCTTGAATAACAATTTCCTAATTTGAACATAAACTGTACAAAACAATATATATTTCTGGTTTAGTAGCGCCAAAACCTAGCCATTTGTCCAGTTTGAAGCAGAACTGTCGATATAATTGACCTTCAATCGTGTCCGTTCAAGCCAGGCTGAGTGTACAGAAAGGTTGGCCTTGTACAACCAAAGTCATCCTTTCACATCATAATTCTGTTTACCACCTTATGTGGTCAACCATTGGACGACATAATCTGCAGGGTCTGCTCTATCGATAAATCACCCAGACTCAAACTGATTCTCAACAACGTCATATAGCTTCGTCGATCGTAACTTAACTTGAAATCCCTCATTGAGAAGACATGCGATTATCGGATAAAGAATTTATATCTCTTATTAATTTCATTCTTCCTTTCTCATCAGTTGCACGCGTTGATTGCCCTGACATTGTCCACCTCAGCCTCCAGATTGTTTTCGACTGGGCGTGGCGGGGAAACTATATTTGTTCACCACCATTAGATCGGCAAGACCCACAGAAGATTCTGTCGAGATGACGCTATGTCACATCGATGGTCATTTAGCATGGGGCTAGGCCTTGTTCCTCAGCCGCTAAAAGATCAGCCTAAGCTCACATTCCTTGTCGAGCATGAGAATATATAAACACAAGAAAGATCCTATGTAGGACCGAAGTGGGATAATCCCCTAGGCCAATACCGAAACCCTGCAACTCGACTGCGATCACAAGGCCAAAACCCTGCAACTCCAATAACATCAATGACAACTTAGACAAGGGGCATCAACGCCTTTTTCGGTGAAATGTTCTAGATGTGACATGTAAATCTCCTCCAAAGCTCCTTCAATGATCCACCTGCTCCACTTCCAAGGAATAAGCTATTGCAAGTGATAACAAGATTCGAATGGATGTCATCTTAGTTACAAGAGAATATTTCACTGTAATCAATTCCCTCGACCTAAGAATACCCCTTTGTGAACAAATGTGCTTTATGCTTTTCAAAATTACAATTCGGATCCAATTTCATCTTGATTGTCAATTTACATCCAATGGGTTTCCATCCTTTAGGCAAAGGTACCAGATCCGATGTAGCATTTTCATTGCAACCATCTCTAAATTCATGGCTTCAATCCAATAAAATGTATCTGTATATTCATAGCCTCTCTAAGAGTCCTTGACACATCAATGTTAGAAATCAAAGCAAATATACAACTAGAATCCAACAAAGAATATCCAAACCTTTTTCGTGAATAACCATATATTTAAAGTTGTCACCTATCATGAATAGACCTCCTCAATCACTGAGGTTGAGGTTCTTGTTCTTGTTCTTCCTCAAAACTTTCAAAGCTTCTTGAGCTCTCCTCATTCTTAGGTCCAATATGAGTTCATATTTTATTTCTCATTGGAGTATATGGTACCCAGATTGCCTCCTTTCTCTATTTTTATTCCTTCTATATCTAGAAATCAACAATGGAAGGATTCAACTCACAAAATATCACACTTCTACTATAGAGCACATTCTTTCTAAGTAGATCCCAAAGCTTTTAACCTTTTACACTGACACCATACCCAATGGAGATACACTTAACTTCCATGTTCTATAATTTTGATACTTTTTCACTCGACATATGTGCATATGCCTCACAACCAAAGACTTTGAGATGTCTCAATGAAGCTTCTTTACTAGACCATGCCTCCATGGGTGTCTTGTTAACTAGTTCCAAAGTAGGAGACATGTTATTCAAATAACATGCACTGGCTACAATTTCAGCCTAAAATTTTTGTTCAAAACCATCACAACTCAACATAATCCTAGCCCTCTCCATCAACGTTTTGTTCACCCCCTCTATGACTCCATTTTGTTTTGGGATGTATGGAGTTTCCTTATCTCTATCAATCCCATGGTCCTTACAGAACCTGCCGAATTTTTCCAAACAAAAATCTCCACCATTATCAGTCCTCAAACACTTAATATTTCTATTAGTTTGGTTTTTAACCAAGGATTATAATTCCTTAAACCAACTAAAAATTCCAAATTCACTTTCGAGGAAATACAAAAATTTCCTTCTACAATAGTCATCTATGAAAAAAGAAAAAATAGATAAATCTAGATATCGAATGAACTTTAATAGGACCAAAATAAATTTGAATGAATATAATCCAAAACACTAGAAGACTTATGAGAACTAGAATAAAAAGAAACAAGATATTTTTTACCATAAACATAATGTTCACAAAAGTCATTTAACTTGGGATTATAGTCATCAATACCTTAAACAAGGCACTTATTTTTTAGGGATCTAAGGCTCTTCTCACCAATGTGACCAAGTCTTTGGGGCAATAACATTGTCCTCTTAGCTACAAGCTCCATCTCCAAGGAATTTATGCCCTTAGGTATCTAGAAAGCATGACCATCAAATGTAGAAACAATAATATTCTTTTATGTTTGATCCAATGGTGAGGTAACAAATCTAAATCCTTTTTCTTGGACTTCATGGAAGCACTATTGCATTGAACTATGCATGCATCTACCTTATACAAGTTGGTAGTCTGAACACCCTTAGAAACCACCATAGAACCTATTTTCATCTTACATCCACCACTCGCTGAAACAACCTACACAACTACATCACTTAGCTTACTAACTAAAAGTAGGTTTTGTGCCAAACTAGGGATATGCACGACAGTATAAATACCCTCCACTTTTCCATTAAGAAATCAGATTTTGACTCTTCCATGGCCAACAAACTTTAGATGAAATTAATCACCCTAATACACTTTCAAATCATCAAAATATTTTTACTTCAAAAACTATCTCTATGTGAGGTCATGTGGAAAGAAGCACCTAAATCTATCAACCACGGATCTTCTAATGCATGTGTTGCCAAGGTTACATGATTAAAGAATCTATTTCATCTTACAATATTTTTTGAGTCAGAATCGAGGAAATCCATGTTACCTTTATTTTTCTTGTCCTCCTTACACTCTTTTCAAAAATGACCAAATTTTCTGCAATTCCAACACTTTTCCTTGGACATTTTACCAGAAGACTTAAATCTCCTTGAATACTTTGATTTATCCTTCTTGACCTTCTTATTTCCTTTATCCATTATTTTATCATGAGAAACCAATGGCTCATTAGTCATCTCAAAAGATTTCCTTCACATCTCTTTAGATAAAAATAAAGAAACCACATACTCCATCTTGAAAGTGATTGTCTTCCACTAGCCATCGCAATGTGATCCCAGGAGTCCAAAAAAAGAACAAAATAAAACTATGAAGTTTTTCCATCAATCTTGATAGAGATAGAACCCAGTTGGGAAACTAGCATGTTGAATGCATTCATGTGATTTGCAATGGATCCTCCTCCCTTAATCCTTAAATTATTCTGTTGATAAGTTGGCCTGAAACGTGACATAATTTTGTGCTTTTAATACAACTTCTTTATCAAGAATAATGTATATATCAAGGGTTTCCCCTGATAAATATCACCAAGCTTCGTTTAAAGATCAACTATACTCTTCTCTTCATGGACATTTAGGATAACATAATTAGCTAGATAGAGTCTTATCAAAGCCTTGGCTTTTTGATCCATTGTATACCATACATCCTACAAAGTACCTTGGGGTTGCATCGAAGAAACCATAGCCTATAGATATTTATATATGAGCATTTCCTCAATTTTGAGTTTCGACAACTCTGAATTTACCTCATTAAAATTATCCATCTCTATTATATTCAATGTGTTCACCATCTCAAAGCTACAACAAGGTTATGAAATATTCTTTTGAAAAACTCTCACTAAAACTACATTAGTTTAAAAAAACCTTTAGCCCAAAAGCAATACAAAAATCTACCTAGGATCTAATACAAATTGATAGGAATAGAAGTGAAAAATAATGCTTCCATATGTTAAATCTAACAAAAGAGTGAATGTGAGATGGTAATGAATCAATAGTTACCTACTAGGGTTTGAGCTGAGCTAAGTGCCTATTCACCTGGTATGTGATGTTTCTTTATGGGAATGGCTGAACCCCCCCCCCCCCCCCCCCTCCCCCGCCCTCTCTAGTCCGTGGGCATCCCCACCCTTTTGGGCCCATAGCCATATGACCCCTGTGGATTATGTTTCTATGAGTTAGATGGATGACTCTCGAGTCAAGGTTGATTTAGATGTACCTCAAGAATCCTCGCCTCAGTACAATATCGATTTATTTTTTGTTGATGAGGAACCTAAAAAAAATTTGTGGATAAACTAGTAGGAGTAAATTCCCCTAAAATGGGTAAGGGTCCTACATGGCCTGACCCTTCAATGTCATGGAAATTCCAAGGCTAATCAATTGAGGTTCTTGATGTGTTGTTGAATGTTTCTATTGTTGATCTCAACCTCTTTCTTGTTGGTAAGTTCTTATCCTTCCGGCCTAATATTGATTAGGTTAGAAAATGGGTTGAATCACATTAAAAGTTAAAAATTAGTGTTTCTATAGGTGCTATGGCAAAGGGGCTATTCTTGATTAGCTTTGTTAACCCAAAAGATCTAGTTAAGCTTCTTATGGAAGGTCCCTAGACCTATGGAAGGAACTTTCAAAACTTCCTTTCCTTATGCAAATGGAAACCAGTGTTGGACCTTGAGAAGGGTCTTAGGGCAGTGGTTCTTACTTGGATCCACCTACCTAGGTTGCCTCTATAATATTGGAACCTTGGTGTGTTTAAGGGGATTTCTAAATCATTTGGTAAGTTTTTAGTGGTGGACAAAATAATCTAGACCAAATCTAGGATCCTGTTTGCTAGAGTTTGTGTTAATGTGGCTATCAACTTTGTTCTTCCCACCCAGGTTACTCTTCACTCTAGTTTTGGTTCTTGGGTCCAACCCATTGAATATGAGAATGCAAAGGCCTTCTATCAAAACTATAAAAATAATGGGCATTTCAGCATTGAATGCAAAAACTAGATTGGGGGGAAGCAATGTTGGCAAATGCACACTCTAATGAGAAATTGTAGGTGATTGAAGGTATTATCATTGATGGCAACCTTGCAATCCTATGGCACCGGTAGGCACCAACAACGACAAAGATGATTACCGGCACCCTAGCCGACAAGATTTTGTTTATTGCATATTGTATTTAATTGTAATATCTTTTTGTAAGCCGACATGGCATATTGTAATAAGACTCATATATAAGTATGAGATCTTGTAGAACATTTTGGTAAGAAGATGATATAGGATATATGATAGATGGATATGATGTGCGAATAATAAGGCAGATTTTGGAGTAAGGTTTATGGTTGTTGTAAAAGCTTAAACTGATACTGAACCTAGCATAGTAGATGCTTTTTGTAGCAGTACATCACCTTGGATTTCTATAATCCACTTTTGTAAGTTAGTGAGACTTCCTTTTGTAATTGAGTAGTGAGCTCTAGGCAGTGAGTCTTCCTGCATGTGCATGCACCACCTATTGTAAGTAATATTCATTTATTGGCCAGTGAGTGAATATTGTGGGTCACAAATCCCACTGAGGTTTTTCCCACACCAGGTTTCCTCGCCAAAAATATTGTGTTATGGTTTTCTTTCTATGTTGAGTTTATTGTTCTTATTTACTACATTAATTCTTATTTACCTGTACACAGTTTTGGAATGCAATTTACTTAATAAGTTCAGAAAATCTATTTACTGGTTAGATACTGATTCACACCCCCCCCCCTCTTAGTATCTTTGGGAATGCTAACAATTGGTATTAGAGCTTGGTCCTCTATTTTCAAAAGCCTAACAACTTCAGGGAGATTCTGACACTGGTATAGATGGAAAACTTGAGAAAGCAATTGGAAGCAGCTCTTTCAGATTATGATGTAGAAAAATTGAAGAATATGAAACTTGAAGATTATCTAAAGACTACACAGGAATTCATTCAAGGACTTCAAGAAAATCTCACTATTGCTAGGAACAAAAGAAGAGAACTTTTTGAAAAGATGCAGAGTGATGATGGTGAAAAAGAAACTCTTAACGACCTTGTGAAAAAGTTAAGATAGGAAAATAGTGCTATGAGGAATGAGATGGAAGATATGACTATGAGGTTTTGTAAAGGCATTGAAGACAAAAAGAAGAATGAAGATGACATGGTTAGAAGACTAAATGATGCTGGAAATGAAAACACAAGATAGTCATGAAAATGATATATTGAAGACAGATTCAATGCATACACAAAAAGACATAACTGAACTTATGAGACAGAAGGGAATCTTGGAAAATGAGTTGGCTGCTGCAAATCAACACAAAGAGAAATTCAAGAAAAGTTCAGAGGAACTTGAGAACATGCTAAAAAATTAGAAACCTAATAGAGATACAAATGGACTTGGCTTTGAAGTTGGTGAGAGCTCCGGTATTGCAAATAATCATGATCACAATAAACCAATAAGACAACCTAATGCTTGCAAATTTAATGGGAAATGCTTTAACTGTAACAAATATGGTCATAGAGAAAATCAGTGTAGATCTAGAAACTATCAAAAAACACTAATGCACCCACCGGTCAATGTTCTAAATGCAACAAAATTGGTCATAAATTAGAAAATTACAGAATGAATGTAAGATGTTATGTTTGTGGAAGATTTGGAGACTTATCTAATCAATGCAGAACACATACCGGCATGGGATATGGAAAAGTTATTCAGAAAAAACAATGTGACTTGTTATGCTTGTAACAAGATTGGACATATTGCAAAATTTTATAGAAGTAAGGCATCACCAGCAAATAACAAAGGACCCAGTTTGAAAGGCAAAGAGAAGGTTGAAGAGGTAAAGCAAGAATTTTCAAAACAATAGATTAGTAAGACAGATCAAAATGTTAATGAAGCTATTCCTTCACCAGTAGATCAGAGTATCACTCCACCGGCAAGAGATTCTTTATCTAATTGAAAAGAAACATTTTGGGGGTATGGCAACAAATTGAAAAACATGCTAGTTTACACGTGGTTGATGGTAAGAAGTTGAATTGCTTCTTTACCGGTAGATGTGTTAAGTTTCACTTAACCGACAGGCATTTATTATGGTAGTTGAAGGAAAAGGCATTATAAAGCAAGTGTTTTTCACTCCTTTTCATTCACTGAGCATTCAAATTTCCTTAGAGCACAAAAAAACCAAGCGAAGGCATCCACATCGAGAAGTGAAGAAAATCATTCAAGCATTCAAACCTAAAGGCAGTTTAAGCTATTTATATAATGGCTTCCTTCGCTGCACCTTAATTCATTGCAAACCCTAATGTAATTGAAGTGGTTAAATGCCCTAGGCCTGTATTTAAGATTATACCCAAAGTTGCAAAGCAGGATGATACCCTAGGTGCATTCTCTAAAATACCCAAAGGAGTTGTGTATGCTGAAGACCCTAGGATTTACATACATTGTCATATTGAAGAACTTGTTGCTGATGAGATAATGAACATGTATAAGACTCTAATTTGTGATGAAAATATGGTAATGTAAAACTGGAACACAAGATAATTGAAACCTTAAGTTTTGTGGAGATACTTAGTATTCCTAATTTTCCCAAGGAAGTTGTGAGGATTATACTAAGCAGAGTTCATGGGGAATTATTTTGGCTTGATTCCATTCATAAGATTACAAGAGAAGCAGTTAGGGAAATGACTGGCTTACCTTCCACTGGTAGCAGGCCTGATAAAAATAAAAAGGTTCCAAACAACACTGTAATGACCCTAACTGGTGCAACACATGATAGCAGATCCTTAAGAGTAAATAATGTAAAGGATATTAATGTCAAATTCATTAGCATGATTCTAGGATACAAGACTACACATGCCAATAGATTAAACTTTGTTTCTAGTTTATGTATCAAGAGTTCTTATGACATGGTGAATAGTAACACTAAGATTGACATATGTGAATGGCTAAATGATGAGCTAATTGACAACTTGAAGAAAATTAAGGGTGACAAGAAAGGCACATTCATATTTGGTAACTTACTTGTATGTCTAATGCTATACATCACTAAGGAAGTTCCCGGTATAGGTAGAAAAGAATTTGGTTCTAACATATCGATAGGCAAACAACTTTTGGATGTCCTTAATGACATGGGAGATGACAGAGAAAAGAACATAATTGAACACTTTCAGGCTTTTAAGGCTAGAATGAAGACAAGGGAAAGATTATCTCAAACCATAGTTGACAAATACCAAAAGAAGATATGCTTTGTTATAAAGAAATATGAAATCTGGATGGAAGCAGTGGTTCCAAGAATAATTTGGGTTACTAAAATGGGTTATGAGGTAGATGAAAACATAATAGAAATATATGCTAAAGCCCTACTCAAAGCTCCTAAAGAACCTAAAGAAGAAGTATTTGGAAATGTTGAAACCATTGAGAGAAAAGTTCAAACAATGAAACAAAGGAATAAAATAGAACAAACAATCAGAAAAGCAACAAAACAGGCAAAAGAAATCAAGGAAGACTTGTTAAACATTACTGGTATCAAGGAAAGTGACTTGGAAGGGATACAACCGGAAGCACATCTTTCACTGGTTGGAACATCCTCTGACAGTGAAATACCGACAGAGTTTAAAAGGGTAGAAAGAAAAATAAAACCTTCACTGGTACCCTCTCCTACACCCAAGAAAGCTAGAAAGAAACAACATGCAGTAAGGCCTCCGACAAAGAAAATGACACCCAGGAAGAAGAAGGAAAAAAAAGTTATCCCTCCCTTAAACAATCTTTTAAATGAAATAACTGAAGAAGGAAACTTTTTAAATGTCAGTAAGTTGTATAATACTTTTACCAATGAAGAAAAGGAAAGCATAGAAAACAGTGTCATTCTACACTTAGACATTTACAAAAAAAATTTGATAGAAGTTGTAGATGATTTACCAAGTTACTTGTATAGGAGACTAGATGCAAAAAGATTAGCAATTGTGGAATTGGATAAGAAGATAAAGGTAGAAAAATTACTTGCAGTTCACCCAGTGAATTCAACCGAAGAAATTGATTAACTGATAAGTGAGGCAAATAGGACTGTATTATCCACTGGTCACCAACATGTAGCTTTAATGGTTGGTAGAGTGAATGAGATCTCCGAAGAGATAGCAGACAAATGGGATATTTTCTTTGTGGAGAAGGAAAAGAAAGAAGAACTTAAAAGGCCCAAAACTTTTAGAGTCTATCAAAAGGATAAAGATAAAGGTAAAGGTAAGGTAGGTGGTCCTCCAAGCATAAAAGTAATAGATAATTTGCCCCCACCTCCTTCTGATACTCCACCGGTTGAGATTGTTGATACACCACCTGTAACTAATAATATTGAGAGTATGGAGACAACACATGAAGACACCAATCTTGATTCAGAGGTGTTATATACAATGAACATTGATACACAAGAGGTTAACATTGTGGTTGATAAGGAAACCGCTGAGAAGAAAGATGTGGCAACTGAGCCATCGGTTGAGAACATTGCAGTAGAAACACATGTTGAGGATACAGTTGGAAATGTTGAGATTGGGGCTGAAACACATACTGAACAATCAGCTGATCCCCTTGGAACTGGATCGGTAATAGATACCACTGGTGCACACACTGAGAAACCTACTGAGTTTGAGCAATCAACTACTGATAACATAGTAAAATCTATTGAGATACCGGTAATAGACAATTCAGAGGTACATACAGAGAAACCAATAGTGGAAAGCTTAGAGAAATAAATAGAGGTATACTCTGAGAAACCAGAAGAGAAAAAGGTTGAGGTAAAGATTCAAACAAAGACAGTGCCACCGGCAATAGCTAAGAAACCCAAGCCTTTTCTAGTTGAGATGTAGACTCAAACTAACCTACCAGAGGTCAACTTAAGAAAAGAGGTTACTCACACCGGCGGAATGAAAATTGTTAAGGCAGTTGGACAATCATCTAGTTCCTCCTTAACAGAATTCAGACCGACCAATGTAACAGAGGTATTGTTAGACTCAATCAAGAAAATAACCGATTGCAATGCACTTGCATACAAGGAAATTGATGAGACCATCCCTATTTTAAAATTGATTGCACCCAAGTGCAATGTGGACAATAAATATTCTTTAAACCAATTAGACACATTGTCTAAGTATATCACCAGTAACCTTTTAATAGTTGATCAGATTAATGAGGAAACATTTAGTGAGTAAATGAATAAAGAGAAAGAAAGATTCTTTGATGAAACAATAAAGAGATGAAAGGAACACATTGATACCTTATTACTGACACTAGGAAAAACAATAATTGAATTTAAGGAGTTGTACAGGGATTCATGTAAGTCTAACATTTTGACAGTTGACATAGATAAGGAGATTAGAAGAGCACAAAAAGAAATAAATGACATTTCTGATAATCTCATCATTTCATTAGAACCCATATCGGTAATAGAGCAAGAAATAGTGGGCTTTGAAGAGAAAATTGAAAAATTTGAAAAAGATAAGGAGAGAATAAAGTTCAAGGCTAAGGAACTGAAATACAGACTTGGTCCAAAAATTGACATCCTCATCTCTTTGAGAAAAGAGATATTAGAGGCACTTGTTCCTAAAATTAAGACACTAGAAGAGAAAATGCACATACTCACCGGTACAATACAAAGGACAAAAGCAACATTGAAGGATAGTGAAAGGTTCACTAACAGCTTAAATTTTGTACTGGCAGATCTATTTCAGATTGTAACCAACCGGTTACAGGGATCCAACTGAGAACTACACTCAGTTGACTTTTTTGACAACCTTTGTCATTGATGTCAAATGGGGAGTAGTAGAGATGAGAAAAATGATGACAGAAGAAATCATTTTCTTAGGGGGAGCACACAGTTTTTGGTAAGATTTTTGGACAACACATTTTGGATACATTTTTACTTTTTCTCATGAGTGTTGCCATCAATGCCAAAGGGGGAGATTGTTGGAAAATGCACACTCCAATGAGAAATTGTAGGTGATTGAAGGTATTTTCATTGATGGCAACCTTGCAATCATATGGCACCAGCAGGCACCAACACCAATAGACCCTACACCGAGAGATAGTTCATCGGCAGTGACAAAGATGATTATCGACACCCTAGCCGATAGGATTTTGTTTATTGCATATTGTATTTAATTGTAATATCTTTTTGTAATCCAACATGGCATATTGTAATAAGACTCATATATAAGTATGAGATCTTGTAGAACATTTTGGTAAGAAGATGATAAAGGATATATGATAGATGGATATGATGAGCGAATAATAAGGCAGATTTTGGAGTAAGGTTTATGGTTGTTGTAAGAGCTTAAACCGATACTGAACCTGGCATAGCAGATGCTTTTTGTAGTAGTACATCACCTTGGATTTCTATAATCCACTATTGTAAGTCAATGAGACTTCCTTTTGTAATTGAGCAGTGAGCTCTAGGCAATGAGCCTTCCTGCATATGCAGGCACCACCTATTGTAAGTAATATTCATTTATTGGCCAGTGAGTGAATATTGTGGGTCACAAATCCCACTGATGTTTTTCCCACACCGGGTTTCCTCACCAAAAATATTGTGCTATGGTGTGCTTTATGTTGTGTTTATTGTTCTTATTTACTGCATTAATTCTTGTTTACTAGTACACAGTTTTGGAATACAATTTACTTAATAAGTTCAGAAAATCCATTTACCGGTTAGATACTCATTCACCCCCCCCCCCCCCCACCTCTTAGTATCTTTGGGAATCCTAACAAGCAACACACCTATAAGAATCCTCTCTTTGTCTAGTGGATTGAACAATGGATCTTTAAATTAAAATATTCCTACTGTGGAGTGTTTAAAAAATCATGTGATCCCTTCAATGAAGGAGGCAAAAAAATGACACAAAGAGGATAAGATAAAGAAATTAGATAATTTGACTCCATCTTCTTCTAGTATAGTGGATCAGACTATCCATCACCAGGTGTCTCAACTAGATGCCGGTTGAATTCCTACATAGGCTTTGATGGTTTCTACTATCTAAAATAATGGGATTGCATTTGATAACATGGTCGTTGAACTAACTCCTCATGTTGTTGGATTAAATCAACAAGATCAAATCTTCCAAACTTCTGGAGAGTTACCTTAGACTAATATTCCTAAGGTGTAGGGGAGATCTATTCCTTGTACACCTAATGAGAATGTGATAAATGTAAAGATCTAAAGTTCACATAATAAAGAGAATATTGACCCAGATAAAGTTCCAAGTGTTGTTAACGAAAAAGCCAAGGTAGGGTTCATGAATCTAAATGATACCCTGCACCTTCTAGGGTTTTCTTCAACACCACCCCCCCACCCCACACAAAAGTAAAACAAGAAAATAATTGGATGAAGAAGACTTAGATATGGATTGGACATAGGTTGGAGAAAAACACAAGAAAAAAAAAGTAGGATGGAGGAGGTGAAGTAAATCTTGGAAAACCTTCTTAGAGGGACACAAGAAGTAGAGATGCAACTAGAGAGATTTCTAGTGGAAAGAAGAGGACTCTTGATGGCCTCTTGGAATCAAAGAAGAAGAAGAAGTGAGATGTTGGACCCCTCTTATGAAGGGTTCCTTTGGGTTTCTCAAGGATGAGTAGCTCCTTTTGTTGTAGATTATGATTAAGATTCTGTCATGGAATATGAGGATCTTAAATGGCCCAATAAAGCAACATATGCTAAAGTGATTGTTACTTGAGAAGAGGATTGATATTCGTGAGATTTTGCCAAGATCAAGAGCTCAATGAAAAATACAAAATAGAGAGACAAAATAGATGATAGGAATAAACTATATTCTATCAAGTGTAAATACTAATCAACTGGATCATCAAAAATTACATACAATGTAGATGAGCCTGCTTATAAAGGCAAGGCTAAGAGACAAGAGAAAACACAATGACGACATGTGGGTAGGTAGGAGAAATAGTAAAATATTCCACATGAGGTGGATCACCCATCGAAGGTGGAATTATCACTCCACAATAAGTGGATATGATAGAATAATAACAAGATCACACCATAAAATATGGAAATTCTCCTACATACACACTCCCAATGTATCACATCTCCCTAAGTGTCTCATATGCAAACTAATATGATATGCATGTACCTAAGTAAACTTAAGTAAATTGTAGTTACATCCAAGATGAATAAACAATTACACCAATAGCCCCCCTTAAGTGCAACTTAGGGGTTCATGCACTTAATTCTATAGTGCAACTAAGCAATGCAAGATGGGTCCCAACTACTAGGCCATGTTAGGTACCCACATACAAATGAAAATGCATGTAAACCAATGCAATCTCTCATAAAGCAGGAAAAGAGAGAAAAACCCAATGGGAAAAAACCCCCCACCAAAAAAGAGATGAAAACTATATACAAAGAACTCTCAAAGAAGTATGTGAAGGACAAAACCTCATGTGAGGAAAAATTCCCCCCCATATGAGAGAAGAAGAGAGACCAAGTATCCCCCCCTCAATGTAGAATCTACACCAATGGTAGAAGCTTAAAGATGAATGAAGAAACTGCTCCATGAATGTCGAACAACATTCCTCCCTTTAGGAAGAAACAAAACCAAAGGTGTATCCATGAAATCTCCCCAATCATGAAGGGAAGATGTAGGAAAAAAACTCATGATGAATGGAATCTTTGAAAATTGCTCAAGTGTCCCCATGTCGATGTTGAAAGTTACCCCCTCCAAAGGTGGCGAACTTCTCCACACTACTGAAAAAGGCACTCCAAGATCTAGTGGAGATGAATGTAGAGCAATATACAAAGACTCACATGTCTCCTCTAAGGATAAAGATGCCTCCTCCAACTGTTGTAAAATCATGTCAACCTCGAAAGAATGATCATGTAGAGAATGCACAAGAGGGTTATATTTTTCCCTCACAACAATCAAAGAATGATCATCTTCATCAAAGCGAAGATGGATTTCATCAATGATGTCTCCCAAATCTGCAATGTAGGACTCCACAAACAAACCTGCAATGTCTGTCAAGTAGTGATCCCAATGATTTGAAGCTGGAAGACATGAAATATCCTGCCACATTGAATCACAAGAAGGCAAAACTATCACACTATCTACATCATCAAGTGCAATAGGTGATGTGATATCACGAGGAGGAGAAGAAACACAAGGCTCAAGAACAGGGTCACATGTGCGAATCCCCAAGTTCAAGTACCCAAAGTTCTTCTCAAAATCTAAATCATCACAAGATGTGTGATCATCATATGTAGAATCATCATGTGAAGTAACATCATATGTAAAATCATCCTCATCAATAGGAGAAAAATCTAAAAAGGAATATAACCAAGATGCATGACCCACCACCCCAGTCGCAATGATAGCTCTACTCTTCAAGTCACTAATGATAACTGAATCAGGTGTGAACTCCACAGTTTTCCTAGTTTCCCCATGTGTGATTTGATAGATGGAAAGAAGATTGTTTGTCAAATGGGGTACACACAACACATCATTGAAGGAGTTATTCCCAATGGAAATAGATCCTTTCCAAATCACATCCATGTATGTATGATTGCCCATCAAAATTTGTGGCATTGTGCAAGGATCAAATGAAGAGAACATAGACTGCGAAGATACCATATGATGAGAAGCCCCTGAATCTAGAAGTCATCTATATAAATAATGACTTGTAGTAGCACAAAGAGATTTTCCCTTTCCTTTATCTGTCCCAAAAGAGTGATCCTTTCCTTTATCCTTTTCTTTTGAAGAAGAAGCCGATGTAGACATTCTAGAAGGAAAACTAATTTTGTTCTCAAGAAGATGTTTCAATTCATCAATATCCTTCTTGTAACAATGATGTTCATCATGTCCCGAATTCTTGCAATATGCACAAAAATAATTGTCCTTAGATTTCCTCTTAGGTGAGGATGTAGAATCACCTTGTTGTGGAGAGGAGGATTGTGATCCATCTTGTAGTGGTTTAGACTTAGGTTTCTCTTGGTTATTTCCTTTTCCTTGATTGATTCAATTCCCTTTATTAGCCACTAAATCTTGTGACTTTGAAGATTTTAGAATCCCCATCTTGGTCAACTTAGATTGCTCAAGTATCAACATCTTCATGAATGCATCAAAAGAGGGTGAAGTGTAAGAGGAACTTCTAGCTAACCTATGGGTGTGAAAGTTGTTGGTATTTTGGATATGTTGATATGGTTTTGTTATTGATGTCAACACTTGTTAACACTTGTCAAACTTATCAGCACTTGGAGATCTTTGGTTTTGTCCACTGGCAAGTCAATGACTTGTGCATAGACACCGATATTTGCTTCATTGGCAGGTTATATTGTTCATTGGCACTTGGAATGACTTGGAGACTAGTTGGTTACGTCAAAGACATTGTTTGGACACTTTGTTTTGGAGTTGTGTTCATTGGTTTGATTGGGTTTGCATATTTGCAGTTAGTGGTAACTAGGTCCAGGTTATGCACCGACAAGCATATCTATTCCAGATCAGCATGACACATTATGGAGAAGATTTTTTATTATTGTAAGTGCATTGAGCCGACATGATGCATCTCATATTGATTCATTTGTAATTAATTTTATTGTAATATCTCTTAGTGAGCTGACCTACTCAATTGGTCTTAGGTTATGGTATAAATGTGAGATCTCATTTGTGAGATTGATATGGCATAGGAGAGGTTTGGAAAAAGGATTGTAACAAGGTCTATGCAAATATAAGAAAAGCTATACATGCAGAAATCATTCAGGATTGAAGGAAGGTTTGAAGAAGGCATATCATAGCTAAACTGGTACTAAATCCAGCATATGAAGATGTTATTTTGACCAGTACATTTTCATTGGATTTGACCATCCAATTGTAGTCAGTGTGACTCCCATTTTGTGTTTGAGCTGTGAGATCTAGGAAGCTGGCCTTTTTGCATGTGCAGACTCCATATTGTAGACACATACTATCTATAGTAGTATCATCTGATTGTGGGTAAGGTTTCCCATCGTGTTTTTTCCCCTTACAGGGTTTCCACGTACAAATATTTGTGTTATGTGTTGTGGATGTTATTATCTTTCCATTTCATGCATTAATCTTTACCAGTACTACAATTAATTGATAAAACTGTCTACCGACATAAAGTTTGGTTTACCAACATTAAGCATTAATTTTGATTAAGTTAATTTTGGTTTAAAATTTATTGGACAATTGATTCACCCCCCCCCTCTAAGTTGTCTTCGGGACCTAACAATTGGTATTAGAGCCTAGTTCTCTTTTTGCAGAAGTTTAACAACTTGAGGAGATCCAATGTCTTCTAACTATTTTAGGAAGGATAGTTCGAAACTTGATGGAATTAACTATGGCATATGGAAGATCAGGATGAAGATACATTTGAATTGCATTGGAAAAGACATATGGGATGTTACAAAGAATAGTTATGTTGCTCCTACTCAAGGTCAACCTAATCCACAAACTTTGGGTAAAGATGAGGAAAATGATTGCAAAGCAAGAGAAGCACTTTTGAGCACATTGTCAGATCAGCTAATTATGGGATTATCAGACAGGTCTACTGCCAAAGCTACTTGGGACAAATTGGAAACATTGAATGAAGGAGATTCCACATTCAAAATTGCAAAACTTGAATGCTTCCGAGTCAGGTATGAAAATCTGAAAATGGAAGAAGATGAAAGGATTTCTGCTTTTATGGAAAGAGTAAATGAAATTGTTTTGGGTATACAATATTGTGGAGGAACCTTGAGTGAAGATTAGATTGTTTCTAAAGTTTTATGAGATTTTCCACCGGCATATAAAATGAAGGTTATTGCTATAAATGAATTAAGAAAAATGCCTAATGCATCAGTATCTACAGAAACTTTGGTTGGAAAACTTTCATCTTTTGAACTTGAGGAATTTGGTCTTGTTGTTACTATTAAGGCATATCTAGCTTTCAAGGTATCATCATCATCAACAACATCATCATCATCATCATCTGAAAAACCTGATTGGTAAGCCTTTTATGCAAGAGAACTTGAAGAAATCAGAAAGGAGAATGAAGAGTTGGAAGAACTTGAAGAACTATTTGCAAGAAAAATGCCTAAAGGTCTAGTTGGAAGTAAGTATGAAGGTAAAGTACCCTTTAAATTTTTTAACTCCAATAAAATTGGTCATATGGTTTCTAGGTGTCCTAGTAGACATGCAAGCTTAAGAGAAGAAGCTAAAAGAACATATAGGCCTAACCATAATTATTAGAGATACACGTTTAAGAAGAATAGAAACAAATCTTGTTATTATGCTAATGAAGGAGTCACTGATGATTCTGACGAGGATCCGATAGACAATGGATGGGCTTTTGTTGCTATAACAGAAGATCAATCGACATCTACTATTCAATCGGTAGAGCAGACCCTGGCAACTAAAATTGAAGATAAGGATGAATGGATCATTGATTCAGGATGTTCACATCACATGACTGGTGATAAAAGTAAATTCTTAACCTTGTAGGAATACAATGGAGGTCTAGTGAGATTTGGAGATGATAAAGCTTGTTTGATCAAAGGAAAAGGAACTTTATATTTTGATGGTAAGCACAATACTGATAATGTTTACTATGTTGAAGGTTTGAAGCATAATCTTTTGAGTGTTAGTCAATTAGTTGAGAAAGGATTTCAGTTACAATTCAAGAATGGTAAATGTAAAATCATGAACAAAACTGGTTTGGAAATTGCAACCGGTAATCAAACTAGAGGTAATATCTTTCATTTGAACAATAGTGAAAAGACATGTTTGATTGCACATATTGATGAAAGTTGGTTATGGCATAAGAGACCTTGTCATGTAGATTTTGATTGCATTGTGAAAATCAGTACAACTAAGGCAGTAAGAGATTTACCTAAGATTGTTAAACCTCACAATCTGGTATGTAAGGAATGTCAATTTGGAAAGCAAATTAGAGAAACTTTCAAGAGTATTCTAGAGAAATCTATCAATGTTCTTGATTTAATTCATACCGATTTATATGATCCATTAAGAACTAGAAATTTATAAGGAGATAGGTATTTTATGCTAATCATTGATGACTATTCTAGAATGTATTGGGTTACTTTTCTCAGGGAGAAATCAGGAGCATTTGGCAAATTAAAACTATTCAAGGTGATGGTAGAGAATGAAACCGACAAGAAAATCAAATTTTTGAGATTATATCAAGGAGGTGAATTCACATCTAAGGAATTTAATACATTATATGAAGTGAATGGGATCAGAAGATGGTTAATAGCACCCCAGACACTCCAGTAGAATGGAGTTGTAGAAAGGAAAAATAGAACTATTTTGGATGCAGCTAGAAGCATGATATCCGAAGCAAATCTACCTCATATATATTGGAGAGAAGTAGTCAATACAATAGTTTATACATTCAACAGAGTTCACATCAAAGGTGAAACCAGTAAGACCCCTCATGAACTATGGTTTGGTAATACTCCTACTCTTAAATATTTTAGAATATTTGGAAGTAATGATATATTAGAAGAGATGAGCATATTGGCAAATTTGATCCTAGAAGTGATGAAGGAATATTTCTTCGTTATTCATCTAAGAGAAAGGCATATAGATGTGTTAACAAGAGATTGCATAAAATTGTTGAAAGTGCAAATGTGAAGATTGATGAATAGTTTAGAGGAAATTCAAGGTAAATGTACTCTGAACTGGCAATAAAGATAATCATAAATGAACCTACTATGAGTACATTGGTACAGGATGTTGATCCAATTTCACTGGCATCATCTAAGGATTCAACAATCACTGAAGAACAATAGAGTAAAAACATCCTAGTATGTAAGATTGAACCAGTCTAAAGATCAAATAATTGGAAACAAGTATCAAGGAGTTATGACTAGAGGAAGATTGGAAAATGAAGAGGTATGTCTTATTTCTCAAATTGAACCTACAACTATTAATGAAGCATGTGAAGATAAATATTGGATTAAAGCTATGGAAGATGAATTGGAACAAATTGAAAGGAATAACACTTGGTCATTAGTTCCCTGACCTGAAGACAAAAATGTAATTGGAACTAAATGGGTATTCAGAAATAAACTTAATGAAGATGGAAAGGTAATCAGAAACAAACAAAGATTAGTGTTTAAGGGATATTCACAGAAAGAAGGAATTGATTACAATGAAACCTTTGCACTGGTAGCTAGAATTGAGGCAGTCAGACTTTTATTGGCTTTTGCAGCTCACAAGAACTATAAAGTATATCAAATGGATGTTAAATGTGCATTTCTGAATGGAGATCTTGAAGAAGAAGTTTATATTGAACAACCTAATGGATTTTCATTGATAGATGACAAAGATATGGTTTGTAGGTTAAGGAAAGCATTGTATGGACTAAAGCAAGCTCCTAGAGCTTGGTATGCTAGATTGGATAAATATCTTTTGAATATTGGTTTCACTAAAGGTAATGCTGATAGAAACTTATATTACAAAGTAACTAATGATGACATCTTGGTTATTGAAATTTTTGTTGATGATATAATCTTTGGAGGAGAAGATGGATTATGTAGAGACTTTTCTAACAAAATGCAGCAAGAATTTAAAATGTCTATGATTGGGGAGATTTAAAAAAATTTAGGATTGCAGATTTCACAGACCGATAAAGGTATATTCTTGAGTCAATCTAAGTACTTGAAGGAATTACTAAAGAAATTTGGCATGGAAAACTCTAAACCGGTAAGCACACCTATGATTACAACTGATAAATTATCATTAAGAGATGAATCAACATCTATTAATCTGACTAGATACAAATCTATGATAGGAGGTTTACTGTATTTGACACAAACAAGACCTAATATTATGAATGCAATATGTATTTTTTCAAGATTTCAGAGTAATCTTAAAGAAAATCATGAATCAGCACTACAAATCTTAGTTTATGGTATCCTAGAGATGAAAATTTTGATTTATGTGCATACACAAATGCAATTTGGGCAGGAGATGTAGATAACAGAAAAAGAACCACTGGCGGAGCATTTTTTCTTGCTAGCAGATTAATTTCTTGGTTGAGCAAGAAACAGAGTTGTACATCACTATCAATAGCAGAATCAGAATATGTTGCAAGGTCAACTAATTGCACACAGGTATTATGGATTAAGAAAATGTCGAAGGACATAAAGGTAAAATGCAAGGAACCTATAACTATTTACTATGATAATATGGCAGCAATTGATATATCAAAGAATCCCGTATTTCACTTAATCCCGTATTTCACTTAAAGACTAAACATGTTTCTATCAAATTTAATTTTCTGAAAGAGAATGTTGAAGAAAAAGAAGTGAAATTGATTTATGTGAATACTAAAGAATAGATTGCAGATATTTTAACTAAGCCTTTTCCTAAGGAGACTTTTGAATATCTCAGAGAGCAGCTTGGGGTTCTACCTCCACCAGTAGAGACTTAGATAGTTGATGTTTGTCATCAACCAACAGAATTAACAGAAATATCTTTTATTCCGGCTTTTGATCAGGAGAGCTTCTTCTTAGGGGGAGTAGTTGGTATTTTGTAATGAGTTGGTATTCTTTTGTATTTCTTTGGCATTTGATGTCAAAGGGGGAGAGACATTATGAAAAACACATTATCTTTTGTGAGAGATTATTCCTAGGGGAGAGATATTATGTATTTTGATTTCTGGTTAATGATCTCTTTGGGAGATTGTTGGGTTTTTTTATTTTTGGCATTTCTGTTTTGGCACTTTGATGGTTTTTCCATCTTGTGTTGCCATCAATGCCAAAGGGGGAGATTGTTGGTATTTTGGATATGTTGATATGGTTTTGTCATTTATGTTAACACTTGTCAAACTTATCAGCACTTGGAGATCTTTGGTTTTGTCCACCGACAAGTTAGTGACTTATGCACAGTCACCGGTATTTGGTTCACCGACAGGTTGTATTGTTCATCAACACTTGCAATGACTTGGAGACTACTTTTTTATGTCGAAGAAATTGTTTGGACGCTTTGTTTTGGTGTTTTGTTCACTGGTTTGATCAGGTTTGCATATTTTCTATTACCGACAAATAGGTTTAGATTATGCACCGGCAAGCATATATATTCCAGATCAACACGACATGTTATGGAGATGATTTTTTATTATTGTAAATGTATTAAGCTGACATGAGGAATCGTATATTGATTCATTTGTAATTAATTTTATTGTAATATCTCTTAGTGAGCCGACCTACTCAATTGGTCTTAGGTTATGGTATAAATGTGAGATCTCATTTGTGAGATTGATATGGCATAGGATAGGTTTGGAAAAAGGATTGTAACAAGGTATATGTAAATATAAGCAGATCTATACATGCAGACATCATTCAGGATTGAAGGAAGGTTTGAAGAAGGAATATCAAAGCTAAACCGGTACTGAATCCAACATATGAAGATGCTATTTTGAGTAGTACATTTTCATTGGATTTGACCATCTAATTCTAGTCAGTGTGACTCCCATTTTGTGTTTGAGTAGTGAGCTCTAGGCAGCTGGCCTTTCTACATATGCAGACTCCATATTGTAGACACATACTATCTATAGTAGTATCATCTGATTGTGGGTAAATTTTCCCACTGTGTTTTTTACCCTTATAGGGTTTCCACTTACAAATATTTGTGTTATGTGTTGTGGATATTATTGTCTTTTTGTTTCATGCATTAATCTTTACCGGTACTGCAATTAACTGATAAAACTATCTACCAACATAAATTTTGGTTTACTAACATTAAGCATTAAGTTTTGGTTAAGTTAATTTTGGTTTAAAATTTATTGGACAACTGATTCACCCCCCCCTCCTCACAATTGTCTCTGGGACCTAACAAATGCTAGATACAAAGTCTGCATACTCTGATGGAATCTTGTCCAACAAGTTTTAAACCAATTGAGCATCCTTTTTGTCAATTCCACAATCCTTTAGCTTTGCTCTTAGCTCATTTTCTTTTGTGACATAATCTTGGATTGTATCAAAATACTTGGGATCCAATGTTGTGAGTTCACTATCAAGCTTGTAGCCCTTAATGTCATCAACTTGGCCATAGAATTTTTCATAAATATCCCAAGCCTCTTTGATTGTTGTACACTTCTCAATGTGAAAAATGAGGTCATCTGGTACATACTTTCTTAATGTTCCAAGTGCCATAAAATTTTTAGTGAGCCATTCAACTTGAGCATCAGGATTAGCCTTAGGATCAAGTGGTGTTGTAATTGTTCCATTTACATAATGAATGAGTCCTATTTCCTATAGTTTACTCCATGCCTTTATCTTCCATGATGCATAATTATGAGGAGTTAAAAGTGGAAATTTAGGAGAACCCATAGCACCAAAATGAAAAAACACAAGATGGAGAGAGGAAAAATAGCACAAGACATCCCCCCAAATTACTCAATCAAGAACACCCCCCCCCCAAAAAATGATGATTTGGCACTTTATACTTAGTGCGTGTACAATCGGCCACTTGCAAAACAAAGGCAAGGTGGACTTCTGATTTCAACTTTACAACTGTCTCAAATAGGCTATAAGAGACTCCAATAAATACTGTAAGTGATCTAAACTAAAATCCAAGGAAAATACAAGTACCAAATAGGCCAAGAATGGCCAAATACTGAATGTACAATTTATACTTAAAATCACTGCAAACTAATGGTAGATTATAAAAGTAGACAAAAAATTATGTAGTTTAAAAAAAATGACACCTGAAAAGGAGGTTGTATGACCCCGAACAAAGCCTTTGAAGTTGCAAAATCTAGGATTTGACAGGTACAGTCATAAAAAATGCAATTTGTGAAAAATACGTCCATCAAAATCAGAAAATTCCTCCACCACTGTGAAGAACTTGAAAAATTAGCCCAAATAAAAAAAAATTACACCAAAAAAGGAGCAAAAATGAGCAAGATACGGTCTCCTAAAGTCGGCCTGCGAAATCAAAAAGCCAAATGAAAGCAGGGTAAAAAAATTTCAAAATACTGCTGATGTAGTGCTGACATCAAAAAATGATAGGCTTAAATTTGACACCCATCTGACCATCAATAAAAAATTCAACTCCATCCCTCATGACATCCGTGTTGTATGAAAAATTCGATGTGGTAGAATATTACTTGTCCGTACAAAGACATGGCAGTGTTGACGTGATGGTCTGCATTGCAGATGACTATAATCCATACACTAACGTGAACAAGAGGATGGTTGTATGATGTTGTCATGTCTCTACATGTGGCTCCATGACCAGGCAGGGTTACGTGGCTACCAACTGGGATTCCACTTGGCTCGGGGAACGAAGGTGGTCAACACCGGTAAGGAGAAGCTATGACTGATAGAAAAGATAGAGGTCAACATCGAGGTCAACGAATGGGAGGGAATCATGGGCAGCAGACATTGCCAAAGGATGAAAAGTTGTCAAAGGATTGTCGAATAGATGGAATAGATGTCGGGATAGAGGGTCGACGGTGGCGCTCGGGGCAGCGTAACAAAAGCATGGTCGATGGTGGAGTTGCTGGTGGTCAGAGAGTTAAGGGTCACTGGAGGAAGAGGGAGCAGGAACTATTGGGAGAAAGGCATCAATGGGCCACAACATGGCAGGGGCTAGGAGAAATCCGTGTGGCCGATGATGGGTAGTACACTGTGGCACCTGTAAAGTCTGCAATCGTAGGGATATAGTGGTACGGGGGTGGGGTCATGGGTCCCCTCCCCAAATATATTTCTTGATTATTTAATAAAACCTTTTACAATCAATTTTTCAAAATGCAACTCCCCACCACCCGATTTATAAAAAAAAATTGCAAATATGTAAATGAATTTTTGAAAATAAAATTCACTATTTTTAATTATCCTTACAAATATAGCATAATTGGTGAAAAATATTTCCCTCACCAAAATAGGCTGAATTTATACTCAAAATTTATGGAAATGGACTCCCAGACGTGATGATGATGTCCAAATCACTATATGGCGCCCCAAAAATAGCAGCACCTCAGATCCAAAAATGCAAGCCTTCAACAATGCCTCTCAAAGACAAATCAATGGCACTCTAATGGCTCTGATACCATGTGAGTTTTTGCTAAGATCAAGAGCTCAATAAAAAGTAAAGAGTAGAGAGACAAAATAGATGATAGGAATAAACTATATTCTATCAAGTGCAAATACTGATCAACTAGATCATCAAAAGTTACATACAATGTAGATGAGCCTTCTTATAAGGGCAAGGCTAAGAGACAAGAGAGAAAACAATGATGACATGTGGCTCAATGACATGCAAGGGTAGGTATGGGTAGGTAAGAGAAATAGTAAAATATTCCTCATAAGGTGGATCACCCACTGAAGGTGGAATTATCACTCCACAATAAGTGGATATGATAGAATAATAACAAGATCACACCATAAAAGGTGGAAATTATCCTACATACACACTCCCAATGTATCCCATCTCCCTAAGTGTCTCATATGAAAACTACTATGATATGCATGTACCTAAGTAAACTTAAGTAAAGTGTAATTATATCCAAGCTGAATAAATAATTACACCAACAATATCCATTTATTACAAGAGACCAAAATTAAATTGGAGGCATTTCATAATACTGTGAAGCATTTTTGGCCTTTGGCTGAGTTTCTTGTTCATGATGTAGAAGGAGCTCCGGGTGACATTGCTACTTTGTGGAACCCAACCTCTTTCACTGGAACTCTACTCCACTCTTCAAAAAATAGTCTAATTGTTAGAATGCAGAATCCGAAGACACGACAAATGTGGAACCTTATTAACATTTATGCCCCTAATGTCAGATCTCCTATGGCTTCTCTTTGAAACTCCTTGGCTTCCCTTATCCTGAATACTTCTGCTAATCTATGGATGTTAGGAGGAGGTGAATTCAACTCTCCTTTGTATCCTTCAAAGAAGCTAAGATTTTCATAGGACTATTTTGAAAGAATGAATGATTTAACTGACTTTATCTTGGTTGTTGGTCTCATGGATATAAGCCTACAAGGGTCTCAATTCACTTGGTCTAATAGGATACTGTTGGCTTGATGATGATTGTAATGTATTCATCATTTGTTGTCATTGATGAAACACTCACACACACACATGATTATATTGACTACCGGTGTAACTTTAATTGTTTACTCTATCAATGGGTATGTTAGAGGTTATACTAAGAGGTTTATCTCTAACCGGTACTTTGTGTCAATTGGTATGTGCATAAGAGACAATCTGTGGTTATACTAAGTCGGCATCAAAATGAAGATCAAGCAAAGATTCAAGGACAATGGTTCATATGTTTTGCTCAAACTGGTATTTGATTGATCCAACCGGTATTTAGTAATTTTGTGATGAGTTACCACATTTCATGATGAGTTACTAGCACTGAGTGCTTGGCTGTAATTTTTGTGATGAGCTATGATCACTTAACCAAATACAGTGCACCTAGGAAATTGTCTTATGATTTCGTAAGGCCGACATCAAATCATAAGGTCTATATATTGACATCGCAATGAATTTTTTGACATAGTGAAATTGTTATGTTATTTGCTAAAGGAAAAAGAGTTAAGTTGCAAAGTATGGAGAAGAGCTCTATTGAATATGTTTAGAAGGATTTGATCAAGCAAGTATTGTGCTACTCAGAATAGATCAAACCACTCTTTTTGTTTTCTAACCATTATAGCAGAATCAAATCCCCTGATCAGGTAAACTCTAACAAGCTTCAATGTATAAATCCTTTAACATGGTGATCCATTAGTTTGGATTTAGAAATCCTCCACCGAGGTTACTCCTAATAGGGTAATACCTTTAACAAGGTATAAGATTCTAATCAAGCTTTGGGATCTCTAACAAGATTCACTCCTAGCAGAGCACTTTGTAGACCTTAACCGGTCAGTTATTTATTACTCCAGATAGTTAACTTGTGAGTTCCATCTCACTGTGGTTTTTACCTATTTGGGTTTTCCACATACAAACCCTTGTTTTATGGTGGATTCTTTACTTTTTGTGGATGTTGTTATATCATTTTGGATTGCATGCATTTTGTTTAAAAGCTTTGTTAAGTTCATCTACTGGTTAGTGTTTGAAGTAGTTTTATTTTTGGTGTCATTGATTCACCCCCCCTCACAGTGCTTTTCAAGTCTATCAATTGGCATCAGAGCCTAACTTCTTTGAAGCCTAATCGCTTAGAAGGGAGCCTTGAAACCACCATGGGGGACATGAGCTACTTTGAGATGGCTAGAGAGCTAGAAGCTACAGAAATGAGCTTGAAACCCTTAGGGTCAAACTGAAAGCTTCACAAGTCAAAAGGAGAGAGATAGCTGAACAAATTTTAGAGATATCTGATAATAGTTCTTCAGATGAAGCCAATATTGATTCTTTAGTAGAGGAAGTTGAAAATTTAAACGGTGAGAAACTGAATCTAAGGAGAGAGCTAGAAGGTCTAACTATCCACATGAGTCAAGAACTGGAAGCCAAAAGAGTTGTTGAAGATCTTATCAAGGAAAGAAATCAAGAGATTGCCAAGGTCAAGCGGGAAAATGTCACTATGCATGAGCATTTGGTTGCTGAAAGAGAAGAAAATGAGAACCTACATCTAGATCTTGAACTTGCATCATCTCTGAAAGAGAACCTGTCAAAGCATAATGAAGATCTCACCAAACGGCTTACTAAAGCCAATGAGAAATTGGAGAAGTTCAGCAGAAGTTCTACCATGCTAGAAGAACAAATTCAATCACAAAGAATGAAGGGTGATATCTTTGGACTTGGTTTTCACACATCTAAAAAAAGGTGAATCCTCTGGTACAAAGAACAACATTCCTAAGGACAAATCTGCTCCTAAGATCAAAAATCCTATCAGTAAAAAGGTCTTTAAACCTGTTTGTTTAGTTTGCCATAAACCTGGTCACATTGCAAATGTTTGTAGAGACAAACCTAATAGAAATGCAAGTTACAATACTAATGCTAGTTATGTGTCCAAGAAATTTGAAGGTCATTGCTTCACATGTGGAATGTATGGACATAGATCTGTTGAGTGTAGATATGGAATGAAATGCATCCACACATGCATCCAAGACCAAATGGTGATCGGGCGAGGAACTTTGACAACCAGGTAAACTTGAACTAGCAAAGACCCTACGACAACTGGTTTAGTCCATTTGAGATGGAAAAGGTAACAAATGTTATTTGCACCATCTATAATA
Organism: Cryptomeria japonica; assembly: GCF_030272615.1. Lineage (NCBI taxonomy): Eukaryota > Viridiplantae > Streptophyta > Pinopsida > Cupressales > Cupressaceae > Cryptomeria > Cryptomeria japonica. The sequence continues at coordinate 147,048,229 of NC_081406.1, read as the reverse complement.
AATTTGGTCATGTGGCTATGAACTACAGAAGAAAAATAGGAAGAGGAAATGTAGGACCTTGGAGATCATCTGGTATGGCATGTTATCACTGTAACAAACCGACGCGCTTCGCAAAATTTTGTAGATCCAGAAATAGAAAACCAGTCAATTCTTCTAAGGATCAGAAAGGAAAGCAGAAAGTTAATGTTGAAGAAACTAGAGAGGAAATGAATCATATTTGGAAGAATAAAAGTGATGACTCACCTGGAGAAGAAACTATTCCTTCACCCAGTGAAGAGAACCCTGCATCGGTGACTTAAGCCTTTTTAATATGGCTAAGGGGAGCTTAATGGTCAAATTACCTCCGGACCCCTTGAGAAAAATGAGCTGGAAAAGAATTTTGAAACATGAAATTTTGGTAACTTTTTGTCAATATGTTATCAACTAGTTTTCTCCTTGAGCGATGAAATTAGGGTTTGTAACCCTAATAGGTGAGCATTTAATGCAGTAGGTAAAAAGGATAAAAGTTAGCTTTACTTTGTCATTTTTACCCTAGCGCATTTGAGAAAGAAATTTGGAGCACTTGCTGAGATGAGAAAGATTGTTTTGTTGTTAATTGACGAATTATTTCATGATTTATGAAATTAAGCTGAATTGAAGGTTGCAAAAGGTCAAACTAGTGTGCACTTGGGCATTGCAACCGGTAAACAGGGCAATGTGCACGAAACAAGGTATTTTCTCTTAACATCCTACTTCGAAGCTTGTTCATCTGGAATGGCATCAACTTCAAAGACTATAGAGAGGTTAATGATTACTTCTAAGCCTATGGAAGTTGTAGAGGTAGAAAAAATTGTGTCAGATAATGCATTGTCACAAGTTCCAAGTGGAGTTTTGATAAAAGGTGATTTATCTAGTTATATTGACTACAAGATAGAAGATTTAGGATCTCTATACATTTATACATAGTTGAAATAACTTTGTGATGAGAACGGAAAGATTGAAACAAAGTATGCTAGGGTTTTCATAATGTTGCTTACTTTCTTGAAGATTTCAAGGATGGGCATATCATAATCATTTTGAGTCAAGTTCATGGAGAGAATATGTATTTAGAGAGAAATCACACAATAACTAAGGAAGCCATTAAGGCTGTAATTGGTTATTTCTCAACTAGTGAAGTACCTATTCTCAGGAGAATTTCAAAAGACACAGTATTCTCTTTAACCAGTTCTACTTCTGATAAGTGTGCCTTTTCTATCAACAATATTAGAGACCCTATAGTGAAACTAGCAGCAATGGTGATAGGCTACCAAGTATTTTACTCTAGTAGACTTAATAGTGTTCCATGTGCAACAATTCATACTGCTTGAACTGAATGATTGTTGATAATGCAAATTATGATCTATATGAAGTCATCAAAAGGAAATTATTTCAATATTTGCAATATATTAAAAAGGACAACAGTAAAAAATTCAAGTATGGTCAGCTATTGGCCGGGTTATTCTTCTATTTTTAGAACTTTCTACCAAGAACTGGAGACATTGAGTGGTCAAAAGACCTACCAGACTCTACATAAATCAAGAACAACATTAAGGCTATAAATAATACTTTCCCTGCAGCCATGAATAAGTATTTTAATGACTTCCAGAAAAAGATGAGCATGAGAATGAGACTACTAGGAGATTTGGTAAGGCACTTTGCAAAATACATAGTCTTTACTATTACCACTGACTTTTGCTTGATGCAAGCAATTGAGCCAAGGGAAGAAGAGATGAAAGAGATGAGTTATGAGGTGAACCATAATTTGTTGGTTGGTTATGCTAATACCCTATTATCATCTCCTAAAGACAAAAAGAAGGCAAAATTGGACATTGTGGTAGTCCAAAATGCACTAGCAGAAACCAGTACTACTCTTGTCACTAATGTGAAAGGAAAGAAAAAGAAAACTGACTCACCTCCAGTGATAAAGACTATAAGGGTGACTCGGAGTGTCCTAACCAAAAAGGATCGGAACCTAAAGTATATACAAAGAAGGAGAATACAGCAAAGAAGAGGAATCAAAAACTTATTCTCCAACTAGAATCTGAAGGTTCAGATACTGAAGAAGAAGAACCTAAGAAGGTAAAGGCTACTAGTAGAGTAGCAAAATTAGTTAAGGAAGTGCCAAAGGCAACTGTGCCTATTGATATAGCATATTTCAAGCTTGAAACCCATTTTGAAAGAACAATAAAGACACTAGGGAGGAATAGGTTTGACAATGTCAAAGAGCATTTTGATTCCTTCACTGTAAATGAGAAAGAGAAAGTCATTCAATAGGTAATCCCTCATTTGTGTCATTATAGTAGATATCCACATGAACTGGAAAAGGATATCTCAAATTATTTGTACACTATTCTTTTGAATAAATGGGAGGAAGCTATAAAATTAGGAAAAGAAATCATTGATGAGGTATTTGTACAATAATTTTTTGAACTTTCTAAAGATGATATTAGTGCCTTAGTTGCTCGACAAATCTCGGTTTACATTCAAATCGAGAAGACTAAAGTTACTCAGTGGAAAGAAGGTGATTGTTGAAACTAAGACCCATCGAATAGCTTGTGAAATCCAAAGAATGGAAGAACTCATCCAATCCTCTATAAATGAGGATAATGTTGCAGATGATGTTAATCGACCGGAAATGGATGAAGAAGAGATTATTCAACCTGATGAGGTATATCCTCTCAAGAAAAAGGATGACTCCATTATTCATGTTGTTGATGATGTTCAGGACATAGTTGATCTATTTGGAGACAACACTGCACCAGATATGGAGCCTCTTGCAATTACTAACATACAGGTTACCTTAGTTGAGCAACCAACAACTCAACTAAAAGTGGACAATCCACTGGAAACAGCACAACTAGAGAAATCCCAATCTCCACTGGTCATTCAAGTTACTTAGAAGGAGTCTACTAAAATTATTGTCACATAGTCCTCTAAAAAGGAAATGGAGAAGAATACAGAGAAACAAATCATTAAGGTTGTATCCTCTGAACCAGCAAAGGAGAAGAAACTTGATGAAGATGATGATGATTCTTTAAGTATTTGAGGACCTAATGATATAAACAACATGAGCACATCAGAAATGATGAAGATTGCAAGTGTCATGCAATCTAGAGCGCATAAGAAGAGATTGAAAGAGCAAAGGGTTGAAGCTAAAACAATTTAGACTGCAGTAGATATTTTTTTTGGTCTGCTACCAGAAACATCTACAACACATCTACCTACACCTATTAGCAAACTTAGTTAGTTAGTTGCAAATGCATCTGATCAAATCAAGTCACTAGAAGATGCTATTCAACTCTATGCTGAAAAGAGTCACTAGAAGAAGTATGGAGAAAAACTAGCAAAGAATATTGATAATGGAATAATGGCTTTGTCGCATAATAAATATTTGTTGAGTAAAGCTATTGAAGCAAGAGGAAAGTATCTTGCTTCTACCTCTAATGTTTCTTTCTGTTATTCTAATATCTCAAAAAGACAAACAAAAATAGAGCAAGAGTTGTAAAAGATATCCAAGGCATTTATCCCACTTTAGGGCTCTATATTTGCCTTTAGCAAATCTGTAGATGATTTACATAACAGGTTGGATATCTATGATATTGAGAAGGGAAAGAGACTCTGGTATCTCAAGGAACTCAAGAGTCTTCTCACATCACAAGTAGACATATTATAGAGAGCCTACTCAAATGCAAAAGTTATCTTAGCAACTCCTGAAACCTACACACTAGACTCAATGGAAGAATTCCATACACAACTTATGTCTACAAAAGAGTACACTGAGAACGTGCTAGCAACATGGTCAAATTCCATATCTCAGTTGAAGCAGAACTTTAATGATATCTTTATGATATTAGCTAATGCATGAACTTTTTAAGTTATTGTTGTATATGTTGAACACTTTGATACAATTATATATATATATATATATATATATATATATATATATATAGCTTTTTCAATTTGGCATTGTTGTCAAAGGGGGAATATAAATATGTATGTGCCTTTTTTAAAATTTTGTATAATGTATGCATTAAGGGGGAGCATGAGTATATGTGTAAATTTGTTGTGTATGCACACTTAGCAGTATTACTATAAAATTTTCTAAGTGTTGCCATCAATGCCAAAGGGGAAGATTGTTGGCTTGATGATGATTGTAATGTATTTATCATTTGTTGTCATTGATGAAACACTCACACATAGACACATGATTATATTGACTACTGGTGTAACTTCAATTGTTTACTCTATCAACTAGTATGTTAGAGGTTATACTAAAAGGTTTATCTCTAAATGGTACTTTGTGTCAACTCGTATGTGCATAAGAGACAATTTGTGGTTATAATAAGTTGGCATCAAGATGAATATCAAGATGGAGATCAAGCAGAGATTTAAGGACAATGGTTCATATGTTTTACTCAAATTGGTATTTGATTGATCCAACCGGTATTTAGTAATTTTGTGATGAGTTACTAGCATCGAGTGTGTGGCGGTAATTTTTGTGATGAGTTATGATCACTTGTCCAGATACACTGCACCTAGGAAATTGTGTTATGATTTCTTAAGGCCGACATGAAATCATATGGTCTATATATTGACATTGCAATAAAATTTTTGACATAGTGAAAGTGTTATGTTATGTGTGAAAGGAAAAAGTGTTAAGTTGCAGAGTATGCAAAAGAGTCATATTAAATATGTTTAGAAGGATCTGATCAAGCAAGTATTGTGCTACTCAAAATAGATCAAACCATTATTGTTGTTTTCTAACCATTACAACATAATCAAATCCCCTAACTGGGTAAGCTCTAACAGGCTTCAATGTATAAATCCTTTAACAAGGTGATCCATTAGTTTGGATTCAGAAATATTCCATTGAGGATACTCTTAACAAGGTACTACCTTTAACGGGGTATAAGCTTCTAATCAAGCTTTGGGATCTCTAACAATATTTGCTCCTAGCAAAGCACTTTGTAGACCTTAACCAGTCAGTTATCTATTACTGCAGATAGTTAACTTGTGATTTCCATCTCACCATGGTTTTTACCTATTTGGGTTTCCCATGTACAAACACTTGTGTTATGGTGGATGCTTTACTTTTTGTGGATGTTGTTATATCATTTTAGATTGCATGCATTGTGTTTAAAAGCTTTGTTAAGTTCATCTATCGGTTAGTGTTTGAAGTAGTTTTATTTTTGGTGTCACTCATTCACCCCACCCCCCCTCTCAGTACTTTTCAAGTCCAACAGATACAAGGCCACCATTTAATCCAGGTTAGATTAGATAGGTTTTTGGCTTCTTGAAATTGGATGAATATGGACAATCTATCTCTCAATTCTCTTCCCAAAACTAGATCAAACCATAATGTTATCATCCTATCTTGGGATGATGGTTCAAAGAAAGGCCCCTTTCCTTTTAGGTGTGAGATTATGTGGACTTAATATATGGAATTTAGGGAGTTGGTGGGGAAATGGTGGAACACTCAAGTGGATGGGACTCTTATGTTCCAAGTGGTGGAAAAGTTAAATTTGTTTAGAGAAAGGGTGAAAGGGTGGAAGAAATGCTCTTTTGGCAATATCTTTGACCACAAAAAAATTATTTCTTCAAAATTGAAAACTATCCAAGACAGATTAGAAATAGGTCAGGATAATCAGGAAGATTTCTTGGAAGAGAAATCCCTAAGGGACCAATGGGTTAGATTGAATAAACAAGAAGAAGTTTTTGGAAACAAAAATCTCAGGTTCAATGACTTACTGAGGGTGAAAAGAAAACTAAATTATTTCATTAGCTAGATATGAAACATAGGATCATAAATAAGATAAGACACCTACAAAGAGAGGATGGGTCCCTTATTGAGGATGATGTTGAGATAGGTAGGATGACGATGTGTTTTTTCAAGAATGAATATAACAATAGATAAAACAGTCTTATAGACTCAAATGGTATGTTGGAGGTTACATTTGAGGTGATCACGGATTTGGACCTGAATCATATCACATCTAAAGTCTCCTTTCAATAATTCAAGGATGCAATTTTATCCTTTGGAGCCTACAAATCTCCATGCCCTGATGGGTTACCCCCGATGTTCTTTCAGGAATTCTAGGCATGGATGTTTATAATGTAGATAAATACTTCTTTAGAATGGGTAAACTCCTTAAATAGGTTAACTCAACTTTTATAGCTTTGATTTGTAAATGTGATAAAGTTTTTTCTTTAAAGGATTTTAGTCTTATTAGCCTTTGCAATACCTTGTATAAGATCATATCTAAGATTGTGGTTAATAGGCTCAAAATTGTGCTGGATAAGATGATTTTTGAAAATAAAATAGGCTTTGTTAAAGGTAGAAACATATTGGATGTTGTAATTACTAGCCATGAATTAGCTCATACTATGGAGTACAACAAGAAATCTAGTATGGCCCTTAAGCTTGATATCTCTAAAGCATATGACAAAGTCTCATGAAACTTCCTCTTTGAAGTGCTAAAAATGTTTGGGTTTAAAGAAAATTTCTAGAGATGATAGTTGAATGTGTCACCTCTCCTATGTTCTTAGTGCTTGTTTTTGATTAAGTAAAAATAGGTTTTAAGGGACCTGAAACCTGATTACATTTCAAAAGATGAGCATGAAAGAGATGAAACAAAACAGCTGCTAAAAACCAGTGCAAGACCCAGCAGCTAAGAAAAAGACAGCAGGAAACCAACAAGAAGTTGGCTCCAAACCCAACATTACAAATTAATTGAAAACTTTAATAGAATCCTCGGCATTCTGAACCAAGAGCACCATCACCTTGGCCGCTTCCCTCAAGTCATTGCTTTCCTCTCTCAACTGGCTATCTTTCGCATTGATCTCCATCCCAGTAGTGTTCTGCCTTGTTCTATGCCTGGGAGTTTGGTGGGTGGTGCTGGAAGTAGGAATATCATCAATGATAACCAAATTCTTGTCCTGATTTTTCCTTTCCAGATGATCCACCAAAGCATTCATGTTCTGTGAAGAGACTTTAAGGACCTGGAGACTATGGTTCATAAAAATTTTCAGAGCTTTCTCGGTGTGGGCCACCCTGGTGTTGATGTTGTCTTTGTCCTCTTCTACATGTTCTTTCAAAGTTCTTATAACATCCTCAAGGTGTCTCAAGTCCCCTTTAATCAAATCTTTTTCCTGCCAATCCTCCATCTCTATTTCCTCTTCTGCTTCACTAGTCTCAGTTTCATCAATCTTTTTACCCAAATCCTTAATCAACTTATTAATCTTGTTATCCAACTCTTGTTGTTTGTTTTGCACACTAGTAATATTGTCAACAACCCATTTCTGGAAGTTGAAGGACTCTAGAATGTAGTTACATGTGGTGTTCAAGATGGTGTTTGTAGAGTCCCTTCCATGTTCGGTACCCACAGAGTTAGGATTTTCATCCCCCTTAGAATTCAGAGCATCATTCCTGTTGTCCGGGCCCTTAGGGTTAGAGTGATGGTTATTAGAGTTACCCCCTTCATTCTCTTCACCAATATTATCTTCCTTTTCATACTCCATATCAGTTTCAAAATCCCTCCTCTCTTCCTCCTCCAAGTCACGGTTCACCTCCATTTCCACATCCTCTGTGTCAGCCCTCCTTTTTTTGTGGGTAGTAGGCTGATCCTCATCTGAATCTAAATCTTTGCCACTCTTAGAGATATGAGCATTCATAATAAGGGGGTCATCTTTGGTCACCCTAGCCTTGTCCTTCAGATGTTCATAAATGAGCAATATTAGGCCCTGGTGATCTATAGGGTATGAGTTAGGCTTTTTAGCATGGTCAGCAAGACTCTCGTTCAGAGAGGATGCTAAATAGAAAGGTAGGGATATTTTGGCCCCATGACAGAAATGGTTCAAAATAGAAAAGTGGTAATTATAGATCTTTGTAAATCTATCGTCAACAGTTAGATACTCCATTAAAACCCTTAAAAAATTTTGCCAAAAGGGCTTTACCTGCTGGGGAATGTAATAGGAAATGTTGTCTTTCTTTACAAGCTTGCCCTTCTTCTCCTCTATTTTGGAAAGGTTTTGAACACTTCAACTGCATACTTCCTATCCTTGTAGAATTTGGTGCCTTCCTTCTGGAGACCCATTACCTCTGTGACCAAGTTCTCATCAATTTGTCGTATCTCCCCAAATAGGGTGACTCTGTTGTTACTCCAGCTTCTGGCAAAACCATGAGAAACAGAATTTCTGCTTCCGTGAAGCTTTTCCATATAGTCAGTAAAGCCATGTCTGTGAAGTCTTCTCGAGACTTTTCATTCACTCTTCCAATTTTTGCAACCTTGGGGTTTGTTCCTATTTAAATTACCTCCCATTTTGAGCTCCAGGTAGAAAATCCAGTAGCTAAACTTCTCAGTCTACAAATGAAACCCCAAATGCTTGTAAATTCTTGAGTTACAGAATAGAGACTCTTTTGTAGTTTTGAAACTTGTATTTCTAGCTGCACAAGCCTAGCAATTATGATTATAATCTTCCTCACGCGTATGATCATTGAAATGATGCCAAAAAGAACTCATTAACTCACAGTTAATCTGCCTCCAAAATCTGTCTTTGGAGTTTGTTCCCCACATGATAATCATGATATTAACTTGATCCATTGATACGATCAAAATATAATTGCTCTTTAACCTCCCTTTTACATTGAGTTTCTCCAATATATTTAACATCATTTTCTAATTTAACCCCTTCATTTGCTAAGAGATCCGCAACCTTATTGCCTTCTCTTAGAGTATGAGTTATGTTTATGCTATCATAGTTATTTAACAAAAATTTTGCATTTTTAACTAAGTTAGTAATTCTAAGAGATAGAGCTTGTACCTTTGAGGGCTTGGATGATGTTTAAGGAGTCCCCTTTGAGCCAGATTTTTTTGAATTTGAATCCTTGAGCTAACTGGAGGCTTTTTAACATGGCCAAAGCTTCAACCACATGATTATTTTGGATCCCAAAAGGGGATGCAAAAGCAGCAATGTAGACTCCTTGAGTATTTCTAATAACTCCTCCACCACCAGCCTTCCCAGGGTTGCCCTTAGCCGCACCATCAAAATTCACCTTTATCTAATCATGATCAAGAAAATGCCACACAATGTCATCTCTCTTATTCTCATTATCAGATCTGTAGACTTTATTTATTATATTCCATTCAGTGAGGATTTCTTTTTCCATATCATTCAACTTAGTGACACACCATTACTTTTTGTTCTTGTGAGGGATATTGATGTTCTCTTTTATAGCCCGACAGATTTTTTCAAAAATCACCTGAGAGTTACACTTAGCTTCCCTAAATATTCTATTATTTCTTTCTTTCCAAATTCCCCAGCAAATCATGGGGAGGGTCAAAGACCAAAGGTTCCTGATAAGCTGGCATTTGGTAGGGAAATTCCATTGCCAAATAATATCCTTGATACTCTTATTCATAACCTAATTAACTTTCCATTTCTCCCATATCTTACACCATATCTCCCATGTAAAGGAACAGTGAAAAAAGAGATGATCAACTGATTCTTCCTCTTTCTGGCATAGCTCGCATCTATTGGGGAATTTGAAACCTCTTCGGACCAAGTTGTCAAGAGTAAGGATACTATTATGGGAGGCAAGCCAGAAGAAGATATTGACTTTAGGGATCAGAATGTTGTTCCAAACTTTTCTCCAAATGGGATAGCTGGTCTGAGTAAAACTATTTTTGTAGGCTGAGGCAACTGAAAATTCACCTCTAGGATCACTCTTCCATAAAAAAACATCATCATAGTCTTTGTTAGGGGAAAAGGACAGAAGCTCCTTCTGGATTAAGGCAAAACTAGAATGAATAACATCAAGCCTCACCCATTTGTCCTCCTTCCAATAGTCACTCATCATAAGCCCAAACTTCCTCTTACATCCCTCAATAACTTGACTGTTGACTTGATCATAAAGAGGTTCATTCTTCATCCAAGGGTCCTCCCAAAACCTTATTCTGTCACCTTTTCCAAGAACCCATCCTACTCTAGCTTTGGCCACTTTTATGGATTTGATAATGTTGTTCCAAATAAAGGATCTAACAGGGATATCTTTTGAATTAAGGACCCCTTGGATTGGTTGGTTTTGAATATATTTGTCAAACCATATTTGGTTCCAATCTTTCTTGGCATCATAAGCTCTCCATAATTGTTTTTCTAGAAGAGATTTATTGAAGGTTTTAAGAACTTTAATCCCCAACCCTCCTTTGTTTTTAGGTCTACAAACTTTGTCCCTAGCAACCAAGGATACCCTCTTTTTTTCTTCAACTCCTGACCATAATTTTTTTTTTTTGAATTCTTTCCAATGCTTCAGCAAATTTGACCAGGATGCCAAATAAACTAAGAGCATAAACAAGGAGGTTCTGGAGTGTAGCTTGAAGGAGTTGCAACTTCCTAGCCTAAGATAACATGGAACCTTTCCACCCAGCAAGTTTTTTGTTGAATTTATTAATAAGCCTATTCCAAAATGACTCTAGGGGAGTTAGACCCAAGGGAAGACCCAGATAGGTGGAAGGGAGCATTTCCACCTTGCACCCAATAATTTTAGCTATCTTATATTGTCTTATGATCAGAGTGTTCATGAAGCATATAGCCAATTTGTCCTAGTTGACTTGCTGACCAGTAGCCAAAGCATAGGAATTAAGAGCAGTTTTAAAGGCCTCAGCCTCCCTAACATAAGAATATCCCATGAGGATAGTGTCATCAACAAACTGTTGATGATAGCAAAAAACATTAGCAGAGGAAGGTTGAAGGCCTTTGATGGTTTTTCTCAATTTTAGTTTGTAAATCAGTCTGCTCATGCTCTCTGCCAAAATGGTGAAAATAATAGGAGATATGGGATCTCCTTGTCTGAGCCCTCTTGATGATTTGAAGAATTTTGTAGAAGATCCATTAATTAGAATTGAAAACATAGGAGTAGTGATCAGCTCTCTAATAATTTTTATTATCTTTTCATCAAATCCAAAAGCCTCCATGATTCTGAAAAGAACATGCCAATCCACTCTGTCATAAGCCTTCGCCAGATCCAATTTTATCAGGAAACCTTCTTTTTTAGCAGCATTGAGTGAGTGAATGTTCTCATGCACAAGAATGATAGAGTCCAAAATCTGTCTGCCAAGAACAAAACCTTTCTGCTCCTTAGAGATGATGAAGGGGAGAACAGCCAAGATTCTAGTGGTCAAAACTTTGGATATGATCTTATAGAAAGAGTTACATAGACTTATAGGCCTAAAATTTCCCATAGAATCCGCCCTAGAAACTTTAGGGATTAGGGCAATAAACGTGGAATTGAGTTCCTTAAGAATTCTTTTAGATCCAAAAACTTCTTTTACCACATTAATTGTGTCTTCTTCTACAATATACAAGAATTCCTGGAAGAAGAACAAAGGGAAGCTATCAGGACCCAGAGCTTTATCCCCTTGAAATGAAAAGAGAACTTTTTTAATTTCTCTAGCAGACGGGATAACAGAGAGGGACTTATTCTGAATAGGATTAATGATCTTGGGAATGATATTTACCAAGTTGTGTTGATGGGTATGATCAATGTCCTTGTTACTAGTGAGGAGCTAATTGAAGAACCTTACAACTCCATCCTTGATTTCATCCTTATTGAGGAGGGTTTTGTCCTCGACAATAAGTCTTGAAATTCTATTAGTAGCTTTATGTTTTAAAGAAGTCATGTGGAAAAATTTAGTGTTTCTATCCCCAGCCTCCAGCCAGATCACCTTGGATCTCTGCCTCCAAAAGATTTCTTCCTTAGAAATAATGTTGTGAAGTTTTAATAAAACATCATCTTCCATAGCTTTGGAGTAATTTTTGTAGCCATCTTTTTGTATAGAATTTTGGATTTGAGCCAGATCCTCCTTTAGCTTTTTCTTTGCCTTAAAAATATCACCAAAGACCTTCTTGTTCCATATCTTAATGTTGGCTTTAATGTTTTTGAGTTTTTTGACCACTTTATACATGGCAGTTCCATTTACATCAATATTCCACTAGTTGGCAATTGATTGTTCAAGATTAGGGTGGGAAATCCACATCTTTTCAAACTGAAAAGGGAAGCTTTGATGGTTCTTAAAATTCTCAGCAACAAAAGGGATGGGGTAATGGTCTGAACCAATTCTATTAATAACAGAAAGAGAACATCTATGAGAGAGAATCCAATCATTAGTAACTAGGGATCTATCAAGTCTTACCTGAATGAGATCTTCACCATCCCTTCGGTTAGACCAAGTGTAGGAAGCCCTCTTGAGATCCATATCAATGAGAGCATTAAGATTAATTAAATCCATCAAGTCAGATCTGTTGTCTGGTTGAGCTTGAGTACCCCCAAATTTATCAATGTCTTGTAGAGGAGTATTGAAATCTCCCATCACAATCCAGCTGTTCGAAGGGATAGAGTTTCTTTTTTGCCGGATTTTCTCCCAGAATTTGCATCTAGCTATTTTGGAGTTAGGGGCATAGATATTAGTAATGATACATTCCTTTCCATCATAGTTTCTTTTAGCTTTCAGGGATAAAATATTGCTATCTTCATCAATCATTTCTCCAGAGATGGTTTTCTTGTTCTAGAAAATTGCTACCCCTCCGGAAGCCCCACTCGAGCTACTGCCACAAACTCCTCCATTTTTAAAGAATTTTAATTTTTCCACTTTCTCTTTACTCATTCTAGTTTCCTGGACCAGGTTAATATCTGAATTTTGATCTCGAGTAAGGTTTCATAATATATCCTGTTTATTGAGACCATTTAGGCCTCTGATATTCCAAGATATTATCTTCATTTGGAAGCCTAAGGGCAAGATTCTTTTATAGTTTGCTGCCTTCCATCAGCTATGTTTTGCTTGCTCTCCTGGTCCCTATGCCATTTCATAGTTTTACGTCCCGGTGTGGATTTTGAAGCACCAAAATCAGCCTTGGACCTAGTTTTGGTTTTCACCCCATTAAGGTCTCCTACCTTCTTGGTTTTTATTTTCTTACCATTTTCTATTATGTTTTCTTCTTGTTCCTTACTCGACTCATCTTGCATATTACTTCATAGTTCACCTCTTTTCTGGGGTGATATGGGCGTATCAACTCCAATGTTCTGGAACAAAGCATTTAAACTTACCTGAGGCGATCCAAACTTGTTACTCATTCCAAGTTTAATTTCCTATTCTTCAAAATCATCTAGGCATTGTTCTTCTATTTTGGATATAGACTCATGAGAAACCTCATGATGGGCATCATTGATAATCTCAATCTCACCCTCTTCAAGTGTCTCTTCATTGATTTCATTCTCCTTCTCTTGTGTCTGTAGGGCCTCAAAGGTGTTGGTTGTTTTGATCCCAAAATCCTTGATTTCATTCTTTTTGTTCTCCTTCATTGGGGGTTTCTTAGGATTGTCATTTCTATCTTCTTCTGATGGTTCTAATATGTTGACAGAGCTTCCACTTCTTCCTTCTAACTTATTAACTTCTTTGTTGTTGTTCTTGTCTTTCCACACCTGTTTGTGGATGTTTGAATTCACTGGTTTTTTAGGGTTGTTGGGGTAGGCCTTAGCCCAGTGGCCAGCTTTTTTGCAAGAAAAGCACACAAAGGGGAGTGATTCAAACTCTATTTATTAATCCCATAACCCAAGTTTGGAGCTTATATCAATAGTGCTGGGAAGGTCCCTATTCTTCAAAATATTGACACAGATACGTGCATAAACCAATCTCTTCTGAGTTGTTGTTATTGGATCTATCACAACAAGCTCCCCAAAGGAGTTAGAGATTCCCGAGAAAACATCCTCCACCTAGTATTCTAGTGGCAACCCTAGCAGCCTTACCTAGACGGGTGTAGATTCAAAGAAAGAGTCATTGAGTTCCATGTTAGGAGACCATTTTCTTACAGATAAAGAAGATTTACCTAACATCCAGGGGTCTCCACTTAATGCAGCTTCCATATCTTCCCCACAAGAGAAAGAGAAGACAAAAAAACCTCTGGATAGGGCAGAGACATCAACCTGACCTTTCATTCTCCATTTTCTCTTGATGAACGACCTAACATCCTCAATATTAGGTTGAGGTCCAACAAAATTCCCCACCAGAGAGAAGGCCATTAACGAAATACTATGGTCGATGACTAAATCAGGAATCTCAATAGCAAGTTTACCCGTTTTAATGTCTGATATATCTTTCACAAAGGGGAAAGATGATTTACCGGTCGGTTTTCTAGACGCTTACCTTGCAAAAGGACTACTCCAGGGAAGGTTCTTAGTGCTTGTTAATGGTTCACTGAAAGGATACTTCTCTTGTGGAAGAGGGCTTTGTCAAGGTGACCCTCTTTCACTGTGCCTATTTATCATTGTTGATGAAGTCTTTGGGAGAAATATTCAAAGATACAAAGATTTATGTAGGCTTAAAGGTACTAAAGATGCTTCTTATTTGGCCTCTATTACCCACAAGTAGTTTGTTGAAGACACTATAATTTTTGGGGAAGCTTATATCTCTGAAGCCAAAGGGTGGAAAGATTTTTTGGATAGTTATACTTAAAAGAAGGAACCAAATCATAATCCAATGCATCCAATAGGAATTCTCAGCCATATCCTTTCTAATTTGAGGCTAGATCTATTGGGTTCACCCCTCTTTAATGTAGTGGTCCATAAGAAAAATATTAGTGGTTTTACTACATCATTGGGTGAAATCGTAATATTTTCACCACATTATAAGTACAAGATTGATAGTATAGGGTTAGGTACATAGGGTTGAGTGTATTACTTGTATTAGTAATTCCCTTCATCTCTCCATCTCCCTTTCTCTCTTCTCTTTCTGATATATCTCTCCCCTTTCTAGGGTCCTCCATCCTTTTATTCCTCTCTCCCTTTCTATATCTAACTCCTTCCTTACCCTCATCTCTCTCTCTCTCTCTCTCTCTCTTACACACACACACACACACACACACACACACACACACACACACACACACACAATCTCTCTCTATTGTTTATTTTTTCACCTCTCCTAGCTTCTCTCTCCCAATCTAGGCCACTCACCTCTCTCTCCCCCTCTAGGTACCTAAATTCTCTACCTACCCCATCTCTAGTTATCTCCCTACCTCTCCACCTCTCTCTCCATACCCCCTTACCCATCTTCATTTATGAACTCTCTTTATCTTCTCTCTCTCCCCTCACCTCTCTCTCTCTCCTTACCTCTCTCTCCCCTCCTTATTGATGCAAAGTGGGAAACTACAAGGTAAGAAGACCCAAAATCACCCCTCTATGCCTTCTCTAAGGCCTATCACAACCCCACAACTAGGGTACTAAACATACTAAAGACAATCAGTCACTTGTGGCACTTCTTAAGGAAGTTTTGGAATATTTCACAACTAAGATAACTCTCTCTAGTCTTCCAACCAAGTTTGTAAGTCTTCTTTTTGCACCTAGGTCAAGAAACCCCTATTTAGGCCTAATTCTACTAGCCCTGCCAGACCGGTATTTTCCACTTTGTTTAAAATTATTCCAAAAAACACTAGGAAAAAATTATAGTTTTGAGTACCCTTTTGGGCTTTACATCCAATCCCAATAAATTGAGTCTTGACTCTGCTCCAACACCCTTAAGAACCTACTGAGTTTATAGACCTAATAGGCTTAATTAGGCATGTTTTCCAAAGCAAATACTAGAAGATGGGGTTACAAAACCAAAATCACCACTTGGAAATGTTACCTAGGCCTCTAATAGACCAAATTCACCATTATAACGGTCACCAAACACTCCCTAGGTGACTATTTGTTCATTCCTCCTTGTAGGCTAGACTAAACACATTGTCTTCTTTAGCCTAGGTTTTGGTGGAAACCATACCAACCCTCACTTCTAGATTCCACCCATTTGAAATATCAATGTATATAACCCTAAAGTTTATTTCCCAAGAGGTCATTTAATTCCACAAAGGAATGTGCAAGTTAGGGCCACATCTGTAGTGAAACCCTATGAACCGGGGTTTAGAATGACAATTTTTAGTAATCTGACCATAAATCACTTCAAACTCTACCAAATGGATTCAAACCACTTGAATTTGAACCTTAAATCACACCACTTTACAACCAAATAAATATTCCATGCAAACAAATTCTTTTCTTGATCGTACTGTATGGAAAACTGTGAAAATTAGGCAAAATCTATGTTTTTATTGTTACTCAAACCACCAAATCTTTACACACCTCATCCAACACCAACATGGATTATCTTAGAGGCCTAAATAATGGCTACAATTTTGTTTCAATTAGTTATGACCGTTGGAACCTCTTGTTCCAATCGATGGAAAATGTTGCTTAGCAACTTTTACAATTTTGACATTTTGACATTTTGACATGCCAAAGTCCCTAATGGACTTTGTAGACGTATCCTAGGCCTAAAAAAACTCAAGAAAACCTATCAAAATGCTTCCTATACTATATGAACCCCATGGCCTAATTTGGTCTCTAGGTTTATAAAGGACCTTAGAGTTAATTGGCCTTACAAATGGGTTCTTTATTAAATTCATAGGATGCAAATTGATCCAAAACACCATCCTAGGATCTAAGACTGCCTAGATAACACTCTAAACACAAATGAAATCAAGATACCAAGAGGTGCCCTGCACCATACTCACTGGGCTAGAAAAAACTCAACTCTCTTGAGTTGGCAAATATGGAACCTTGCATCTCATTTTCTCCAAAGCCTTTTCTCTCATCCAAGTTGCATCTTCTAAGGGTTTGTACTTCCATTGGACCAGTTACTCATAGTAGGTATGCCTCCTTGTTTTCTTATTCACCCTCTTTTCAAGTAAATGCTCAACTTCAAGCTTAGGCTAGTTAGGTAGACCTTGTAACATCTCTTCCCTATTGGAATCATCTTGACCTGCATCACACACATTAGTAGTAGTACCTTTATATGCATATATATCTAAAACATTGAAAGTGTTAGAGAGACCAATGTCCGATAGGAGATAAATATTGTAGCCATTTTTGCCACACTTTTGAATGATTTTGAAAGGACCTATCTTCTTAATCATTAACTTGGTGTATTTCTCCTTAGGGAGTCTCTCCTTCTTGAGATGAATCATCACCATGTCACCAACCTTAAACTACAAATCTCTTCTTTCCCTATCTGTTGCATGCTTGTATTTGTTTGAGGTTTGATCTAACCTATCCTTTACTTGTTGGAATATGTTCCTCATCACTTGTGCAAAGTCCTCTTCTTGTGCACTTCTTCTTTCTAAATCCTTCACATCTCTCAACTCCATTACACCTCTAGGGTGTGACCCATACACTATTTCAAAGGGACTGTACCCAGTGTTCCTATTCACTGAGTCATTATAAGAAAATACTTCTTGAGAATGTATTGAATCACATGTAGCTCCTTGATCCTTATTTAAACACCTTAATAGGTTTCCAAGTGACCTATTGATGACCTCGGTTTGTCCATCAAATTGGGGATGATAAGCTAAGGTAAATGAAAAATTGGTACCCAGCCTTCTCCAAAGTGCTTGCCAAAATGCCCAATATACTTAGAATATCTGTTTGAAATGATTGACAATGGCAAACCATGCAACCTTACAACCTCTTTGAAGAATATACCTGCTATGTGAGATGCATCATGTGTGGTTTTACAAGGTAGGAAGTGAGCCATTTTTGAAAACCTGTCAACAACTACATAGATGTTGTCATAACCCTGTTTGGTCTTTGGGAGCCCTAATACAAAGTCCATGCTGATCGAATCCCATGGCTTGTTTGGTATGGGCAAAGGAGTATACAAACCTGCATTTGAACTGCTACCCTTGGCCTTTTGACAAATCATACAACCTTCCACATACTTTCTAATCTTGGTCTCCATCTTAGGCTAGAAATAGAATCTTCTAACCAACTCAAGGGTCTTGTCAATCCCAAAATGACCCGCCAATCCCCCATAATACTTCTCTTTCACAATGTTTTCTCTCATGGAGCCTTTAGGAATGCAGAGTTGGCTTCCTTTGAAAAGTAGACCTTCCTGCAAAATAAAATCTGAGAACTCCTTGTGGTACTTGTCACCCATTTCCTTACATACTTGGTATGCTTCTTTGAAATCCTCATCTCTTTGGTAGATATCCTTCATGGAATTGATACCTATGCTCTCCAACTGAATCTCCTTCACTGTCAAGCTCCTCTTGCTAAGGGCATCAACTACCTTATTTTCCACTCCTTTCTTGTGCTTGATGGTGCAAGTGAATGCTTGAAGATATTCCAACCACTTCATATTATAGACACCTAAAAATGTCTCATTGATCAAGTGCTAATTATTTGTCTAATTGATTAAATAATTCTTTAATTAAGTTAATTAATCTTATTCTTCTAAATTCATATTTTCTTATCATTTTACTAATTAATTCAATTTTAATTATTTCATCATTTAATCATTTTAACCATTTTCTAATATTAATTAAATATTTATTATTTAATTAATTCTTATTAATTCCCCAATTTAAATAATTCTTATTATATAAATAAATTACTTAATTTTCAATTTCTATCTCTTATCAATTAATCATTCAACCCTTCTAAATATTAATTAAATATCTGTTATTTAGTTAATTGTGATTTAATCCTTTAATTTAAATAATCTTTATTATTTAATTAAATTCCATTTTTAAAATAATTAAATAATTTCTTTAAATTTTTTAATTAACTAATTAATTCTTCTAATTCCATTTCCAAAACCCCAAATTCTAATTTCATTTAATTTCAAATTCTTCTAATTTCTTCTAAATTCAAATACATCTACATGATTTAAAAAATCAAATTGGAAATCAAAGTCAAGTTCTAAATATATTCAAATGCTAAATTGAATTTAAAATAAATTTAATTATTTGAATTAAATCTCAGGCAAAGATTAAATTCAAAATCTAAGTTAAAGTGCAAGCACATGCTAAATTAATTAATTCAATCAATTAATTAATTAAATCATTTATCTCTCCAATCTCTATTTCCATCTTCTAGTTAGCTTTGTCATCTTCTTAATTTCATCCAATCATTCTTTTTCTTCCTTCAGTTAGCTTTTTCTCAGTCAATTGACTCAATTCATCTATTCAGTTTCACCTCTAAATCATCAGTTCAACTATCAATCTTCATGTGAGCTCACCTGAGTTCCACCTCTTGATCAATCTGTTCCACCTTTCAATCAATCTTCTCCAAAAATCTATAAATTGAGCGTTCAATCTCCATTTTCAACAATCATGAACTTTGAATCTTTGTGTCAATTGCAGGTTGTCAGCGCAATATCTAAGAGCCACCATACCACAAAGAGGAGAAGAGCAATGGAAGCCATGATGCACAATAGGGAGTTTTATATTGTTTAATTTTAGTCTGTTTTGCATCTATTTCATTGGTTGTATGTTTGGATTGCTTAGATAGTTAAGGGATTCATGATTTTCCTTATTTCCTATTTAGCAATGATGAATTTGAGCATAGCATGTCTCATTGATCATGTGCTAATTATTTGTCTAATTGATTAAATAATTCTTTAATTAAGTTTATTAATATTATTCTTCTAATTTCATATTTCCTTATCATCTTACTAATTAATTCAATTTTAATTCTTTCATCATTTAATCATTTTAACCATTTTCTAATATTAATTAAATATTTATTATTTAATTAATTTTGATTAATTCCCCAATTTAAATAATCTTTATTATTTAAATAAATTACTTGATTTTCAATTTCTATCTCTAATCAATTAATCATTCAACCCTTTTCTAAATATTAATTAAATATTTGTTATTTAGTTAATTGTGATTTAATCCTTTAATTTAAATAATTTTTATTATTTAATTAAATTTTATTTTTAAAATAATTAAATAATTTCTTTAAATTATTTAATTAACTAATTAATTCTTCTAATTCCATTTCCAAATCCCCAAATTCTAATTTCATTTAATTTCAAATTCTTCTAATTTCTTCTAAATTCAATTACATGTGCATGATTTCAAAAATCAAATTGAAAATCATAGTCAAGTTCTAAATATATTCAAATACTAAATTGAATTTTAAAAAAATTCAATTATTTGATTTAAATCTCATGCAAAGATTAAATTGAAAATCTAAGTTAAAGTGCAAGCACATGCTAAATTAATTAATTCAATCAATTGATTAATTAAATCATTTATCTCTCCAAACTCTATTTCCATCTTCTACTTGGCTTTGTCATCTTCATAATTTCCTCCAATCATTATTTTTCTTCCTTCAGTTAGATTTTTCTCAATCAGTTGACTCAATTAATCTATTCAATCTATTCGGTTTCACCTCTAAATCAACAGTTCAACTATCAATCTTCATGTGAGCTCACTTGAGTTCTACCTCTTGATCAATCTATCTTCTCCAAAAATCTATAAATGATGAACTTTGAGTCTTTGTGTCAATTGCAGGTTGCCAATGCAATATCTGAGAGCCACCATACCACAAAGAGGAGAAGAGAAATGGAAGCCATGATGCACAATAGGGAGTTTTATATTGTTTAATTTTAATCTGTTTTGAATCTATTTCATTGGTTTTATGTTTGGATTGGTTAGATAGTTAAGGGATTCATGATTTTCCTTATTTCCTATTTAGCAATGATGAGTTTGAGCATAGCACACATTTTATACACATAAAATTGGCTATGAGAGATTAAATAAATATTATATATTTATTTAATAGTTATTCTTCTATTAAATAGTTAATTTGAAAAGATTAATTTATTTAATTCATTTCATGTCTTTCTATTAATTAATTTAATTGAAATATTTTATTAATTAATTCATCTATTCTAGTCCTCTAAATAATTAAATATTTAATATTTAATTATCTCCTCCAATCAATTAAATATCTAATATTTAATTATCTCCTCCAATCAATTAAATATCTAATATTTAATGGTTATTCTCCTATCCTATAGTATCAAATATTAAATGATTTCCTAAATTATTTAATCCCTCTTATCCAACTCACCTTCCATCTCCACTTCATCATTCTTTTGCCAACTCATCCATCATGTGGCTAAGGAAATTAATATTTCTTAAATATTAATTCATCATTTATCTTCAACCACCAAATTTAATGAATATTGTGTACGTACACATATTTCATAACCATCTTCTATATTCTCTCCAACACCCCCTACATCTTAGGAAGGACTTGAGTCCACTTGTCCTCTCATGCCTAAATCTTCTCCAACCATCCCTAGATTCCCTTAGTTAGCAACCTAGTCAAGGTGAGATGAGTGACACTTGTCTTCTCCTTCCCCCTTTCTCTCAACCTTCACCTTTGCTTACAACCATCCAAATCTGCAGATCTGATCATGACCATTGATCTGAGCCACATCATCTCATCCTCTCAAGGTCTATAAAATCAAGAGCTTCAGTTGAGAGAGAAAAAGACTTCAAGTGAATTTGCAAGCCAATCATTTATAAAACTTATGCATCCGTGAGTTTTAATCTTGAAGAAAATAGCAATTAGTATTTTAGCATAATCATTTTAGGATAATCATGTAGTATTGTATATCATAGCATTTGTTAACTATTAGTTATCAATCCATTCTTCATATGTCATCTTGGAAGCTATCAGTGCATTGTCTGAGAGCACACCATTTGCACCTAGGAATGGTGGAGTTAGGACACAATGAGACATAAACCATGAAGGTAATATTAGTATTTTTATTTCATATGTATTTCATGTAGTTTCATTGGTTGAGTTTGGTTTCCTGTAGCATTTCCATTTGGATTTTGTGAAACTAACTTTTTGCAGGTAGCATTCTGAGGATGAAATTCAAGTCGACATATTCTGGTGCCCATCGTGGGGCTCATGGACCTCGCATATACCTTTAAAAATCTCACAAAAGTAAAATTAACATATTTGTATGCAGATTCATGCATGTGTGAATTCTAACAGTGCTTTTGTTCGATAGGTTAGCGCATTTGCATCTCAAGTTAGCACATTTACATCTCAGGTTAACACATTTGCATTGTAGGTTAACGCATATGCCATGCAGGTTGGCACTTTTGTCTAGAAATCTACACATTTGCATTACAAGTTAATGCTTTTTTCCTCTAGGTTAGCACATTTATTAAAGAAATCACGCTTTTGAGTCCACAGAGTAGCGCTTTTTTAGAGAAGGTTAGCACTTTTGCTCTGCAGATTAGCACTTTTGAGGTGAAAGATAGCGCATATGTTAGAATAGCACTTTTGTTTGCAACTAACAAAATTTTCTTGTAGGTCTGAATGTCCAAGAAATAAATTTTTTTGAACTACTAACATGCATGTGCAAGATTGTGTTTAAGGCATTTTTTTATGCATTTCCTCACGTAGTTAATTAAAAGCCTTAATTTGGGAAGTAATATATCATGTCTTGCTCATTTAGTCTAACTAAGGAAATAAATTGATAGCATGCAACTTGCATTTTGAGTAACTTCTCTAAAATAGTTGCACGTAGACTTTTAAAAAGGCTAAAATAAACACCATGTTTGTTGGAGCAACATCTCCAAATAGAGGATAGATCACATTTCTATGAAAATTTAAAAAGAACACTTATATTCTATGTCTCAAAAGTGGTAGGTATATGCTCTCCCGTTAATTGGGTGATCAAAAAGCCAAACCCACTCTTTTATGCTTTCTTTACTTTCAAGCAATTAAATCCTTTAGAGGGTCTTCCTTCCCGAGCTTCCTTGAGGGGGGTAGTGAGAAGGGAATGACCTAAAGTGGAAATGGGCTATGCCAAGTCCTTCCAATCCACTCTAAATAAATTGTGTTTGTGATGAAAGTCCCAAACAACATGTGTTGATAAGTTCATACCGACACTATGTTTTCCCATCAACCCTATGGAGCGTAACCTCTATAGGTTGGGAACCTTCTATATTTACAGAGCTGAAAGTGCCACATGTATGGCCACATGACTAGAAGCCTTTACTAAAAACCACTTGTACTAGTTGCCAAAATCCTTCTAGTTGTTGGCGCAAGAGGTCGGACCTCTAAAGCGGCTCACACACATGCAGTTCTTAGTAGAGATATAAATTTTGCCATGGGGAGTTTTCATGGAAACTGGTGCTTGGCTTCCCCAGAGAAGTGAGTGTTGAGGGTGGAGCCAGTAGGGTCAAGCATCTAAATATCTGTTTGAATAGCGTAGCCTCAGAGGAAACCCCATGTGAGATTCAACAACTATTGTCTCAGCCTGCCATAAGATTTGTACTTGCTTGTGCATTTTTATTATTAAACATTGTGTCTTCTATGTCTGTTACATGTTCCAAATGGTCAAAAATTGAAGAAAATTTTCATCTACGCGTGAGCAAAATTCCAACAAATTGCTGAAAAAAATTGATCAAAAGGGTAATACAAAAGCTTTCCAACATTTGAAACACCAAATCAAACTAAAGTGTCAAAACATCAGTATTGAAATAATTCTTGAGTAGATTTGTCTCTAAACCATCATGTATTTTCAAACTAGCTCAACAACTAGGTCACTAATCCAACAGGCTATTCCCAAAAGGTTTCTATAAGCATAAACATTCAACAAGCTATTGATTCAAACATCTTAAGTGCAAAAAAATCAACATCATTCTCTCATCAAGATAATCAAATCCTTTATCACGAAGCTTGATCAATTTATCCTATGTTCATAATCCTAGATATATCTTTCCTATTTTGAACCTAGGTTATATCAAAATTAGAATCGCACCAACATTGGAATCAAACAAACTTGTAAATTGTAAGATGCTTATATGACTTTTAAGTATCACCTTAAGAAAAGAAAACCCAGTTATAAAGCTACTCAAAAAAGAATAAGATTCTTGTATATCAATCGCAAGATCTTATTAAAACATAAGACATTCCTACATTGTTTTCATCACTACTTACGGGGCTGCGGTATAGAGTTTGATAGAGAAATTTTGCAAGGACGTGCTTTTCAACAAAGAGATGCTTTATCACAAGGAACAAATAATAGTGGTAAAATCAACAAAGCATATCTTCCTAAAGCAATAATCACCTATTGACTTTGTCCTTTGGAAATTTCAAATTTTTTGAAATAATCACATGCCAGTTTAGACTAGAGTTCAATACGAACAATTGAGAAAACAACAAATGGAGGTAGAAGATAATCCTACATTCCAAAATTTTGGGTTTACTATTGTTGACGAAGAAGCAGTCAATAGCACCATTAGAGACATTGAGCAAGATTTCAAATTTGATAGGCTAATGGAGAAATTGTTGGCAAAGCAAAAACAGAAATATCTCTTGATGTTGGCAAAATATGGAGCTAAACTACGATAAGACTTTAACATAGAAAGCTTAAAACAAGATGCGGAGGCAAGTAACACCCAAAACATAGATGATCCAAATAATGAAGCTATGGAAAAATAAAGTCATGAAGAAACAAGAAAAGAAAGGGATGACACAAGAAAAGAGAGTAGTGATAAAAGAACTTATGAAGAAACAAGAAGAAACTATGTGGATAATCCATTGTTACACCTTACTCAACAAATGCAAACTCTACAATAATAGATACAAGATATGCAAAATGGAACAAGCTCCAAGAAGTATTCATTGGAAGATATATTCCCATATCCTTTTGATAAGAATTTGAATATGATACCATTTCCGCAGCATTGCGAGATTCCTAAATATGACAAATACGATGGAAAATACGATCCTCGGGATCACATTAGGGAGTTTTGTACTATGAGGATGGAATTTTCTCATGATGAAACTTACCTTATGCGTCTCTTTCGTAGGAGTTTAAATGGACAATCAATGGAGTGGTTTTCAAGATTACCATTTGGAATCAAATCTTTTGAAGAACTTGTGAATAGATTTATTTCACAATACTCCTACAATATAAGGAATGAGATAACAATGTTGGATCTATGCAATGTTAAACAAAAGAATGATTAATCTTTAATGATATTCTTACAACATGGAAACACATGTTTAATAGGTATCCCCGAGATGTACTTGATCAAGAAAAAATGGGTATATTCATTGATAATCTTATCAATGAAATGAGTTATCGACTAAGAATGTAGTGTCCTCCCTCTTTTGCCGAAATGATCGAGAATGGTCTGAAAATAGAGAACGCGATGGTAAAGAAAGGAGAGCTAAAACTTTACAATAATTCCAACAACAACAATGACAAACCAAAATTCTAGTCAAAGAATAGGAATGTCAACAATGGAGGAAATGACGATAATAGTACTACAAAAAAACAACAACCAATCTTTAATCTATCAAGTCAAATCCCAAGCAATAACAATCTAGAAAACAATAAAGCCAAGTCTTTTTTCTCCAATCCTCGGAGGAAATTCACAAACATTGGAGAACCTTTGGAGTCAGCTCTAAAAACTATGCTTGTCAACAAATTGATTGTTTTACCAGAAGCAAGAAGTTATGAACCACTAGTCAAGCCAAATTGGTGGAATGACAATCATTTTTGCAATTACCATCAGAATAAAGGACACCAAACAAATGATTGTCAGAGATTGAAACACCTTATCCAAGATCTAATCAATAATGGAACCATCATAGTGGATGGCCATAAGACAAATGAATCACACCTAGCTTTCAAAATTCTACTTCCGAATTATGACAAAGGTGAACCATCCCAATTAAAAGATGACAAAGGAAAAACTAAAGTGAATTATACTAATACATATGATGATGTGGTAAATGTTATCATTGTTAAAGATAATCCATCTTCAGAGCCAATCAATGTTATTACGAGAAGCAAAGAAAAGGTTACCTTTCTAGGTATAACAAAAGGCCCAACATCCACTTCACAACAATAAAATTTAGTAGAGCAATTACAAATAATACCCACTCAAATATTAATTCTGGAACTTCTCAAGGTTTCACCTATGCATAAGAAATTTTAGAGAAAGCTTTAGTGGAAACAACAGTTTCAAAAGATTTGGATATAGATCAGTTCCAAAACATGTTAGGACACCTTATAGCTCCTCATTGCTTATCATTTTCTAAAAATGATGACGCATCCTTACAACATCCTCACAATGCTCCCTTACATATTGAAGTCACCATCAATAAAACTCATGTCAAATGTGTACTCATAGATGGAGGAGCCAGCTTAAACATTTGTGCATTAAGTTTGATAAAAGGTTTGGGATATTTAGAAAATGCAATGGACCTGAAAAAGAAAATAACCTAAAGGGACTGTAGTGTTTCCAATCAAAATCAGACCTGTGGAAAGGAATACATTGTGTCAGGTTTTAGATTTGAATCTCTCTTACAACATTCTTCTAGGAAGACCATGGATTCACAAAATGCAAGCAAATCCTTTTACATATCATCAATGTGTAAAATTTCCTAATGAAGGACAAGAGATCACTATAATTGCAAATTCTAGTCAATATTGCAATAATTTAAAGCCAACACAAGATACAAGAGCTCCACATAACAGAGAATCAGTATATCCTACTAAAGAAATTCCAGAAAAGTTATGGGAAAATTTTGAGGAAAAGCTCAAATTAAATGACGAAGGAAAGGGAAAATATTCTTTGCATAATTTTCCACTTTCCCCTAAGTCATATGGAAAGCCTACAAATATTCAATCAAAGACATCAGAAAGATCAAAACATATGTTTAAAGATACATTTGTTAGTGTTGGAACTCTTGAAGAAGAAAATGAAGACAAAGACATTCTTGGTTGGTTGTACAAAGATGAAGATAAAACTATAGCAACAGTAGCAAAAGTCAATATTCCCATTAAATAATATGGCAAAGGTTATGCAATCATGCAAAAAATGGGATATGAAGGAAAAGGACCAATTGGTAAGTGACATCAAGGTATTTCAGAACTTATTTGTCCACACTTGCAATCCAAAGAAGATAAATCCAAGCTTGGATATCTAAAATCCAATCAAAAGTAGCATAATCATCAACAACAAAAGTGGAAAAAGAAATCAATCTCTAAAGAAGAAAATTGGCAAGAAAAGCTACATCAAGCAGCATAAATAGTAACCAATAAACAAAAGAAGAAAGAAGAACATGAAAAGCAAGACAAGGAGATTACCATCAAGGATAAAGAAAAATTTTGTCAACAAGTTCTAGAAATACAAAAAAATGCAAAATATGAACAAGATATTCCAGAAGTAGCAAAAATAGAGATGGCAAAAATCAGGGAACTTTTTGCACCATACAACATTCCTGTATGGTATAGTGGAGTAGTCCTAGATCATGATTTAGAGACAGATTCAAATGAGTATGAATGGGGTCTAGATGTCTTATCTACTACATCAAATAAGGAAAACAATGGAGACCAAGCAGCTATCACAAAAGAAGACTTGTCTATTACAAAACAAAAGATGGAGTTAGAAAGAAGGAAAGAAAAAATCAGAATTCAAAGAAAAGAGGCATATGCAAAAAGGAAAGGGAATGCCAAAGACAAAGAAGTAATGCCACAAGAATTACAAACAGGGATAGATCAAGCATCTAGAAATATAAGATTTTCATCAAAAGAGGAACAAGATGTATCCAGATGTGGCAAAACCATAGAAGAATTAAGAGATAGTCAAATTGGATTGACTATTAGTCCGGAAGAAGTTGAGTTTGAAAGGAGACAAACTCTAGAAAAAGAATCCTCTTTATCTTGTACACAAGTATATCAATTCCAAAATGCAAATGAGGTCAATCAAGAAGGAATTTGTAGTATTAAAGACCTATGTGTTGATATAATCCATTCGTTTAAGGGACAAACATCAGTTGAAGAACCACTTGAGTATGAACTATAAAATACTAATATTGATTTTGTTAGAACTAATTCGGAGATGCTTGGGAAAGACAATTCTCAAAAACATTTAATCTATGATAGTACCTATTCTATGCCAAATTATTATCATTATGTCATGAACATTGAAGCACCTAATGATGATAGTGATTATGATTTACCCCTTCTTCATCTTGAACTAATTGATTGGGATAATTTAGATAACCCTAAACTAAATGTCTTTTCCAATGATCATGACCTAGTTGTGTACATTAATGTTGTCGAACCCATCACACCTAAGATATCTTACATTGCAAAATCAAGTAATGTTTCTCGTAGTCAGGAGAATGCCAAACTTTCCAATCACTAAAGAGAAATAAAACAAGGAAAGAGACCTATTGTTGAAAACCATTTCATGGCAGCACTAGACCCATCAAAAGGAAAAATAAATGACGTATTTGATGGTGCGAACCTCTTTGAGGTGCCAGAAGATGGAAATTTTTCTTGCATATTTTCAAGAGAGATCTTCTATCCTGATAGAACCAACAGAAGCAATAAACATTGGTACATCAAAGGATCCTAAAATACTTCATTATGCAACCTCATTATCAGAAGAAGAGATGAAAGAATACATGGAATTCTTTAAGCAAAGACAAATAAATTTTGCTTGGTCTTATGTGGATATGCCAGGACTTAATCCAGATCTTATCATGCATCATCTTAATGTGGATTTAAAAGAAAAACTAGTTAAGAAAAAGGTAAGAAAGATTCATTCACACATTGCTCTTCTTGTAAAACCAAGCTAAAGAAACTATTAGATGTGGATTTTATAAGACCTGTTGCTTATCCAGAATGGGTTTCAAGTATTGTACCAGTGTCAAAACTAGATAAAAGCATAAGAGTTTGTATAGATTTCAAAGATCTGAATAAAGCATGTCCAAAAGATGATTTCCCACTACCAAACATTGATATAATTATGGACTTATCAACAAGGCATGAGATGTTTTCATTAATGGATGGCTTCTCAGGATATAATCAAATAAGAATCACACCTGAAGATCAAGAAAAGGCAACTTTCACCTATGCATGAAGAACTTATTGCTGGAATGTTATGTCATTTGGGATTAAGAATGCAGGAGCAACTTATCAAAGGGCTATGATGACAATTTTCCATGATATGATGCATACATTTATGGAAGATTATGTCGATGATATACTTGCAAAATCTCATACAAGACAAGAACATTTGAACATCTTAAGTAAGATTTTTGATAGGTTGGAAAGATATCAATTGAGATTAAATCCAAAGAAATGTGCATTTGGGGTAACCTCTGGAAAACTTCTTGGGTACATTATATCAACTCATGGAATTGAAGTAGATCCTGAAAAGGTCAAAGCCATCATGAAGATGGAGTCACCTAGGAATATAAGTCAATTGCGATCTTTACAAGGAAGATTGCAATCAATCAAGAGATTTGTCTCTCAGTTAGTAGATATATGTCTTCCATTCACCCATCTTCTACATAAAAATATTCCATTCAAATGGGATCTAAAATGTGAAGAAGTTTTTTTGCAAATAAAAGAATATCTTATGAGTCCTCCAATAGTGGTATCACCAACCAAAGGGAAACTATTGTTTCTCTATATCTCAACAACAAGTGTATCATTAGGATCTCTCCTAGCTCAACATGATGAAGATGGAAAAGAAAGAGAAGTATATCATATCAGTAGAATTCTTATTGGTTATGAATTAAATTATTCCTCAATAGAAAAGACATGTCTAGTAGTTGTATTTGCAACTCAGAAGTTGCGACATTATATGTTGATTCATTCTATAAAACTAATAGCAAAGATGGATCCCCTCAAATATTTGTTGATCAAGTCAACCTTGACAGGGAGACTAGCCAAATGGGTTATGATACTGAGTGAATTTGATATAGATTATGTTGACCGAAAATCTATCAAGGGACATGTCATCGCTGATCAATTGGCTAATGCATCTTTACAAAATGACATGGCTTTGCACATTGAATTTTTTGATGCAAATATTTTGACAGTAAGTACAAAATTTTGGGAATTGTGCTTTGATGGTCTTTATACACAATATGGATCAGGTGTAGGAATATTTTTCATCACACCTCAAGGACACACAATTTCAAAATCATATAGACTGCGGTTTCCATGCACCAATAATACCGCAAAATATGAAGCATTGGCTATTGGGCTTAAGATAGCCATTGAATGGAATGTCAAAGAACTACATGTCTATGGTGATTCACAACATATCATCAGCCAAATAAATAATGAATATCAAACTAAGGATGATAAGCTCATGCCATACAAACAGCTTGTAGAGGAATTTAAAGAACACTTTAAAGAAATATCATTCACCTAGATTCCAATAAATGAGAATAAAGCAGCAAATGTAATGGCTACAATAGCATCTTTGTTGCAAAATAAGGAGAATCAACATTGTTTCAAATTTCTCATGGAAGATATCTTAACCCCTACCATTTAATCCCAGCATACCTATCGAATTTGTCATATATCAAGAACTAGTCAATCCTTATACGGTCAAACTTATCAGTATTTAAAATAAAATATCCTTCCTCTTAACTTATCCCGCAATCAGAGAATGAATTTTATCCACTGGTCCTCTCACTATACTATTATTTCTAATATTCTATATAGGCATGGTCTAGATGGTACTTTGTTGAGATGTCTTGAACAAGAAGAATCTGAGAAAGTTCTTAACAAAGTTCATGCAGGTATTTGTGGCACACACTCAAGAGGTTTAACATTGGCTAAGAAACTTCTTCGTATGGGTTACTATTGGCCTCCTATGGAGAGAGATTCATTCATATATGCTAGAAAATGCAAACAATGTCAGATCCATGAGAATTTCATTCATGCACTAGCACAAGAGTTATATCCTATGACAGGATCATGGCCATTTTCTCAATGGGGCCTTGATTTCGTAGGAAAGATAAATCCCTCATATTCTAATGGACATAAGTTTATTCTCATTGCTATTGAATATTTTACTAAATGGATTGAAGCAGTGCCTTTAACAATAGTGACGGGAAAAAAATAATCATCAATCATTTTGAATTATATAATCTATCGCTATGGAGTTCCTATGACCATTATCACTGATATTGGAAAACCATTCAAAAATCAAGATGTGAAGGAGCTATGTGAAAATTTTCATATCCAACATATGTTATCTACTCCATCTTATTCATAGGGAAATGGTCAAGATGAGGCATCAAACAAAACTATCTTGAAAATCTTGAAGAAAATAGTCAATGAAGCTGGAAAAGACTGGCACATTCAACTAAATCCTGCTCTTTGGGCATACCAAACTAGCATCCACACTCCAACGGGGGCAACTCCATATTTTTTGGTCTATGGATCAAAGGCCATATTACCTATTGAAGTAGAGATACCTTCTCTACGAGTATCCTTGTAAGGTCTTAGACCAGAAGAAGAACAACGAGTCTCTTGACTCCAGAAACTTGAACTAATTTGGGAACTTCACCAAAATGCAACAAATCATTTGAAAGTATATCAACAAAGAATGGAAATAAGTTATAACCATAGTGTCAAGCCACACATTTTTCAAGTTGGCGATATAGTTCTAAGGGAGAATCCAAGAAATCAGCAAGACCAAGACAAGAATGGAAAATTTGAACCAAATTGGCTAGGACCTTTTGTCATAGTAGCAGCATATGGATCAGGAGCATTCAAGTTATCTACCCCTGAAGGTGATTGGTTTGATGAACCTATCAATTATATCCATATCAAGAAATTCTATGCTTGAGATATAAAGTCCTAGAAAAAATCAATAAAAAGCATATAAAGTCCTGAAAAAATCAATAAACATTCGAAAAGCAGAAAATCCCTAAGAAGCATAAAACAAAAAAAAAAGAAGAAAAAGAGAGAAAAGTGCAATAAATTTAGATGGTGAAAACCTAGTAAATAGGCGCTATCTACAAAGTAAGTTCCTCCATCTATGAGATTTCTTTGCACACCGAATCCACTCCATCGTATCGCATCTATCACTTCCATCTATCCTATCTCATCCATTTCATCTTTTGCATCCATTGCTTTGAACCATTTCATGGGAAATATGCAGCTTACGAACAATTATCAATCTTTGACACACTTGTCATAGTCACTATCTTAGATTTTATCAGAATCAATCAATCTACATTTATATCCCGCTATGGTTTGGATCTTGATCAATTCATACATCCATAATAAATTTTTGTTTCTGCTGGGGACAAAATCCTAAATCCTTTTGCTAAGGTGATCTTTTGAATCTTTGAAAATCCCAAAACATTTGGAAAACTTATAAAAACCAAAAACACCTAGGGTTTTGAAACAGATAACAAAAAACAAAGCAAACAAAAATCAAGGCATTTCATCAACAACTGAATCGTGAAACTCAGAAAAATGAAGAATCAATCAACAAGTAATAAAGGATTATCAAAGATCATTCATCAAGATGATTATATCAGTTAATTACCATAAGAACATGTGAATGACATACAAGATTTAGTGTTTATATCTCGATTTTATTTCTAATCATGTACTCTATGCGACTCAAGGATGTCCATGACTAGAGAAGCTATGATGGGGCATGATTATTTTTCTTTGATTGTTGTTTGTGGTTTATTTCTTACTATGGTATGTACTTGTCTCAGGATATGATCGACAAAAGATCAAGGAAGACGTTCCAAGTCATGCATGAAAGGAGATAATCCTTGTTTGTTCTGCAAGCAATACTCAGGTCAACTTGATCCATTATATCAAGTTGCTTGTATTAACTTTCTATATCAAAATCCATGTAACAAATACTTAGGTCATCTTGGATCATTATGTCAGGTTGCTTGTATTTTCTTACAACATTTTAAAGCTCAATGATGAAATCAAGCACTGTTACAAGATATCATATGAATAATGGCAGTATAATTTTTAGTTAGATCATTTTAGATTAGCCAATTATTCATTTGCATTATAAGCATTCATTGTCAGTTGAATTATAATCATTTCATTTCGTTCACAGATCAACGTTCATAAATCAAGATTGATTATACTTGGACAAAAAAAAAAAATTGCATTTTCTAATTATAGGTGCATTCATTTTAGAATCATTTTAATCATCATCCATTTCATTTAGTTGTATTTTAATCATTGCGTTAATTTACATTCATCATAAGTGCATTTCATTAATCATGTAGTGTATCATAATTATTATTTGAATTATCATTTCATCTCATTTAATTGCATCTTTTCACTTAGGCTCATAATCATATAATCAATCAATCATTGCATTTGCATTTTCACATCATTTTCAAATTGCATAAAAAAATAAAAAATATTTGACTAGCATATTACATAATCATTGTTTGCATTTCCATATAGATCATTGCATCATTTAAGTTAAATAATCATTTTTATTTGCATCCAAGGTATTCAAAATCAAAAAAAAAAAAAAAAACCATCATTGCATCATCTAGATCATTATCATAAAGCAAGGAAAGATAAATCATCATCCATCTAATCACTACATCCATATAATCAAGGCATATAGATCATAAAATAGAGTAACATGCATAATAAAGATCATCATCATATAGAGTCCATGTCTACATATAGATCATCATAAAACAATAAAATGCCAAGTATACAATGATATCAGATAAATAATACAAGTGCCTCCAAATCAAGTCACGGCTGTCCTGTACCACTACCACCTAACTTTGTCCATCTCTATGGCTATGGGTGAGAAGATCCCCCAGATACCTATCTCCCATGATCACCACTCCTCTAAGGAGGTCCCATGACTCCACCACTTCTAGTATCCATCAACATGGTGGTATGATAACTACCTACTCTTTGGCTCTCTGCAACTACCTCCTCATATAATCGTCGCCAACAGGAAGTCTCCTTCCCAACCTGAACTAGTGCTCTAACAATGTCAGCTGAGAGAGTACCTGATCCTGTAGATAGGAATTTGGAAAGCATCAAAGCAATATAAAATTAGGACAATCACAAAACCTAAAACTGCAATGAAAACAATCCTAATCTAATCAATGAAAACGTGAAGACAAGATATTCAAAATGAAATCAAAGCAAACCAAATGCAGATATCTCCTTCATGTGGCTCCATTGTTCTTCTTTCACCTTCCAATTTGATGTTGTTCTCACCTAAAAAGTGCATTTGTAAGTGGAAAGCAAGTTGTTGATGAAATTTGTAGCATAAGGTTACTCGAAAATGTGATTGATTAATTCGATCTCAGAAACTCATCCAATTTATAGACAAATTGGAGAGAGGATAAGATTAGCATGAAATTGATATTAGAGGCAATTGATTTCAAAAATGGCAAAATTGAGTTGAAGGAAGAAGGTTATGACACCTTCTATGTCATGAATTATGACATATTTCCAATGCAAAGGTTAGAGGACTAAAAGCCTATGGCATCTTGCTATGCCAACTATATGACGCATGAGAAATTCATGCTTCCACCGAAGCACAAAAATAGGGTGAGACTAGAGATGAATTGATTAGGTGGAAATTGAATTTAGCAAATTAGAAAATGAGGTGAATTAATTAATAATTTTTCATTCATTAATTAATTCACAAAAAGAGGGGAATTAATTAGCCAATTAAATAAATATTTAATTGTGACAAGAAGACTTAGGATAAATAAATAAATTATTTAACCTAGAGGGAAAAATGACAAACAAGATTAAATGAATAAATCATAAAACCCTAGAAGGTGAATTAGAAATGCAAGGATGACAATTAGGTTTTGACAAAAGATAATTGATGTAGGTTTGATCATGATTCTGATTGACAAAGGACCAATGTTGATAAATGATTGAGATTGGGTGACAAAAATCAATGACAAATTGACCAAGATTGATAAAGAGACCAAATTGAAAGGCGCCAATTGACGATGAACAATAACTGATCCAAATTGACAGGATTGAAAAAAACAATGATTGATGACACATCGATCACAAAATTGATGAGATTGACAAGAGGACAAGGATCGATGACGAATTGATTGCAAACTGACAAGATTGAAAAGAAAAACGATCGATGACAAATCAATCGCAAAATTGACAAGAGGACAAGGATCAATGATGAATCGATTGCAAGGTGACAAGATTGACAAGAGGACAAAACCCTAATTCTATCATCTATTAGGATTGATGATGTCCAAAATAAAATAAAATTGACAATGTCCAAAATATGACAAATGAGCATGCACATTGATGCGACATGATAAAATCGACCAAAATCATGACTGAAGATTGTTATCGACAAGACCAAATTCAAATGAGGAATGTAGAAGGACTCAATGCTCACAAATGATAAAGACCAAGTGCGCAACATAGAAGAAATGTTAATGCGATGCAAAAACCCTAAAATAAGGCAATGCGCAAATGTTAAAGTATGACTCCACAAGCATTGACCATTTTTAGATGTCTACAGATCCAACCTGCTGAATATGATCAAGAAGACCCTAAGTATCATGTTGTCTCCTAATAGCTCTATCCCTCTTAGCCATGAAAGTCTGTACTTGTTCTCGAAGCTAATCAATCTGTGCTATAAGACTATCAATGGTCTCTTGCTCTGGCATATCATGCTCTAGTGCATCTTGCTTTGGAAAATCCTATTGTGGTGTATGAACCCCAATCCCCTCCTCACCACATCCATGTCCACCTCCCATAATCTCAGTTTGAGTAGCTCTCAAAACCCATCATCTAATAAGTGGAACATGATCCTCTGGATCCTCATCCTCTCCACCATGAGCTACAATAACCCTAGGGTCTGGCTAAATCTGACCAAAATCAATGCCTCCTACAACCCCCATCCAGTCACATCATCCTACCTCCTCCTGTCAATGGAAACCCTCTTGGTGATCTTATACCTGCCTTGCCAGTATCCCTCCCAATCTAGCCAACATCTCTCCCACCCATAGGATGTGGTCTCCCATTCCTTCCCACTGGTCCAAACAGTCCTCCATGGACTCTCAATAGCCCTCCCCTCCATCTAGGTCTCCAACAACCCCCACCTCCATCCCCACCCTCATCTCCATCTCCTCGGCCTCCTAAGAAGCTCTAAGCTCTCATCTTTGTCTCCTAAAAACTAGATCATCTGAATCGTCATCCTCATCTCCTAAGCTGGGAGGAGGATCTATTGGATCAGTAATACAAGGACATAGATGTGCTAGTATATACTGAGCATACTCTGCAGTAACACCAGGATCAAGAATGTGCAATCTCATATCATAAGCCACTCTTAGAGTAGCAAGAAACTCTACGTGAGCAATCTCAAATGATAAAGAAGGTCCCCAATCTCTCCAATCTCTGTACTACTGAGCATATATCATCACACCAGTAGGCATAAGCTTAATGATACCAAACTATCTAAGAATGCAACTAATCAACTATCACTCAATAATGAAAGGATTCCAACCAATGAGATATCTACTCTACATAATAAATGGTAATGTCTATGCATCATCCATCCAAGGCTCACAATCAGCATATGGTCTCCAAGTGATACTATCCAATGAATCAAGCACCCAACACCAATACTCCATCTTACCCAGCTTATGCTGAGTGAGGATACATGCATATAGATATACATATGGTTTCCTCTCTCCATGAACTCTATGATGGATAGGTCGAGTAATAGCAATGTGCTCCCAGCACCAGATCTACAATAGTGTGCATCCTATAGACAAACTAGCACTCTCATCATACACCACCTAATGAAGATCATGATATAAATGAGCTAGCATACAAACACCCCAAGCATATCGAGTCTAATGTTGCATCATACTCTGAAGAATCTCACCCCATCCAATAGAAAACCCTCCTGATCGCCTATCAGGACAAATGAATCCTCCAATCAAACTAGAAAGAATCAAAAGGAGAGTCTCATAATACATAACCATATCCTCCCATCCGATCTCTCCTCTAGAGATGCTCTCATCAACAAAAAAATCTTTGCAAGCCTTTGTCCCAACATGATCCAAAAAATCATACTGGACTAACTCGCCAGTCACTAGGATGTGCAGAATCCTATAGAAATCCTCGAGCGTCACACTAATCTCACCCATGGGCAAGTGGAAAGTGTAATGCTCACTATGCCATCTCTCAGCTAATGTCGTCAAGAATCCTCTATTATGGGTAATCTCAGGCATATACAACAGATGGCATAAACCGCAGGCATCTATATGTCTCACCTCTGCCTATGTCAGCTCTGACACTAAATGTCGTACCGTTGGGAATTTCTCCCGACACTGGAGGAAAAAAAGTTTCTCCTATTTACCAAGAGAATTAGATCAATCATCACTTATCTATCAATCAAATTAGATTGAAGTAACTTACGCTATCAAATCAATCAAGTCAAACTGAAGCAACTTACACTATCAAATAAATCAAATCAAACTGAAGCAACTTAAGCTATCAAATCATTTTAAAACCTATCAATCATGGTTTTCTATCAATCACTAAGTTTAATCAAAACTCTGCTAAGCTCTTACATCAGAAACTAAATCAGTTTCTTAGAGCTAATCTATCAAAACAAATCAAATTGATCTATCCAACAACATCAATCAATCAATCTGATCACTATTCATCAAACACGCACATCAAAAATGTTAAATCTAATCAACAAAGTGATTTTTTGGCTTTTGCATCTATCAAAAACCATTAATTTATAGCATATGCACTATCCTATTGAACATAAGCGCTAAACAAAACATATGCGCTAACTTTTTCAACAAACTCTCTAACCCTAAGCATGAATGCGTGAAACATGCAAAAGCGCTATCACACAATGCATATGTGCTAACAAACAATGCATAAGTGTTAACTGATGCATATGCACTAACAAAATGAGCATAAGCGCTATCATGAAAAAATGTGTTAAACCTAATTGCATATGCACTAAATCTAAATGCAAAAGCGCTAACTAAATGCCGAAAATCACAAAAAAATTCAAAATTCAAAAATGTGCCTAAAAACATGAAAAAATTGCATGACAAGTTGAAAACAAATCTCGGGATAAGATACATACTAGCAAACCATACTCATGAGGTTGCTGATATCATCGAACACACTCAAATCAATGGTTCTTCACAGGAATAACCATTTCGCCACCTCACTAAGACAATTTTTTTCACAAGCAAACAAGGATAACAATGAAATTAAAATTAACCTTGGTTAATTTTATATTTACTATTTGAAAGAGTAATTAATGCTATTCAATGGGGCATTTTTTATTTTTTTTTACAAATGAATTTAATTGATGAAATCTTTTATCAATTATCATGAGATCAATCATTCAAACCAAAGTTTTCAACAGTTTCATTATCAATCTCCTCAGGGGGCACACAATCGGGATTTTTATCTTCACCAAGCGCACTATCCAGACTTGATTTAATCTTTGAAACAATGTTTTCTTGACATTATTTCAAAGAGGGGAAAAATGTATACACATAAAATTGGCTATGAGCGATTTTATTTAATAGTTATTCTTCTATTAAATAGTTAATTTGAAAAGATTAATTTATTTAATTCATTTGGTGTCTTTCTATTAATTAATTTAATTAAAATATTTTATTAATTAATTCATCTATTCTATTCCTCTAAATAATTAAATATCTAATATTTAATTATCCTTTTAACCAAGTTAATTAAATATCTAATATTTAGTTATCTCCTCCAATCAATTAAATATCTAATATTTAATGGTTATTCTCCTATCCTATAGTATCAAATATTAAATGATTTCCTAAATTATTTAATCCCTCTTATCTAACTCACCTTCCATCTCCACTTCATCTTCCCTTTTCCAACTCATCTATCATGTGGCTAAGGAAATTAATATTTCTTAAATATTAATTCATCATTTATCTTCAACCACCAAATTTAATGAATATTGTGTACGTACACATATTTCATAACCATCTTCTATATTCTCTCCAACACCCCCTACATATTAGGAAGGATTTGAGTCCACTTGTCCTCTCATGCCTAAATCTTCTCCAACCATCCCTAGATTCCCTCAGTCAGCAACCCAGTCAAGGTGAGATGAGTGACACTTGTCTTCTCCTTCTCCCTTTCTCTCACCCTTCACCTTTTTGCTCATAGCCATCCAAATCTATAGATCTGATCACAACTATTGATCTAAGCCACATCATCTCATCCTCTCAAGGTCTATAAAATCAAGAGCTTCAATTGAGAGAGAAAAAGACTTCAAGGGAATTTGCAAGCCAGTCATTTGTTAAACTTATGCATCTATGAGTTTTAATCTTGAAGCAAATGGCAATTAGCATAATAATCTAGTATTGCATATCATAGCATTTGTTAACTATTAGTTATCAGTCCATTCTTCATATGTCATCTTGGAAGCTATTAGTGCATTGTCTGAGAGTACACCATTTGCAACCAGGAATAGTCGAGTTAGGACACAATGAGATAAAAAACATGAAGATAATATTAGTATTTTTATTTCATATGTATTTCATGTAGTTTCATTGGTTGAGTTTGGATTCCCTGTAGCATTTCCATTTATATTTTGTGAAACTAACTTGTTGCAAGTAGAATTATGAGGATGAAATTCAAGTCAACACACACATATGTCAGTGATTCAACTTATCCTATCTATTCAAGAAACTCAAAGCATGGTTATTAGTATAGACTACAAACTCTTTTGGAAACAAATAATTCCTCCATTTCCACAAATATTGGACCATTGCATACATCTCCAAGTCATAGGTTGAGTAATTTTGTTTGGCTTCGTTCAATTTTTCAATAAAGAAGGCTACTGGTCTACCTTCTTGACTCAAGACTCCTACTGCCTTGTTACTTGCATCACATTCTATGGTGAACAACTTATGGAAATCAGGTAGAATCAATATAGGTTGCTCTGCTACCCTTCTTTTCAAATACTCAAAGGACTTAACTACTTCACTAGTCCATAAAAATAGACATTTTATACCCCCCTTTATAGTGTCAATCATAGGCTCACATACATCACAAAAATTCTTAATAAACTTCCTATAGAAGCTTGCAAAACCATGAAAACTATTTACCTCACTTGAATTTCTAGGTGTAGGCCAATTGAGGATTACTTCCACCTTAGATGGATCCATCTTGAGGCTGCTCTTGGAGATCACAAAACCAAGAAACACTAACTCCTCCTACAAGAAGACACATTTTTCCAAATTGATCTTCAACTGCTCTTCATTCAACCTCTTCAACACCAAATCCAAATGTATTAGATGCTCATTCCTATTCTTGCTAAAACTAAAAACATCATCTAAGTACACAACAAGAAAATGACTGATAAAAGGTTTCAATACTTCATTCATGAGTCTCATGAATGTAGTAGGAGCATTTGAGAGGCCAAATGGCATAACTGGCCATTCATAAAGTCCTTCATTTGTTTTTAAGGTTGTCTTCCACTCATCTCCTTCTCTTATCCTGATTTTATGGTAGCCGCTCTTCAAATATACCTTAGAATAGTACTTGGCTCCTACTAGACAATCCATCAAGTCTTCTATCCGAGGCATAGGGAACCTATACCTGATTGTGATCTTGTTGATGGCTCTTGAATCTGTACATAATCTCCATGTACCTTCTTTCTTTGGGGCCAGTACTGTAGGGACAACACAAGGGCTAATGCTCTTCCTTATGAACCCTTTCTCTAGCAACTCATGTACTTGCCTTGCAAGTTCTTTATTCTAATCAAGGGTTAGTCTATATGCTACTTTGTTGGGCAATGTAGATCTTGGTATGAGGTCAATGGATTGACTTACATCTATGAAAGGTGGCAAGGTCTTTGGTTTGCTTCCTGCAACTATACCCTTGTATCTTCCCAACAACTCTTTCACCTCTCTAGGACCTACAGTCCTTTCTTGCACCTTGTCTTCCTCCTTCTTCCTCACTTCTTCTCTTGGCTTCACAACTATGGAAAATCATGGGGTATCCTTCTCTTTGATTTTTTGCATAAACTCCTCTTTACCTACTAACATGACACTAGTCACAACATGGTTGTCATTACCATCATCTGGTAGTGGGGTCATAGTGTATTGCACACCATCTTTGGTCAACTTGTAGACAAATTTCTTCCCATCATACCTTGAGTCTACATCGTATTTCCATGTCCTTCCAAGGAGTAAATGGAAAACATCCATCTCTACAACATCACACAAAATGTTGTCTCTATATTAACCTATTTGAAAGGCAACCCAACCTTGTTCACTTACCAAGGCTTGTTGCTCTTTGCTCAACCAAGAGACTTTGTAGGGGAAAGGGTGAGGAAGTTTCTTCAATCCAAGTTTGTTAACCATCTCTGTTGAAGAAATATTATCACTTGACCCTAAGTCTACAATGACTCTACATACATTTCCACTTACCTTGCAAGTAGTTATAAACAATGCCTTCTTCTGTGGTGGCTCCTTGACGGTTAGTACCTTCAAGAGGGTCCTTTTGAACATTAGACACTCCCCTTTCTCTATATTTGCATGCCTTGAAGTGAATTCACACTTTGGGTGTCCTCCTCTTGTGCCAAATGAAGTCTTCTTTCTCCACTTTTACTATTAGAACCTTTCTTTTCTAGACATCTTAATGATTGATGGCCAACTTGATTACATGTGAAACACCTACCAGTGAACACATTGTTGGTATTTTGGTATGGTTTTTTCATTGATGTCAACACCTGCTAAAACACCTACTTTGGAGATCCAGCAACATTCACCGACAATTAGTAAAATGCTCAAACAATCACCGGTATATAGTTAACCGGTAGGATATAATGTTCACCGGTACATGCAATGACATGGAAGACACCTAGTAATGTTGAAGACATCATGTGGACACTTTTCCTTGAAGTAATATCATTGGTATATCCTTATTTGCATATTTTCTTTTATTGGCAAATAGGTCCAGGTTATCTAGG
Source organism: Cryptomeria japonica (assembly GCF_030272615.1). Lineage (NCBI taxonomy): Eukaryota > Viridiplantae > Streptophyta > Pinopsida > Cupressales > Cupressaceae > Cryptomeria > Cryptomeria japonica. Next base: position 147,006,508 of record NC_081406.1, on the reverse strand, counting down.
GTTACACCGGCAGGTTTATCTTTTCCAGATCAGCATGGCACGCTATGGAGATGATTTATTATTGTTGTAAATGTATTAAGCTGACATGCTCAATTGATTATTGCATTGGATATTGTATTATTTGTAAAATGTTTTATTGTAATATCTTGTAGAGCCGACCTACTAAAATTGGTCTTAGGGTATGGTATAAATGTAAGATCTTATTTGTAAGATCAAATGTGGAATGCGAAAAAGATTTAACGAAGGGTATATGCGAGATCAAGCAGAGATATACATGAAGACATCATTTGAAAGTGAAGTTAGGTTTTTGAAAAAGCATATCAGCATTACACCGGTACTGAATCCAGCATATGAAGATGCTATTTTGTGCAGTACATTCTCATTGGATTTAACCATCCAACTATAGTCAGTGTGACTCCCATTTGTGTTTGAGCAATGAGCTCTAGGCTGTTGGCCTTTTTGCATGTGCAGACCCCTCTTTGTACACTTACTATCTGCAGTAGTATCATCTAATTGTGGGTAAGGTTTGCCACCGTGGTTTTTCCCCTTACAGGGTTTCCACGTACAAATATTTGTGTCATGTGTTGTGGATGACTTTGTGCTTATGTTTCATGCATTAATTCTTACTGATACAACATTTCCTGTTAACATTGTTTACCAGCACAATTAACTGTCTTACCGGTATTAAGCAATAAGTTGGTCAATAAGATTTTGGTTTGAATTTATCTGACAACTGATTCACCCCCCCTCTAAGTTGTCCCCAGGACCTACAATTGGTATCAAAGCCTAGTCCTCTTTTTGCAGAAGTTTAACAACTTGAGGAGATCCAATGTCTACTAATTATTTCAGGAAGGATAGTCCTAAACTTGATGGAACCAACTATGGAATATGGAAAATCAGAATGGAGACACATCTGAATTGCATTGGTAAAGACATCTAGGAAGTTACTAAGAATGGTTATACTACTGCTGTAGCTAGTTAGCCTGCTCCTATTACTTTAGGTAAAGATGAAGAAAATGATTGCAAAGCAAGAGAAGCACTTTTGAGCGCATTATCAGATCAACAAATCATGGGATTATCAGATAGATCTAACCCAAAAGCTATTTGGGATCATTTGGAAACACTGAATGAATGGGATTCCACAATCAAAATTGCAAAACTTGAAAGCTTCCGAGTCAGGTATGAACATCTGAAAATGGAAGAAGATGAAAGAATTTCTGCCTTTATGGAAAGAGTAAATGAAGTTGTTTTAGGTATCAAATGTTGTGGAGGAACCTTGAGTGAAGATGAGATTGTTTCAAAAATCTTAAGAGGTTTGCCATCGGCATATAAAATGAAGGTTACTACTATTAATTAGCTGAGAACAATGCCTAATACATCAGTAACTAGGGATACATTGATTGGAAAACTTTCAGCTTTTGAAATAGAGGAATTTGGTCCTATCGCTATAAAAACTGATTTGGCCTTCAAAGCATCAACATCATCTGCTCCATCTTTTGACAAATCAGACTGGAGAGCCTTTTATGCAAGAGAACTTGAAGAAACTAGGAAGGAGAATGAAGAGCTTGAAGAACTTGAAGCACTATTTGCAAGAAAAATGCCAAAAGGTCCAATTGGAAGTAAGTATGAAGGTAAAGCACCCTTTAAATGTTTCAGCTGCAGTAAGATTGGTCATATGGCTTCAAGATGCCTTGATAGACATGCTAGACTAAGAGAAGAAGTTGGAAGGACATACAAACCTAATCCTGAATGTCAGAGATACAGATTTAAGAAAAATAAAGATAAATCCTGTTACATTGCTGATGAAGGCATGACTGATGATTCTGATGAGGATCTAGCAGACAACGGATGGGTCTTTGGTGCTATAACAGAAGATCAACTGGTACCTATTGCTCCACCGGTAGAACAAGCCCTAGCAGCTAAAGTTGAATCAAAGGATGAATGGATTATTGACTCAGGATGCTCACATCACATGACTGGAGACAAAGGCAAACTCTTGAACTTTCAAGAATACAATGGAGGTTTAGTAAGATTTGGAGATGACAAAGCCTGTTCAATCAAAGGTAAGGGTTCAATATCTCTTGATGGTAAACATAAAACTGACAATGTTTACTATGTTGAAGGATTAAAACATAATCTTTTAAGTGTTGGTCAATTAGTTGAGAAAGGTTTTCAATTACAATTTAAAAATGGAAAATGCAAAATCATGAATAGAACTGGTTTGGAAATTGCAATCGGTAATTAGCCTAGAGGTAATATCTTTTATTTGAATAACAGTGAAAAGGCATGCTTAATTGCTCATATAGATGAAAGTTGGCTATGGCATAAAAGACTATGTCATGTAAATTTTGATTGCATGGTAAAAATTAGTACTTCTAAGGTAGTTAGAGATCTACCTAAAATTGTGAAACCTCAAAATACAATTTGCAAGGAATGTCGATTTGGAAAGCAGGTTAGAGCTAGTTTCAAAAGTATTCCAGAAAAATCCAATAATGCTCTTGATTTAATTCACACTGATTTATGTGGTCCGGCTAAAACTAAAAGCCTACAAGGTGATAGATATTTCATGCTAATTATTGATGATTATTCTAGAATGTGTTGGGTTACTTTTCTCAGAGAAAAGTTAGGAGCACTTGGGAAGTTCAAACTATTCAAAGCAATGGTTGAAAATGAAATCGGTAAGAAAATTAAATGTTTAAGATCAAATCAAGGAGGAGAATTCACATCTAGAGATTTTAATACATTTTGTGAAGTGAATGGAATAAAAAGATAGTTATCAGCACCTCGGACACCACAACAGAATGGAGTTGTTGAAAGGAAAAATAGAACTATTTTGGATGTAGCAAGAAGTATGTTATCAGAAGCAAATCTACCACATGTGTACTGGAGAGAGGCAGTAAGCACTGCTGTCTATACATTCAACAAAGTTCACATCAAAGGTGAAACCGGTAAGAGCCCTCATGAACTATGGTTTGGTAATACTCCTACTCTTAAGTATTTCAGAATTTTTGGAAGTAAATGTTATATTAGAAGAGATGAGTATATTGGCAAATTTGATCCTAGAAGTGATGAAGGAATATTTCTTGGTTATTCATCTAAGAGTAAAGCTTATAGATGTTTTAATAAAAGATTATAGAAAATTGTTGAGAGTACAAATGCAAAGATTGATGAACAATTCAGAGGAACTTAAAGGTATATAGACTCTGAACTGGTAACAGAAATTATGACAAATGAACCAACAGTAAATCCACCGGTATAGAATGATGACCCAGTTACTCCGGTATCATCAGAGGATACCACAGTAATTGAAGAACAACAATAGACTAAGACACCATGGTATGTAAGACTGAATCATTCTGAAGATCAGATAATTGGAAGCAAATTTAAAGGAGTCATGACAAGAGGAAGATTGGCAAATGAAGAGGTATGTCTTATTTCTCAAATTGAACCATTATCTATCAATGAGGCATGTGAAGATAAATTTTCGATTAAAGCTATGGAAGAAGAATTAGGACAAATTGAGAAAAATAATACTTGGACATTAGTTCCCCGACCTAAAAATAAAAATGTAATTGGAACCAAATGGGTATTTAGAAACAAACTCAATGAATATGGTAAGGTTGTCAGGAATAAAGCAAGACTAGTGTGTAAGGGATATTCTCAGAAAGGAGTTGATTATAATGAAACCTTTGCACTGATAGCCACAATTGAAGCAGTTAGATTATTCTTAGCCTTTGCAGCTCACAAGGATTACAAAGTTTATCAAATGGATATTAAATGTGCATTTTTGAATGGAGATCTTGAAGAGGAAGTTTATATTGAACAACCTGATGGATTTTCTTTGACAGATAACAATGATATGGTTTGCAGATTAAGAAAAGATCTGTATGGACTAAAACAAGCTCCAAGAGCCTGGTATGCAAGATTGGATAAGTATCTCTTAAAAATTGGTTTTACTAAAGGAAATGCAGATAGCAATTTATATTACAAAGTAACTAATGATGACATTTTGATTATGGAAGTATTTGTTGATGATATAATCTTTGGAGGAGAAGATGGATTATGCAAAGAATTTTCTGTTAAAATGTAGCATGAATTTGAAATGTCTATGATTGGAGAAATAAAATTCTTTTTAGGATTGCAGATTTTATAGATTGATAAAGGCATATTTTTGAGTCAATCTAAGTACTTGAAAGAACTACTCAAGAAATTTGAGATGGAGAACTCTAAACCGGTAAGCACACCATGACTACAAATGACAAATTATCTCAAAGGGATGAATCTACACCTGTTAATCCAACTAGATACAAATCTATGATAGGAGGTTTACTGTATTTGACACAAACCAGACCTGATATTATGAATGCAGTATGTATAGTTTCTAGATTTCAGAGTAATCCCAAGGAAAATCATGAATCAACAGTAAAAAGGATTTTTCGGTACTTACAAGGCACAACAAATCTTGGATTATGGTATCCTAAAGATGAAAATTTTGATCTATATGCATACACAGATGCAAATTGGGTAGGAGATGTGGATGATAGAAAGAGCACCACTAGAGGAGCATTCTTTCTTGAAAAGAGATTAGTTTCTTGGTTAAGTAAGAAACAGAGTTGTACATCTTTATCAATCGCAGAATCAAAATATGTTGCAGCAGCAACAAACTGTACACATGTACTTTGGCTTAAGCAAATGTTGAAAGACATAAAGGTAAAATGCAAGGAACCTATTACTATATATTGTGATAACACTGCAGCAATTGATATATCTAAGAATCTAGTATTACATTCTAAAACAAAACATGTTTCTATCAAACTGAATTTTCTAAGGGAAAAAGCTAAAGAAAAGGAAATAAAACTGGTTTATGTGAGTACTAAAGAACAACTTGCAGATATTTTTACAAAACCTTTGCCTAAGGAAACTTTTGAGTATCTCAGAGATCAGCTCAGAGTCTTACCTCCATCAGTAGAGACTTAGACAGTTGATGATTGTCATCAACTGGCAGAATTAAATGGACAAATCTTTTATTCCAATATTTGATGAGGAAGCTACTTCTCAGGGGGAGTAGTCGGTATATTGAATTGGTTGGTATTTTGTATGAACTTGACCTTTTTGTGACTTTGGCATTTGATGTCAAAGGGGGAGAGATATATGGAAAAACATTAAAGAAAAATATATGAAAAATGCATTATCTTTTTGAGGAGAGATTGGTATGTAAATAAATCTTTGTATAAACACATATTACTCCTAGGGGGAGAATTGGTTTTTTTGTACTTGGCATTTATATTTTGGCACTTTGATGGTTTTTCCATCTTGTGTTGCCATCAGTGCCAAAGGGGGAGATTGTTGGTATTTTGGTATGGTTTTGTCATTGATGTCAACACCTGCTAAAACACCTACTTTGGAGATCCAGCAACATTCACCGGCAATCAGTAAAATGCTCAAACAATCACCGGTATATAGTTAACCGGCAGGATATAATGTTCACCAGTACATGCAATGACATGGAAGACACCTGGTAATGTCGAAGACATCATGTGGACAATTTTCCTTGAAGTAATATCATTGGTATATCCTTATTTGCATATTTGCTTTTACCAGCAAATAGGTCCAGGTTATCTAGGGTTACACCAGCAAGTTTATCTTTTCCAGATCAGCGTGGCACGCTATGGAGATGATTTATTATTGTTGTAAATGCATTAAGCCGACATGTTCAATCGGTTATTGCATCAGATATTGTATTATTTGTAAAATGTTTTATTGTAATATCTTGTAGAGACGACCTACCAAAATTGGTCTTAGGGTATGGTATAAATGTAAGATCTTATTTGTAAGATCAAATGTGGAATGCAAAAAAGATTTAAGGAAGGGTATATGCGAGATCAAGTAGAGATATACATGAAGACATCATTTGAAAGTGAAGTTAGGTTTTTGGAAAATCATATCAGCATTACATCGATACTGAATCTAGCATATGAAGATGCTATTTTGTGCAGTACATTCTCATTGAATTTAACCATCCAACTTTAGTCAGTGTGACTCCCATTTGTGTTTGAGTAGTGAACTCTAGGCTGTTGGCCTTTTTGCATGTGCAGACCCCTCTTTGTACACTTACTATCTGCAGTAGTATCATCTGATTGTGGGTAAGGTTTCCCACCGTGGTTTTTCCCCTTACAGGGTTTCCACATACAAATATTTGTGTCATGTGTTGTGGTTGACTTTGTGCTTATGTTTCATGCATTAATTCTTACCGGTACAACATTTCCTGTTAACATTGTTTACCGACACAATTAACTGTCTTACCGGTATTAAGTAATAAGTTGGTCAATAAGATTTTGGTTTGAATTTATTTGACAACTGATTCACCCCCCCCTCTCAGTTGTCCCCAGGACCTACACACATTGGCTCCTCTCCCTACAAATCTATGTCGTTCGTTTGGTCTTCTTCCTCTAAAACTACCCTTGTGGCTTGGTTCTCCTTCTGATTTCTTATTACTTGACTCTCCTTGTTTTTTAGGAGATGTTCCTCTTCCACCAAATCTGCCTCTTCTTCTAAATTTTCCTCCTCTTCCTCTACCTTGTTGGTCTCCCTTTCTTCTTAAATTTTCTTTAATTCTTAATGCGATTTGATAGCATTTATGAACTGTCTCAGGATTGAAGAGACTTAGTTCATCTTGAATGGTATACTTGAGGCTATTCATGTACCTTGCCAGCTTTTTCTTCTCATTCTTTGGCACCTTTTCTCTTAAGGACAGTTTGTGAAACTCCTATGTGTATCCAGTCAACATCCAAATCCTTTTGTCTTAGGCTATGCAACTTCTTGTGCATTATCACTTCATAATCCTCAGGTAAAAATTTCTTTTTTACCTCTGCAACCATCCTCTTCCATGATGAGATGTTGTTCTTCTCTTCTTCTACTCTCTCATTTTGCAAGAAGCTCCACCAACTAAGCGTGGATCCCTTCATCTTAGACTTAGCAGTCTTCATATTTTTTTTCTCAAGAAAATCTTCACACTCAAAGTGGTTCTCTAAGGCCTCCAACCAATCCATGACTTCCTCTAGGTTCATCTTTCCAGTGAACATAGGTAGGCTAGCATTGTCATCTCTACTACCTACTCTCTCAAGGGCTTCAAGGAAACTTCTCTGATCTATAGGTATCCTCTCTCTTTCCTACAAAAGGGCATCATAATCATTCCCTTCTTCTTATTCATCATATTCTCATTTCTTCTTGTTCATCTTACCCGTTAACCTATCCAATTCTTTTCTCATCTCTTTATTTGTTGTTGCCTTCTCTCTTACCAACTTGGCCAATTCAACATTGGTCATCCTTCTCCCATCACTAGTGTCTTCTCCTTCTGACATCTTGTCAATCTTATTCTTCCACCCTCAAGAACATTTATGGCTCTAATACCACCTGATGCAGAGTGGGCAACTAGAAGGTAAGAAGACCTAAAATCACCCCTCTATGCCTTGTCTAAGGCCTATCACGACCCCACAACTAGGGTACTAAACAAACTAAAGACAATCAATCACCTATGGCACTTCCTAAGGAGGGTTTGGAATATTTCACAACAAATATCACTCACTCTAGTCTTCCAACCAAGTTTGGAAGTCTCCTTTTTGCACCTGAGTCAAGAAACCCCTATTTAGGCCTAATTCTACTAGCCCTGCCAGACCGGTATTTTCCACTTTGTTTAAAATTATTTCAAAACACCCTAGGAAAAAACTAACATTTTGAGTACCCTTTTGGTCTTTACATCCAATGCCAATAAATTGATTCTTTACTCTTCTCCAGCACCCCTAAGCACCTACTGAGTTTACAGGCCTAATAGGCCTAATTAGGTTTGTTTTCCAAAGTAACTACTTGATGATGGGGTTGTAGAACCAAAATCACCACTTGGAGATGTTCCCTAGGCCTCTAATAGACCAAATCCATCATTAGACCAGTCACCAAACAATCGCTAGATGACTGTTTGTTCATTCCTCCTTGTAGGGTAAACTAAACACATTGTCTTGTTTAGCCTAGGTTTTGGTGGAAACCACACCAAACATCACTTCTAGATTCCATCCATTTTAAATCTTAGTGTACACACCCCTAAATTTAATTTTCCAAGAGTCCATTGAATTGCATAAAAGGAATTTGCAAGTTAGGGCCACATCATTGGTGAAACTCTATGAATCGGGGTTTAGAATGATAGTTTTTGATAATCTGACCACAAATTGCTTCAAACTCTACCAAGTGGAGTCAGACCACTTGTATTTGAACCTGAACTCACACCACTTCACAACCAATTCAATATTCTATGCAAACAAATTCTTTTCCTGATCAACTATATGGAAAACTGTGAAAATTACGCAAAATATGAGTTTTTATTGTTACTCAAACCACCAAATCTATACACACCTCATCCAAAACCAACATGGATGATCTCAGAGGCCTAAATAAACCTTCCCCCAAAATCTACAACTATTTTTAAATTTTTTTATGGCCATTGGAACCTCTTTTCCCAATCGGTAGAAAATGTTGCTTAGCAACTTTGGAAAGCTGCTTAATAACTTTTACAATTTTGCAATTTTGACATGCCAAAGTCCCTAATGGACTTTGTAGATCTATCCTAGGCCTAAAACAAATCAAGACAACCTATCAACATTCTTCCTATACTATATAAACCCCATGGCCTAATTTGGTCTCTAGGTTTATAAATTACCTTAGAGCAAATTGGCCTTACAAATGGGTTCTTTATTACATCCGTAGGATCCAAACTGATTCAAAACACCATCCTAGGATCTAACACCACCGAGATAACACTTTAAACACAAATGAAATCAAGAGACCAAGAGGTTCCCTGCACCACTTATTTAGGTCCCTCACTCCCTCCATGTTTGTTCTTCCCTCCATCCCTTCTTACTTCTCTCTCTTTGTTCTTTTTTATCTCCTCTTTTCCTTCACTTCCTCTCTAGGTAATTCTCTCTCTCTATTATTAATATGGTATAGGGTATATAGTATATAAACTATTTATCTGACTGTATTTACTTTAGAGAATAGGGTGTAGGATATATATTTGAGGGCATTACCCATATTGATGCTTCCCTCTATCTCCCCCTATCAACCTCCCTCTTCTCTCTCTAACCTCTCTCCCCTTTCTAGGTCCCTCCCTCCATTTTTCCCTCTCTCTCTCTCTCTCTCTCTCCATTATTTAGGTTATCACCTCTTCATCCCACCTTCTCTCTCTATCTCTCTAGATTTATTTCTCCCTCTCCACCTCTCTACCTCTCTCTGCCCCCTCTACCTATCTCACCCCTCTCTCTCTCTCCATATAGGTCTCTCACTTCCTTCTCTCCCTCTAGGTACCTAACCTCTTTATCTATTCCCTCTCTAGTTCTCTCCCTCCATCCACACCTCTCTCTCCATCCTCCATTACCCATCTCCCTTTTATAAACTCTCCTCCCTCACCTCTCTCTCCCCTCCTCTAGGTCCCTCATTCCCTCCATGTCTACCTCTTCCTCAATCCATTCTCACTCCTCTCTCTTTGTTATTTGGCCTCTCCTCTTATCCCTCCTTGTTGGATATTGTTGAGAAGTTTGCTAGAATGATGTGGTCATTTAAAGCAGTCATCGGTGAGGAGGGACCTCAAGGAGATCAGTCCAAATTGCTCAGGAAGATTAAACACAATGGAAGCACATAGACATGATGGAGGGTATGTAGAGTATATAATTTTTATTGAATGAAATTTGATTACATCCAGTCGAAAACAACCAAGTTACAACATACTAACACACAGACCTAGTAGAATAGGTCACACAAGGACCTTAAATTAAAAGATCTATCTTCTAGGCATAGTCTATCTCTGATTGATTCTAATTGATCTTCAATTGATTGCATTCTAAAGAATTATTACAAATATATATATTGATCCAAAGGATCTAGTTAGCCCAAAAGGGATCAAAACCTGAAGAACAAGACCTAATGTGCAAAATGAACAAGGTCAGCCTCCGCTAAGAGATTCATCTGGAAAATCCAAAGGATGAAATGTAGAAGGTCAACCACACACCAATAAATATCAAGATAAACATCCAAGACTCCACAAGCTTCAGAATGGGTTCTGGTAGATCACCATAATAGGTCTTAGGTGACTGGTGATAAAGGAACAACCGGTAACAAGTAACTATCATGGAAACTAATAGTGATATCTTACTAGTAAGTGATCCAAATGAGATGTGGTTTCAAAGAAAGAAATATGATCAAGCCTTAAGTAGAATCCAAATCCATAGGATCCAGTGAGCCCAAACTGGGACATATAGAAAGGAAAACTGAAACTGCAAACAAAACAGAAAGGAAATGTTTTTGGTTGATGCAAGATTGTTGTGAATCGAGGATGCTCCTGCATCAGACATCCATGATTAATGAAAAAGTGAGCCTCTCACTTTGCTAGGGTAAGAGGGAAACCAAGGCAGTCTACCTCTTCCTGAGAAATCCAAGATGAATCTTCAATTGGTCTACTCTTCCACTTCATAAGATATTCTTTGGATTGACTGTTCTGAGTACTACGGCCAAATATACTATCCAAAATCTCTTCAATCTGATCTGGTTCCTTTTGGAGCAATTATTTCTTCAAGACTGCAACATCATCCTCACTCAATTCTAGTTCATGGTACTCATGAAGATCCACAATGTTGAATATAGGTGAAATACTTAGACTATCCAGGAGCCCTACTTCATATGCATTTCCAGAACTGAACTTCCTCAAAATCTTATAGGGTCTAAACTTCTTCATCTACAACTTATTATAAGTTCCAAATGGGAATATCTCTTTTCTCAAGGGCTATCCCACATTAATGGTTCCCAATTTCGCCAACAAACAAAATTGGTGAAAGTGGAGAATATTTTTTAGGGGGGGTTCGAGCGAAGTGGGGGTGTTCAAATGGACTACCCTTTGGGGTTCGAGAAAAGCGGGGTTGAGCAAAGCGCCTTTAATGCTTGTTGTTAGGCCCAATATGGAAAGCTAATGTACTGAGAGGGGAGGGGTGAATCAATACTTCAAAACTTTTCTTCAACAATAACTTTACTATTAAGCATAAACCAAAAATTACTGTAACGTATTATAAAGCTAAAACAAATAAATACCAATCATACATGATTCACTCCATTACACATATATTTTGGTTATGTAGAAACTCTTGGTTAGAGAGAAAAACTACGATGGGGATGGTACCCATAACTTCACTACTGCAATAATAAAGGTTGCTTGGTTAGAGCTACATGTTTAGCTATTTCTGATAGCTTACCCTGTTAGGAGTATCAAGATCATTAGATCTACCTTGCTAAAGGATTTTACAACACTTATTCTAAATGTTGCACCTGGTTAAAGGCTTTACAATTTATAGACTTTGTTAGAGTCTTTTACTTTGTTAAAGGTTTCTCTTACAACTCAAAATATTACAATAAAATCTTTACAAATATCTATAACTTCACATCTGAAATGTTATAGCAGATTCTATGTGCTCAAAATGAGATTACCTTGCTTATAGCATACCTCGGTAATCCATAAAGTAACTCGGTAAACCCTTTTGTTTACTCTGTTCCTTGACTGTTCTCTGAAATCCTTCTCGGTGACCTCTGTGTCTCTAACAGTCACAATACTCAGTGCTTCCTTATCTATCACACATGTCTTGCTTCATATATCTCTCTTTTTTATATTTGATCCTTAATCCATGTTGTATAAATAGATGTCTTATGTCGGTGATCTGGTTCATTGCTTCGATCTTACAAACATGATTTTTTGAATGAATAACCATACAAGATATTTCATTGGATAGATGACCTCAAGATCATACAAAATCTTTAAGTGCAATTTCCAATGTGATAATGGTTCTTTGTTCCTCGATCTTGTAACACATTTCCCATGTGTGTCTAGGTTCAATGAATCTGGTAACATGTTTCACTCGGTGTGTGTTAACTCGGTATATCATTTTTGCTGCTCGGTAGACATAGAGTGTAGCTCGGTAAACAACTTGGTGTATACTAGACTCTGTGACTTCTATCTTCTATAACCGACTACTCTAGTGCTTACTAACTGAATATTTCGGTAGTAGTAACCGAATAGAGTATATAGGATGACTTTGGATATAAAACTAATGGCAACTTAGTAAGTAGTAATAATCTCCCCTTTTGACATTAGTTGAGATGTTTGACAAAATTTCTTGCAAATTCATAACTCAAAAATCTATATACTTACAAAATTTGACTAATTAGACAGTATATACATTTGTCAATAAAATAGTATATTCAGATATACTCCCCTTATCAATATACTTTACAAAACTCTGATTATGCATGCATTGTGATCAATATTCTGTATTAACTACTCGGTTCACTACTCTCCCTGTCAAATTCAACTGTGCAGTTGGATACTCTACTCTGCTCCGTATACTCCCCCTGTATACTACACTCTCCCTTTTGATACTTAGATACTATACTCCCCCTTTTTGACAAACATCAAAACTTAGTTACCATTCAGTGGAGGCAGCTGGTCAAAAATGGATTTGTACTTTGTCCTTGCATCAGTAAGAGCGGCAGAGAGGGCATCCTTGACACTATCCATGAGTGAATTATGAGTTGTAATGTCAGCTAATAGTGAAATTAGTCCATCTAAGGTGCTTCCCTCTGGCTGAGTAGATAGGGAGGTAGCCTTGTTGATTTTCTCTTGGATGGAGGACAAGTGTGGAATGAATAAGGTTTGAAGAGTCATAATGTCCATCCTGATTTGGTGTTCTTCATTCCTAAGTTCCAATTGTTGAGCCATGAGCTTTTGTAACTTTGTATAGAAATGTTGAATAGAATTCAGCTTAGTGGTCAACTTATTTGAGAGTGTAGCGTCCTAAAATTGTGACACTTGCAATTTCGACTGCATTTCGGTCTTCACGATGGCGACGCAACACGCAACCTGAATGGAGACCCCGAAACCTGATTACGACACCAAAAACTGCATTTTCTTGCACCCTAGCCTGAACCTCCTTTGCACCCTGCTGTCCCGGGAGGTGGGACCAAAGCACCCAGCGCCCTGGTCCTTCAGGACCAGGGCGCCCAGTGCCCTGGTCCCCCAGGACCATGGTGCCCAGTGCCCTGGTCCCTGGGTCCTATTTTGGGCCCGGTCTCTTTTGGACTTCGGGTCTTTATGTTTGCAAATTGGAAAATTGTCTTTCCTGGTCAGCCTAAGGTCGGGAAAATCAGTCTATCAGCCCTAATTGACAAGTATATAAACTACATTTTCCTCTTTCATTCGACATGATGGAAAAGGCATGGAAACTATACTCAAGCATTCAAGCATTCCTTCAAGCAATTGATCATTTCAAGTCTCCATTCAAGGCTAAGTGTTGCATTCAAGACAAGGATTCAACCATTGAAGAGGAGATCACATACTACATGCTACAACATACAACATATAACATCTATACCTTCGCACATAAGGATACAAACATCCTTACAACAAGGTATTAGTACTTGTTTTACATTACAGACATTTACATTTACAGCACTTGCTCATTTCTTGGTTAATTCCAAAACTGGGGTTTGACCTAAAGGCAAACCCCTAATCCCTAACCCCCCAATCGTTTTCTCTTTTCTATGTGTAGGTTGCAAGTACACGGCTGAAATTGAAGATCTGGAATCCTTGTGCAGAGACGAACAGATCCCCCTTCATTTCGTGGATTTTTCGGAGGACCGTGGCGCTCGGGCGCCATCGTCCTGACAACTTTTGCTCAAATTTGTAGGACAGCGCTGTATCGACATTTTACTACTAATTCCAGGTCCGCAGCTTCATCCTATATCCCTATCTCAGTTTATAAGCGAATCTTTGTCACTTTCTATGCATTCCTAGCTTAATTCTTCTATGCACATTCTTTACAAAAGAGGGTAGCCTTGCTCTCTTAACCCTTGAAACTCATTTAGCATCCAATCTTGCATTGTGTGGGATTGGATCTTGTGGGTTTCAACCCCTCTTTTGAATGTAAAGTCTCTCCCCTAAGTGAAAACCATCAACCCTAGTGAATCTCCCTTCTCTCTCCTCGGAGTTGGAAGAGGGGAGAGCAACTAGGGTTCGATTGCGATTTTCTGCTTTACATTTTGGTGAACCCGACATGAACATCCTTTCTGATTATTCATGATTAGATCTGAAAATTGATTCCTTGATTACATTTCCATGTTTGATCTTTTGCAAAATTTTAGAGGTGATTGCATAAAAAACCCTAAATTTTCTTTTTGGAAATTAAACTTGTGAAATGTCTAAATGTTAATGCTTGTTTCAGATCTACCCTTCTATTACAAACTATCAATTCATATTTGTGCTTTAATTTTGAAAATTAAGTGGTTAAGTGTCAAAACCCTAATTTTTGAAACCCTCTTGATTCAACCTTTGTCCGACAATTTCACTGATCAAAACATCTCCAAATCAGCTGTAACTTTGGATTCCGCAATAAAATCACAATATCTTTCATCCCTGAAAATTTGGAAAAAAGTTGCGAGGACCGTGTGCACTCCGAGCACCATCGTCCCCGACATTTTTTCTGAAATTTCGGGAGCGAGATCTTACTTTATTTTCCTGCTAAAATCCAGAATTTTGGCTGATTTTATCAAATCTAACACTTTCAAAATTACAGTCAAAGTTGGTCTTGTGATTGCTTGGATTAAGGCTTCTAAACATTCAAAAATCATCGAAATTGAAATTTTGTGTCAAAATTGTGTTCTTACTGTCCTAAATCTGAAAAGTGTGTTTGCATTCATTCGAAATTTCAGTGCTTTATTTAAATTCTTACAATTTGTGACTTTTGAAATTAAGTGCTTAATTACAACTACTTTAATTTCCGCTTTCAAAATTGAATTTTGCGTGAAATTGAGTCAATTTTTTAATTTCAAAATTTGCATTGCTCTTGACATTCCCTCTAAAATCATAAAATTCAAAATTTCAGTTTCCCTCTCTTTTTCAAAATTCAAATTTTGCATTTTTTTGACAATCTTGGTAGGGTTCAATTTTGAATTTGCAACTTTAATTTGGCCTATCTACAGATCGTAAAATCACTCAATTTTTTCAGATTAGCTTTAAAATCATCATACCTTTCATCCCTGCAAATTTCGAAAAAAGTTGCAAGGACCGTGTTGCACTCCGAGCGCCACGGTCCTGGACATTTTTTCCGAAATTTCGGGAGACTGTCGTGATTGCATTTAACAGCTTAAATCCAGAAGATTGGCTGATTTTACTAAAAGTTGCTACCTCTAAATTCAAAACTTTCTCTCTCTCTATAGTGCATGAGTTTTACAACAATAAGCCCTACTTACACTATTCCCGTTAGACGAAGCCGTAGAATTAAGTCTTTCCGAGGTGTAATTATCGAGGAGATGGAACCTAATTTGAATAGCCTTTTTAACGAGGACATGGGTAATTCCTCTAATCCTCTTAATGATGAAGAAGCTCTCCATGAGGTTTCTGTAGAACAACTTTCGAAATTGGATAACCAATTTGACGATTTTCACCAATGGATGTCTCATGAATACCCTGATAGTCAAGCTCTTCCTTTAATTGAGGGTCTAAAATGTATGCTTCAAAGTGATAAGAATGGAATTGATATTTTGCGTGGTATTGCACACATTGTGGATTCGAATGTGATTCCTATGAAGAGTTGTGCTGAAAATTTGGGTTATACACAACCTCCTACTCAAGTCAATCATTCTATTCCTTTGATGACTTCTATTGCTAGCATACCTACCTTTACATCAAACATAATAACTACTTCAATACAGGACATTCCTCCTATGATCACTAATCATGGGGGCAATCCTTCTTCTTCAATCAACCCTCTTCCTTCATTCAATCCAACTTCTTCATTCATTCCTTCAATGAGTGTCCCTATTATATCTCCACAAATGAACATGACGCAAGGGGGCAATTTGTTTAACCATTCCATTTCTCCTTGTAGTGTTCCTCCTATCCAATCATCTCCTATGACTAATTATCATAAAGTCCCACCACCTTACTCTTTACCTTCTTTCAATAATATAACACCTCCATCTCAATCTAACACATCTAATATGAATTCTTCGACTAAAGCAACCATTAACAATCTTGCACAAACTGTCTCTTCTTTACAACAACAAATTGCCTCTATGAATCAATCTAAGTTTAGTGTGCCCACATTTGATGTTGCGAGCCCACTTTCTCTTGACATTGTTCGAGCTATCCCTCCTAAACATGTTGAAATCCCGCATTTGGAGCTTTATAATGGTAAAGGTGATCCTCTAACACATGTTAAGACTTTTCAAACAATATGTACTGATTTTGCTTATGACCAAAGGTTGCTTGCAAAACTGTTCACTAGAACATTAAGAGACAAAGCCCTACAATGGTATTGCTCTTTGCCTTCTTATTCTATTACTTCTTTCAAACAACTTGCAAATGCTTTCATTCAACAATTTCAAAACAATATAAGTCCTAAAGTTACTTTGATTGATTTAATGCATTGTAAACAAGGTGTTAAAGAAAAAGTGACTGATTTCATTGGTAGATATAAGCATTTGCATGCTCAAATTTCTTTTCCAGTGCCTGACAATGATATTCAAAGAATCTTTATTTCTAATTTACAAAAAGATATTCGAGACAAACTTCTATTTTCTGAGTTTACTTCTTTCCAACAGTTGTGTGCAACTCTTCACAATTATCAACTGACTGTGAGTCAAATGGAACAATCACATCCTATGGCTCTGAGTGATAAGGGTGATAGTAGTCAACAACCATTTGGGAAGTTTAAACCGAACAAATATTCCATCAAATTCAATGAAAACATCATCAACAACAATGTGAATGCAGCATCAGGTGTGCCTCCTATTTCTAAATTTTTCAAGAAAGAAAGAAAGTATACTCCTTTGAATGAATCATTGCATAGTATTATGAATAAGTTATTGGAACAAAATGTGCTTACTCTTCCTCCTATAAGGCAAATTGATCCTGCAAAGATTACTTCACCTTATTTTGATAACAAAGCTTTTTGTCAATTTCATCGTCAGCCTGGGCATGCTACTAAAAAATGTTTTTCTTTAAAGGGTAAAATTCAAGATTTGATTGATAATAACACTATTTCTGTTTCTGGAGTGAATGATAAAGGCAATACATCTGTAGCTCCTCCTAATCAAAATCTTTAGATTTTCACTGATCCATTACCTTCTCATACCTCTAATGCAATTGAGGCTAATGATTCCTCTCTCTCATCTGATGGTCTAGTGTCTATGACTCCGAATGTGATTAACTTTGTAGAGCAGCAAGAAAACCCTAAAGAACCTTCCATCACATTTGATTCCAGTGAAACCATTAGGGCACCTGATGGTCCTTTATACATAGTTGCAAAAGTCAAGAATACACCTTGCCGTGGAGTGCTTATTGATCCTTCGTGCATGATTAATGTTATTACTGAAGAATTTCTTTTTACTTTGCAATTGAATCAAGTGATATATGACAAAACAGATGTGATTGTGAAACTATTTGATGCATTTTCTTCTCCTGCAATTGGTTCTATTACATTGCCTATTGAGGTCCATAACAAATCCCTTGATGTGAACTTTGCTATTATTCCTTCTTCCGAACAATTTCATGTGAAGCTTGGCTATCCTTGGATATCTTCCATGAAAGCTATTGCTTCTCCTATTCATAAGTGTTTGAAATTTCCCCATAATGGTGAAGTTGTTACTGTCAATCATATTCTCTTTAAACCAGCTGAAAGAACCTCTAGTGTTCCTCTTGATTACTTTTGGCCTAAACAATTCCAATCTCTTCCTCCGCAAAGTGATCATCTTTTTAAATCTTATCAAAAGTGGAAAACAGATATGATCCTATCTCTAAGTGAACCTAGAACACCTAAACTTGATATTCCTATCATTCTTGAGAAGGAAGTTCTTCCTTTGAAAGATAAAACTAATATCTTTCCTCAAGAAGATTCCCAACCCATCCCTATGGATGTGACTATGTCTATATCTAATAAACTTCCTAAAAGTAGACCTATCCCTCCTCGTCATGATGGACTTGGTCTCCTTCCTAAACCAAAAATTTCTCCTTTATATGGAGCAGTTCCTCCTCCTTCTTTTTATAGAGAGAAGAGACCTTCTTCTTCTCCTATTATCCAGCCTAAGAGACCACAACCTAAACACCCAAGTGATAAGGATGAGAACATTCCTCCTCCTCAATCTTCTCCACTTCCTACTAAGACTAGACGAAATCATTCTGCACGTGAACGCCGATGAAAGCGTCGTCTTAGAGCTCAAACAGCTGCTTCTCAAACTTTGCAATCTCCAAAAACACCTTCAACAAGCATTATTCCATTTTCTCCAAAATCTCCAAAACATAAGATGCATGATGGTCTTGATCCTGTGCGAATTAAAGATCCTATTTTTATAAATCTTGATGATGATATAGATGAAAATGTTATTCATGATGAAAATGTTACTCCTCTTGCTTCCGATAGTGAATATGAACTTGTTGATATTGATAACCATTTATCTAATGAATTTTCTAAAGCACTTATCCTAGCTCCTAGACAAGAACAACGTGGCTTGGAACATGAACATAGCCCTTGTTTGGATCTTGTGATAGCTCCATCTACTGTGTTGGATGTTCCTCCTCTAGCGTGTTCCCTGCCTTCCCGAAACATTGATCAGCAAGATCGAGGGGTAGATGACGTGCTAGACTAGTTACATTAGCATAGCAGATTCTCTCCTCCTCTCTTGTGTTACTTATTCTATATGTTATTCTCATTCTTCTATTTGTTGTCCTTAGTGTTGTCTACTTGAGGATGATGCAAAGCATTGAGATCTCTCGATCTCTCTCATGTTGACTCAAAAGACACATGTGTTCCCTTCTTCTAGGTGACCTTCCTTGATTGGGGAATGAAGAACAATTATGCATACATACATATGATATACATGAATTATCATACAGCATACTGACCCCGAGGAAAGTGAAGTCACCTCGTGCTTTGTGTTTTGTGTCTATTATCCTTGGGTTTATCTCACACTTGGGGGCTAAATCCTTGCGATAACGTGCTCCTTTCCTTTCTCATTTCTTCTGTGTATCACTATGTTAAAACAATCACCCCCGTTGAGGCATGTGCGATCGCTTTAACGTAGGGGGGCATACACCCTGTCTATCCCTTCAGGATACATGAAAATTTCTTGGAGAACTCAGCTTTGCCTTGAAAATTTTTGGTATTTCTCTTGCATGACTCATAGTGAGGGAACCTTACTACTGACAGTCATGGTTCTCCCTCGTGATCTTCCCTTTTACTTTGTCAATTGAAGTCGTAAGATCCTTAGTCCATTGGGGGCTTGGTGTATCTTGCCTCCTTGACGTGGTGAAAGTTTTTCAATATTGTTTCCTTGTACTTTACCGGAAGTATGAGCATACGCTTATACTCCCGCTAAAGTGGGGGCTAAATGTAGCATCCTAAAATTGTGACACTTGCAATTTCGACTGCATTTCGGTCTTCACGATGGCGATGCAACACGCAACTTGAATGGAGACCCCGAAACCTGATTACGACACCAAAAACTGCATTTTCTTGCACCCTGGCCTGAACCTCCTTTGCACCCTGCTGTCCCGGGAGGTGGGACCAGAGCGCCCAGCGCCCTGGTCCCTGGGTCCTATTTTGGGCCCGGTCTCTTTTGGACTTTGGGTCTTTATGTTTGCAAATTGGAAAATTGTCTTTCCTGGTCGGCCTAAGGTCGGGAAAATCAGTCTATCAGCCCTAATTGACAAGTATATAAACTACATTTTCCTCTTTCATTCGACATGATGGAAAAGGCATGGAAACTATACTCAAGCATTCAAGCATTCAAGCATTCCTTCAAGCAATTGATCATTTCAAGTCTCCATTCAAGGCTAAGTGTTGCATTCAAGACAAGGATTCAACCATTGAAGAGGAAATCACATACTACATGCTACAACATACAACATATAACATCTATACCTTCGCACATAAGGATACAAACATCCTTACAACAAGGTATTAGTACTTGTTTTACATTACAAACATTTACATTTACAGCACTTGCTCATTTCTTGGTTAATTCCAAAACTGGGGTTTGACCTAAAGGCAAACCCCTAATCCCTAACCCCCCAATCGTCTTCGCTTTTCTATGTGTAGGTTGCAGGTACGCGGCTGAAATTGAAGATCTGGAATCCTTGTGCAGAGATGAACAGATCCCCCTTCGTTTCGCGGATTTTTCGGAGGACCGTGGGGCTCAGGCGCCATCGTCCCGACAACTTTTGCTCAAATTTGCAGGACAGCGCCGTATCGACATTTTACTACTAATTCCAGGTCCGCAGCTTCATCCTATATCCCTATCTCAGTTTATAAGCGAATATTTGTCACTTTCTATGCATTCCTAGCTTAATTCTTCTATGCACATTCTTTACAAAAGAGGGTAGCCTTGCTTTCTTAACCCTTGAAACTCATTTAGCATCCAATCTTGCATTGTGTGGGATTGGATCTTGTGGGTTTCAACCCCTCTTTTGAATGTAAAGTCTCTCCCCTAAGTGAAAACCATCAACCCTAGTGAATCTCCCTTCTCTCTCCTCGGAGTTGGAAGAGGGGAGAGCAACTAGGGTTCGATTGTGATTTTCCACTTTACAGAGAGATCGGTGATCTCTTTCTCAATCACTTTTGTTTTATTTTTGATATCTTTAATGAATAAAGAGAATGTACAAAGTTTCTAAAATAAATAAAGAATATGCTTGAGTTGAGGGGACAACTCAACAATAAATTTGACAAGTTTTACTTTGCCAATAGCAATGGCTTTCTGTACCTCTTCAATCATTTTAGCAGTGAGCTCTTTGTCCTTCAATTTTCTCAAATATTCAGATGCATCTACTCCAGATGTCTCTATTTTAGTTAGGAGTTCATCCAGTTGAATATGGATGGCTGAATCTTTTGTCACCGTAGCTTCAAGTAGCATATCTGTTAATAGTGCTTTCACCTTTTGAAGTACTCTATTTTTCTTTTGAATAGCCATTTGTTTTTCCTGTTCTGCTTTGGCTTTGCATAGTTCACCGAATTTAATGAGTGCTTGCCCTTTTAATTTGGATATTTCTACATTTGGCAACACTATTGGTTTTGACAAATCTAATTTGAAACTATGCTTTTTCATTTTCTTTTCTTTAGTTTTCACCGGTTGAACTAATACAGTGGCTTGGGAGGCTTGTTGACTCTCGGTAGGTTGCTCGGTAGAGGCAACACTTTTGTCAATTTCTTGAACCTCTGATGTAGCCTTCAGTGAATCCTTGCTTGGGGTCTTAGTTGTAACATTTTCAATGCTAGAAGGAGCTTGAGAAGTAGCTTCTCCTTCTATAGACTTGTGACCCTTTGTTCCTTGTTTAGTATCCTTAGGGGCCTCGGTTGAAACAGGCTGATTGACCGAAGGATAGGGCTGAACTTATTCCAAAACTAACTCACTAGATACCAGTTTGGAATATGCATTCCCTTCTATCATTTCCTATTCTTGTGCCTCAGTGTCCATGATATCCTCATCAATTTGTATAGTGTCAGCAGGGTCTTGCTCGGTGATATCAGGATCTTGCTCAGTGACATCAACTATTTCAACTTCAACTTGCTCACCATCATTCTTGATTCGAAAGATTTCTTGCCATTTTTCCTTGGTCTCATTCTCTACATCCAGATAAAGGCCATTCATCAATTTCAAGGCTCTTTCCTTGACTAGGAAGTTTGTGTGGTAGTTTTTCAGATGTTCATTGATCTCATCTACCGACATGTCTGAGAAGAGATGTACCAGACTTCTTTCTCTTATCTATTTCTCTAACTCCATAGCATACTTCCACTTGTTATCAATATGTAAGTACAACTCTTTTGGAAGAGAATTAGTTACTTCCAATGGGACCAATCAGAATTTCAAAAGTGTGCAGATGGCAGCTTCTTCTATTTGTCTCTTTTCATCATCATTTCTAGATTCATACTTAACATATCTAAATGATCCAAATCCACCATATTGTTTTAGATTTGCACAAAAATTATCAACACTATGTACATCTTCCTTTTTACTCTTGACAATCTAAAATTTACTTTTGTCTTCAGATTCGGTGTCACTAGACTCTTTAGTCAAAATGAGTCTCTGAGTAGATTTCTTATAAGTTTTTGTTTCCTTTGGTGCAACAACATTCTTTGGTTTCTTACTCGGTGATGCTACAGATGATCTTGTGTTAGGGCATTTTACTGAAGGAGTTGGTGATACCTTTGATGTATCCTATTTCGTCCTTTTAAAACTTTCCCTTTAGGCAACTCAGTCCTCAATGTAATAGCTAACTCTTGGGCTTCAGATTCCTCCTCGGTGATGACTAGAGTTCCCTTGATAGGTGTGGATGAAGAACCTTCTCCAAATTTCTCTGTTAATTCTTTGATCATTTTTATTTCTTTCCTTGTAGCCTTGGGTACTACAATGCTCATCTTAACTTTCTCTTTAACTTCTTCATATGTACCATATCTTAGCTCGGTAGCATGCCTTGGTAATGTAAGAAAAGCATCTATCTATTGTTGTGTGATGTCAAAATTAATCTCATAACCCATAGGTGGCAAAGATTGAGTTCTCGGTTCCACAACATTGACATAGTAGTAGTGGGTGTCTACTTCAAAGCATATCTGATCCTTGTTTTTCTCTACTAACTTGGGTGGAATTCTATACCTATTATGCATCTTTTCTTGAAACTTGCTAAAGTAATCATCCATAATATCATTGAAGTTATCACCTAGCCATTTGATGAAGTCATTGATTTGATGAGTGATTGGTCGATGTAGCTCCCAAACTACATTACTAACTAATGGAAAGAATTTCTCAAAATAGAAAAAAATGCATACCAAAAGTGATCCAAACTTTAGTGTGTTTGTCAAGTTGTTCTTCTTCGGCTTCCTTATGGTGTTTAGATTCTCAAACAGGTTTTTCAATAATACTTCGCATAGATCAATTTTCATTCCTTTCTTCACAATTTTATATGCTAAATCGACTGCTACACAGGGTACACTGTTTTCCCTCGTCGATTGAAAGAAACAATAACTTATTACTCTAATGGTAGACTTCATCTCTGCATCTGTCACATTGTTCAATTTTAGTTCTCTGCAAACAGATTCAACTCCGGTTAAAGTGATCAATTCCTTTTGTGATATCATTTTCTGAGCTCAGGCATGATTAAAAATAGGGTAACTAGTGATCAAGTGGATGATTTCCTTGGTGATCTTGAATGGTTGCTCCTCTAACCACATGAAATCATCATGAACTCTGTTCAAAATAAACTTGACCCATTGGGGTTTGAAGACATGGGGATGGGTTAGGGCTTCGGTCAATCACTTGATTTTAATGTGTTCATACTTGCTATCCAATTTCCCATTGGTACACAATTCATCATATGTGTCCTTGATCTCAACATGACCTACTTCCTCAGCACGACACTTAGTGAAGAATCTGACATCCTCAACTAGTAAAACCCTATCCTGAATGAGTGAAAATGTAGTTTTATCATCCAGTTCAGATGCTACTTTGGGAGTTAGAGAATATTTCAATGAGGGCTTTTCAATGTTCTCAACAGCAATGGGCTTCTGGATCTTAGGTGCCATTGCAGATTTCGGATAAATACTAACAAAAGATTCTTAGGGTTTGAAGACTTTTAAACGACAGATGCTTTCCACTTAACAAATGTAAAATAGATATTCACAACTGATATGATCGGTAAACTAGCTTGACAATGCATTGTGATTGAGGTAAATACCTTGAATTTCGCTTCGAAGGAGGTTTGATTGCCTTTGAATCGCTTTGCTCTGCTTTCTTGAAAACTTGGTAAGTGTAAAATGACCACGCAAAAGCTTTAAGTACACAATATACCTTATCGGGCTTCATGCAGTTAGGTTAGAAAACATTAAATGCACTCAGTACCACTTCCTTTTTATGCTTTTACCAAGTAGCCAAACTTCCTGTATTTACCAACTAAACAGGCTTCCAAAAGACTTGTTATAATTTCAAATTTCCTAATGCATCTTTATGTAGATTTTTAATTAAGTACATGATAAAATAGGAACTGTTAAGATTTAACCTTAAGAGAATGCAGTCCCTTCATACCTTCACCGATTAATTTGGAATAGGTGCACCTAACTCGGTAGATAAGGTGTTTTCTTCATTTGACACAATTTTCTTCTTTTTCCAAATCATCTATAATTTGCCTTTTATTTCCTTAGTGTCTCCTCTAGGTTGATCTCTACAATCTCTAGCCAAGTGTCCAACTTTGTGACAATGAAAACATGCCATTCTAGGATTTCTCCATGATCTTCGGCTGTTCATTCCAAACCTTATAAAGAAGTTGGCACTTATATGTCCATATCTTCCACAGGATTCACACTATATCCTTTTATTGTAATCCCATGGTACTGTAGAATACTATCGGTTAGGATCTATGTGAGTTTGGTAGCTTCCAGTATTTGCTCAGTGTGCAGACCACATATAGTTCTTTTTCTTAAACCAACACTTCTTGGTACTATGTCCATATCTATTGCATTTTTTACAAAACCCTTTGAATTTTTCCTTCTAATAATTGCTAGCAGACTTTGTCCTACATTGGTTAGATGTGTGACCATATTTATTGCAATTGTAACAATAACCATTAGACCTTGTGACATTCGGTTGCTTACCTTTTCTGATTTGGCACATATTAGCAGTATGTCCTTGTTTTCCATAGTAGTTGCAAATAGGCTTCTTTCCTTTGATGTTCTTCTTGTTTCCAGCTTGCTTTGATGATTCTCCTCTCTCGGTAGTGTGGATTCCCTTCTCGGTAGAGTCTTTTCCTTTGTAACCGAGTCCTGCAACTTTGTTGGGTCTTTTTGTATTTAGTTGCTCATCCAATATCTTTGATGCTTCATAACTCTTTTTTAGTGTTTCTTTGGATTTCTCCTATGTTTCAAGTTCATCAGTCAACCTTGATACTTCAAGTTTCAATGTTTGATTCTCATCATCTTTCATATTTTCTTCATGATGTGCATAACCCAATTGATCTGACAGATTTTGTTGAATCCTAGTCAACCTTGTGATTTCATCATTCTTTTTAGATAGTAATGCTTGAAGCTATTGTTTTTCTCTTTCTAGATCTCTTACTTTATCCTTGGCTATCCTCAATGCATCTAGATTTTTAGTCATCTATGTGTTGAAATGTTCATGTTCTCTTTTCATTGCTTTTAGCTGATCAGACAGTGGTTTGTTCTTTTTGTTCAGTTCTTCAATCATTTCTTCAGTCTCTTCAAATATACTGTTCTCAGATGATGTTTCAATTTGTTCCACTAACTCTTGAGAGTCCTGTAAATCATTAGATAATCTTCTTCTAACTTTCAGAGGTTTTATTTGTTTCTACATGCCAGTAATCACTTGATTAGCATGATCCGATTCATTTTGAAGATTCACAATTCTCCGAGATTGTCTGTAGCCTTCCAGTGATAAGATCTTTTTCTTTAGGTTGTTAAACCCTTTTCCAAGATTGAAGCTCTAATACCAATTTTTAGGCCCAATATAGAAAGATAATATACAAAGAGGGGAGGGGTGAATCAGTACTTCAAAACTTTTCTTCAACAATAACTTTACTATTAAGCATAAACCAAAAACTGTTGTAACATAATATAAAGCTAAAACAAATAAATACCAATCATACATGATTCACTCCATAACACATATATTTTGGTTACGCAGAAACTCTTGGTTAGAGAGAAAAACTGGGGTGGAGATGGCACCCACAACTTCACTACTGCAATAATAAAGGTTGCTCGGTTAGAGCTACATGTTTAGCTATTTCTGATAGCTTACCCTGTTAGGATAATCAAGATCGTTAGATCTACCTTGCTAAAGGATTTTACACACTTATTCTAAATGCTGGACCTGGTTAAAGGCTTTACAATTTATAGACTTTGTTAGAGTCTTTTACCCTGTTAAAGGTTTCTCTTACAACTCAAAATATTACAATAAAATCTTTACAAATATCTGCAACTTCACATCTGAAATGTTATAGTAGATTCTATGTTCTCAAAATGAGATTACCTTGCTTATAGCGTACCTTGGTAATCCATAAAGTAACTCGGTAAACCCTTATGTTTACTCTGTTCCTTGATTATTCTCTAAAATCCTTCTCGGTGACCTCTGTGTCTCTAATAGTCACAATACTCAGTGTTTCCTTATCTATCACATATGTCTTGCTTCATATATCTCTCTTTTTCATATTTGATCCTTAATCCATGTTGTATAAATAGATCTCTTATGTCGGTGATCTGGTTCATTGCTTTGATCTTACAAACATGATTTTTTGAATGCATAATCATACAAGATATTTCATTGGATAGATGACCTCAAGATCATACAAAATATTTAAGTGAAATCTCCAATGTGATAATGGTTATTTGTTCCTTGATCTTGTAACACGTTTCCCATGTGTGTCTATGTTCAATGAATTTGGTAACATGTTTCACTTGGTGTGTGTTAACTCAGTATATCATTTTTGCTGCTTGATAGACATAGAGTGTAACTCGGTAAACAACTCGGTGTATACTAGACTCTATGACTTCTATCTTCTATAACCGATTGCTCTAGTGCTTACCGACTGAATATTTCGGTAGTAGTAACCGACTAGAGTATATAGGATGACTTTGGATATAAAACTAATGGCAACTTGGTAAGTAGTAACACTTGTTTATGTCATTTTTCAATTATGTTGGGGGGGATCAATCGAACCCCCCTTCATTCAAATCCCCCTAAAAATGGGGGTTTTCCTCAAACCCCCCTTCATTTGAACCCCTTCTTTAACACTTCTCTGAAGCTTTCTACATTTTTTTGCAGATTTTTGGCCTTCAAACCTCTGGTTGAAGGCTCAAATGGAATGATCTTGACAACCCAAAATGTAGCATTGTATTCCTTGAAGAAATCTTTCCAATGACTATAATCTTATTACATATTGAGTTTATTATGAACTTGTTTTTTTAATTTTACCAAACATAGGTTTTTCACCGAACATGAACTTATCTGTTCAACGCATTGGGACTAATAGGAAACTAATTCAAAAAAATTCTGAAAATTATCTAAGCCCTAGGTATTGATTTCTTCTTTCTAACAAAAAAAATAAAATTGAATTTCGATATATATAGAACAATTTATGTTTTCAAACTTAAACCTATGTCTGAATTACGACTAGTCGGACTTCAAAACTTAATAAAATGAAAAATATTGAACATATCACTATCAAACCAATTGCAAGACCTAGATATTGATGTTATAAACCAAAATTTGAAAGAATTGAGTTTTTATCATTTATAGAAAAAAAGTTATACATTTCAGGAGGCACATTACTCTTAAAAAATGTAGTTTGTTGTAAAAAACTACTTTTTGAGGGAGATGGAAAAATTAAAATAAAATCCTTCAAAAAATTTGAAAAAAATATATTTAGAATCTACAGAAAAAATGCTACAAATAACTAATTTACATCATCTTCAAATTCTTAGTAGTTTACACGTTATAGTTGTCGGAAGTTGAAGATTATTTTAAAATTGTCCATCTCTATGTCAAAAGTGGCAAAAAAGTGGGAACCATTATTGTGAGTTCACCCTCAAGTATACCATCACTTCATCGCTAACATCAAATTTCTTATGTCTACTCTTCTCATCTTCCTTCTCCTTATAATTGTTGTTCATGTCTTCCAAATACTATCTAATCTAAATATGCAATGTTGCCATGTAATCTACAAAATCTTCTGCTTCTGAACTCTTCCGGTCTTCACTGCTAATGTCTCTCAATTTTGCTATTCCTCTAGGATGCACTCTAGTAACAATCTCAAAAGGTGTTTTCCAAGTACTTCTATTTACTAAATTGTTATAGGAAAACTCTTCTTGTGCAAGGATCAATTCCCAACTTCCTGTTTTATCTCCCACTAAACATCTCAACAAGTTTCCCAAAATCTGGTTTACTACTTTTATCTGTCCATTAGTCAATGGATGAAAAGTAGAACTGAACTTCAAATCTTTCTTCATCTTCTTCCAAAGTGTTCTCCAAAAATAGCCGACAAACTTAGTGTCTCTATCAAAAACTATGCTCTTAGGTAATCCATGCAATCTCACCACTTCCTTGAAAAATGGGTCTACTACATGCAATGCATCTGATGTCTTCTTACAAGGTATGAAATGAGCCATCTTTGAAAATTTATCCACTACCACAAATATAAAATCATTCCCTCTCGGTGTGTTAGGAAATCTAGGTACAAAATTGATGCAGAGCCCTCCTTGTAACCTGCCAAACACCTCAAAATGTATGACACTGACCCCTCAAAACAAGAATGGGATCCTATCAAGACAAGGCTCTACAACATTAATTCAATCCTCTCACCATCTTCAAGACTCATGCCTACTCAATCTTGGGTACCTTTCTCCAACACATTCTATGATACCTCCAAGGGTTACTAACCATTTGCATACCATTTTTGGATCATACAAGACTCCCCAAGGTCAGACCAAGCACCGGTTGTAAGGATTCATCCCCATTCCTTAAGAAACCTTCACAATTAGGCCTATTTGCTTGTAGCCCTTTTTAGTAGGTAAAGAGACCTTAAGTTAAAAATTTCCCAAAAACTTTGAAAAAAAATTATGGATTCAAGTACCCTTTTGGAAGTTACACAAATCCCCAAAAAGAAGGGTCTGGGTTTGACAAAAAAAGGTCTAAACTAGTAGGATGTTGACTGTCCTAAAAGGTTAATTAGGCCTTCATTTGTGAAGCACCTATATCTAGATGAGTGAACTGGAAAATTAAAACAACATGGGCATGTGGGGAACCATAAACCATAAGGGATTCCAGGGTTACACAATTGGAATCATTGCCATTTGCACACAAGGGTAACTTTGTTGTTCAAGGTCTAGGTAGCCACATAGAGATGTCTACCTAGGGTTGCTCCAAACACACCTCCCCCTTGCTCCTCGTACAAATTTTTTTTGGAATCCTAGAATAAACTGACCATACTTTCCTTTCACCAAATCCCATGGGTCTTAGATTGATAAAGTGCAAGGTATGACCATGGAGGAGGAATAAACCCCAAGGTAAACCCTGGTTTTCCGAGCACCTACAGTAAAATTTGAATATCAAGAGAGAAACACATTACTAGAACTTCAAACCAAAGCCAAAAAAAATTTAACTCTCCTATCCAACCAATTCACATCATTGGGAATGGATCCCAGTCCATATAGTACCGTACCCTGGACCAAAACTCCAGAATTGCAGGAAAAACTCATAATTTTAGTAGTTTGATGTCACCACAACTCTTCTCCGTATAGTCTCTCCTTTGGAATTGGATCCACAAGGTGTATAAACCACTCCAAAACTTCTTTCAACCTAAACCAAGAGGTTAGAGCCATTGGGGGAGTTTCAAATAAGAAAAACTGTAAAAAGTGCATAAAAGTTGCTCATGACAACTTTTGACAACTTTTGCAAAAGTTGTCAAAATGTCATCTTTCGCCTCCTAATGCCTTGGGTCAAGTCTAACCCCTCCTAAAACATCCTAGAAGCACTTAAACCACTAGGATAACTAGCTCCTACACACATTTGATCCCCTATTGTCCAAAATTCCTAATTGGCCTATAGAAATGCCAAAATAGGAGTTTGGCTCACAAGATGGGGATCTTTATTACAAACACACAATGCATGATTGAAAACCTATAAAAAAAAATTATAAATACATATTTAATGCCTTATCCTCCCTCCTATGAGTCTAACTTATCATCTTGAAGGGTTTGATGGGGTGCTCCTTCACCATACTCCTCAGAAGAAGAAATCTCAAGTCCACTTGAGATGAGAGTCTGTAGGTTTGCACCATGGTCTTTGCTCTGTCATCCAGACTGCTTCAGAATTAGGTTGTCCTTTCCAAGCCATCAAATACTCCATGTAAACTTTTCTCCTAGTTTGCTTGGCAACCTTAGTGTCTAGAACCTTATGCAACTTTGGTGGTTCATGTTTGGGAATGTCATCATTTACAATAACCTGAATTGTGTCTTCTCCTACATCAACATTACATTTATAAAGAGTTAAGTCACAAACATTAAAGATAGGTGACAAACCAAGATCAGATGGGAGTTTAAGTTCATAGGCATTTGGGCCACATTTCTTCAAGATTTGGCAGGGTCCAATCTTTCTTTGCATCAACTTTGTATATCTTCCCTTTGGAAGTCTTTCCTTCTTCAAGTGAACCCACACCAAGTCTCCCACATCAAACTGAACATCTCTCACTCCCCAATGCAACTATTTTATCAATGCCAAACTATCTAGCTAAATCTCCACTATGGTTCTCTTTTATCAGGTTCTCTCTCATGTAACTCTTAGGTATGCATAATTGAACTCCCTTGAATAACACCCCATCCTGAATGAAATAATCCAACCATTTTCTCCTATCAACCATAACCGGTTCTCTACATTCTTTCCAAGGTTCTAGAAAATATGGGTATTCATCATACAAGGTCTTCAAATCTTCAAAACCTAATACTATCACTCTCATCTCTGTCACCAAATTCCTTCTCCTACTCAATGCATCAACAACTTTGTTAGATTTCCCACTTCTATGCTTCAACACAAAGGTGTAACTCTGCAAGATTTCTACCCATCTCATATGTCTCTAATTCAACTTACTCTAACTATTCAAATACTGCAAAGCTTGATGATCTGTATATAACACAAACTTATTAGGCAACAAGTAATGTTTCCATTTCTTCAAGGCTTGAACTATGGCATAAAATTCCTAATCATACACTGAATATCTATTTCGGGCATCATTCATTTTCTCACTGGAATATGCTACTTCTCTCTCTTCTTGACTCAAAACTACTCATATTGTTGTTCCACTTGCATCACAATCCACTTGAAATACCTTATTGAAATCCAGTAAAGCCAGCATAGGTTGCTCAATCACTTTCTGCTTGAACAATTCAAAACTTTTGTTTTCTCCTATGGTCCACTTGAATTCCTTCTGATCCCCTCTCATGGTCTCTGTCATAGGGTTAGAAACTTAACTCAAATTTCTGATAAAATTTTGGTAAAAACTAGCCAATCCATGAAATGATCTTACCTCTCCAATGATTTTTGGTGTAGGCCACTCAACAATGGCTTTCACTTTCTTAGGGTCCATGTTCAAACCATCCTCAGATATCACAAAGAACAAATATACTAACTCATCCTTCATGAAAGTACACTTCTTGATATTGATCAACAACTTTTCTTCTCTCAACCTCTATAAAACTTGTCTTAACTGCGACAAATGCTCCTCTTTTGTTCTACAAAAAATCAGAATGTCATCCAAATACACAATATCAAACTTACCCAAGAATTTCTTCAATACCTCATGAAAGTACTCGGTGCATTAGTCAATCCAAAAGGCATCACCAACCATTCATATATTCCTTCATTTGTCTTAAATGTTGTCTTCCACTCATCACCTTCTCTGATCTTGATCTGATGATATCTACTCTTCAAATATATCTTTGTAAAGTATTTTTTCTCCACTCAAACAGTCTATTATGTCATCCATCCTAGGCAAAGGAAACCGATATTTCAATGTGATCATGTTTATTGCTCTTGAATCGGTACACATCCTCCATTCTCCATTCTTCTTAGGTGCTAATACTATTGGTACTGCACAAGGGCTTAGACTCTCCCTGAACAAACCTTTCTTCAATAGCTCATGCACTTGTCTATTTAGTTATTCATTCTTTGTCAGTGTCAACCAATGTGCAACTTTGTTAGGAAAACTAGCTCCAGGAACCAAGTCCATCAATGACTAATACTTCTAACTAGTGGCAATCCATCAATTACATTATCTGAAATGACGTCCTCATATTTTGTTAGCAAATATCTTATCTCTTCTAGGTGTTCTCCTTCCAGTTCCGGTTTCTCAGTCCTCTTAGGAATTAAGGAAAAACAAACATTCTCATGTCTCAGTCCATCCATGAATTTCCTTCCATCTACTAAACAAATTCTGGTATTCATACAAACTTTTTTCTTCAAAGGTTCCTCCAGAGGTAACAAGGTTTGCTTCATCCCATTGGCCACAATAGTGTATGTATTATTTCTCCCATCATGTATTGCCTATCTATCAAACTGCCAAGGTCTTCCCAATAAAAGATGACAAATATCCATAGGCATAATATCACACAAAACTTCATCATGATAATTCCCAATTTTCAATTTTAACAAACACTGTTCACTTACTAATAACTTATGTTCATCCTGAATCCATGCTATCAGATAAGGCTTAGGGTCTTTCAATCTTTCCAATTTCAACTTATTCACCATCTCTTCCGAAACAAGGCTATGTGAACTACCACTATCAATAACAACTTTACAACACTTACCAGATACCTTACATATGGTCTTGAATAGGTTCTTCATCTGCAAGGGTTCTTCATCTCCTCCGATATGACAAAAAGCTCTCCTCATCATCAACATTTCTCCATCTTCTAGTTTATTGTTTGATTTGGTCAGGTTTTCTTTCACTACTATTGTTCTTCTAGTAGCCTTTGTCTTCTTACATTCAAATGCAGTGTCCTTCTCCTCTACACTTAAATAAGGTTCCTCTAAATTTCCTCTTGTCTTGTCTTCCAAAGTTCTCATTCTAGTAACCATTTGGTTCTCTCCTATGGTAGAAATTTCTATCATCCTTCTGGTATGAATTACCTTCTTTGTTCACTTCCTTGTCCTTGTTTTGATCTATATTGGTTCCTCTTCCTCTAGTATATCCTCATCCTCCTTGAAATATTCCTCCGGTAAACCTTCCACCTCTACCTCTCTTTCTCTGCTCATGCCTTTTATTCAATTTATCTTCAACCTTCAAGGCATACTAGTA
Organism: Cryptomeria japonica; assembly: GCF_030272615.1. Taxonomy (NCBI): domain Eukaryota; kingdom Viridiplantae; phylum Streptophyta; class Pinopsida; order Cupressales; family Cupressaceae; genus Cryptomeria; species Cryptomeria japonica. The sequence continues at coordinate 146,973,582 of NC_081406.1, read as the reverse complement.
AGCCTCTTCAACACTCTCTAATATGATCATATTGAGTTCATCTTGTATAGACATCCACAATTTGTTCAAATATCTTGCAATCTATTCAACTTCATCATCAATATATCTAGATCTGATGTTCAACTTGTAAAATGCTTTGGTGTACTCCTTCAGACTAGATTCCTTTTGTCTCGGATTCTATAATTTCTAGATCAAATCCACTTGATAATTCATCGGGATAAACTTTGATTTTAACTTAGCAATCATCCTATCCCATTTCTGAATCTTTTCTTTACCTCTTCTCTATCTATTAACTTGCAAATGCTCCCATCAAAGAAATGCATGACCTTTCAATTGGGTATAGGCATATTTCACCTTCCTCTCTTCTGCAGTGTTTTCAAAATCAAAATACTTCTCCATCTTCGAGATCCAATCCATCAATTCATCCAAATATAACTTCCCATCATATTTTGGTGGGGTAAAATGAGGTTTAGTGTTTGCCCTACTCAAAACCCTTAAAAACCTTTCTTCATCCAGATCAACTGTCGGCGGGTTTACTTGTTCTGCTAGGGCTTCTTCTCCTTCATCTTCACTTAGATCTTCAATATGTCAGCCTCTTCTCTAGTCTGTCTCCATAGCTTCTAATCAGGCTGCTATTCCTTGCAACATCTCCGTCACAGTATGGTATGCATTCCCACTCACTCCATCATTCCTAGTTCCTCTTGGTGCCATATATTCATGCTATTCCTCTGCAACTGTAGGTCAGATCTGATATCCGCCACCCTACAACAAAAATTCAGGACACACAACCTCCAAAATGAAACTTCGCTCTTATACCACTTGAAGTAGTCAACACTGAGGAGGGACCTCAAGGAGATCAGTGCAAACCAATCAACAAGAGTAAACATAATGGAAACACACAAACATGATGGAGGCAATGCAGAATAGATATTTTTTATTACATGAAATTTGATTACATCCAATCGGTAACAATTGGGCTACAACATACCAACACACAAGCCTGGTAGAATAGGTCACACCGAGACCTTGAATCAAAAGACCTATCTTCTAGGAATAGTCTATCTCCGATTGATTCTAATTTATCTTTAATTGATTGCATTTTAAAGCATGATTATAAATATATATATTGATCCAAAGGATCCAATTAGCCTAAAAAGGATCAAAACCCGAAGAACAAGACCTAACGTGCAAAATGAACAAGGTCTGTCTCCGCCAAGAGATTCCTTCGGAAAATCCAAAGGATGAAATATAGAAGGTTAGCCACATGCCAAGAAACATCGAGATCAACATCCAAGACTCTACAAGATTTATAATGGGTTTTGGTAGATCACAAGAATAGCTCTCAGACAACTAGTAACAAAGGAACAACCAGTAACAAGAAAGTATCATGGAAATTGGTAGCAATATCTTGCTAGTAAGTTATCCAAATGAGATGTGGTTTGAAAGAAAGAAAGATGATCAAGTCTTCGAGTAGAATCCAACTCCACAAGATCTGGTGAGCCAAAACAAGGACACAGAAAGGAAAATTGAAACTACAAACAACATAGAAAGGAAATGTTTTTGGTTGATGCAAGATTGTTGTGAACTGGGGATTCTCCTACATCATCATTGATGTCAACATATTCTTCTCAATATTCTAGTGTTGGAGCCAGATTAAATAAGTTCATTTGGCCAATTTGTTGCAATTGAGCTATTGTGGTTTAATGGGTTTAGAGATACTTATCTCTAGTAGATTCAGCTAAAGTTTCTGTGGTTTGCATGATGATTTTATCAAGTTATGAGGTTCGGTATTGTGGTTGTTTTTTAGTTGTTCCTATTACTTAGTATTTTGGTTTCTTTTCTACATTTCTCTGGAATTGCATTATCTTGGTTTGCTGATTTGGTGGAGTGTTTGGGACATTAATATGTGTCCTCAATTCATATGGTTCATGATTTGGAAGTCCGCAAGTAAATCTTTCAGTTTGATAGTCAATTCAAAAAGGTTTTCTTGAGGTTTGGTATACTGATGATGGAGATTCTAGTATGTGGTGATGTTGTAGTTATTTTTGTGGTGATTCACATTGCTTGTGGGTATTTCTATATGGGTTCCTATCCATTTTGATGGTCAACATCAATCATTGTGCATGTTTTTGATGATTTTATTGGTCTGATGGTGTTCTTTGTGTTATGCGACATTCTTAGTGATTGTAGCATGTTGTGGATGTTCGAGGCATAATTATTCGAGGTCTTTCTTGGTTGTGATGTTAATTTGGGTCTAGAGTATTTCTTAGCCAACATGTTTTTGGTCCACATGTATTGTTGTAGCTGTGTGGGATTGTTATTTTGTATTTTTTGTTGAGGGTTGAGATAACCTTGAAATATAGGCTGATGATTTTTATAAATATATGTAATTGTCATGTTGCAGATGTATCTGCTTGGTATCTACATGTCTGAACATTGATTTTTTCTTTCATTAGCAAAGAAGTGTGAAAGAGTATGAAGAAATGGAAATAGAAGAGTTTGAGTATATGTGCCTAACCAAAACTATAACCAGGCATATGGAGATTCTATTTCATCAGCTCATGATCCTTCAAATGTAATTTGGATCTATCTGTAAGGTAGTGAGCCTTCCCCAAGATTGTAGCCCTTCCTATTTTGTGATTTGAGAAATGAGCTCTAAGTGGTGTGCTTAAGTTCATGTGCATTCCCCATTGTAATATTTCACTTACTCCTAATATGGTATTATCTCATTGTGGGTAGGTTCCCACCGTGGTTTTTCCCTTAAACGGGTTTTCCATGTCAAAAATCTTGGTGTTATGTGTGTTATTGATGTGGTGATGGTTTATGTTTACATTGTTAATAATCAGATCTAAATTTAAGTTTGAGCTATGTAGAATTTGTAAGCAAACTGATTCACCCCCCCTTTCAGTTTGTTGCATTGTTGCCAATGTTTGGTATCAGAGCTAGATCCTTCGAAAGAAGCTTGACTGCTTGAGGAGATCTAGGATGGAAACCTTTTCTTTTAAGAAGGATAGTCTGAGATTTGATGGAATGAATCACACTCTTTGAAAGAACCAGATGGAATGTCATTTATGATGCATTAGTGAAGACTATTGGAAGATTAATGAGAATGTGTATAATTCTCCTACAAATGGTCCTACAACTCTAGATGAGATAAATGAAGCTGAATTCAATATTAGAGATAAGGAAGCATTATTGAGTGCTTTTTTTAATTCTAAGATGACTAATGTGATGGATTTGTAGACCTCTCATGAGATATGGAAGAAGGTAGAGACTTTGTATGAAGGTGATATCCATGTGAAAGTTGCTAAGTTGCAGAGCATGAAGGGAAAGTATGAAATGTTGAAGATGGGTGAAGATGAGAACATTACCTCCTTTATACAAAAAGTGAATGAGCTAGTGTTGAACATCAAATGTGTTTGTGAAGTATTGGAAGAATCTGAGATTTTCCTAAGGTACTGAGATCCTTGCCTCCTATTTACAAGCATAAGGTCATTTCTATTGAAGAGATCCAGATGGTGATAGATGTGACTAGAGACATGCTGATTTGTAAGCTTGATTCTTTTGAGTTGAGTGAGTTTGGTGAATCCCATCCTAAATCTAAATGTGCATTCAAAGCTACTATATCCAGAAAGCAAAAATATGATACAAGAGTATCTAGATATGAGAAGGAGATGAGATAACTTGAAGAAGATGAAAGAGAGATTGAAGAGCTTGAAGCCCTAATTGCCAGAAGATTGCCTAAAGGTGCCAATAAGTATGAAGGAAAGTTTCCTCTTAAATTTTTTTCATGCAATAAGATAGGATATTTTTCCTCAAGAGGTTCAAAAATATTTTTTAAGAAGCCATTTAAGCCCTATAAGTCTAAATATTCGAAGAAGTGCTACTTTGTTTCTGATGAAGGTGTGACAGATGATGAGTCTGATAAGGGAAATTCAGGAGATGAGTGGGTGTTTATTGCTATCAAGGAAGATGATTCGATGATTGTTGATTCTACTTGTTGCATTGTTGAATTAAAAGTTGTGGCTGCTAAAGTTGAAGAGAAAGATGAATGGATTATTGACAATGGTTGCTCTCATCATATGATAGGTGATGAGAGTAAGTTTTTCAGTATGGAAAAGTATGATGTTAGTGTAGTAAGATTTGGAGATGAGAAAGATGGTATAATCCATTGCAGAAGTTCTATTTCTCTTGATGGTAAGCATAACACTAATGATGTCTTGTATGTTGACGGTCTAAATCATAATCTTCTGAGTGTTGGACAAATGGTTGATAAGGGATATGGTTTGCAAAAAGAGAGTGGTAAATGTAAGATCTTGAGTATCTCCAGAACTAAAATTGCACCAGGTACAAAGACTAAAGGTAATATCTTTCACTTGAATGCTAGTAGTAAAAGTTGTTTGATTACTTAGGTTGATGAAAGTTGGTTATGGCATAGAAGGATGTGTCATGTAAATTTTGAATGCATGGTTAAGATAAGTTCCACTCAAGATGTAAGAGATATGCCTAATATTTTAAATCCCTCTAACTTGGTATGTAAGGAGTGTCAATTAGGGAAGAAAGAAAGAGTTTATTTCAAAATAAAACAATATACTTCTAATGGGATATTGGATATTGTGCATACAGATTTGTGTGGTCCATCTAGAGTGAGAAGCTTGCAGGGTAATAGGTATTTCATGTTGTTGATTGATGACTATTCAAGGATGATGTGGGTTACTTTCTTAAGGGAGAAGTCTGAAGAATTGGAGAAGTTCAAGATTTTCAAAGCTATGGTTGAGACTGAGACTGGACAGAAGCTAAAATGTTTGAGATCTGACAGAGGTGGTGAATTTACTTCTAGCGAGTTCAATTCTTTCTATGAAGAGAATAGGGTGAAGAGATAGTTATATGCTCTATGGACCCCTTACCAGAATGGTATTGTGGAAAGAAAGGACATGACAATTTAGGAAGCTACTAGAAACATGATGATTGAAGGAAATGTTCTGCATATCTATTGGAGAGAAATTATGAGTATTGTTGTATACACTCTCAACTAGGTGCATATTAAGGGTGATACCAATAGGACTACTTATGAGTTATAGTTTGGTCATGCTCCTACAGTTAGATATTTAAGAGTTTTTGGTAGTAAATTCTATATTAGAAGAGATGAAGATCTAGGGAGGTGTGATGCTACATGTAATGAAGGAATCTTTCTTGGTTATTCTACTAAGAGCAAGGCCTACTAATGTTATAATAAGAGATTGAGAAAGATAGTTGAAATGTTAATGTGAAAGTGGATGAAGGAAATGTGTATCTACCCATATACGCCATATATGATTTAGCTGATTAGGATGTCAGTGAAGATAAAGGAAAGAAAGTGCGGACTCAGAATAAAGTTCAAAGTGCTCTAGAAAAGATCGAGAATGAAGGAGAAGCTAGTGTAGAAGAAAGAACTCAAAAGTGTGAGAACCATGAAAATCCTAAGACTCCTAGGTATGTAAGGTTAAATCATTCAAAGAATCAGATAATAGGTGATAAAAATAGATGTGTGATGACTAGGAGAAGAGTTGCTGAAGAGTATTGCTTGATTTGTAAGATTGAACCTAAGGATGTTGATGAAGCTTGTAAATATGAAAATTGGGTTAAATCAATGGAAGAAGAGTTGAATCAAATTGAAAAGAATAATATATGGATTTTAGTTCCTAGGCCTAAGGACAAGAATGTAATTGGAACTAAGTGGTTGTTTTGGAATAAGTTAGATGAAAAAGTTGAAGTTTTTAGGAATAAAGGACTTGTTTGTTGTTAGGATTCCCAAAGATACTGAGAGGGGGGGGGGGGTTGAATCAATATCTAACCGATATATCAAATTACTTGATTTACAACATGAAAAGCATATTAAAACTAAGTACTGGTAAACTACAAATAATGCAGTAAATAAGAACAATAACAACAACATGAGAAGCACACCATAACATAGTATTTTAACAAGGAAACCTGGTGTGGGAAAAACCTCAGTGGGATTTGTGACCCACAATATTCGCTTGCTGGCCAATAAGGGAATATTACTCTTACAATAGGGGCCTGCACATGCAGGAAGGCCAAGTGCCTAGACCTCACTGCTCAATTACAAAAGAAGTCACATTGACTTACAAAATTGGATTATCCTAATCCAATGTCTTATACTACTTTAGATTAGAATTTTCTATGCCAAATTCAGTACCGGTTTAAGCTCTGCTACAACATAAACCTTTAACCAATAATTTGCATATTAGGTTTGCTATTACTTTTCCATACTTCACATCCTATCTCTTCTACAAAAATGATCTACAATGATCTCATACATATATGAGTCATATTACAATCCACCATGTTGGCTTACAAAATATTTTACAATTAATTACAAAATACATTAATACAAAATTGTTGTCAGTCAGGATGTCAGCATTCTTCCTTTTTGTTGCCGGTGTTCTGTGTGTCGGTGCAGAGTCTGTCAGTATCATATGATTGCAAGGTTTCCATCAATGAAAATACCTTCAATCACCAATAATTTATCATTGGAGTGTGCATTTTCCAACAATCTCCCCATTTGGCATTGATGGCAACACTCATGAGAAAAATTCAAGAATGCATCCGAAAACTGAAGTACAAAAAAAATCTTTGCAAAAAATAGTATGTCCAAAAATGTATGCTCCCCCTGAGCAAATAATCTCTACTTCCTTCTGGCTATTTTTCTCATCATACTACTCCCCCTTTGACATCAATGACAAACGATTTCATTCACTATCAATGGAGTCCTTCCTGGATTCTTGTAACCGGTGGGTTACAATTTGAAAGATATCTGTCAAAATCAAATTTATACCATTACTGAATGTTTTGTTGTCTTTTATTGCCTCTTATGTTCTCTGTACAATACCGGTGAGTATGTGCATTTTCTCTTCCGGTGTCTTCAGCCTGGGAACCAGAGCCTCAGATATTTCTTTTCTCAAAGAAATGAGTTATTCTAGTCTTGGACCAAGTCTGCATTTCAAGTCCTTTGCTTTATCCTTTATCTTTGTTTGTCATTCTCTAACTTCTTGATTTTCTCTTCTAACTCTGCAATCTTCTTTTCTATCTACAAAAATGAATTTGATGATCCTATCAATTTGTCAGCAATATTGTTAATCTTATCTTGTGCTTTGCTGATTTCCTTGTCTAGATCCTTTGTTAGAATGTTTATTTTACAAGTGTCTCTGTATAATTTCTTGAAGTCAATAATTATTTCTCCAAGTTCTGGTAATAGGGTATCCATTTTCTCCTTGTTCTTCTTCACAATTTCCTCAAAGAATTTATCTTTTTCTTTAATCATTCTTTCCTTAAATGTATCCTCATTTATTTGATCAAGAGTCAATATGTTATCGGTGATGAACTTAGAAAATGTGTCTAGTTGACCTAAAGAATCCTTATTATCAACAATGCACTTTGGTGCTATCATTTTAAGAATTGGAATTGTATCATCAATATCCTTATAGGCTTGTGCATTAAATTATGTGATCTTCTTTATTGAATCCAATAAGACCTCTGTTACATTTGTAGGTCTGAATTCTGCCATAGAAGTACCAGATGTTTGTCCAACAGTTCTCAAAATAGCCATTCTACTAGTTGTGGTAATTGCCTTGCTTGATTCGACCTCTGGTAGGTTAGTCTATGTTTGCATTTAAATAAGTAGGGGTTTGGGCTTTTTAGTTTGGGCCGGTGGCACTGTCTCTATCTGAACCTGTGCTTCAACCTGTAACGGTTTCGTTTTCTCTATCTATATCTCAGAAGGTTTTTCTAAGATTTCAACTGTTGGTTTCTCAAATGTAGTCTCAGTTTGTACCTCTAAACTCTCTTTTGCAGTTCTTCAGATGGTTTTTCAGTTGTTTCTACCAGTTTCTCAATGGTATCCTCAGCCGGTTTCTCTGCCTATGTAGGTTTTTCAATGCTTATCTCAACTTCTATAACCGATGACTTAGTAGTCACATCTTTCTCCTTATCTTCAATGGTTTCTCTATCAACCACAACATTTACTTCCTATGTGTCTACATTCACAGTATAATAAATTTCATACTCAGTATTTGTATCCTCTAGTGGAGTCTCCATACTCTTTATGGTCGGTTGACTATCAGTAGTATCTACCGGTGGAGTATCTGAAAGAGGTGGGGGCACATTATCAGTGATTTTAAGGATTCAGGGACCACCTACCTTACCTTTCCCCTTATCTCTGTCCTTTTGATATACTTTAATAGTCTTTGGTCTGAGTAATTCTTCTTGTTTTTCTTTTTCCACAAAGAATATATCCCATGCATCCATTGTTTCCTCAAAGACTTCGTTTACTCGACCTGCCATCAATGCTACATGTCAGTGAGCAGTGGAGAATAATGTCTGGTTTGCTTCACTAATTAGTTTATCTATTTCATTAGTTGAGTTGACTAGATGTACTACAAGTAATGTTTCAATCTTAATTTTCTTGTCCAGCTCAACGATGGCTAACCTTCTAGCTTCAAGTCTCATATACAGATCATTTGGAATTTCATCAACAACTTCCATCAAAAATTTCTTATAAATATCTAAGTGTAAGATTACACTATTCTCTATTCTTTCCTTATCATTTGCAGATAGTGTGTTGTATATTTTGTTGATGTTCTTCAACTTACCATCCTCTGTAATTTCACTAAGAAGTCTGTCTATTGGAGCGATATCTTGTGTTACCTTCTTCTTCTTAGGAGTCATTTTCTTTGCCGGAGGCCTTACTGCTAGTTGTTTTTGTCTGGTTCTTTTTGGTGTAGGAGAGGGTACCGGTGTGGGTTTTCTTTTCCTTTCTACCCTTTTAAGTACTACCGATATATCACTCTCAGAAGAAGTTACAACCGGTGAAAGATGAGTTTCTAGTTGAGGTGCTTCCAACTCACTCTCACTTATACCAGTTTGTCTCAAAACATCTTCCTTGATTGCTTTAGCCTGATGGGTTCCTTTCCTTACGGTTGCTTCAACTTTCTAACCCTTTTCCTTGACTGAATTCCACTTTCCATTGTTTCAATATTTCAAAAAACTTCCTCAGTAGGTTCCTTGGGTGCTTCAAGGAGGGATTTTGCATAAGTTTCAATGATATTGTCATCTGTTTCATAGCCCATTTCAATTACCCAGAGAGTTCTAGGGACAACTACTTCCATCCAAATTTCATCTTTCTTGATTATAAAACAAATTTCCTTTTGATATTTATCCACAATAGCTTGTGACAGTCTTACTCTAGTTTTCATTCGAGCCTTCAATGCTTGAAAAAGTTCATTTAGGTTTTTCTCTCAGTTTTCTCCCATATTGTTCAATAGATCCAACATTTGTTTTCCTACCAGAATGTCAAAACAAAAATCTCTTGCACCAATACCGGGCACTTGTTTTGTTATGTACAACATCAAACAAACAAGAAAATTTCCAAATCTGAATGTTCCTTTCTTATATCTTTTAATCTTTCCCATATTGTCTATCAACTCATCTTTGAGTCATTCACATACATCTATCCTTGCATTATCATTAACCATATCATAGGCACTTTTGTTACGTAGGCTAGAAACTGAGTTCAACATATTTGCATGTGTAGCCTTATAACCTAAGATCATATTGATAAATCTAACATTTATGTATTTTACATTGTTTACCCTTAGAGACCTTTTATCAAATGTTGCACCGGTTAGGTTTATCAATGTGTCATTTGAGACCTTATTTATTTTGTCAGGTCTGTTACTGGTGGAAGGTAACCCTATTATAGCTTTTACCACTTCTTTTGTGATTTTATGAATTGAATCTAACCAAAAAAATTCACCATGTACTCTGCTTAACACAATCCTTATGATATCCTTGGGAAAATCCGAGATACTAAGGATTTCAGTAAAACCTAGGGTTTCCACTATTTTATGTTCCGGCTTGACATTTCCAGACTCATCACAAATCACAGTCCTATACATATTCTTAATCTCGTCATCACCTAATTCCTCAATATGACAATGTATATACATCCTAGGATCTTCAGCATATACTACTCCCTTAGGAATTTGAGAAAATGCACCTATGCTATCATCTTTCTTTGCAATTTCAGGAACTAGTTGGAATACAAGTCTAGGGCGCTTAATAGCCTCAACAACAGTAGGGTTTGCAATAAATTTAGGAGTGGATGAAGATGCCATAGCTATAAATACCTCAATCTGCCTTAAGGATGAATGCTTTGATGGATTGCTTCACTTCTTCACTTAGAATGCCTTCGCTCAGGAATTTTCGCGCTCTTGAAGATTTGAATTCTTGGTGAATGAAAAAGGAGCCAAAACACTTGCTTTATAATGTTATTTTCTCCAACTACCACATTTAATGCTCACTGGTTAAGTCACAACTTAACTCATCTGCTGGTATAGAAGTAATTTCAACTTCTCACCATCAACTGAGGGAATAATAGCATGTTTTTCATTTTGTTTCTAAACCCCCAAAGGATTTTCCTTTAGTTAGATGAAGAGTCTCCTGCCGGTGGAGTGTTACTCTATTCTACCAGTGGAGGAGTATTCCCATCAATAATCTGATCTGACTTTGTGATCCATTGTTTTGAGAATTCTTTCTTTACCTCTTCAACCTTTTCTTTACCTTTCAAACTAGGACCTCTAGTATTTGTCGATGATGCCTTACTTCTACAAAATTTAGTAATATGTCCAATCTTGTTACAGGCATAACAAGTCACATTGTTTTTCTAAATATCTTTCCCATACCCTATGCTGGTATGCATTTTGCATTGATTAGATAAGTGTCCAAATCTTCCACAAACATAAGATCTTACATTCATTCAGTAATTTTCTGAATTATGACCAACTTTGTTGCATTTAGAATATTGATCGGTGGGTGTATTAGTGTTTTGATAATTCTAGATTTACACTGATTTTCTCTATGACCATACTTGTTACAGTTAAAGCATTTGCCATTAAATTTGTAAGCATTAGGTTGTCTTACCGGTTTGCTATGATCATGATTATTTGCAGTACCAGAGCTTTCACCAACTTCAAAGCCAAGGCCATTTGTATCACCATTAGGTTTATGATTCTTCAACATGTCAACAAGTTCTTTTGAACTTTTCTTGAATTTCTCCTTGTGTTGATTTGCAGCAGTCATTCGTTCTCCAAGATTCCTTTCTGTCTCATGAGTTCAGTTCTGTCATTTTGTGTATGCATCAGATCTGTCTTCAACATATCATTTTCATGATTAAGTCTTGTTTTTTCATTTCCAACATCATTTAGTCTTCTAACCAAGTCTTCTTCATCATTCTTTTTGTCTTCGATTTCTTTACAGAACCTCATAGTCATATCTTGCATCTCATTCTTCGTTGTACTGATTTCTTGTCTTAGCTTGTTTACCAAATCATTAAGAGTTTCCTTTTCATTTTCCTCATTCTGCATCTTTTCACAAAGTTCTCTCCTCTTGATCCTTGCAATAGTTAAATTCTCTTGAAGTGCTTGAATAATGTCCTGAGCAGCCTTCAGATCATCTTCAAGTATGATATTCTTCACTTTTAATGCATCATAGTCTGTAAGAGATGTTTCCAATTGCTTTCTCAAGTTTTCCATCTCTACCGGTGACAAGATCTTCCTCAAGCTATTAGGATTTTGAAAATAGAGGACCAAGATCTGATACCAATTGTTAGGATTCCCAAAGATACTGAGAGGGTGGAGGGGGGTGAATCAATATCTAACCGGTATATCAAATTACTTGATTTACAACATGAAAAGCATATTAAAACTAACTACCGGTAAACCAAAAATAATGTAGTAAATAAGAACAATAACAACAACATGAGAAGCACACCATAACACAGTATTTTAACAAGGAAAACCAGTGTGGGAAAAACCTCAGTGGGATTTGTGACCCACAATATTTGCTTACTGGCCAATAAGGGAATATTACTCTTACAATAGGGGCCTGCACATGCAGGAAGGCCAAGTGCCTATACCTCACTGCTCAATTACAAAAGAAGTCACACTAACTTACAAAAATGGATTATCCTAATCCAATATCTTATACTGCTTCAGATTAGCATCTTCTATGCCAGATTCAGTACCGGTTTAAGCTCTGCTACAACATAAACCTTTAACCAGTAATTCGCATATTAGGTCTGTTATTACTTTTCCTTACTTTGCATCCTATCTCTTCTACCAGAATGATCTACAATGATCTCATACATATATGAGTCATATTACAATCCACCATGTTGGCTTACAAAAGATTCTACAATTAATTACAAAATACATTAATACAAAATTGTTGTTGGCCAGGATGTCGATATTCTTCCTTTTCGTTGTCAATGTTCTATGTGTCGGTGTAGAGTCTACTAGTATCATATGATTTCAAGGTTGCCATCAATGATAATATCTTCAATCACCTACAATTTCTCATTAGAGTGTGCATTTTCCAACATTTGTAAGGGTTATTCTTAGATGGAAGGTATTGATTTTGAGGAGACTTTTGCTCCGGTAGCCAGAATTGAAGTTGTTAGATTATTTCTTGCTTATGCTACTTATAAAGATTTCAAAGTGTATCAGATGGATTCCAAGTCAACCTTTCTTAATGGTGAGCTGGAAGAAGAAGTTTGCATTGAGAAACCATATGGTTTTCAGTTGACAGATCAGAAAGATATGGTTTACAGGTTGAAGAAAGCACTATACGGATTGAAGCAATCTCCAAGAGCTTGGTATGCCAGATTAGATTTGATGAAGCTTGAATTCAATAAAGGTACTGCTAATAGTTAATTTTTACTTCAAGATTGATAATGATAACATATTAATTGTTGAAGTTTTTGTTGATGATATTACTTTTGGTGGAAATGATGGTTTGTGCAAGAAGTTTGTTGATGATATGCAAAATGAGTGTGAGATGTCTATGATAGGTGAGATGAAATTCTTTTGGGATTGAAAATAATTTCACTGGATAAAGGTATCTTTATATCTCAATCTAAGTATGTGAAGGAATTGTTGAAGAAGTTTGGTTTAGATGATGCAAAGCCTGTTGGTACACCTATGGTGACGAGATGTAAGTTAACAAAGAATGATGATTCTCTGAAAGAAAATCAGACTAGATATAGATCCATGACTGGTAGTTTGTTGTATTTGACTCAGAGTAGACTAGATATTGTGAATGTTGTGTGTCTTGTTGCTATATTTGAAGCTAATCCTAAGGAATCTCATGTTGTTTATGTAAAGATAATTTTCAGATATTTGAAAGGAATAGTTGATTTTGGTTTGTGGTATCCTAGAGATGATGATTTTACTTTGAGTTTTTTTTCTGATGTTGATTGGGTAGGTGATTTTGATGATAGAAATCATACTAGTGGTGGTGCATTTTTCTTGGGTAAGAGATTGGTGTCATGGATGAGTAAGAAGAATAATACTATATATTGGTCTTTTGTAGGAGTTGAATACATTGTTGCGACTAGCAACTATACTTTGGTATTTTGAATGAAATAGATGTTGAAGGATAACAAAGTTATTTTTGATGAGCCTACTGCTATATACTATGACAATACAAGTGATATGAATATTTCTAAAAATATGGTGTTGCATTCTAAGACCAAGCATATATCAATCAAGTTTCATTACTTGAGAGAGAAGGTGAATGAGAAGGAAGTCAGATTGGAGAATGTATCTACAAAGGAATAGATCGTCAATATCTTTATGAAGCCTTTGCCTAAAGATACATTTGAGTATCTCAAAAAGAAGCTAGGGGTAATTGCCCCTCCTGATGAAAAGTAAGATGCATAGAGTTGCATTAGTCCAGTGGACTTCACAAAGATATCTTGTGATCTAAATTGATGAGTAAGGCTTCTACTCAGGGGGAGTACTCAGTATGTGGTTTAGTTGTTTAGACTTGTTTTTTATCTAAGGGGGAGAAAATCAAGATTTGTGTTTTATGTGCCTTTTGCATTGATGTCAAAGCGGGAGAGAAGCATGTGAAAAACCCTATGGGGGAGATTTTTGTGAGTAATGAGGAGATTGTTGGTTGCTAATTTCTTTCTTTGTATTAATTGTTTTTCACATTCATATGTTGCCATCAATGCCAAATGGGGAGATTGTTGGATATTGTTGAGAAGTTTGTTGGAATGATGTGTTGTCATTGATGTCAACTTATTCTTCTGAGTATTCCAGTGTTGTAATCAGATTAAATAAGTTGGTTTGGCTAGTGTGTTGTAGTTGATCTGTTGTGGTTTAATGGGTTTAGAGATACTTATCTCTAGTTGATTTAGCTAAAGTTTTAGTGGTCTACATGATTATTTGATCAAGTTATGAGGTTCGGTATTGTGGTTTTTTTTTCAATTGTTCATGTTATTTAGTATTTTGGTTCCTGCTCCACATTGCTCTGGAATTGCATTATCTTTATTTGCAGATTTGGCAATGTTTGGGACGTTCATATCTATCCTCAATTCAGACCGTTCGTGATTTGGAAGTTTGCAAGTGAATCTTTCAGTTTGATAGCCAATTCAATGTGTGTTCTTGAGGTTCAGTATATTGATGATGGAGATTCTAGTATATGGTGATGTTGCAGTTGTTTTTATGTTGATTCACGTTGCTTGTGGGTGTTTCTAGATTGGGTCCTATCCATGTTGATGGTCTACATTGATCATTGTGCATGTTATTGATCATTTTCTTGATCCGGTGGTATTCTTCATGTTATGGGACATTCTTGGTGATTGTAGCATGTTTGTGATGTTGGGAATTATTGGAAGTCTTTCTTGGTTACAGTGTTGATTTGGGTCCAAACTATGGCTTATTTGATATTATTTTAGTTTGCATGTATTGTTGTAGTGAGTGAGGTTATTATTTTGTATTTTGTGTTGAGTGTTGAGCCAACCTTGAAATATAGGTTGATTATTTATATAAATATGTAATTGTCATGTTGCAGATGTATCTTCTTGGTATCTATGTGTGCAAACATTGATTTGATCTTTCAGTAGTAGAGGAGAAGTGCGAATGAGTGTGAAGAAGTGGAAAGACCAGAGTTTGAGTATATGTGCTTAACCAGAACTATAACTAGGCATGTGGAGATGCTATTTCATCAGTTCATGATCCTCTGGACGTAATCCGAATCTTTCTATAAGACAGTGAATCTTTCCCAATGTTGTAGATCTTCCTATTTTATGATTTGAGCAATGAGCTCTAGGCAGTGTGCCTGAATGCATGTGCATTCCCCATTATAATATTTCACTTACTCCTAATAGGGTATTATCTCATCGTGGGTAGGTTTCCATCATGTTTTTTCCCTTAATCAGGTTTTCCACGTCAAAAATCTTGGTGTTATGTGTGTTATTGATGTGGTGATGGTTTATGCTTTGATTGCTAATAATTAGATCTGAATTTAAGTTTGAGTTGTGTAGAATTTGTGAACAAATTGATTCACCCCCCTCTGAGTTTGTTTCATTGTTCCAACAATACCTCCCTTCTCCAAGTCATTAGATCTTTCTCTCCTTTATATAGTATAGGGTATATAATTTTTTTAGTACTATATAGGTTTTTGAAAATAGGGTATAGAATATAGGTTTTAGGGTGTAAGGTTGAGGGTATTAACCATATTGATACTCCCCTCTATCTCTACCTCTCCCTATCTCTTTTCTTTCTCATACCTCTCTAGGTCCCTCCCTACATCCCTTTCCCCCTCTCTCCCTCTCCCTCCCCCCCTCCCTCCTCACCCCCATATCTATTTGCCTCCCCCACTCTC
This sequence comes from Cryptomeria japonica, assembly GCF_030272615.1. Lineage (NCBI taxonomy): Eukaryota > Viridiplantae > Streptophyta > Pinopsida > Cupressales > Cupressaceae > Cryptomeria > Cryptomeria japonica. The sequence continues at coordinate 146,957,853 of NC_081406.1, read as the reverse complement.
CCTTATCCTTTATATCTCTCTTTATTGTTTAGTTTTTTACTTCTCCCCATTTATCTCTCCCCCTCTCTATCTTCCCCTCCCTCCTTTGCTCCATATCTATCTCCACCCCCCACTCCTTCTCTCTCTTTGTTCTTTAGTTTGTAACCTCACTAGTAGAGAAATAGAAATAAATGACTAAAAAAACTACTAAAAAATATCCTATAAATGACCAAACTTGGTCATCTGACCAGTGGTAGTTTATTGCTGGTCATTTATAACATGATCAAATTCATGACTAAACCATTTTTTTCATTTATTGGTTGTTTTGATTGATAAATTTTATCATTTATTTGGTCATTGATTTTTTTATTAACTGGTTCATTGATTTATCCTTTAATTTACTCATTTATTTAGTTATTATAATCATTAATTGTTGTCAATTGGTAGTATATTTAGTCACCAATTTTCATCAACTGGTAGGTATATTTAGTCAGTGATTTCTATCAATTGGAACTATATTTAATCACTGATTTCCATCTATTGGTAGTATATTTATTCTTTTAATCATTATTTTACCATCAACTGGTCATATATTTAGTCATATTTATTCACTTATTCTATCAATTAGTAGTATATTTAGTCAATTTAATTATTAATTGACATCAACTACTAGTATGGATAGTCATTTTATTACAACATATTAGAAGATAAAATATTTGGTATTAATTATAAAGATCACACCATACAATAAGTCTATTACATCTGTTAATAGATTGGACTTCCCAAAATTTATTAACAAATACTCATGTTCGCCCAGTAGGAAACCAATGAAAACCAACAGTTGGGTAAATAATGTTAATTTACCCTCTGCATAAGGGTACAACTCCCCATATGATATTCAATGAATTTTGACCAAATTTTATTGTATAATTCACTTTTAACCAAAAAGCAAAGAAAGGCTTTAACATTCACTTGTCAACACAAAATGAAGGCCTCACAACGATTATCAGAATGCATAACAAAACAATAAACTTCAAATAATGATTAACCTATATAAAGTGATCAAAATATTTGAACTCTGATTGATACTCGCTCATGCCTCACAGGACAAGAGGAATCATAATATTCAAATGATTTCAGCTAATTTCATTCATCAGATTGATTCACAAACTTGATATTAGATAAAAATCAGAGAAAGGAATCCAATACATGAACATATAAATATCCCAATAGAGATCTTTTATATATTCAAACTCACAAGTTTCAAAAGTTGTATTAGACATTCCATTCCATTCAAAGATGGAGTATTTCATTGAAATTAACAAGTAAAATAGTCTGCTATGTCAATTTTTACAAAATTTTATGGATCCCGCCAAAACATCCATTACTAATATTTATAGCCACCAAGCTGACCTAATAGCTAAACACAAAGCTTCAAGAAACAACCGTTCGTAACTGAAATTAACTAAAATGGCCAAGAGCCGCAAACAGAGCTATAATTGCAGAATAGGAAACGGTTCTTGATTTGTCTTATTGGTGTGCTGTGCCACGTATATTTCACCACTCCATATGAGCCACTAAAAAGTTGTGAACAACTTGATAATGTGGGATCCCAATGTGCAAGATGCATTGCTTCCAAACCTCTTTATCCATACTCACTTCCATAACTTTAGTTTTGTGCGTTTCCAAGTGATCAGAACAGACAACCAACATAGATTCAATTATGGTAACTCTGGAGAAGTCATCTTTGGTTAAAGATTTTTATTCTTTAACTAGGTTCATCTTTCCTTTGAAATTCTCCACCATATCCATTGTTTGCTCGATGGTTTTTCCGTCTTCCTTGAGAAGTTGTACATCAATGCACTTCAAATCTTTCTGCATTATAGCAATGAGTTCTTTCAATTCTTTCAACAACTTAATGGATTCTTCATGGCCTTGCTTAGTGATTGAATTTCTCCATTCAATATTTTCTTTTGCCACATACAATATCTTGTCATCCAAATCTTTAACCACCTTTTCAGTGAGAAACTTCATGACATCATATTTTTGCACATCTTTCATCTAAATCAACATTGCTGCCCATTTGTTCCTTTCTTTTTCCCACGTTGTCACCTCTGTTTCAAGCTCCTGAGTTACAGTTACAACATCCTCATATACCCTGATTAGATTAGAAATATATCCTGCTCCTTGTTGAATTATGGATTCAAGCCACTCATCGAAGGTTTCCGCCATCATACGATTCCTCTGAACCTTATCCAACAAATTTTGGTTCATTGGCGATTTAGGATCAAAACACAGAGAAATCTGTGATAGGGGTTGCGGACTGGGATGATTTATGGCATTGATGTATTCTTCCATCTATTTAACAACTTGTTTTAGTTCTCACTTGTCCTTCTCATCCTTCCATGTTCTAGATAACATCCTTTAAGTGGAAGACTCTAAATGTTTTGCGTCAGCAACCCTAGAAGCAGTTCCTAAATCAATCTTTTCAATGGAAAAGTCCTTCTCAATAACATTTTCTGGATCTTTGTCTAAAATTGGCTTAGCCATTTCAGCTACCCAATGCCCCATTTTCTCATCCACCTCCAGCATGGCCTCTGCTTTTAGCCTCTTAGAATTAGATGTTTTTTCGAGGCATCTACTCACCATATCTTCTATTGGAACATTGATAGGAACCACCTTTCATTTCTTGTTGATTGAGGCTCCCAACCATCTGGAAACATTTGGAGATTCTTTTGCTGGCGGTGTCCGATACTCTGATGAATCCATGATAGTCAAAGTGGCCACCTGATTGGGATTATCCTCAGGTTGTTCTTTTTGTTTATCTACATCTTGAGTTGCAGGGATTTCTGCTACTGGTTCACCCATAATTACTTGTGCTTCTTCACTATCAAGAATTATGATGGCTTCTTCTCTTGTAGGTTCTTTACTTTTCTTCTTATTTCTGGAATGGGTGACTCAAATTGATGAGGAGCCAAATAGTGATTCCTTGAACCTCTTAGTTTGAACCTTCTCCCTCTTCATATCAGTAGCACCTGTCTTCACCATCAAACTATGTAACCCTCAAAAAAATTGAGCTAAATTACCTTTCGTGTCCTTACTCTTCGCCAGTAGCAACAATAATTTTCTTACCTAAGAAGCATCATATTTAAGGATGGAAAACACTGAAAAGTACCCAAGCATGCTTCGCCCCATCTCATTTATCCATGTAAAACTTCCCATGATTTGATATGGTTTTGGCATGCTCATTAATTAAAAATCAATTCCACACAGTCGACATGCTTTCTCATGATTGCTTTCCATAATTATAGTTTCAAAACATGAAAAACTAGGAATATTATGTTCCCATCGCGCCACCTTTATCTCCTAAACACCATCGGGCTGATTTGAATCAATGCTTTGAACCTTGAACTATTTCAAAAGAAGTTCATTGGTTCAAAGTTCAAAGACAAAAGGTCAACACTTGCAGCAAGGAATAAGGAAACAAAAGAAAATTTCAATGATGTGAAAATGAACCTTGAACCTTGAACCATTCCAAGAGTGGTTCAACGGTTCAAGTTCAAGATGACCACAAGGACTAACGTTAAAGGGACAACCACAATACATAAGACAAAAGACCGATTGAACCTTGAATCTTGAACCAGAAAGGTTCAAAGTTCAAGTTCAATGACTATGCTAATGAAGACTTAGAACTTAATAGACCACATTTCCTTTGAACTAGAATTTTGAACTTTATAAAGGGTTCAACAGACGAGTATGAAACTCAAATTGATGAAGACTTAAGCTTTGCAATACTTAATAAAATAATGACCCCTAATTGATAAGCTATAAGTGGATAAATAAGGGGGTAACAATGGTTCTGACTGGGGACCAGGACTATGAAGGACTAGGAAGGAACTTAGAATCTCTGGTTTCGCATTAAAACAAAGACGAGGGCACAAAACAGACACAACTAAAAACAACAAAGACTTGACACAACAAACCTAACACAACAAAATTGAGTTATGTATAGAAAACGCAGGGAATACCTGCTTACAATTTGTAAAGCTTGAGATCCTGTCCATTATAAGACAGGGGAAGAACAGTACCATCCACATAAGCCAGCTTGAAGGAATTTGGTCCCTTTACTTCATGAATAAAAAATGGACCCTTCCACAATGACTCAAATTTTCCATGTGCTCCCTTTGGCTCCCTTTGTTTGTCCTAGAGTAGGACTTGGTCTCCCTACATAAATTTCCTCGGCCTAGCTTTGCGATCAAACATCTTTTTAACCCGTTGTTGATGCTCTATAATGTGATCGACCAACTTCTCCCTTTCTTCTTCTATTCTGACTAAATACATAATTCTCTTTTCCAATGCATTTTGAGAATATGTATCTTCAATGACTATTTGCAATTTAGAAACTGCCAATTCAAGAGGAAGTGAGAGTTGAGCCCCAACTCCATACACAAGTTCAAAAGGTGACATACCAATTGCTCATTTTGGTGAAGTCCTGTCTACCCACAAAGCTTCATATAGCCTTTTGTGCCAATCTTTAGCATTTTCACTGACCAATTTCTTCATGATATTTATCAGATTTTTGTTACTGGACTCTGCCTGACCATTACCTTGTGGATAATAGTCAGAGGAATGCACCAAAGAAATGCCATGATCATAACAAAACATGGATATTTCAGTGGAGGAAAAATTTGCAGCATTATCAGTCACTATCTTCAATGGTACCCCAAAGCGAACCACAATATTTTCCTTTATGAACTCACATACTACTTCTGAGGTTGTTCTCCTAATAGGTACTACTTCTACCCACTTAGTAAAATAGTCTATGGCCATGAGAATATGTGTATGTCTAGTGCTAGAGGGGGGTGTCAATGGACCAATGAAATCTAATCCCAACTGCTTAAAAGGTTCTTCCACGACTACTGGTCTGAGAGGTAAAGCAGCTAGCTGCGGTTTTCCTGTAAATAATTTACATTTGTCACACTTAGCAACCTAGGTATATGCATCTTTAAACATGCTAGGCCAATAATAGCAGTTCCTTAATATTTTGTAAGTGGTGAATATAGAAGAGAAATGTCCACCGCAAGCATCATCATGAAATGATTTCAACAAGGCCTCACGTTGTGCTTTATCCACACACCTTAAGAAAGTTCTGTCTAAACCTTTCTTATATAATATGTCATCAAAAATAACATACTTAGCTACTTTTACCTTTAAGTTTCTTTTCTCTCTGGGAGACAAATGTGTAGGAAATTCTCCATATGTTAGATAAAAGGATACATTTGTAAACCATTTATCCTGTAGGCTAACAAACAGAGCTAATGGCAAACTTTCTTCTTCTTCTTTATTTTCTGCCATTAGGTGACATAATCCCTATCCATGAACTAACTTTGTCGGCCTGATATCCAAGTCAAATTCTTGAACCTTTGAAACCCAAGTTGCTCTATTATTCATTCCCACTTCTTGTTGAGTCAAGATACTTTTAATAGCAGAATTTGGCACAAAAACAATTGAATGAGAATGCAATATATAATACCTGAAATGCTTAATAGCTTTAACAACTACAAAAGCCTGCTTCTCATTCAGTGAATAGTTTAATTCATGCTTTTTAAGCGGGTACTCATAAATGCAATAGGAAACTCTTCATCGAGTTCATTCTTTTGTAGGAGAATACTAGACATTGTATGTTCTGAGGCCTAGCAGTAAATGATAAAGTTTTTCTTGAAATCAAGACTAATTAATGTTGGAGCATGAGAAATGGCCTTTTTAACCTCTTCAAAAGATTTCTTTGCTTCCTCCTTCCATTTAAAGATCTATTTTTCACTCATCATTCCTACAATATGTTTAGTGATTTCATCAAAATTTGGCACAAATCTCCTGAGAAAGCTTACCTGACCAAAGAACGATTTGACACCACTCCTGTCCGATGGCAAACTTAGCTGTTGGATAGATCTAACATGATTAGGATCAATCTTGATACCATCTTGTGAAACTATATGTCCTAAAAGCTTTCCTTCAGTAACACAGAAAACTGATTTCTTTGGGTTAAGAGAAATACCATGATCTCGGCATCTTTGCAACATAGTTTCTAAATCTTTGAAATGATCTTTCCTTTTCTTAGAAAAGACTATCAAATCATCTAGATACACAAAAATGATCTTACCAATCAAGTGACCAAATGAAAGGTTCATTTCTCTTTGGAAAGTGGCTCCAACGTTTATCAGACCGAAAGGCATGCGATTATAGGCAAAAGTTCCCCATGGTGTTGTAAAGGCTGTTTTGTGTTGATCTTCTTTTGCCACACTTACCCAATTATATCCGGAGAAACCATCAAGCATTGACATCATTTCAGATTCGGCAACAGCTCGGAGAATGTGATCCATCACTGGTAAAGGATAATTGTCTTTCAAGCTAGCTTGATTCAAATTCTGAAAATCAACACAAATTCTTATTTCTCCATTTTTCTTACGAACCAGAACAATATTAGCCACCCATGTGGAATGATGGATTGGATAGATAATCCTTGCCTAAAGCATTTTATCTATTTCTCTGAAAATTGCATTTGCAACTTTGGGGTTATAATTCCTTAGTTTTTGTCTAAAAGGTGCCATTCCTGGTTTAAGGGGAATATGATGTTGAAATTGGCCATTTCTAAAATCTGTTAAATCTTCATAAGACCAGGCAAAAACATCAAGAAACCTTTGCAACAGTTCAACAAACAAATACCTTTCTTTAGGAGTGCAACATTTACTCAAATTGACCATTTTTGGATTATTTTCATCACCAATATAAATTTTCTCATATTCACCTGATGTATAAGCATTTTGGGAATCAGTTCTTTTTACACACTTGTCATTGTGGTCAAATAGGCTCTCTAAGGTTACTAACCCTTTTGGAATTCGATTCCCTTTAAGCTGAACCACTCCCTCTCTGAAGCTTCTCTTCTCATCTGGACAAAACTCATTGCATTATTTTTCAGAACCTTCAAAATAAGATGAAGCAAACATTGCAGCATTTTGTAAGAACTTATCAATATGTTTATCATCTTCAAACACTTGCCAGAAATCTAAATTATCAGGAACATTAGGATGATATATAACTTCAATTTTGTAAACATCGGTACCAAAATCTGGATGTGGAAGTAATAAAGATGCTGATACTGCCAAAGAATCCACGCGGGAATTTTGACTCCTGGGAATAGCTTCTACTGAAAATGCATCAAAATACTCAATTTCATCCTAGACTCTATTTCTATAATGTTTAAGCCTCTCATTTTTCATAGAATAATGGCTACGAACCTGATTTACAATCAATTCTGCATCACCCTTAGCGCACAAATAAGTACCACTCCAACACCAGACCTAGCAGATGCACAACTTCCATTAAATTCCATTATCCACAACTCTGCAGCGTGATCAACCACATCTTCTGATGTACCCTTTTTATCATCAGAGAAAAGCAAATAGTTACCAAATTCACATTCTTGATATGATATTTGTGACTTTGGATCATAAGAAGGAAAAACCGTATATTTGGATTTTGGTTCAGGTATGAGAGTAATGTTTTGTTTACCTACCGGAATCAACGCTTCAGACCGGTCCATTTTAATTCACCACCTAAATCCTTACAAAAGGTTTTGCTTAAAAGCATTCCATAAATTACAGGAATATCAACAACTAATATAGTTAGCTTTACTCTTTTATTCGGATGAATTGCCAGAGCAACTTGAGCATCTTTAATCTGACCAAGCAAGGGCACCTATTTTGAATCCATTGAATAACACTTCCCAAAGGTTTTAGTGAGTGGGAGACCTAATGCTTTGGCAACTACAAAAGGCATTATATTATCCAAGGCTCCTGAGTCAATGATGCAATTATTGAGCTTATATCCATTGATAAATAAAGACACATAAAATGGCTTAGGTTTTGGATCAGATATGTGCGATGATTCAATTGGTTCATCAAAAAATGTCTTAGATGTAGAAGCAACAGACAATTCCACAGTCTTAACTTTCTTGTTATATTGTGAGGATTCAAGATTTATCAATGGTAAACTTGAGGGCTTCAGTTGAGAATTTCCTTCCTACACATACTTAATTAGCTTTTCTAATTCTTTAGAATTTAACTTAAGGTATTCAGCAGGTGAGATTTGAATCCTTGATGATTTACAAAACTCCATGATATCAAAAGAAGTATCAGACTCAAAACACTTGAACATTTGAACTTCTTGAACCTTTGAACCATTCTCATAATTTCAGTTCATGGTTTCTTTACTCTTAGTTAAAGTTTCAGGAGAAGTAGGGGTACTTGTATATTTAAAAGGATGTTGACTACTAGTAAGAATGATACAAGAGGGATCTTCAAGGGTCACCAATATATCACCTCCTCTATCTGAATCTGATTCATATTCAAGGAAATGTATTCCAAAGTCACCAAGCTATCCATGAACTTCTCCTTCTGAACCAAGTTCACTTATGACTTCTCCTGTACTAAGCATCTATGCATGTCATACCATTTCAAGGCATTAACTAACATCATGATCATCCGTTAAATGAAAAACACACATGTTTCCTCTATGTGGTGGTGGTTCAATGGCTAGTCTTTGTTGAACTGGAGGAAGTTGTAGAGTTTTATTCCCAATCCCTGTAGGTTGATTATTAATTCTTCTTGGAACATCTTGATAAGGCTGAGGATAGGAAGTACTAGTCTTAGGTAGCTTCCTTTTGAGAGCAATTACATCATTCATCAGTCTCTGGATTACAGGGTCAGATGAAGTTGTGGAAGTTGACGACTGTGAAGTAGCAGTTTGAATTTCTCTCTTCCACTTACCCGCATTAATTAAATCATCCTCTAACTCTACTGCAAAAGTTTTGATAGTGGCTAAATCTTGCACTCTTTGCCTACAAATAAAGAAACTTATTTCTACAGGCATTGCATTAATAAAGAAACACTTCAAATTATCATCAAAAGGCCTTCAATTAGCTGGAATCTTATGAACAATTTTATCAAATTTTGCCACAAAATCCCTCATTGTTTCAGGAATCTCTTTTTTTAATTGGGCTAACTGGGCTATGAGGGAATGCTCATCTTCTGCCACTTTGAACCTAGCCTCGAACCTAGTTTTCAAATCTTGCCAATTTGTTATTATACCATTCAGTAAATGATAAAACCAATCAGCTGCTCTATCAGTTAATGTCTGTACAAACAACCTTATTGCTACATCTTCATGTTGAATGGCTAAAACCCCACATGCAACATTAAATGCATTTAAATGTTCATCAACTAACATTCTTCCATCACCATTGAACCTGGGTATGTGTTCTCTAGACCCTTTAGGCAAAGAATGCAGGTTAGCACCAAGAGCAAGTGGTCCTACAGCTGGACCCCACAGATTATTCCCAGCCATGGGAAGTACAATATTCAAAGGAGTAGGATTAATTATAGAAGGAAGGGTAACACCATGCAAGGTTAATGCATGACAAACAAAAGTTTGGGGAAAAACATGGGAAGAACTTGGGGGTCTACTTCTTGCTCTTCTTCTGGGTGTAAAGGGAGGGAAAAAGTTCAAATTTTGCAAGTCTTGAAAAACTAGATCAAATATCCCTTCACACCTTTGAGACCTAGCGTACCTTCTTGGCTCCAGTGTGCTCACGATTCACAAGTTCAACCAAACTGGAAATAGATCACTTATATTGCTTGTGGCTATGTAACTAGTCTTATTATTTGACTCCCCAACAGAGTCACCAAAAATTTGTTAGTTAACAGATTGGACTTCCCAAAATTTATTAACAAATACTCATGTTCGCCCAGTAGGAAACCAATGAAAACCAACAGTTGGGTAAATAATGTTAATTTACCCTTTGCATAAGGGTACAACTCCCCATATGATATTCAATGAATTTTGACCAAATTTTATCATATAATTCACTTTTAACCAGAAAGCAAAGAAAGGCTTTAACATTCACTTGTCAACACAAAATGAATGCCTCACAACAATTATCGGAATGCATACAAAAACATTAAACTTCAAATAACGATTAACCTATATAAAGTGATCAGAATATTTGAACTCTGATTGATACTCACTCATGCCTCATAGGACAAGGGGAATCGGAATATTCAAATGCTTTCAGCTAATCTCATTCATCAGATTGATTCACAGACTTGATATTAGATAAAAATCAAAGAAAGGAATCCAATACATGAACATATAAATATCCCAACAGAAATATTTTATATATTCAAACTCATAGGTTTCAAAAGTTGTATCAGACATTCCATTCCATTCAAAGATGGAGTATTTCACTGAAATTAACAAGTAAAATAGTCTACTATCTCAATTTTTACAAAATTTCATGGATCCTGCCAAAACATCCATTACTAATATTTATAGCCACTAGGCTGACCTAATAGCTAAACACAAAGCTTCAAGAAACAACCGTTCATAACTGAAATTAACTAAAATGGCCAAGAGCCGCAAACAGAGCTCTAATTGCAGAACAGGAAATGGTTCTTGATTTGTCTTATTGGTGTGTTGTGCCACATATATTTCGCCACTCCATATGAGCCACTGAAAAGTTGTGAACAACTTGATAATGTGGGAGCCCAATGTGCAAGATGCGTTTCTTCCAAACCTCTTTGTCCATACTCACTTCCATAACATTAGTTTTGTGTGTTTCCAAGTGATTAGAACAGACAACCAACATAGATTGAATTCTGGCAACTCTGGAGAAATCATCTTTGTTTAAAGATTTTGATTCTTTAACTAGGTTCATATTTCCTTTGAAATTCTCCACCATATCCACTATCTACTCGATGGTTTGTCCATCTTCCTTGAGAAGCTGTACATCAATGCACTTCAAATCTTTCTGCATTATAGCAATGAGTTCTTTCAATTCTTTCAATAGCTTAATGGATTCTTTGTGGCCTTGCTTAATGATTGAATTTATCCATTCAATATTTTCTTTTGCCACATACAATATCTTGTCATCCAATATTTAACTGCCTTTTCAGCAAGAAACTTCATGACATCATATTTTTGCACATCTTTCATCTGAATCAACCCTGCTGCCCATTTGTTCCTTTCTTTTTCCCACGCTGTCACCTCTGTTTCAAGCTCTTGAGTTACAGCTACAACATCCTCGTATACCCTGATCAGATTAGCAATATATCCTGCTCCCTGTTGAATTATGGATTCAAGCCACTCATCGAAGGTTTCCACCATCATACGATTCCTTTGAACCTTATCCAACAAATTTTGGTTCATTGGCGATTTAGGATCAAAACACAGAGAAATCTGCGATAGGGGTTGCAGACTGGGATGATGTATGGCATTGATGTATTTTGCCATTTGTTTAACAACTTGTTTCAGTTCCCGCTTGTCCTTCTCATCCTTCCATGTTGTAGATAACATCCTTTTAGTGGAAGACTCTAAATGTTTTGCGTTAGCAGCCCTGGAAGCAGTTCCTAAATCAATCTTTTCAATGGAAAAGTCCTTCTCAGTAGCATTTTCTGGATCTTTATCTGAAATTGGCTTAGCCATTTCAGCTACCCAATGCCCTGTTTTCTCATCCACCTCCAGCATGGCCTCTGCTTTTAGCCATTTAGACTTAGACATCTTTTGGAGGCATCTACTCACCATATCTTCTATTGGAACGCTGATAGGAACCACATTTCGTTTCTTGCTAATTGAGGCTCCCAACCATCTGGAAAAATTTGGAGATTCCTTTGCTGGCAGCGTCTGATACTCTGATAAATCCATGATAGCGAAAGTGGCCACCTGATTGGGATTATCCTTAGGTTGTTCTTTTTGTTTATCTACATCTTGAGTTGTAGGGATATCTACTACTTGTTCACCCATAATTACTTGTGCTTCTTCACTATCAAGAATTATGATGGCTTCTTCTCTTGTAGGTTCTTTACTTTTCTTCTTATTTCTGGAACGGGTGACTCGAACTGATGAGGAGAAAAATAGTGATTCCTTGAACCTCTTAGTTTGAATCTTCTCACTCTTCATATCAGTAGCACCTGTCTTCACCATCAAACTATGTAACCCTCAGAAAAAACTGAGCTAAATTACCTTCCGCATCCTTACTCTTCGCCAGTAGCAACAATAATTTTCTTATCTGAGAAGCATTATATTTAAGGATGGAAAACACCTAAAAGTACCAAAGCATGCTTCACCCTAGCTCATTTATCTGTGTAAAACTTCCCATGATTTGATATAGTTCTGACATGCTCATTAATTAAAAATCAATTCCACACAGTCGACATGCTTTCTCATGATTGCTTTCCATAATTATAGTTTCAAAACACGGAAAACTAGAAATATTTTGTTCCCATCGCACCGCCTTTATCTCCTAAACTCCATCGGGTTGATTTGAATCAATGCTTTGAACCTTGAACTATTTCAAAAGAAGTTCATTGGTTCAAAGTTCAAAGACAAAAGGTCAACACTTGCGGCAAGGAAGAAGGAAACAAAAGAAAATTTCAATGATGTGAAAATGAACCTTGAACCTTGAACCATTCCAAGAGTGGTTCAACGGTTCAAGTTCAAGATGACCACAAGGACTGGTGTTAAAGGGACAGCCGCAATACATAAGACAAAAGATCGATTGAACCTTGAATCTTGAACCGGAAAGGTTCAAAGTTCAAGTTCAACGACTATGCTAATGAAGACTTAGAACTTAATAGACCACATTTCCTTTGTGTAAGGCCTCACCTCGACTCAGTCTGACATTCAGTGGATTTTATATTTAGACTATTATGGATACTTTATTTTGATGCATTTTGAGACTTAGAACTTATATGATTTCAGGATTTGGATAACATTTCTATGGTTTGATGATTTACTTATATGCTTTATGGGATAGAACACTACATGATTGTTAGATAGAATGATATTGCAATGATAGATGTCATTATTTAATTTGCAGGACTTTACTATGATAATAGAACTATAATGTATGGTTAAGTTTGTGTGAATTGGGATGAAATTGTTTATGAGAATTTTTCTTGATAAAAGTTGTATTTAATCTGTGCAGATGAAAATTTTATGCAAGTGATGATGTGTATTGTTATATTATTGAATTATATTATATATGGATATTTGGAAGTACTAATGTGTTAATTGAGATGCGCAGAAAATTTACCCTGTGACCATGGAAAATTACGGAGAACCAAACCTAGACTTATGTATGTTCGTAAGCTAGGGGTTGTCTATTTGGAGAGACAACACCTCGTTTGTGTTGTATTTTATTCGTAATAGTATATGCTGCATGAGTGTTAAGTGTTATTTAAATTTAATGTGTAAAAAAACCACAAGAGACAATTTCATGTTTTAATTTGTAAAAGTGTTTTATTTGTGTCACTTGACACATGTGTGGATTTAAATTTAAATGTTTTATTTGTGTCTCTTGGTGGGAAAGTGTTTAACTATAGTTTTTCTTAAATAATATAATGTGTTGTCATAAATACTTTGGGAATATAATCTTGGAGTGGTCAACGTATGTTTGACCCGAAAATAAACTTCAGAGGGGTTTAAAATGGGTTAAATGAACACCTAGGGGTAGTTTAATAGGGTTTCCTAAAGCCCATAAGGTATACCTAGGGGTTAGGGGTAATTTTAGGCAAGTTTCTACTTTTTGATGATCTTTTTGATGCTTTAAAAATTGGCTTTTTTGAGTTGTGCGAAAATTGAAAATTAGAAGTTTAAATCTAATTGAGATTTTTTCCTTTTGGAATGAGAGTCTTTTTGCATTCTGCTTTTCTTTCTTTTTTTTTTTTTTTGTTTTTAGAAACTTGTGGGAACTCAGAGAATGAGCTTCTTAAGCAAGATTTTTGAGAATTGGAGGGTAATCACCCACTTTCCATTTTTGGAGACAAAGAAAATTTTGAATAGCATAGAAAAGATTTGGATAAAAAAATTGGCTAAGGGTAGTAGAAGAAGATTCGTGGATTGGGCAGCTCTTCCTCAAATATCATCATACCTTTGGGCAGATTAAGGTTGGTTTCATTATTCATTATAATGTCTTCTTTCTTGCATATGTCTGGAAGTATGTTGGTGTAAGAAATCTGTGTTCTTGAATGTTTTTTTTTAGAAATTCATTTGGTATTTTTGCATTATGATTTGTTTGTGTTTTGGGAGTTTTCTCAAGACCTCTTACTCTTAGGAGAGAAGAGGATCTTGTGGGTGGTAGTAGTGACAACCCTCGAGTGAGAGACTCTCTTTTGAGAGCGATCACAAGGGATCTTTGTGTGACCCTTGCTGCATGGCTTGTTTGTGCAGTGGGGGTCATAAGGAGGGATATAAGGCTAGAATGCCTTTGGGGGGCATAAGGAATATGGGGTTGAGATTTTTGATGTATTTATTGTGCCATGAGGTGGCTACTTGTTTTTCCATACTTGCAGTTCTCCTCAGGGTATTGGTCCATTACCACCCTTGAAAAGTTCATCACCAAAGTGTGGTGCTGTGAAGCCAAGTTGGGAGTGTGTCTGAAAATCTGTATGTATTTTGCCTTCTATGTATTTGCCTGTTTGTTACCCATCTAGGAATTGGTTCTCCGAGCTCGGGGGTGGCTACTAGTTAGCCTAGGCTGGGAGGTGAGCACTCTGTGGTCATATTGTGTTTTATTATGCAGGAAAAGTCAGAAGAGAATAGGAACAGTGAAAAGATGCAAAAGATTATTGTTGCAGATACTTAAATCCATTTGTAGTTATTTGTTTAAATTTGTTAGTAGAAAAATACCTCGTTCGTTGAATGAGAGGCAAGTTGTAATTTTGAGATAGGGCATGTGATTTAATATTGTAGTTAAATAAAGAAACATCTTGTAATATTTGCAGAATATTGAAAGAGTTGTAAAAAGACAAATATGTTTCTATTTCTATTTTGAAAAGTAAAGGGATTTCTTGATTTGCATGCAAAAGCTTCTTTTGTAATATAAAAAAAATAAAATATCAGTTTTATTTAAATCTGAGATCTTCTTTTTAGCTGAGAATCTATCTCCATTTTAATTGCAGAAAATCATGATTTGTATTCTTGTTAACATGTAAATAAATTAGTTGTTCTATTGGTTGAGTAATCAATGAATATATTTATTTTAGAAAAGCATATTGTATTTCTAATTAGTATTTTCTAAGTTCAGAAGAAGAAAATAAAACATAAAGATTTCCGATGTGATAGGAAAAATAGCTTAGCAATAGATTTACTTCATTCTTTGTATCAGCAATTAAAATAAATAAATAAAAAAGAGCCTAAGCTTATAAATACCAATTATATATCTATATATCAATATATATATATATATGTGTGTGTGTGTGTGTGTTTGTGTAATTTGATTTAACATAATGTTTTTATTTCCTTTGTTATTTTGTTTAAAAAAAATCTGCATGTAAATCTTATTGAGAAAAAAAATATATATATATATTTTCACACTTATAAATTTATATATAAATATTTATATAAATATATATATATATATAATATATAAAAAAAATATATATATAAAATAAAATAAAACTTTTATTTTACCTTCTAAAAAAAAAAGAGGGTTTTTGGTTTGCACGCGGACCCCACTGTGTGTGCACACAGTGTGTGCCGCGCGGCTTCCACTGTGCGAACACACAGTGTGGCCATATCGGCTCCCACTATGTGGACACACAGTGTCAGCCACGACCGCCACTATGTGGACACACAGTGGTGTGAGCCGCCAGCGGCTCCCACTGTGTGTCCACACAGTGGCGCCGCGCAGCCATTGTGTGTACACACAGTGGTGCCGCGCAGCCACTGTGTGTACACACAGTGGCGCCCTCGGCCCCGTCGCTCCTTTATAAAAACAAAACCTGCATCAAAAAAAAAATCGTGGCCGCCGCCTTGGGGTTTCGACCTTGTGGAAATTAAATGGTAATCAAGAAAAAAAAGATTAAACCCTAGCCCGGGTAGGGCTAGGGTAAATGAAATAAAAATAATATGTTAGTTTAGAGTCATTTAATATATATATATAAAAATAAATCCCTAATTAGGGTTGGAAGGCATATTGACTATTATTTTGGAAAGATATTTTAAAGGATTAATATATATATATATATATATATATATATATGTTTTTATACATATATATATATATATATACATATATATATATATATATACATATACACACACACACACACACACACACACACACACACACACACACACACACACACACACATACACACATATATATATACAGGTTATATTTTTGGAGTAAGTATTTAAATGGAGTTTTAAATATTTAAATACGTCCATATGATTACTAATAGGAAGTAAAAGAAAGAGAAATATATACACTTAATAATAAAGTCTAGTTTTTTTTTTAAAAAAAAATTTAGTGTGGTAAATACTTATGCCCTAGTTAATTTAATTAGAGCATTAAATTTTGAAATGGATATTAAAGGAAGTAATTCAAGCGCCTTCCACTTGAAGTTAGATGGGATAATTGTTATTTGGTTTCCAAGAGGCGAGTAATAGTTTCTCGTAAATAACCTTGCCCGTGTTAATTAAGTTATCTAAATAAAATGACACTTTAAACGATTTTTAAGTTATTGATAAAATAAAAGGGATTTTAGATTATAAGGCCTTATAGGAGATTAAATTTATCTTCACCTTCTTTAGTTAATGAGTTTGACTTAATTAATTATGGACTAGGTAATTAATTTAGTGAACTCCGTTAATTAATTAGTATGTTTAAAAAAAAAAATCATTCCGTTTTTTGCCCTAAAATTTGGGCATGACATTTTGGTATCAGAGCAAGGTTTCCACACTAGGAACCTTACTCCACTTAAGTTTTGCCTTAGAATATTTAAAATTATTTTGTTAAATTGATTTTATCAGACTTTTGAATTTAATTGAATTAAATACTATTCTAAAATTAATTAATTAATTAATTGTTTTACCTTATTTTCCTCTTAGGATTCCTCCGACGACGCGACAAGCTCGCAAGCACGGATGGGGTCCTAGACGTGTGCGCATAGCACGTGAAGAGGTAGAGAGGGAGGCATCAGTTCCAGAGGAGAACCCAGGAGCACCTCCCGAACAGCCAAATGAACCCAACCAAGACCTCTTAGGAGCCATTCAAAATCTTATTGGCATGGTTCAGGAAAGGATCCTAGTAGAGAACCCTCAGGTTAGGAGTCATGACTCTGGGAGCCATAGATCTATTGATAGAGAATGAAGCAGGAGCCCAGCTCTGATTCCTATAGAGAGTCAGGGTGGTAATGAGCCAGAGTCTGTGCATATGCCAGGACCACCTCCAACAGTGGAACCAGTTTATTTTGAGAGAGCTCGTTGAGATCCTGGGGATCTCATTAGGGAGGTCATGAGCCTCCAACCACCATCTTTCGGAGGGGCTATAGATGGAGTAGAGGCCGAGGCATGGCTTCTGAGTCTTGAGAGGTTCTTTGCATTGCATTCTTATGAGAGCAACTTGAAAGCACGTGTTGCAGTCCATCTTCTGAGAGGGACAACCTCCACTTGGTGGAGACAAAAAGAGTACAAATGTGGATTAGTTCCTGATACTCTCACTTGGGAGATATTCATAGAGAGGTTTTGTGAGAGGTACCTATCAGAACACTTCAGGCAGCGTCGTATAGATGAATTTCATGATCTCCAACAAAAAGGCTTGTCAGTAACCCAGTATGAGAGTAAATTCTTTGAGTTGTTGCCTTATGTAGATTATCTTAAGGATGAGAAACTTCTTGTAAACTGCTTCATCAAGGGATTAAATGCCGGTATAGCCGGGCCTGTTAGGATGTCCGCTCCAGAGAGCCTTCGGGTTGTTGTACAGAAGGCACTGATTGCCGAGGAAATATAGGTCAGACCACAGGACAATAGGGATCGGTTTCAGAACCAAAATCCCGCACCTCAGACTTATGGATTCCAGAAACCACATTGGAAAGGAAACAACCAAAATTCTCAGGGGTTCTCCAACCCCCCTCCTCCACAACAGACACCACAGAACTAGAGGCAGAAGCCTCCACAGTATCAGCAGGGCTCCAAGCCCAAGCAGTGGCAGACTCAGGGATAGAAACGTGATCAGAGAGCACAGGGGTAGTACATACAGCCGGCAGGGACTCAACAGTCCTCTAGGGGTGGGTACAGCGGATCCAGTAGGACAGGAGGTCAGGCATTCTCTAGGCCTCAGGGTGCCTAGTTTCAGGCACGGGGTGCTTGCTTTACATGTGGAGCCATGGGGCATATGGCGAGGGATTGCCCTTAGGGACAGGTGGCAGGGAGTCAACGGATGGCCGCTTCAGAGCCGATAGTTGGTGATATGGGTAGGTCCCATAAAGTAATCACAGCGGTTGACAACCACCAGGCTGAGCATCAAGCCACGGTTATCGAATCTTTAGGTATAATCAAAGGTAACAATGTATCTATTTTGTTTGATTCAGGAGCTATTGACTCCTTTATTTCTCCATCTTTTGTGGAGCATTGCGGGCTAGTGGCAACTAGACAAGGTGTCAGTTGGGAAGTGGAATTAGCTTTAGGGGCTAGAGTGTCAGTGGAATCAGAGGTTAGGGCATGTCAGCTATAGATTGGCAAGACCACCACTTTAGTAGACCTTAGAGTGACTCCACTTGGATCTTATGGACTCGTACTTGGCATGGATTGGCTTTATGCCCATAGAGCTAAGATGGATTGCCACCTGAAAAAGATCGAGTGTGAGGATGATCATGGTTCGCCCATAGTATTACCGGGATTCAGAGGCCCGTGTCTCTTCGCATGATCTTTGCAATGCAGCTTAAGCAGAGCATGCGGAAGGGATGTTAGCTTTTTGCTATCACTATCAGTGACAGAGGAGAAGAGGAGGAAAAAGAAACATCGCTCGATGACCATCCTATCCTTAAGGGATATTCAGATGTATTTCCTTCAGAGTTACCGGGAATGCCTCCCCATAGAGAGATTGATTTTCATATAGACCTAGTACTAGGAGCCGAGCTAGTTTCTAGAGCACCTTATAGGATGACCACAAATGGGCTAAGTGAACTTAAAATATAGCTTGAGGAACTCCTTGAGAAGGGTCATATTCGTCCTAGCGTATCCCCTTGGGGTGCACCAATCATCTTCGTTAAGAAGAAGGATGGATCTCTCTGATTGTGTATGGATTATCGACAGCTAAATAAAGTAACCATCAAGAACCGATATCCTTTGCCCAGAATTGATGATTTATTTAACCAACTTCAGGGTGCCAAAGTCTTTTCCAAAATAGATCTGAAGTCAGGATACCATCAGTTGAGAATAGTGGAAAGTGATATCCACAAGACCGCATTTCGCACTAGATATGGTCACTATGAGTTTACCGTAGTTCCATTCGGACTTACGAATGCCCTAGCAGTCTTTATGAGCCTCATGAATGGGGTATTCCATACCTTTCTGGACCGTTTTGTTATTGTGTTCCTCGATGATATATTGATATATTCTCAGAATGAGAAGGAGCATGAGGAGCACCTGAAACAGGTATTGCAGTGTTTGCGGGATAATCAGTTGTTTGGCAGCCTATCGAAGTGTGCTTTCTTTCGATCTGAGGTTAAGTACCTTGGGCATGTTATTTCCGGTGATGGGATCTTAGTTGACCCATCAAAGATTAGGGCTATTATGGATTGGCCAGTGCCTACCAGTGTGACAGAGGTCAGGAGTTTCATGGGCTTAGCAGGGTATTACCGATGTTTTGTCGAGGGTTTCTCCAGAGTCGCACACCCTATTACTTCTCTTCAGCGTAAAGAGAAGAAATTTGAGTGGACAGAGAAGTGCAAGAAGGCCTTTCAGGAACTCAAGAAGGCACTTACTAGCGCTCCTATCCTTGTTGTACCAGATCCTATAGCTGACTTCATGGTTTGTACAAATGCTTCACTAGAGGGTTTAGGGGTAGTTCTTATGCAGGGTGGTAGGGCCATAGCTTTCGAGTCTAGGAAACTTAAGACTCATGAACTTAACTATCCCACTCATGACCTTGAGCTCGCAGCAGTAGTGCATGCACTTGTGAGGTGGAGACACTTCCTTTTAGGTCATCACTTCAAGTTGCATTCAGATCATCAGAGTCTTCAGTACATCTTCACTCAGCCGAACCTTAATGCACGTTAGAGGAGATGGATGGAGTTCTTGTGCGAATATGATTTTGACATTCACTACATCAAGGGAAAGGAAAATGTTGTTGCAGATGCCCTGAGTAGGAGAGGTCATGAGGTTTACACCATATCCATGGGCACGGACTTGAGGGACCATATACTACAGCACTTTCCAGAGGATGGATGGTATGCAGAGGTTTGTCAGGTAATACGATCTCAGGTTACTCTAGAAGGGAAATATGTGGATTATTCTTTGGAGTCCGATGGACTGTTACGCCACAGAGGGCACATTTATGTACCTTCCTCTGGAGGGTTGCGAGAGTTCATTGTCACAGAGGCTCATAGAGCTCCTTATGCAGCGCATCCCGAGGTTAAAAAGTTGCATGCTGACTTGAGGCAGTTGTATCATTGGCCGGGAATGCGGCAGCTCATTGCTGAGATAGTAGCTCGATGCCTCGAGTGTCAGAGAGTAAAGGCGGAGCACCGCCATCCCGGTGGGTTGCTCCAGTCTCATGCTATACCAGAGTGGAAGTGGGATACTATATCCATGGATTTCATCATTGGTCTTCCTATGTCTTCTCGTCGCCATGATGCTATCTTGGTGACAGTTGACAAGTTGACCAAAGTAGCTCACTTTTCACCAGTTCGTACTACATTCACAGCTCTAGCAGTAGCATAGGTGTTCTTGCGAGACATTGTTAGACTTCATGGCGTGCCCCACAAGATTATTTCTGATAGGGACTCTCTTTTCACTTCTTCCTTTTGGAAGTCATTACAGGTAGCTATGGGCACTAAGCTCAATTTCAGTACAGCCTATCACCCGGAGACAGATGGTCAGACAGAGAGGGTCAATCAGGTGTTAGAGGATATGCTCGCATGTACATCATGGATCATCAGACCTGGTGGGAGGAGTATCTTCCCTTAGTGGAGTTTGCCTATAACAATGGGCATCACACTTCTTTGAGGATGCCACCCTATAAGGCTTTATAGGGCAGGCCTTGCAGGACGCCCTTGAGTTGGGATCGCATAGAGGATAGAGTTGTTATTGGTCCTGAGATAGTTCGGGATATGGAATAGCAGGTGGATTTGATTAGGCAGCGTCTCAGAGAGGCTCAGGATAGACAAAAGAAATATGCTAATGCAAAGAGGATAGATCATAGCTACTTGGTTGGAGATAGAGTTTTCTTGAGAGTGTGACCGCATAAGAGTCCAATCCGTTACGGAAAGGGTTCTAAGCTCGCACCTCGCTTTGTAGGACCTTTTGAGATTCTTGAGAGGATAGGCCCAGTTGCCTACCGTTTAGCTTTGCCACCTAGCTTGTCACGCATCCACGATGTGTTTCATGTATCAGTTTTGAGAAAATATATCTATGATGAGTCTCACATTTTAGATTGGGATGCCTTGCAGGTGGAGTCGAATGGGCAGCTAGCTTTGGAGGCCATTCACATTTTGGCACACTGGACGTTGTCCATTCGAGGTCGAGAGCTGGACCAGGTTAGGGTCCAGTGGGATTCTTATGATGAGGTTACGGCTTCATGGGAGGATGCAGCACGTATGACATCAGAGTACCCCCACCTCTTTGATGAACTCCAGGAGGAAGTTCATGCCTAGAGGGGGACGATGTAAGGCCTCACCTCGACTCAGTCTGACATTCAGTAGATTTTATATTTAGACTATTATGGATACTTTATTTTGATGCATTTTGAGACTTAGAACTTATATGATTTCAGGATTTGGATAACATTTCTATGGTTTGATGATTTACTTATATGCTTTATGGGATAGAACACTACATGATTGTTAGATAGAATGATATTGCAATGATAGATGTCGTTATTTAATTTGCAGGACTTTACTATGATAATAGAACTATGATGTATGGTTAAGCTTGCGTGAATTGGGATGAAATTGTTTATGAGAATTTTGCTTGATAAAAGTTGTATTTAATCTGTGCAGATGAAAATTTTATGCAAGTGATGATGTGTATTGTTATATTATTGAATTATATTATATATGGATATTTGGAAGTACTAATGTGTTAATTGAGATGCGCAGAAAATTTACCCTGTGACCATGGAAAATTACGAAGAACCAAACCTAGACTTATGTATGTTCGTAAGCCAGGGGTTGTCTATTTGGAGAGACAACACCCCGTTTGTGTTGTATTTTATTCGTAACAGTATATGCTGCATGAGTGTTAAGTGTTATTTAAATTTAATGTGTAAAAAAACCACAAGAGACAATTTCATGTTTTAATCTGTAAAAGTGTTTTATTTGTGTCACTTGACACGTGTGGATTTAAATTTAAATGTTTTATTTGTGTCTCTTGGTGGGAAAGTGTTTAACTATAGTTTTTCTTAAATAATATAATGTGTTGTCATAAATACTTTGGGAATATAATCTTGGAGTGGTCAACATATGTTTGACCCGAAAATAAACTTCAGAGGGGTTTAAAATGGGTTAAATGAACACCTAGGGGTAGTTTAATAGGGTTTCCTAAAGCCCATAAGGTATACCTAGGGGTTAGGGGTAATTTTAGGCAAGTTTCTACTTTTTGATGATCTTTTTAATGCTTTAAAAATTGGCTTTTTTGAGTTGTGCGAAAATTGAAAATTAGAAGTTTAAATCTAATTGAGATTTTTTCCTTTTGGAATGAGAGTCTTTTTGCATTCTGCTTTTCTTTCTTTTTTTTTTTTTTGGTTTTTAGAAACTTGTGAGAACTCAGAGAATGAGCTTCTTAAGCAAGATTTTTGGGAATTGGAGGGTAATCACCCACTCTCCATTTTTGGAGACAAAGAAAATTTTGAATAGCATAGAAAAGATTTGGATAAAAAAATTGGCTAAGGGTAGTAGAAGAAGATTCATGGATTGGGTAGCTCTTCCTCAAATATCATCATACCTTTGGGCAGATTAAGGTTGGTTTCATTATTCATTATAATGTCTTCTTTCTTGCATATGTCTGGAAGTATGTTGGTGTAAGAAATCTGTGTTCTTGAATGTTTTTTTTTAGTAATTCATTTGGTATTTTTGCATTATGATTTATTTGTGTTTTGGGAGTTTTCTCAAGACCTCTTACTCTTGGGAGAGAAGAGGATCTTGTGGGTGGTAGCAGTGACAACCCTCGAGTGAGAGACTCTCTTTTGAGAGCGATCACAAGGGATCTTTGTGTGACCCTTGCTGCATGGCTTGTTTGTGCAATGGGGGTCATAAGGAGGGATATAAGGCTAGAATGCCTTTGGGGGGCATAAGGAATATGGGGTTGAGATTCTTGATGTATTTATTGTGCCATGAGGTGTCTACTTGTTTTTCCATACTTGCAGTTCTCCTCAGGGTATTGGTCCACTATTACCCTTGAAAAGTTCATCACCAAAGTGTGGTGCTGTGAAGCCAAGTTGGGAGTGTGTTTGAAAATCTATATGTATTTTGCCTTCTATGTGTTTGCCTGTTTGTTACCCATCTAGGAATTGGTTCTCCGAGCTTGGGGGTGGCTACCAGTTAGCCTAGGCTGGGAGGTGAGCACTCCGTGGTCATATTGTGTTTTATTATGCAGGAAAAGTCAGGAGAAGAGAATAGGAACAGTGAAAAGATGCAGAAGATTATTGTTGCAGATACTTAAATCCATTTGTAGTTATTTGATTAAATTTGTTAGTAGAAAAATACCTCGTTCGTTGAATGAGAGGCAAGTTGTAATTTTGAGATAGGGCATGTGATTTAATATTGTAGTTAAATAAAGAAACATCTTGTAATATTTGCAGAATATTGAAAGAGTTGTAAAAAGCCAGATATGTTTCTATTTCTATTTTGAAAAGTAAAAGGATTGCTTGATTTGCATGCAAAAGCTTCTTTTGTAATATATAAAAAAAAAAATATCAGTTTTATTTAAATCTGAGATCTTCTTTTTAGCCGAGAATCTATCTCCATTTTAATTGCAGAAAATCATGATTTGTATTGCTGTTAACATGTAAATAAATTAGTTATTCTATTGGTTGAGTAATCAATGAATGTATTATTTTAGAAAAGCATATTGTATTTCTAATTAGTATTTTCTAAGTTCAGAAGAAGAAAATAAAACATAAAGATTTCCGATGTGATAGGAAAAATAGCTTAGCAATAGATTTACTTCATTCTTTGTATCAGTAATTAAAATAAATTAAAAAGAAAGAGCCTAAGCTTATAAATACCAATTATATATCTATATATATATATGTATGTGTGTGTGTGTGTGTGTGTGTGTGTGTGATTTGATTTAACATAATTTTTTTTTTCCTTTGTTATTTTGTTTTAAAAAAAACTGCATGTAAATCTTATTGAGAAAAAATATATATATATATATTTTCACACTTATAAATTTATATATAAATATTTATATAAATATATAAATATATATATATATATATATATAAAATATATAAAAAATATATATATATAAAATAAAATAAAACTTTTATTTTACCTTCTAAGAAAAAAAAGAGGGTTTTTGGTTTGCACGCGGACCCCACTATGTGTGCACACAGTGTGGGCCGCGCGGCTTCCACTGTGCGAACACACAGTGTGGCCGCTTTGGCTCCCACTGTGTGGACACACAGTATTGGCCACGGCCGCCACTGTGTGGACACATAGTGGTGCTGCGCAGCCATTGTGTGTACACACAGTGGCACCCTCGGCCCTGTCGCCCCTTTATAAAAACAAAACCTGCATCAAAAAAAAAATCGTGGCCGCCACCTTGGGGTTTCGACCCTGTGGAAATTAAATGGTAATCAAGAAAAAAAAGATTAAACCCTAGCCCGGGTAGGGCTAGGGTAAATGAAATAAAAATAATATGTTAGTTTAGAATCATTTAATATATATATATATATATAAAAATAAATCCCTAATTAGGGTTGGAAGGCATATTGACTATTATTTTGGAAAGATATTTTAAAGGATTAATATATATATATATATATATATATATATGTTTATATATATATATATATATATATATATATATATGTTTATATATATATATATATATATATATATATACAGGTTATATTTTTGGAGTAAGTATTTAAATAGAGTTTTAAATATTTAAATACTTCCGTATGATTACTAATAGGAAGTAAAAGAAAGAGAAATATATACACTTAATAATAAAGTCTAGTTTTTTTTAAAAAAAAAATATTTAGTGTGGTAAATACTTACTTATGCCCTAGTTAATTTAATTAGAGCATTACATTTTGAAATGGATATTAAAGGAAGTAATTCAAGCGCCTTCCACTTGAAGTTAGATGGGATAATTGTTATTTGGTTTCCAAGAGGTGAGTAATAGTTTCTCGTAAATAACCTTTCCCGTGTTAATTAAGTTATCTAAATAAAATGACACTTTAAACGATTTTTAAGTTATTGATAAAATAAAAGGGATTTTAGATTATAAGGCCTTATAGGAGATTAAATTTATCTTCACCTTCTTTAGTTAATGAGTTTGACTTAATTAATTATGGACTAGGTAATTAATTTAGTGAACTTCGTTAATTAATTAGTATGTTTAAAAAAAAAAACATTCCGTTTTTTGCCCTAAAATTTGGGCATGACACTTTGAACCAGAATTTTGAACTTTATAAAGGGTTCAACAGACGAATACGAAACTCAAATTGATGAAGACTTAAGCTTTGCAATACTTAATAAAATAATAACCCCTAATTGATAAGCTATAAGCGGATAAATAAGGGGGTATCAATTCTACAATACATAACCAAAAACAATCTCACAAAAGATAAAAGATTAATTCAACATTAGGATAAAAAAAATAGAATTTGCAATAAAAATATATAATGCAATTTTGATCAATTGAATGTGCACACACACACACACACACACACACAATCAAAGATGTCAAATTCTAAGAGTTTCCAACTCTTGCAAATACACCATGTGATAAAGATAGAGAAATAAACATATTGTTAAAGATAAAGATCCCTGAACAACACATTCAAACCACTGTATAAAGTAGTAGGCCAAGTTGTCTAACTGCTAGTACATGATAAACATCAACTATTTCATTTTTTGTAAATATTTTAGTGGCCATCATGTGAAGGTTCCTTCTTTCTCTTTTAGATGGACAACTCCATCTATTTTGTCTTCATAAGCAAGGGGTATATGTTACTTGTAACCTTTAAAATATTTACATTTGTATCTTTTGTTTCTTTCAAGGTTGATTCCATGTACAATACATAGTGAGTGAATCTGGCCAATGCCCACAATAACACCAAAAATGGATCCAACACCATAACTTTATCTCCTTCTTGGATTTTATTAGCAAGTTTCTGCAAAAACAAAAAAACTACATATCATGTTGAGATATATAACATTCAATAACACATAGATAAGCATTTGATAAATATTTATAAGAAACTAAAAAATGACAAATCAATTTTTGTATGTTCTTTTTTTAATTATGTTGATTAACAAAGAAGCAACTTTATTCTCTTGGGTCGAATTTGTCAAAAAGGATGCCAAAACTTGGCTAGAATTGTTGTTGTTGCTAACTGAAAGCTAATTGCAGTAGGACTCTACCTAATCCATATGCCACCCATATAGGCCTCAAACAGAAAAGATCCATTAATGGAAGCCACAAAGAGTACCTACAACAACAAATGTCAGTCATTTCAAGATTTAGGGCAAACATTTTCTGATTTATGAAAAGAGAAGATAATAGTCATAACCAATAGGAGAAAGATGTAAGAACTCATAACAATGAACAATGAGTACCAAGGATGAACAATAAAGATCATTCATGGCCATTAAGTCTTAAGTCCAAGAAAATTGAAATGGCATTCCAAAAAGATAAAGGATTTATAGTTTTACATGGAATTACCTCTTTAGATTATGTGCTTTTATTGAAATGATGGAGTTTTTTCTGAAAAAGAGAAACATGCAAATCTTCATCAGCTTGTTATACTACTAGAAAAGCCACAAAATGGGTGCACAATAAGGGAAACCTAAAATATTCAAGGATTTGTTCTAGAATGAGTTAAAGGAGAGTTTTACCAAGATCTACATTGAGCTAGGATCCACATGTTGAGGAGCTTTCAAGGCCATTTTTTGAGCAGAAGTCATGCATCTATCGGGATAGTTCCTTATCTTGCATTTATTTGAGGAATTCATTTATGTGTGATAATATCTTGTAAGCATCAAGCATAATGGCATGAAAAATTTATGTTAAGGAAATAGCATCTTCCTCATTTGTTTTAGTTCATCATTCAAGGGTTTAAAAGTCATTCTTAATACCAATAATGTAGTTTTTAGATAACAATAGCTCTAAGTCCTACCCTAAGAACAATATAGTCCATTTGCGATCACATGAGGTTATTGAGGTTTTGACTGAAGTAAGGGAAATCATATAGTCCAAAGACTAAATCAGGTCAAGACATTAAACCCTTGCATGGAGCAGCACATACAAGGAAAGAGAAAATATGAAAAGGTAGTCTTTGACATGAGGAAAGCTACAACCAAATTATTAAAAGTAATGATACATAAGATTGATCACAATAGTAACAAAAATAAGATAACCATAAAAAAGAGTAGAACTCGCTATCAAGATACAATAATGAATGCATGAGGAAAGCTATAGCAAGGTGTACAAAAGAGCCATTCATAGTGATAGGGTAGGGGAAATAGATAATGTCTCACCATCAATGAAGGATCTAAGATAACTAGCCAAGAGTGTAAGGATAGCAAATAGTCCGTTAGACAGAGCCAATGAGGATAATTTTAAGCTATAAGGACAAATGCCTATATAATAGTGAAAGGGCCTTAATCTAAGACAACAAAATAATATCTTGTGTAAAAGATAAAAGCTCAATGAATAAGGATAGTGAACCCAAAATTAAATATACAGTCTATTATTCAAAATCAGAGCAAGAAAAACTTTGGAATATAAGGCCATAGTCATGAAGACAAGGGGTTGTGAAGAACGTCCAATACAAGAGAAGTTGATAGTTATGATCATAAATTAATGATCTACATTGTAATCATAGTTAAGGTATAAACATAAAGAGAAAGCATTCATGTAGCAAATTAAGGTTTGAAAAGACAGTGAGGAGCAAGTTCATAGAAGCCACATACCTCATCATATTAACAATCCTCCAAACAATTTGTGGGTCTTAAATAGTGAAAGGTGTCTTAACTATTAAGATTATTCATAAGTAAAGGAGCAAAAATCACAGTCTAGAAACCAACATCACATGAAGACATAGAATCTATGAAAAATGAAAGACTTAAAAGGCAGTACTAGTAGCTAAAGGATAAGAACATGCAACAAGATAGATAGTGCCTATATCATTACCAATGATCAAACCTTGGAGGTATAAAATGTAAACCCTGAGAAAAAAAAAGTCTTATTGAGTGTCTTAAGATAGTGAGCTTATAATAAGATATAATTAGTTCAAAGATGAAAGAGAAAGAGCCTCGTGACAGTTAGTAAAATGAGCTATACCAATCAAGGAAAAGATTGCAAGTTTTTTATTTTGAGAGCTTTGCATAAGACTAATATTTTCTCTTCTTGTATACACATAAAGTTTACATGCATCCGAGTATAGAAAACATGCCATTAATCAGAGGAAAAGGGTTTTTCTATTGTAGGACTAAAAAGATCAGTAAAAGATGAAATCACATATGAGTTTTGAGATAATATTGTGGAAATCTTAGTATACATAACAAAACTCAATCACAATAAGGAAAGTGCATTCAAGAAAGTGTGAGTAATGTTCCTAGTCCATGTTAAGAAATCTTAAAACAATGCAAATGGTTCAAGAAATGATTGTTTTGTTTTAAGAAATGACTATTATAAAGGTGAAGACTATAGTAGAAATGATCTAAGTAATATCACCATCAAGGCAACATTTTTTCTAATGGTAAATACAGACCTGTTAATCAAATGACATTGTATACATGGTCTACCAGTAACATGAGCAAACCTAGAGCAATCCATTGATGAATATGACAATCAGCTACACAAAGGGCAAAGATAATTCCATCAAATGTGTAAGTGTAAGGTGATAGGTTTTGTTTGAGTACTAAATGATGAGGTATTTGTAGTCACAAGCCCAAGAAATAGTTAAAATATTTCAGATTAGTCAATACCTCAATCTTAAAAAGGGTGCAAATAAGATAGTGAATCTAATAAGAAATATCACAAAGGACTATCATGAAGAGGCTACTAGATTCAAGAGACAGGGTATATACCTCATAGTATCACAGACTAGTAAGAGATAGTGGCAGGAGGCTTTGTCAAGACAAAGAATTCCAAGTCACAGAGGTGTAAATAAAAGTCCAATCAAATCATCAAGAGCATAGTTATATAGCATGCCTATCTTGTAAAGAGAAATCATGATAGTATTCTTAAGGTATTGAATGAACAAATATTTCAAAGAGACCTATCTACAAGGGGAAGACAGTCATGTGACTATGAGAAAACCTCATAACAACACACCAAATGAACACGGGTATCAATGATAATAAATGAATAGGCATGGCATTCATTAGCAACATTCCATGAAAGGACATGGCAATGATCTTGTTGTAAACAAGTGAAAGAACAAACTATGTAGTGATTCAAAGGTTATTATTCATGTGTAGCTCAATAAAAGAATACAATCCTTATTAGTAGAAAACTAAAAGAACTGTGAGAATGATGGAATGACAAAGAACTATCAAGAAGCCTATTACTTAATGGGGTTCTACAAAAAGATTATTATGAGTAATATCTCTATCAAGACCAAATTATAGTCCATGATGAATTCACTATCAAAAGGTGTTCATCTCATCCATAAAGACAATCTTACAAAGGAATGCAAAATCACGGTTTTAATTGAATGGATTAAAGCTAAAGCAATCAGTTGAGTTATCATACCATCAATGGATCAAAATTAGTTCTAAAGCTAGTTACAAAGGTGGGATCAAAATCAATTCTAAAGTAGTTTGCATTTAAGATAAAAAATAATATTAGAAGAGTAAATTTTGATCAAAGATAATAGAGATATCAAGTGGACAACATAAACACACAATAAGAACAATGTGAAAGAGTAAATAATATTGATTCTTGAAGTTGGGTAGTTCTTTTGTCCAAGAAGGCAAAAAATACAAGACAATGAAAGATCATAGCCACAACATACATGAGTAAAGAATAAAACAAAGTGACATTTTTTAGTCAAGAGTAGTCCAAAATAGTTATGATAAAGGATACCATGTCAAGCATTCCTTTGACAAATCTACAAGAACATATATACAAAAATCATGCCACGATACCAAGGATCCATTAATAATATTGTCATAGTTACAAAGGCAAGAGGGATCCTTACTCACAAAAAATAGTCTTGAATATCAATCACAATAGATGAAATCCAAGTCATGCAAGATGGACAGGGAGTACAATCCATAAAAAACTTGAGATCGCGGTAAAAAATTTAAGATAAATGCTCATCAAAGCAGTATAAAGGCTTGTAGGATAGTGAGAGAGCATGGAATATACTTCAAATTATGCCTTCATCAAGAAGTGTTTAGACCTGTAGAGTAAAATTGACCCTATATGAAGGTACAAAGAAGAAAAAATTAGGCCAAAGAATCATTAACAGTCTCAACAATATTGACAGGGTCTAATTTGTAGTTAAAGATAGTCATATGAAGATGGAAAAATTAGAAAACAATGAAGTCATGATACCACAAAAAGGATATAACAAATTTTGATAGAGAATATCAAATATTTTATGGCCAATGATAGCAGTCTCCATATCATGAGAGGAAATCATAATTATCACCAAGTGACAAAGAGTTTATTAGGACAATCAACAACAAGGGACAAAGTATGGATGCAGTCAGAGAAGTTCACAATAATGCAATAATAGACCTTGTTTTAGCAGTCATAAAGATGACAAATATCATGACAATGATATTGGTGGATGAGGCTAATGTCCTAGAATAGTTTTAAATCATATCATAGATATGTAAGCAATAGAGGATTCGGTCACAAAATCATAAAAAAATGAGCCTAACAAACAATATCAAAAGGCACATATAAGATTACAGATCATGAGACCCACAAGACATCACAATCAAAGGTTTTGAAAGGTCTATGATAGAGGTTTGAATGTGATAACAACCTTTATAATAGACAACTCATGATAAGTTCCATTGAGAATTTGATTGTCACTTGACAAAGAGATAATGAAATCAGTTGTAATGAAATCAATAAGATTTGATTAACATTTTTGAAAAAATGTAGAATGAAAGCAATATGGTTTCCTAGAGCTACTTTTGCTTATTGTTCAAGTATTGATAGAAAGTATCTCCAAAGATAACATATACATTTCTACAAGGCCATGACCTTGAATGATAAATGACCAAGGCAAAATTTTATTTTCATCATTTTTCCTAAATGTTATGAAGTTTTGACTACTAATTTGTTTATTGTATATGAGGCTGAATTTAGCATTAGCTTGCTAGGCCACAAAATGAAGGGAGGTCTAATTATGTTTACTCCTAAATAAGGTGATAGAATATTGAAAATCAAATCTCACATCTTGTTAGATTGGGTACCACTACCTATTGAAATGTCTGCAGAATGAGCCTTGCAATTAGCTGAAAATAGACACAAAATTCTCTGCCAATGATTCAAAAAATTCATGAATTTATGAGTCACTAATAAATTACACTAAAATAGAGTAGTTAAACTTTTAAAATTATTTCTTGAAGTACAAACAAACATATTTACACATCATAGGTACATGTACCTTTAGATTTCAAACTTGATGGGAGCATTGAGCTAGATTAAATAAAGCCCCACTAAGTTGTTCAAATGTCCATGGCTCTACCTCTGCAATGCAAAAATATTCACTTCTCGGACTCACATTTATCAATTCATACACTAATAAGAGAAATACATATTTTCAATACATACAAAATTCCTCCTTCAACTTCTTTTTATGCTTTGCATCCAAGTAAAGTGTTTGATTGTGAATGGGATGAATGACTGAGGCAACATATTTTAGAGAAAAGATAACTTATTAAATCAGATAGGAAAAAAGAAAAAAGTATACTACTAAATTGAATAAATAATACTCAATAATAAAGATCCTTCTTTCAGTCAAAATTGATAGTATCATGCACTTTAATAACTCAAGAAGTCATTATTGTAAGAATCTTCTCTTTTGTTGTAGAATATATAAGGCATAGTAGTCATTGCTCTCCTGAGTCAATGATTGGAAACAATAAATATATTGCTAAAGATACTGATCCAGAGAAGGATATATGGAGATTATATTTTTTCCTTTTGTGATCAGGACAATGACAAGGCTTTAAGAAAAAATGGGCAATCCTGAGAAGTATTGAAGCAGCCCTAAGGTCATGAGAACATTAGCAACATGAAACAATAATTAGAAAGGTAGTCCCAATGGAGTAATAGGAAGAAGGCATCAAGTTCAATCATGAAAAGAAGCACTTGAGACCACCAAGAAGTTATGAGAGCAAAGAGTCCAACCACATTTACAACAAGCGTCAATGTTTCAAAAAGATACTGTTGGAAGTGTTGACAATTTTGGTTCTTAAATGCCCTACTTGTGTTTTAAAAAAAAAGAAATCCTAGGGTTTAGGGTTTTGATAGGGTTTTCTTCTATGGTCTTTCTAATTTGTTCATGGGTTGTGTTATATTTCATCATTGACCGTTGTTAGTTGGTTCCTCTTTTTTAAGTTGTGACAGGAAGGGTTATCCATCGTCAATTACCGATCCCATTTGCTAAGTCTTTCTATTGGGTCGATTGCAAATGTATTTACCAATTCAAAGGTTTTATGTATCCCTAGATGGCTAGATCTAAGTTACAAATCCCCTAGGAAGGCCCCTCACATGACTAATTTACCCATAGAAGGTTTCCACGTGCTAATTTTTTCACTTAAGTCTTCTTTGTGTCCCCAATGAGTGTGGGATAGCGGGATGTGTATATGCAAACCTTTGGCCGTTATCCCACAAGTCATAAGTTGTCATCTTTTGAAGGTCATAGGATAGCAGGATGTTCCTCAGAGATAGAAATGTGCACCCCACGGATCATCAAATTGGCAGAAGGATGTGCTACGGGATGACAGGATTGAGGAAAGTTATGCCCCATTTCCTCATGAGAGTTGCAAATGAGGAAAGTATCAGTGCGGGACAACATGATACAACACAAACAAGGGAAACAATGTGCACAAGATAGCAGGAACAAATAAAGTGTTAATGCCACCATCCTATGTTGGAAGAAACAATGAACTAAAGACTATGCAGGATAACTTCTTCACACAAAGAAATGCTACCCCACCATCCCACGAGGACGAAAAGTGTGAGATCAACATAGCAGATGGATAATATGTTGGTAATAATATTATGCAGGATGGAGAAACAAAAGGAAATAGTGAAGCCCCTCTATCCCACGGGGGGTATAGTGATAGATAAAGGGTGTTGCAGGATACCAAGTGACAGGAAAATTCAAGGACCTTGCTATCCTGAATGGGTCAAATTTTCACAAATATGGAAAAGTTAAAGACTTGGGATATCTAAGGTGGAAGATTGATAAAAAGAGGGATCCATGTCAGCAGTCAAGGGTGTCATCATGAGATCAAAGCCATCCATTTGAATATCAATAGTTGTGTTTTAATCTTGAAGGCCACCAACTTCCTAAAGCTCGCATGAATGGAGTAATGGCGATTCATCTGTGAGAAATAAAGGCAGAATTCAAAGCTCATTTTCTCTTCACCCTACAATCAAAGAATGAAGCAAAGAGAAGAAAGGTGAACCCGAGTGATCAAATCAATCAAGAGTGTTTCCTAAGCTACATACAACACCCATTTGCATTGAAATCCGTAAGTTAAGCTTTTGCATCTTTCTCAGTTCTTTTGTAGAATAGCTTAGAGGTATTTGCTTGTGAATTTGGTAGTTCTTGCCCTAGGTTTAGAGGAAAATGTTTGTCTATGTAGGGTTTCCTATTTTGTGCATAACAATAGTATCCCCAACTAAGAAAATTTCCCCTGCTGCATCTCAAGAGTCCTCCCAAGCTAGAGCAAGGTTATCCCTGCCCGAAATTACCCATGTTGTTCCTTTGGCAACTATTCTACCTATCCCCGCTATTGCTGATAAACCTATAGAGGAGCAAAACCCTCCAATTGTTGCTCAAAATCCCCAAGATAAACCAAGAAATACTCCTCAACAAGAATATAAAAAAATAACAAAGGAAGAGAGTTGTTAGGAAAATTGTCATTGAGTCCTTAGATAGCGAGCATTTAGAGGAGCCTAGCCTCACTCCCAAGGCTAGGAAACCGACCCTAAAAAGAAGAAAGGTTTCCCCCAAGGATTCATCAACCCAATCCTCTATACAAGAAGCCCTAGTCACAAAGAACCCACATGAGGGAGGGTCTAACCCTCAAGAGGAGGCTCCAAAACATAAGAAGAGAAGAGCTCCTGCAAAGAAGGCCACACCTGTAGCAACAACATCATTAGCACAAATTTCTAAAATAGAGCCCTCCCCTTTTATCTTTGCAAACCCATCTGAATCCCAGCATGAGCAGGAAGAGGAGGTCCCACCTTCTTCTGTGCTAGGTAAAACCCTAGAAGAAATTACCCAATAATTGCCATAAAATTTGGAAGCCGAGGAGTAGAGGAAGAAAAAGGAGCCCCATAACCTCAACCATGACCTTTTGGAGATGTTCAAGGGCTCCAACATGATGGGAAATTACAATGCCAATTTTGGAGATAATAGCTCCCAATGCCGAGATGCCCACACTATTGAGAGAGGGGGATATTTTCCATTTCTTCTATGGATATAGAGACAAAGTTGCTCCAGCTTCAAACCCATGGAACCTCAACTTGGGGAAGCTCATTGTCCCCAATGTGTTTGTAGAGCCATTGTTGATTAAGAAGTTGGCCTGCAATTACCTTCCCGAGAGAATGACAGTGAAAGATGCCAATGGATCCATTCTGCTAGATGTGAGCAAGGAGGCAATTGTGAAATGTTTTGAATTGGATAGGAGTGCATTAATTAAGATCAACAAGAATAGGTTGTTGGGAGAATATGAAACAAGGACAAAGCTCAATAGGGGAAATATTATGCCCCTATATTTGAAAAGAATGTATAAGAATACTAGGGGTTACCTTTTTTATTCAGAGAATAAGCCTTTTGAGATTAAAATATTTGAAGATTATTTGGTGAGGACTTACTATGCCATATGTCAAGTGATGAAAGAGGATTGTGGCCTAACCAGGATACCAACTGAATACTTGTTCATGGCAGCAAGGATCCAGTTTTTGGAAACTACTGAATTGTATGATTTTGTTTCATACTTAGAGGACCAGCTGCATGATAGATTAATAGCAGCTAAGGATTAGAGGGAAAACCTGAAATTCAAGCATTATTCTTTGATATGCCACATGTTTCTTTTTAAAAACAGGACAGAGTAGAATGATGCTCTGTGGATAAAGAAATGCAATCCAAGGATAGGGGAAAGATGGCCAATTAAAAGATGTTCCAGATTTGTAGATTACAAGTTATTCAATTGTTATTTTGTCATGAAGGTTCTATGGATGATGGGAGTTAGAATGCCAAGGCTACCCCTTCATATTATAAAGGTTTTGAGAATCAAAGATGCCTAGGATAAGAATACTAAGAATCCAGAAGGGGCATTCTCTCATAAATTTGGAGATTTTTTTTAATTATAATTGTACAATAATTAGGGTGTATGGGTGCCCTCAAACCCCTCATATTCTACCATTGGCATTCCTCCCAATACTTTCCTTCATTGGATTCATGTGGCAGATGTTATGGTTGGAAAGGGAGATGGTTCGATTTGCAAGAAAAGGACAACACTTCCTTAGGTCTATAGTTTTTGAAGATCTTTTTGTAGGCTCCAACACACTTGAGCAGGTAAAAAATTTCATAACAAGCAGTTACAGGCTCAAAGTTGGTTGAGCCATAAATTTTGAACCTGAGGGATATACAAATGATTTGAGAACTCATAGGCTCAAGATTGGGGACTATTCCCATCAATTTGATGAGAGGGAGGATTACATGTGAAATGTTAGCCTAACTGAAGCTGTCAAAAGGAAAGGGAAATGGGAGTACCTAAAGAAATTGGAAAAGGAAAGAAAGGAAAGGGAGCCAAGCTTCAAGGATTTTTGTTCTAATCTTCAAAATGACTTTGCAAGGATGGTAAGTATGATAGAAAAATATGATAAGATCCTTGCATCTAAGTTGAGAAGAAGAGCAGGGAAGCATGTAGAAGAACAAGAAGAGGAAGGACAAGAAGAAAGGCCATCTTATGAGCCTTCCAAATCAAAAGGGAAGGAAATTCTCATAGGACAATCCTCCCAAACTGCTCCCTCATAGCCTACACCATCACATGAAGTTCCCACAACAAAACTAATAAGAAGGGAACAAAAGGGAATTGCGAATCCTTCTGACTT
This sequence comes from Cryptomeria japonica, assembly GCF_030272615.1. Taxonomy (NCBI): domain Eukaryota; kingdom Viridiplantae; phylum Streptophyta; class Pinopsida; order Cupressales; family Cupressaceae; genus Cryptomeria; species Cryptomeria japonica. The sequence continues at coordinate 146,921,313 of NC_081406.1, read as the reverse complement.
TGGTGAAGTCAATGAGCCAACTTTTGATGCAAACATTAGGTCACCTTATCCCCCAAGGGATACCATCCAAGAGGATGAAGCTACAGAGGTTCTTGTGGACCTTGATAAGTATCTAATCCCAAGCACCATTTCAGTTGAGGAAACAACAAATGAAAGGGTGATTGCTTCTATGCAGTTCATGTTAGATGATGCTTTTGTCAACACCCCAAAGTTAAAATCATTCTGGATGAGGGAGAAGCTGAAGGACCTGTCTGAAGAAGAACTTCAGAATTTTGACATAGAAATCATTAGGTGCACCCCTCAAGAGGGAAGAGAGCTGGAAGCAATTAGTGACATTTTGCTTGTCCTTGGGTTGGACTTGGAAAAAAGCCTCCTCCTTGACTAGGTCATGAGGAAAAGGGATCCCATTTATGCTCAAGAATTTGGTGAGCACGGGTCAGGAGTAAATCCAAGTGTAAAGGACTTCTCAATTTTGTCAAGGGCTCCTAGTAAAAATAAGCCAACGGTGTTATTTGGGGCAGAACGAAGGGTCAGAGATGCATTAATTATGACTCTCACTAAGACATCATCTATGGAGGCATCAACAATTTCTTTCCATTCTGGACATTTTGCAAAGTTGGCAACAGAGGAGGAGGCAAAAAGCCATGAGATTGTGAGGAACAAGCGGGTGAACTCACAATACTGGTTCCCACTTTTTGACCAACTTTGACACTTAGATGAATATTTTGAAAAAAACCTTCACTTTTTGACACCTATAACTTTTAAACCATTAATAATTTGAAGATGATATAAACTAGTGATTTTTAACATCTTGTTTGTAGATTCTAAATATATTTATTGCAAATTTGTTTGAATAAAATTTTATTGATTTTTCCATCTCCCTCAAAAAGTAGTTGTTTACAGCAAACAACATTTTTTAAGAGTGATGTGTATCCCTAAATGCATAATTTTTTTTATATAAATGATAAAAACTTAATTCATTTGAATTTTGGTTTGTAACATCAATACCCAGGGCATGCACTTGGTTTGATAGTGATATGTTGAATATTTTTTATTTTATTAAGTTTTGAAGTTCGACTAATTATAATTTGGATATAGGTGTACATTTGAACACATAACTTGTTATATATATATATATATATATATCAAAATTCAATTTTATTTTTTTTGTTAGAAAGAAAACACCAATACCTAGTGCAAAGATATTTTTAAGAATTTTTTTGAATTAGTTTACTATTTTTCCCAATGCATTGAACAAAGAGGTTCATGTTCTATGAAAAACCTACATTCATAAGAAATAAAATAAAAATATATTAATGAAATTAAATATATTAAAAGTTATGCTATTTGGAAAGCTTATAATAAGGACTAAATACTTAAAAAAATAAAATTAAATGAATTAATTTGACCCCCCCAAAAGCTAATGTAAAATTGGTTTTTTATCAACATTTGATAGATGCAAAGGGGACTCCATTGCAAGTATGATTTAGAAGTAGAGAGGTTCTATCCAGGAAATTTTGATCTAAGAGCCTTTGATTTAACTCTCTTCAATTAATTACTTCAAATGTGACCTCTTAAAGCTTAAATCATTATATTTTTTTAAAAATGTATGATTTCAGCAAAAATCAGGACGTACCAAAAAGTGGAAACTAGCTTTGTGAGTTCACCCAAGCATGTAGCTCTCAACCAAGACCATGATAGATTATTCATTGAAAATGTAAGATTAAAAAAAATATTTGGTTGAGAGAGAGAGAGAGGGACTACAGCAAGACCTAGACTTGAAGATATTGAGAAATTAAAGGAACTCCAAAAGGCAAAAGATGAGGCCAGCAAGAATTATTTCGAGATTAGGAAGTCATTGAAAAATTAAGTGAGGTACATATCTCTTATTCTTTAATTCCTCAGCTTCCCAACCAATTGGATGAGATAATTCAATTCTTTCATCCTATTAGGATCACTTGGTTGCCAAAGGGTCATATCTTAAAAGAGGTCCTATTGGCAGTAAAGAATGTGACCTCTACACCCCAAATTGTGGGAAAAACAAAGGAAAAATTATAATTTATTGATTAAAGAGCTTCCTTACATTGAGGAGGAGAAAAAGACATTAATTGGTAAGATGGATTCTTTTCAAGGACTTCAAAAGTTGAACATTCCCACTATTTTCACAAGAGAGGGGCGAATCAAAGATTTTTGACAGATAGAGGTAGGGTTTTAAGGATGCCATCAGCATAGTTTTGAATTCACTGGCTATAGAACCTATCCAAGGTGATTCATGTTGGGATCCAAGAACACTAAGAGGGGGGGATGAATCAGTGTTCTGTCGGAATGAACAATTTTAACTTTCTAGACCATGCATATATATACCAGTAAACAAATAAACATATAACAAAAAGAAAATAAACCATCCACATAAATGAACACCATAACACATAATTTATATGTGGAAAAACTTAATGAGGAAAAACCATAGTGGGATTTGTGACCCACAATATCAGTTCACTGGCCATATGAAAAGATATTACATATAATAGGGGCCTGCACTTGTAGGAAGGCACACTGCCTAGAGAATACTTCTCATCACTAAAGATCCTCACTGACTACAAGATTTTTGCCAGAGTAAATTACAGAAAATGAACTCAAGAATGCATCTGCTATGCCAAATAGAGTTCAAGTTCAGGTTCTTCTTTGTACCGGTTCATAAACTCTGAACTATTGTCGGTATCTCCTCTCCTCCAAGAATGCTTTCCAAATTATCTACAAATCATTGCATGATATAGAATTCGCATACAAAATGATCTCCATACATATATTTCACATCATACAATTCTGTTATATTCTCCTATATCCACACATATCATATGTCTCATTGCCTTGCAAAAATAACCTCGCAGACTGACCTATATACCTATTATAAATGATATGTCTTATGTTAGCTTACAATACATTTACAAGAATGTCAGTCTTGAAAATAAAAATTATAAAATTATTTAAGTAAATCCTCCTTGATGTCGGCTTCCAAAGAAGTATTGATGTCAATGTTGGTGCCGATGTAGCCCTAAATGCTCCAAAGTCGGTATCTATCGATATATGCTTCCTAGTGCCAGTTATGACTTCCATCATATCTTGTTGCCATCAATGACAACACAATGAATCCAATGAGTGTCAATTGCCAACAATCTCCCCCTTTGGCATTGATGACAACACTCATGTGAAAAATGGATTCCCTGTCGATATGCTCCCCCTGCGAAATACACTCCATCTAAAATGTGTTTCCCTGATATTTCTCACATATGAATGTACTCCCATTTTGACATTAATGCCAAAGATCAGTGAAAGAATTGAAAGAATAAAATAATACCATTAGTTTCACTAGAGCTTAGTCATCTTCAAGATTTCTAAGTATGCCTTTTGCAATAACTGAAGACGTGTATCCTAGCCGGATTTGAAAGTATCAAAAATAGATGCAAGTCCACTTAGTAAGTAGGCAAGTGTTTCTTTCTCTTGTATATCTTCCAGTGTGGGTTTAGCTATCATATCCATGAACTCTTTCTTGTGAACACCCAATGAATATAGTCTAGGACTTACCAATCCTCTTAGATTTCTTTCTCTTCTCATGATTTTATCTCTCTCCTTCTCAAAAGAAAAAATTTGGTTCTCCAAGGACAAAATTTGTCCATCAATAGATGTGGTTAGTGTAGTCAATCCATCAAAAGAGTTAGCAATTTTAGCCATCCTATCATATAACTCCTTCAATCTGCTATCTACTTTAGCTGTAAGACTTTCTATGTTACAACACACTCTGTAGATGTTTATACATTGTTTTAAACAAACCTCAATAGGGATAAGTTTTTCCTCAATTTTCTTCTTCCCTGTTTCTATAAGCTCATCAAAAGTTATTCTTTTTGCTGCTGTGAAATTATCCAAAGCTAGTCAGTTTGCTATCTGCCTCAAAGATTGAAAATTGTTGGATATGTGCTCTATTAGAGTCTCAAGCTTACCGGAAGGGCTTGCTCCATCTTCAATCTCATAGTCAGGCAATAATCTATGCAATACAAATACTAATTGATCAATTAATCCTTTATCTATAGTACCTTCCTTCAGTAATTTCTTAGTAGCCATCATGATTAATTCAGTTGGACTCAACTCAGAGACTGATTTCGTCTCAACCTGAGAAGTGTCAATTGTCAAAACCTTTGCTGGGGAATCAGTTTTACCTGTCGATATTGACTCAATGGCTTTTACCTTTTCCATCTCAATCTCCATTGCATCAGTGGCTTCGCCACTTGGTGCAGTGTCAGTTACTACTAGTGGAGTATTATCCACAAAATTTCCAGTGTCTTGTACATTCCCTTGCTCAAAAATGGTCTGTGTCGATATAGACTGTACACTCTCCTTAGCTACCAGTTGTGTTTGAGTATCTATAGTTACTATCAGTTGTGTAAAAACTGGAGTTGAACTTCCCAAAATACCTTTCCCTTTTATTTTGTCAAGAATGGTGGAAGATGTTGTCCTTGCAAATTCTTCTTGAGATGTGAGAAAGTCTAGGTTTTTCAGAAAGAATTTGGTCCATCCCTTACTTTAATCATTTACCACCTCATTTACTCTCCCCATATAAGGCTTATATTTTGGGATTTACTACTGAAGATTGTCCTATTTGTAGTGTTTATACATCTTTTCATTTCCTCATTATTTACAGTACCACACAATTCCAAAAGTGCAACTTCTTTGATCTCCCTATCTCTCTTGACAACGCCAAGTCTCCTAGCCTCAAGTTTATTATACAAGGATAAAGGTATCTTCTTCAAAATTTTAATTAAGGCTTTCCTATAGATGTCTATATACAACAAAAATAGCCTCTTCTAATTCACTTTTCTCATTCTCTTCTAAATATTCATAATACTTAAATATATTTTTCAATAATCCATCTTTTGTAATTTCATCAATAAGTTCAACACAGGTCATTGTGGTCTTACTGGTTCTAGTATCATCACCCTTCTTCATTTTGCTTGTGGTTTCCGATGTGACCGGTTTCCTCTTCTGCATAGGCTTCCATGCTGGTGGTGGAGGTGCAACAGGCTTAGTTGCCTTTCTAACAAGTCTCCTCTTAGGCTCTGCCTTCTTCTGCTCTATCGGTGGTTTTACCACAGTATTCCTTTGTACCCTTTTGAAAGCTAGAGGTTCATTATCCTCAAGATCAGAGTCAGAAGTGATAGGGGAAATATGAACTTGTGGGTTCTTCACTTCTGCAGTTCCAACCTTTGTCGGTTTAGCTGCCTATTTTGATTTGGAACCCAGTTGAGTGTCTATCTTATAAAGCACATCTTGTATATATGCAGACATCTTTTCTATTTTCTTCTCTCTTCTCTTCCTATTAAAACTAGTTTTCACTTCAAAAGCCTTCTCTCTTGCTATACCAAAATGTTCTATCTTATCATCTAATGGGGCATCTAACAACATCTTTGCATAGAGTTCAAAAATGCTATCATCCACCTCATATCCAAGCTCAGTAACCCAAATTTCCCTAGGTTCAAATGCTTCCATAAGAGTTTCATTATTTTTTACCATGAAACATATATAAGTGGAATACTTCTCCACAATGTTCTTTAAAATTCTCTACCTTTTCCTTAGGTTTTCTTGAAAAGTCTTAAAATACCCCCAAAGTTTCTCATCTCTACCGGTACCAAGACCGATGATAGCTTTCTTGATCTTCATACCTACCAGTATGTCATGAGCCCAATGCTTCTTCCCTATACCGGGTAGCTCATTTAAGAAGTAAACCATTAAACAAACAATCAAGTTTCCATATCTAAAGGTGCCTTTCTTGATTCCTTTGATCTTTCCAAGGTTTAACATCAACTCACTCCTCATCCACTCACATAAATCATATTTCACATTATTCCTCAGTGTCTGATATGCAACATGAATGCATGAACTAGCAATAGAATTCAATTGGTTTGATTGAGTTACCTTGTAACCTATGATCATGCTTAAAAACTTTATATTTGTGTCGGTGATTGTGCTTATCCTCATTGATCTGCTATAAGGTGTAGCACCGGTGAGTTTTTTGACATCTGTGTTGGAAATTTTCTTTCTAGGTTCTTGTCTGACCCTAGGTAAGATGGTGACAACTTGAATTGCCTCCTTCGTGATCATGTAAGGCCTATCTAGCCAAATAAATTCATTGTGAACCCTACTTAGAACGTATCTGATCACCTCATCTTTGGATTTTGGTATGTATCAAATATCGGTTAACCCTAGATCCTCAATTTCTTTTAATTCCATTTTGATGGTTCCAGAGTCTCCCAGTATCATGGATTGATACATGTTTTTGATGTCTTCAGTGCCCAAATCCTCAAGGGTGCAGTGAATGTATGCCCTCACATCTTCAACATACATTACACCGTCAGGAACCCTAGAAAATTCTCCTATAGAGTCTTCCTTTATAGAAATTTTAGGAACCTCCTTAAATATTGGCCTTAACCTATCCTTGACTTTGATAATGGTGGGATTTTCAATAAAAGTAGGAGCTGAAGATCCAGATGCCATGTCAAAAAATACCTGAAAGTGAGTGCCGGTGGAAGTTTGATAGCTGCTCAAAAAAATTTCACAATGCTTCTGCTCGCTCTTGACTCACCTTTACTTTTCTCTAAATTCTTGAATGCTCGATGAGTGAAAATGAATTCACTTAGCCTCTTTTATCAATGAATAAAACCCTAATTTTTTGTAATAAATGCTTCACCAACAACCCTACGGATGTCGGTTTCACATTTATGTGTCGGGTGAACCTTCATCGATGATGAAAACAATTCTTCAAATCTCTTCCGAGGTAATATGCAAAATTTAGCAATGACATTGCCAACCCCTAAGGCTTATGCCTTAGTTACTGGTGGAATTTCTTGCCGGTGGAGGAATACTCTGTTCTACCGGTGGAGTTAGTAGTATAGATCCATCTCCACTTGATTCTTCATATTTTCTAACCCATCTCTTAGTGTGATCTTGTTGTATTTCATCTACCTTATTCTTTCCTTTCTCATTATTAACCAGTTGAGTCTTGTTTCTGCAATACTTAGCAATATGACCTATTTTGTTGCATGCATAACATGTAACATTGTTCTTTTGAATTTCTTTGACATATTCAGTATCATTTATTGACCTACAATGTTTAGAAAAATGTCCAAACTTTCCACATGCATGATATTTAACATTCATTCTACAATCTTCTAATCTATGACCATATTTCTTGCAGTTTGTGCATTGAGCGGGAACAAAATTGTAGTTTCGATTTGCCTTATTTCTACATTGTTTAGCCATATGCCTAAATTTATTGCAAACAAAACATCTACCATTTAATTTATAAGCATTATATTGCCTTACCGGTTTCCTCTATTTTGATTAGTTTTACATACCGGTTGTCTGATCTTCATTTTTAGTATCGGAGCATTCACCTTGTACAAATCAAAGTCCTCTAGAATCATTAATTTGTCTTTGTCTTTTCAATAAGTCATCCAATTGTGCAACACTAATCCTAAAATTTTCTTTATACTCACTTGCAGTAGTTAGATCATCTCTCAGAGTGGTTACTTGTCTCTAAATTTCTTGTTCATTGTTCCGGGAGTGTGCCAAACCATTTCTCAACAAATTATTTTCATGAGTCAATCTGCCACATTCATCAAATTTTTTCTTCAGAGATATAACGAGATTATATTCTTTCTTCTTTCTATCCTCAATATCTTTTGATAACCTCATAGTGAGATCTTTTATTTCATTCTTCATGAGCATGTTTGCTTGACTTAGTTTCTGACATTATTCCTTAAGAGCAATTTTCTCCTCATCATCTGGTTGTTGCAAAAGTTCTTTTCTCTTGGCTTGAGCAGCTGATAACCTTTCTTGCAGGATAAGAATGAATTCATTTGCAGAATTCAATTCTTCTTGCAATTTCAAGTTCTTCATCCTTTCAGCATCATAATCCTCAAGAGCCATCACAACTTGCTTCTGCATAGACATGTTCAAAGATTTCATATTCAGAATCTTACTCAAGTTGTTAAACTTCTTCCGAGGTACCAAGCTTTGATACCAATTGTTGGGATCCAAGAACACTAAGAGGGGGGGGTTGAATTAGTGTTCTTCCAGAATGAATAATTTTTAACTTTCTAGACCATGCATATATATACCGGTAAAAAAATAAACATATAACAAGAAGAAAATAAACCATCCACATAAATGAACACCATAACACACAGAATTTATACGTGGAAAACCTTAAGGAGGAAAAACCATGGTGGGATTTGTGACCCACAATATCAGTTCATTGGCCATATGAAAATATATTACATATAATAGGGGCCTACACTTGCAAGAAGGCACACTACCTATAGCATACTGCTCATCACTAAAGAGCCTCACTGACTACAAGCTTTCTGCCAAAGTAAATTACTAAAAATGAACTCAAGAATGCATCTGCTATGCCAAATAGAGTTCTAGTTCTGGTTCTGCTATGTACCAGTTCATAAACTCTGAACTACTACTGGTATCTCCTCTCCTCCAAGAATGCTTTCTAAGATATCTATAGATCATTGCATGATATAGAATTCACATACAAAATGATCTCCATACATATATTTCGCATCATACAATTCTTCTATATTCTCCTATATCCACACATATCATATGTCTCATTGTCTTGCAAAAATAACCTAGTAGACTGACCTATATACCTATTACAAATGATATGCCTTATGTCCTTATGTCGGCTTAAAATACATTTACAAGAATATTGGCCTTGAAAATAATATTTATAAAATGATTTTAAGTAAATCCTCCTTGATGTTGGCTTCCAAAGAAGTATTGATGACGGTGCATGTGTCGGTGTATCCCTGAATGCTCCAAAGTTGGTATCTACTGGTATATGCTTCCTAGTGCCAGTTTATGACTTCCATCATATTTTGTTGCCATCAATGACAATAAAATGAATCCAATGAGTGTCAATTGCCAACAATTCATATCACAACATCATTGATAAGATCATGGAGGTGGATATGATGTATCATAAATTCACCTTGGAGGCCGCAGTGGTACCAGCACATAGGACCAAAGAGGTGATAGGTAAGCTTTAGGGTTTGAAAATTTTTTTTTGGTCTGCAAATGAGTTCAATTCTCTACACAAAAGATATTGTACCATAGAAGAAGAGAAACCTGAAGAAGAGGACTAGTCAGAGTCACTTCTATTTTTGTGCATCTTATGTTTTGGATAGCTTTCCTACTTGGGATGGGGTGATTAGAGCACTCATTTTCTAGTCATCAACCCCGAAGTACTTGATAGATTCAGTGCCCAAGTACAGTTGACCCTGATAGAGAACTTGTAGAGGAGCACCCCTGCATTTGTCAACATCAAGCTTGTCGATCCAGCCTCCAAAAGCTATCAAGGCTGTCGCTCGCATTTAATATCCAATAATTTTAAATTATGCAATGTAAATATGCCTTAGGGCATATTCTAGCTTGTAGGCAATAGTCTTTTGACATGTGTCTTACTGGCCTGAAGCTTGTTTGCTCCCTTGCTCTATAAAAGGAAAATCAAGGCCATGTAAGAAGGATCCCAAAATTTTTGATTAGTATGTACTAGGAAAACGTGAGAGCAATTTAATGACAGTCAATCTTTTGTAAATCCAGTGAGCAAAATAGTTTATCATGAATGTAACATTCTTATTCTAAAAATTAATAAGGAACATTCATTTTCTTGCTCCTACTTCTTGTGTTATGTTGTATGAGTTGGAGTGTTACTAGAAATTTAACTTGTCTTCTCCAATGGGGAATGTGTGTATTTTGATGGGTTTTATTCCAAGTGAATGAATTAAATTATGTCTTAAACACTCCAACATTTATTTGAGAAAGTGTGATGAAATTGTGGATGCCTGCTTAGTTTAAGCACTTTAAGCAAGTCTTATGTGTTTAGTATTGAATCCTACCGCTGATCATATGATACTATTTCTCATTAGGTGTTTTATTTGACTCTATGTTTCTCTTGAATAGGTACTGGTCATGATAGGACCTAAAATTATGTGTTGCAAAATTTTGGTCATTCTGGTTTTATTAAGCCCTTTGTCAAGGTTTCAGGGTTTAGGGTTCTAGGGGTTGTGATTTCTTGTTAAGTCTTGGTATAAAAGAAAATATTTGGGCCTTTTATGTTTTTTCATTACTTTTTTCCCACTTAAGGATGAGGGTTGTATTCTATTGGCGGGGCCATTTTATTTCCTAAGTGCTAAATTGCAATAGACCAGTCTATGAAATGATTTTCCTAAGTCGCATTAAATTTTCCCTATAGTCGATCTCCTTTTAAATATTTGTGCTTCTGTCTATAATTTTCCTAAGTCTGAAATTCCTAAATATTTTAGCCAGTTGATAAAGATAGGATAGATCTGATGGTCTGTGCTTCCCTGTGGTCAAAAGTACAAGGATGATAAATACCGAGGCATCATGAGATGTTGCCACATATGCTTGGAGGAGAAAGGTGAGCCAACAGTTTGAATTTTCAAAATGTTTGATGTTACCAGTTCCCAACAGTTAAAACCTGAGTTACTAGAAATAAATATTTTTGCATGTGCTTATATCAAGCGGCAATGTTTTAATTGCGGTCTATGAAATGATCGGGAGTTAGTGGCCTTTGTTAAGTGACCAGTGCAGGTAGAAGGTAAACAAAGAGAAGATATGATGGTTTTCGTGGTCCCGCAATCAAAAGATACGAGGTTATTATGGACCATGGCATCACGAGATGATGCCACGTGTCCAAGGTGAGCTAGGGAAAGTTGATGGTGGGGTCACTAAAGGTGGTGAAAAAGGTGATAAGTTAGATGTGCCATATCATGCCAAGGATGGACCTGCTTGCCACATTGGATAGTAACTATCAAATTGAATGGTTTGGTCCATAAGATTTGCCAATGTGGAGGATGATCGATGGTCAGGTTTTAAACTTTTCAAATGCAAGTTAAGAGCCATTGTTTTGCTTGCATGAGTAGTAATGGCAGATGAGACATTTGTGTTTCATTCTAGGCAGTAATAAAAGCACTTTTAAAAGATGTTCTTCATTCATAAATTATTTCATAGCGATCCAAAAGATATTCCTGCTGCTGAAGAAGGTTGAAACGACTCCTTGCAATACCCAATTGCTATCCCTCTAGCGTAATCAAAATAGTAAGTTTGTCTAAGCTCCTTCATCTTTTCTTGAAATGAATTGATGTTATAAATTGTGTATGAAATTGTAAGAAAAGAATTTCAATTGTTCTAGGGTTAAGAGTGAAATTTATTTAAATTACTATTGTAATTTAAATCTCAAGTTAGCCCTAGTCTTTTCTTCCTTAATTTGAAGTTATAGTAGAAAACCCTAGCTTCAAAAGATGGCTTCCTCATGAAAACATTCAGGACAAATTGATTACATAAAAAGAAATCTCTATGATGATTTCTTGGATGAATTGAAGCCCTCGACAAATGATAGACAATAGGGGTAGAAATTTGTGAGTGGAAAAACCCTAGGGGAAGGGTTAACTAATAAAGCATTTTGCTTGCCAGATGTTAGTGTACCAATAACTAGACTAGATATATTAAAACTATGGTATGGACAGAGAAAATTGTATTCCTATTTATCTAATCCCTAGCAGTATGATTTGGGTAAGTTAGTAGTGCCAGGTGTCTTCATGGATGTTGACCTACTAAAAGTTATTACAAATAGATATGACCCAGTCTTGAGGGTTATTAGGGGAAATGAAAGAGAGATTTTATTGACTATCAAAACAGAATAATTCCAGGAGGTTTTTGACCTGTATGAACCATTTGCAAGCTTGGTACGAGAAGATTTGAATGAGCAAAAAATAGGATACTATAAGATGAGAGAATTTATTAGAAATAATTTCCTTCCAATGCATTTGGCTACAATAGGGAGTACAACATGTCATATTAGCCCTAGCTCAGAGGAGCCATTCCCAATTGGTTCTTTTGCTCCCTACTTTCAAGCTACCTTCTTCTCTCTATGTCAAAATATTGTGTTTTAAAATTACAGTGATGCCTCTTGATTTTATGTACATGACCATGCAAATTTAGCTTCCAAATTATACAGTGGTTTTCAACTTTTCCCCTTACCTTGAAGAAAAGATTCATGAGGGGTTACAGGATATTAAGAATGAAGTGGCTTGTGCTAAATTCTTTTGGTATTCCTTACTCATGTATATGTTCATGTTTAGGAATGCAAATTACTTTGAGGGAACCCTAAACCTCAAAAGGACAATTGATAACCAAGAGATTCCAGTGCAACTTTGAAGAACAAATGTCTTGGTATAGACAGGAGGCCAACTTTGTAAGTTTTGATAATAATTTTGCTTCTAAGTTGAGGCAAAGGTTGATAGTACACCCACCAAGAATTCTTAAAGAATTACATGATTTTGTAAAACCCAAAGAGAGGTTACCACTTGTCATGATTGAGCATAGTTGAAAGGATTTTATCCCTTATCCTGTAAGTACTATTATCAGAATCTACGGTTTCTTCGGACAGCTACATGTACTGCCTTTCAATGTTCCTTTGAGAATGGGATTTGCTGATGTAATGTGGCAAATAGAATTCATTCATGACAAGGATTTAAAAGGAAGGGGTAAAGGAAAAATTTTCTCAGATTACACTATCTTCCCTTATTTTGTAATTTTGAAGGAAGGATATGAACATTTTGATAAATTCTTTGCTCCATATCTTAGGGGTGAGTATAGCTAGACACAATGATCTTGAGGGGTTCTACAACATTTGAGAAACAAGAATAAAGGAAGTTTATTGCCTCATGAGCATAAATTTCCTTAAGATATAATTAGAAATGAATTTGATTTCATGACTCAGGAATGGAGGAAAGAAAAGTGGATAGTCTTCAGAAAGTTATGGGCTGCAATCCAAAACATGACCCATTCAAGGATTTTACCCCATTTTGTGCCAAGGTCGACTTTGTTAGGAAAATTTTTGATGAATTAAAGTTGATTTTAAAGGAGAAGATAGCTAAACTTGAAAAACTTCATGGTTGACAACAATTAGGCTTGCAACCTCCTTTACCTCAGAGAGCAGGTGGCATGGTAGGAAGGAGACCTACTTATGAATCTTCTTAGAAAAGAGAAAGAGAAGAAACAAGTGATGAAGAGGAGAGTAGTAATCATAGTGGAAGGTTAGTAAGGAAAAAGGGTAAAAAGATAATAAGTACATAGCCTTCCCCAAAAATACAAATCAAGCCTTTTCAAGGAATCAAGATCATTGATCTTGAAGACTTAGACAGAAGTCCTTCACCATCACTTGCACCCTTTTCATTTGTAAGGAAAGATGAAGAACAAGTGGAGGAAGATATGTTCATAGAAACAAATGTAGAAATGCAACTCAATGTTCCTCCTTTGCCCCCTAGTTAGGAGTTGGATCTCACTCCTTTGGATATCCAGGGTAAAGATTTTAAGGATGCAAGAAAGGAGGCATGTGATAGGTTCCTTGAAGATAATACTTTTATGAGGAGCACAACCTTTCTATAACTAGTATGGAAGATGAACATTGAAGAGTACAAAGGAAGAATTACTGAGAAAAAGGCCCAAAGGCTAGATAGATTGGATCAAGAGAACCAAGAAGAAGTAAAGAATGAGATGATGGAAGAATTTGAGAAAATTATTGCTAATGAACGCAAGAAGATTATACGTGAGGCTGGAGTCCTGATTTTACCAAAATGGGACATAGCAGATGCAGTGGCTTTTGATACAATTAGGATGTCAAAGGGTCAACATTGTTAGGTCCCAGAGACAACTGAGAGGGGGGGGTGAATCAGTTGTCAAATAAATTTAAATAAAAAACAACTTAACCAACTTACTGCTTAATACCAGTGAACTAGTCAATATCGGTAAAGATTAATGCATGAAACAAAAAGACAAAGTCATCCACAACAAATAACACCAAAATTTGTACATGGAAACCCTATAAGGAGAAAAACCACGGAGGGAAACCTTACCCAGAATCAGATGATACTACTACAGATAGTAAGTGTATACAAATGGGGTTTGCACATGCAAAAAGGCCAAGTGCCTAGAGCTCACTGCTCAAACTCAAAATAGGAGTCACACTAACTACAATTGGATGGTTAAATCCAATAAGGATTTACTACTCAAAATAGCATCTTCATATGCTGGATTCAGTACTGGTGTAGTTCTGATATACTTTCACAAAAGCCTTTCTTCACCTTCAAATGATGTCTGCGTGTATCGCTCTGCTTATTTTCGCATATACCTTCACACAATTCTTTTTCGCATTCCACGCTCGATCTTACAAATAAGATCTTACATTTATATCATAACCTAAGACCAATTTTAGTAGGTTGGCTCTACAAGATATTACAATAAAATTAGTTTACAAATAAAAAAATATCAGATGTAATAACCAATTCAACATGTCAGCTTGGTGCATTTACAACAATAATAAATCATCTCCATAGCGTGTCGTGCTGATCTAGAAAAGATAATCCTGTCAGTGTATAACCTGGACCTATTTGCCGGTAACAACAAATATGCAAATATGAATATGCCAATAAACAAATCTCCAAGACAAAGTGTCTCAATGATGTTTTCATCATAACCAAGTATTTTTCATGTCATTCCAAGTTATGGTGATCATTATATCTTGCCGGTGTACCATATACTGGTGACTGTGCATAAGTCATTTGCTTGCTAGTGAATGTTGTTGATTCTCCAAAGTGCTAGAGTTGATAAGGTTTAGTAGGTGTTGACATCAATTACAAAACCATACCAAAATACCAACAATCTCCCCCTTTGGTATTGATGGCAACACAAGATGGAAAAACCATCAAAGTGCCAAAACAAAAATGCCAAATACCAAGATACCAATATTACCAAAATATAAGTAATCTCTCCCAAAGTAACAATCTCTCCCCCTGAGAGTGTCATGTGTTTCCTTGTGTTTTTCCATACCAATCTCTCCCCCTTTGACATCAAATGCCAAATTTACTTACAAAACCAAGTTCATATACAAAATACCAACCAATTTAGTATACCAACTACTCCCCCTGAGAAGTAGCTTCCTCATCAAAGTCGGAGTAAAAGATTTCTCTGTTAATTCTGTCGGTTGATGACAACCATCAACTCTCTAAGTATCTACCAGTCGGGGTATGACCCCAAGCTGATCTCTAAGATATTCAAAAGTCTCTTTAGGCAGAGGTTTAGTGAAAATATCTACAATCTACTCTTTATTATTCACATAAACTAGTTTTATTTCTTTTGCTTCAACATTTTCCCTTAGAAAATTCAGTTTTGATGGAAACATGTTTGGTTTTAGAATGTAGTACTGTATTCTTAGATATATCAATTGTTGCAGTGTTATCATGATAGATAGTTATAGGTTCCTTGCATTTTACCTTTATGTCTTTCAAAATTTGTTTAAGCCATAGTACCTATGTACAGTTAGTTGTTGCTGCAACATATTATGATTCTGCTGTTGATAAGGATGTATAACTTTGTTTCTTACTCAACCAAGAAACTAGTCTGCTTCCAAGAAAAATGCTCCACCAGTGGTGCTTTTTCTATCATCCGCATCTCCTACCCAATTTGCATATGTGTATGCACATAATTCAATGTTTTCATCTCTAGGATACCATAATCCAAGATTTGTAGTGCCTTGTAAGTACCATAAAATCCTTTTTACTGTTGATTCATGATTTTGTTTAGGATTACTCTGAAATCTTGAAACAATACATACTGCATTCATGATATCAGGTCTGATTTGCGTTAGATATAGTAAACCTCCTATCATAGATTTGTACCTAGTTGGATTAACAGGTGTAGATTCATCCCTTAGTGATAGTTTGTCACTTGTAGTCATAGGTGTGCTTACTGGTTTAGAGTTCTCCATCTTCTTTAGTAACTCTTTTAAGTATTTGGATTGACTCAAGAATATACCTTTGTCAGTCTGTGAAATCTGCAATCCTAAAAAGAATCTTATTTTACTAATCATAGACATTTCAAATTCTTGCTGCATTTCAATAGAAAAGTCTTTACATAATCCATCTTCTCCTCCAAAGATTATATCATCAGCAAAAACTTCTATAGCCAAGATGTCATTATTAGTCACTTTATAGTATAAGTTGCTGTCAGCATTACCTTTAGAAAAAACAATTTTTAAAAGATACTTATCCAATCTTGCATACCAAGCTCTTGGAGCTTGCTTCAATCCATACAAAGCTTTCCTTAACCTGCAAACCATATCTTTGTTATCTGTCAAAGAAAATCCATCAAGTTGTTCAATGTAAATTTCTTCTTCACGATCTCCATTTAGAAATGCACATTTAATATCCATTTGATATACTTTGTAGTTCTTATGTGCTGCAAAAGCCAAAAATAATCTAACTGCCTAAATTCTGGCTACCAGTGCAAAGGTCTCATTATAATCAATTCCTTCTTTCTGAGAATATCCCTTACACACTAGTCTTGTTTTATTTATGATAACCTTACCATATTCATTAAGTTTATTTCTGAATACCCATTTGGTTCCAATTATATTTTTATCTTTAGGCCGGGGAACTAATGTCCAAGTGTTATTCTTCTCAATTTGTTCTAATTCTTCTTCCATAGCTTTAGTTCGATATTTATCTTCACATGCCTCATTAACTAATGATGGTTCAATTTGAGAAATAGGACATACCTCTTCATTTGTCAATCTTCCTCTTGTCATAACTCCTTTATACTTGTTTCCAAGTGGACCTTTAGGCATTTTCCTTGCAAATAGTGCTTCAAGTTCTTCATTTTCTCTCCTGCTTTCCTCATGTTCTCTTGCATAAAAGGCTTTCCAATCAGATTTGTCAAATGATGATGCAGATGATGTTGATGCTTTAAAGGCTAAATTTATCTTTATGGTAGCAACAAGACCAAATTCCTCAATTTCAAAGGCTGAAAGTTTTCCAATCAATGTATCTCTAGTTACTAATGTATTAGGCATTGTTCTTAACTCATTTATAGCAGTGAATTTCATTTTATATGCCAGTGGAAATCCTCTTAAAACTTTTGAAACAATTTCATCTTCACTTAAGGTTCCTCCACAACATTTAATACCCAAAACAATTTCATTAACTCTTTCCATAAAAGCAGAAATCCTTTCATCTTCTTCCATTTTTAGATTTTCATACCTAACCCGGAAGCTTTCAAGTTTTGCAATTCTGACTATGGAATCTCCTTCATTCAGTATTTCCAAATGATCCCAAATAGCTTTAGCAGTTGATCTATCTGATAATCCCATTATTTGTTGATCTATTAATGTGCTCAAAAGTGCTTCTCTTGCTTTGCAATCATTTTCTTCATTTTTTCCCAAGTTAGGTGGATTAAGCTGACCAGGAGTAGGAGCAGTATAGCCATTCTTTGTAACTTCCCAGATGTCCTTTCTAATGCAATTTAAATGTGTCTCCATTCTGATCTTCCATATGCCATAGTTGGTTCCATCAAGTTTAGGGTTGTCCTTCCTGAAATAGTTAGTAGACATTGGATCTCCTCAAGCTATTAAACTTCTACAAAAGAGAACTTGGCTCTGATACCAATTGTTAGGTCCCGAAGACAACTAAGAGGGGGGATGAATTAGTTGTCAAATAAATTTAAATCAAAAACAACTTAACCAACTTACTGCTTAATACCGGTGAACCAGTCTTTTATACCGGTGGACAGTTTTATCAGATAATTGCAATACCGGTAAAGATTAATGCATGAAACAAAAATACAAAGTCATCAACAACACATAACACCAAAATTTGTATGTGGAAACCCTATAAGGGGAAAAACCATGGTGGAAAACCTTACCCACAATCAAATAATACTACTGCAGATAGTAAGTGTATACAAATGGGGTCTGCACATGCAGAAAGGCCAAGCGCCTAGAGCTCATTGCTCAAACTCAAAATAGGAGTCACACTAACTATAATTGGATGGTTAAATCCAATAAGGATGTACTACTCAAAATAGCATCTTCATATGCTGGATTCAGTGCCAGTGTAGTTCTGATATGCTTTCACAAAAACCTTGCTTCACCTTCAAATGATGTCTGTGTGTATCGCTCTGCTTATTTTTGCATATACCTTCACACAATTATTTTTCGCATTCTATCCCCGATCTTACTGTAGATAGGAATTCGGAATTCATCAAAGCAAGTAGCAAATTAGACTAGCTCAATCACAAAAACTAGATTGCAATGATAACAAAACCTACAAACATTCAATAGAGATATGGAAATAAAACATTCAATTCAAACGCAAACCATCACAAATGCGGATGTCTCCTCCATGATTCTCCACTGTCCTTCTTTCTCCTTCAAATTGCTTTGTTTTGTGGATCTCACCTTCAAGTGCATAAGCATGATGTGAAAGCAAGATTGACAAGACAGTAGCTTAAGAATACTAGAAGCGTGATTGATTCGGGGATCGATTCGAAAAGGTGATTAATTCGATAATGTGATCAATTGGGATTGAAGAAATTCATCCAATTTATAGATAAATTGGAGAAAAGACAAGATTAGCATGAAGAGACTTGAAAGGAAATTTCAAATCAAGAATGACAAATATGACAAATTATGACAAATTGACACTTTCTATGCAAAATTGATTGATTGATAATTATGACAAATTATGACAAATTGCTATGTCAAAATTGATTGATTGACAAATTATGACAAAATTGACATGTCATTCCCATGAAATTAGGAGAAATAGGAGAAATTAAAAAATTAGGAATTAGGAGAAATTAGTAAATTAGAAAATTAGGTAAATTAATTAATAATTTTTCATTCATTAATTAATTTACAAAAAGAGAGAAGAATTAGTTAGCCAATTAAATAAATATTTAATTGTGACAAGAAGTCTTAGGATAAATAAATAAATTATTTAACCTAGAGGGAGAATTAGAAATGCAAGGATGACAATTAGGTCTTGACAAAAGATAATTGATGTCGATTCGATCATGATTCTGATTAACAACATGACCAATGCTGACAAATGATTTGATTGATAAATGCGTCAATTGACAAGGAATGATGACTACTTGCTCCAAATTGACATGATTCAAAAAGACAACAATCGATTTGGCAAAATGACAAGATTGAAAATGACAACGATCGATGACAAATCGATCACAAAATGACAAGATTGAAAATGACAACGATCGATGACAAATCGATCGCAAAATGACAAGATTGAAAATGACAACGATCGATAACAAATCGATCAAAAAATGACAAGATTGAAAATAACAACGATCGATGACAAATCGATCGCAAAATGACAAGATTGAAAATAACAACGATCGATGACAAATCGATTGCAAGACGACAAGATTGAAAATGACAACGATCGATGACAAATCGATCGCAAAATGACAAGATTGATGACAAATCGATCGCAAAATGACAAGATTGATGACAAATTGATCGCAAAATGACAAGATTGACCAGAGGACAAAACCCTAATGCTATCATCAATTAGGATTAATGATGTCCAAAATGAAATCGAATTGACAATGTCAAAATATGCTAAATGAGCATGCACATTGATGCAATAGGATAAGATCGACCAAAATCATGACTGAAGATTGTTATCGACAAGACCAAATTTGAAAGCGAGACAAATGAAGAATGCAGAAGAAGGACTCGATGCTCACAAATGATAAAGACCAAGTGCACAACATAGGAGAAATGTTAATGTGATGCAAAAACCCTAAAATAAGGCAATGCGCCAATGTTAAAGTATGACTCTGCAAGCGTTGACCATTTTTAGACGTCTACATTTTGCCCCTCTTTGAGACAATGCAATTCTAAGCGTTGTTTCAAAGAATGATAATGAAAATGCCCCAGACACTGACAATGACACATGCATGCCCCCTCGAGGAATTGGCCAGAAACATCCAGAAAAGAGGCCAATTGATCGATAAGAATGATAGAAAATGATAGGAGCAAACAGACTAAAAATCGGAGATCAAATACACAAAGGACAAGCAATTGAAGGCACAAAAGACCACGACCAACATAAGATGGAGATAGTGCATGTCCATCTATGCACTGACAAAGATCTATAAATGAGACAAAGAGAGTGAAAAGAGCTCATTTGCACTAGCCAAAGTGGAGGATTTGTTAATCTAGAAAAGGATGCTTGCAGAGAGATGGCGAACATTCCAATGGCATATCACCTTGGCAAATGTGTACGTACCTACAGATGACCGGACGACACGAGAGTAGCGGTATGTATCTCAAAAACCCATATTGTCAATTTCATGAATTTGACTTGCTTGCGGGACATTGTGGGGCCCACAGGGAACAAAAAGAATGACATATGGACCTATGTGGGTGTATCCTGCACTTGTGTGGGATGTCTTGTGCTTGTGTAGGGTACATAGGTGCAGAATAGGGTACACAAGCGCAGTTGTGCACTGGGAACCCTAATTTGACCAAAAACAGCATACGAATGATCCCGAAAAGGGGGATAAGGGTAGGATAGGTCAAAATAGATAAAGAACACCTAGATTTGTGGATGAAATGAGGAAATGCAACCCATAGGAGCAAAACCCTAAAACTAACAAAGTGTGCCCCAATTGTGATGCAGAGTCGACAATATCCATTGATCACGTGGGAGAACCGACCTGACTGCTTCATGTTACGACATAGACTCAGGAGCATGGACAAAGATACATTAGCAGGACTTGGATTATACTATATCACATTCATGCCCAAGATTAGGGCAAACATAGGACTATTGACCGCATTGGCAGAATGATGGCATTCAAAGACTTCCTCTTTCCATCTAGCGACTGGAGAGGCGATAGTGACACTAGAGGATGTATGGCGTATCCTCTGCATTCCGATCCATGGAGAGATGATAGAGTATGACCCAACAACAGGGAGAGATGCTTTGTGCAGATTATTTGAGTGTGACGCAGATGACCTTGATATCATAGAGAGGGAGATTGGCTGGGAGACCATGGCATCAGAGTATGATCGGCGATATGTAGTGATAGTAGTGGTTATAGCATGCCTATTAGTAGGGGACAGATGAGGACATGGATTCCCTATTGGATGGGGAAGAGTGCTAGAGTGGATGGTGATAGAGGGGACTGTGTATGCATGGGGACCATCTATGCTTGCGATGCTATATTTTCAGTTGCATCAGATAGCATATCAGGGAGTGCAGACTTTGAGTTGTGGAGTCACACTGTTACAGGTATGGGCATTTGAGCACATAGCCATATGTTGACTGATTGTAGAGAGATAGGTATTACCACACTGACCATACGTGTACTGCTATGGGGGAGCACTGAGATAGGGTCCTTTCAGATACATATTGTATTGGCGTCATGAGCTAGACAGATTGAGAAAGTTCACATGGAGGCCATATCTTGATTGCCCTGGATGGTCAGATGATAGTGATGAGCTACTATATTGTAGATAGGAGAGATACCTGATTGGGCAACCAGTGAATTGCCAGAGAGTGATTGAGATGTACCTACTAGAGAGAGTCAGATGACAGTTTGGAGAGAGGCAGGATATACCTAGAGGGACTGCACACTTTGCCCAATCTCACAAAGAGACGAGTCAGTGGGGAAGGATGATTCAGCCACACATAGCATATGCTAACTTCACATAGCTACAATAGAGATAGTGGGATTGGAGACCAGATGTGGTGGATTCTGGGATGATAGAGGAGTATGAGCGATGGTTTGCATGACGACGGCCAGTGCCATTGATAGATCCTGATATTCCGGTACCTAGGAGACAGGAGGACTTCCCACTCGCTAGAGAGGAGGAGGGAGATGATGAGGATAGAGATGAGGATGAGGATGGAGAGGATGAGGGGGATGATGAGGATGGAGATGATGAGGATGAAGATTATGAGCCAGATTCAAGCGATCAAGAGTCATTGCAGGATATACCCATAGAGCTAGAGACAGCTAGGATAGAGGAGATGGAGATATGCAGGGCTACCATAGCGAGTCAGCATGATCACATTGCGACATTAGAGAGAAAGAATGCTATCTTGAGGATAGAGCATGATCAGTTTAGAGTAGAGATAGCCAGACTTATAGCGGTGCGAGATACAACGATAGCCTAGGCACAGCAAGAAGAGCAGAGAGTGACTGAGTATATTGGGTCGATTAGGGATGCCAGTGCACATGAGATGGCACAGATGCTGGTAGAGACCAAAGAGGAGATATGCCATTGGAGGAAACTATATGAGAGTGCAGTTCCACCAGAGTAAAGGGCAGCGTCATATCGTGCACGATCAAGGATAGAGAGCAGGCCACACTCTCAGAGGTCAATGAGCAGCATGGGGGTGAGTGGACCTATGAGACCACCATAGCCAGGACCTAGGGTAGGAGGGACATCATCTATGAGACATGGTAGGGATGAGGAGGATAGAGGGAGCACCCAGTGACAGAGGCATGTACTCCTTATGATAGAGACATATGTAGTGTGACATTTATGTAGTCAGCCTGCGGGCCATACTTAGGACAGACAGTCCAATTTTGTACTCAGATATTATTGTGATATATGATATGATATGCAGTGATATGATGGGATGCAATGTGTTATGGGTGATGTGTTTACTTTCCATGCATGGATGTCTTATGCACTATTTATTGTGGAATATGTATGGATACATTTTTATGTGTTTTCGATGCGTTTATAATATGAAATGGATAAAATGCTTGATATAATGCAAATGCACTAACCAATGGATGCAGGATGCAGCTAATGTTATAATGCAAATATACTAATCAATGAATGTAGGATGCAGCTTATGTTTTTGGAGATCGGAGAACTAGACCGAACTGACTACCTAAACTGATAGAAGAAATGTTAGTAAGAAGAAATGAGACAGAGGACAGTTAGAGATGAAGAAAAACTTGCTTTCACTAATGCACTTTGTAGGTGAGAACCTTTATTTAATGTAGCAAAATGGATGCATAGCTTCATGGCATTGAAGGCCAGAGCTGAAATGCAACCCTTATTGCAAACAGACACATCACACACAAGGAATGAGTGAAGCATCCTAGGGTGCATACATCAAGGGTCAAGGTATGTGCGGCATTCACAAAGCGAACATACTTATCACAGACACCCAATGATATAGTTGCCCCAGTTTGTAACAAACATTCCACAAATAGCAAACACAACAACAAAAAATAAGAAAAGGGACCATGAACCATCCTAGTTACTCTAAATCACTCAGTGACATCATCGAGCAACATAGGAACATGATCAAAGATAAATCAATAAATGATAAGACTCGCTAATTCCAACAAGTCAAACAAACATCTTGATCTTCATTGTCAAAAGTTGAAAGTGTTGATAGGATGATCATGTTGTCTGGTTTCAGGACATGCAATACCTCGTCTAAGATAGGACACAGTCTGGTTTTGAGTATACCACACCCTGTATAAGACCCATGATAGTAGTGACAAATTCAAATGATATTGATGTTGATGTTCGATTGAGAAGACAATTGTGATCAGTTTGAATGTCTGGTTTGATTGAAAAAGTTCATCTGTGAATGCGTGATTTCAATAAAGCGCAGTGTGTGATTGATTGTTGTTGGATGTATGCTCAACGATCTGTCTATGCACAAAGGAGTTATTTTTTGTTTTGTTTTTTTCAGGACTTTATTTGACTTTTTAGGGAGTTTTTTCAGGACAGTTTTTTATTTTTAGGGATTTTTTTCAGGACATTATTTGATTTTTTTGGATTTTTTCAAGACATTATTTGATTTTTTAGGGATTTTTTCAGGACATTATTTGATTTTTATGATTTTTTTCAGGACATTTTTCCATTTTTATGATTTTTTTCAGTTCATTATTTCAATTTTTATGATTTTTTTCAAGACATTTTTCAATTTGTTATGATTTTGCCCCTAGTGTCTAGCAAGGTAAGGAATATGACAGGTGGATAAATAGGCTTTCTGAAATGATGGTGGATAGAGGGAAGACAAAGGCCTTTTATCATGGAGATAATATGGATGCAATTTTCAAGGGCTATTGTGTGATGGGACAAGAGACTGGATATGACAATGTAAAGCAGTGACATGGCATGAGGGATATGTCAAGAGGTTTTTGAAACCATGTTTAAATTTTGCGTCCTTATGTCAGATCAAGATCAGGGAATGAAAAAGAGTGTATGGATAGTGATAAGATATGGATAGGATAAGAAAGACCAAGAATGGATAAGGGACATGGACTAAAGGTCAGGGTAGGCTAAGGGATAGTGGCAGAAAGTTGCAATAAGCTAAGGAATGTGGATGAAAGGTTATAATAAGAAAATGGATAAATACCAAAAGCTATGATAGACTAAAAGCTGCAAATAAGATGCATGATGCTCATGAAGATCCTTAGCCTTGTCAAGATCAAAGGTGGAAAGGGAAACTGGACATGAGGGACAATAGGATATGAAGGGTAATGACATGGTATGATAGGATAATGAAGGGCAATAGGATATGATAGGATAATGAAGGGTAATAGGATATGACAGGATAATGAAGGGTAATAGGATATGACAGGATAAAACCTACCCCCAAATATGACACGCAAGAAGTTCATAGATTACGCATGATTCCTATTTTCTAGGTTTTCATCATGGTACTTGCCCAAGGCGCCTTTTTGCCAAGTTTTCACCAGTGGACGAATTATTTTTGCTTTACTTTTTTTCTTTTGTCTTTTTTTTTCACTTTTTTTTTTGTATTTTGACTTTTTCAAGAGAAGATGGACACATGATAGGGGATGGAAGAAGGACTCAAGCATCTTTTTGTTTGGATGGTAGCCTTGAGAAAAAAAGGACCATGACCTTTAAAAGCATGCTCAAAGACGTTGGTAGGATAAGGACATGGAAAATGAGATGAAACTAAGGCAAGGATTTATGCAAAGGATTGGATCAAAGGAATCGAAGGATGGAAAATATGCATTGGATAATGGATAGGGTATTGGAATAATTGGGCTTCAGTGGATGGAAATGAAGGCAAGATCAACATTGGCACACACCTTGAGGGGTGATGGACTGATGGAGGAAGAGTGGGTTTTGGATATGGAGATTTTGATGAAGGAATAGCTTGGGATTTTGGGACATGAGGGCCCAAAATGGATGAAGAAGGTGATGGAGGAACAAATTTGAGAGGGTTGGATGGAGGAATAGCAACTTTGGATGCTAAGTTAGATATTTCTTTAGGCTTTTGTGCTTCAAGGAGCTGCTTAGGGATCCACATGGTTTTTGATTTTTCATGCTTTTGTCATTCCTTGTAGTGCATTGCTTGCACAAGGGATTTAGGAACCCATATATATTTTGACTTTTGTTTTTGAGCAATGGGCCTTTGTGGCCTTTTGGATATTTCTTTTTCTTTATAGATCATATTGTTCTTTGTTTTGACATGTTGATTATATTGGACATGTTGATCCTTGAATACATGTGGATTTCTAGACTTATGCCTTTTATACTTGGCATCCAAATTGCTTGGAGGGGGAAAGGAATGGATGGATGGATATGAATGAAATGGACTTCTTTTGGATTGATTAAATTTACTCAAGGATGTGTGCCTTTTCTAACCTTGCATAAAGGATGAAGGGATATAAGGACCTAAGATGGATGGAAGGTATGATGGGGTAAGTGTATGTTTTGATTTTGATGGAGGGATACCAACATCTTGAGAGTGAGTTGCATAGACATGACCCTTAAGATCTTCTTTGCTATGGAGGGGTTCTTTCTTGTGAAGGTCTACTCCTTTGCCTTTATGAATATCTTGACTTGTAGGATACTCTTTTATTTGGGAAGAAGATGCGAGTCCCTTATGAGGTGGATATGATATGAGAGAAATAATGAAATCTTGAAGTGGATCGGATTGCACCAAAGTGGAAGAACCCATTATGCATGTTGAGGGTTCATGAACATCTTGCACTGACACGTTAGAATCATGAGGGGGACTAGGATTGTGAGGGGGACTAGGATTGTGTAGTGGACATGGTTCAATGATAGGCTCTTCAAGAGATGGAATGGGAGAAATAATGGGATCATCAACAGAAATGCGATCTTGGAGTGTATATGAAGCATTAAGACAAGGAGATGGAGGAACAAAAGGATCTTGTTGAGGATTTAAAGGAATAATTTGATCTTGACAAGGAGTAAGATCATTGGAATCCTCTTTAAAGGTGCTTTTCTCTTGACTTTTAATGGGATCATCGGAAAGGATGGAAGGGATATCTTGATCTTTCTTAGGAAGTGGAATGTCAATAGGATTTGAAAGGACATTGTGTTCTTGGATAGAATGGACAGGAATAATGGAATCATTGCGAGTGTCTGGGGAAATGGGATCCTGGTCAACAATTGGATGGGCTGATAAGGTTTCAGGATCTTGATCTTGATCTATTTCAAGACACGTTTCTTCATGCTCTAAACTATCCTCTTGACATGAGGTTGGACTTTGGATATGCATGGGGAATTCTGGTAAGGGATTAATGCTTTGGCATGAAGGAAATGCACTTTGAACATTTGTGATGGATTCTGGCAAGGAATCAATGCTTGAACATGAGGAAGAGGGACTTTGGATGGGGTCCTCTAAAATAGGTAATGGCAATAAAGTGCATGGTTGCATTGGGTCTTGTATTTCTGAAACATGACAAGGATGTGCATCATGAATTGGATTATCATGGCAATCAATTATGGATAGCCCTTGGATAATTGCATCCTTGGGTGTATTGTTTGATGAGGACAATTTAGAAGGTTCTTGTGAAACTTCTAAAGGTGTAGGGATAGATGCCACTGGGGAGTCAATTTGTTTGCGGGGGGATGAGGCATTGCTAGACATAAGTGTATTATCTTGATCTTCCTCAAAGAACTTGCTTGGTAATTTCCTAAAGAGCATTGCAATAAAGCCACCTTTCTTTCGAGGTTTTGACATGGTTGTATCTGGAATTTGAACGTGTTTTTGGTTTGATGTCATGTTTTGATATTGGACTTGGTTCAATTGTTCCGACATGTTTGAAACTTGGCTTGGTGCATGTTGCAAGGTTTGTTTTTGAATGTTTGGTTGTGGTTGTTGACATTGATATGTTGATTGAACTTGTTGATATTCCACCATTGGTTGGACATATTGTTGAAATTGGACCATTGGTTGTGTTGGTTGAATATGTTGGACAATTGGTTGTCTATTGGAAATGTTGAACAACTGGTTGAACCATTGGTTGTGATGGTTGAAAATGTCATTGATAGTAAACACCTTCTTGTTCTTGTTGTGTTGGCACATAATGTTGTTGTCTCTTTTCTTGAAATTGTTTCATCATCTCTATTTGTGAGAGGAGAGCTAGTATGTCTGATTGTTCAAGAAGAGATCTTACATCAATTGACTCAATCTTTGGATTTCGACCTAGAAATTTTTGAAACATTTTGGACATTTTTGATGTATTCTTCTCAATGTTTTTCACTCTTTGTTCCAATATCTCCGTTTCTTGAGCTAGTTTCTCCTCTAGCTTTTGTATTTGGAGACTTGTTTCATCATAAAAAGTTTGATCCAAGTTTTGAGACATGTAGAGATTGGATTGACATGATTGATTTCTCAATTGTGATGACATGGCTTTGTAAGAAGGTTGAGACCTCATTTCAACAAACATGTCACTATGAAATGCAACTAATGGGATTGACAAATGCAACCTAAAAGGATGACAATGCAACTTAACATTTTTGTTGTTTTTCAATATTTTAACAAACTCATGAATGCAATTCTAAAAATGAGACCCTTAGGAAATTGAAATGATGTCTAGACCTCAAAGGACAAAAGGACCAAGTGACAAAAGGACAAAATGACAATGTCTCCCCTATATGCTTGGATACTAAGCTAGGTTTGACCAAATGACAGTGATGACAAAAAGACAAAGGTTTGATAAGGTCTAGACTTCTTAACAATGACTTAGGATTTATTCAAAGATTTGGATTACTCAAGTATGACAAAACCTAGTTTTGACACTATATGCAAAGGGACAATTACAATGCCAACGACCCTAATATGATATGATAACGACCTAAGCTTAATGAAGAGACCTAGGGTATGCAAATGTGACTAAATGTTATGAGGACAAGGATGCAAATGCAAATGTATGACAATGTCAACCTAAGGCAAAACCTAAGGTTGAATTATGAAATGGTATTTCTCTAATGCAAGAGGACACATGCAAATGAGTATGACCTAGGTGAAACTTAACCTTGGTAATTGACAATGAATTTGCAAAATGTAAACCTAGGATGAACCTAAACCTAAGTGAGATGAATGTTGAGACAAGATTTTGAAAAATGTTTGACAACCATGTTTGAAGGTGTTTTGAACTTTGTTGAATGAAATACTCTTGTGTTTAACCTTGTTTTGAATTAATTTTTCTTGTTTTTGAAATGAGACACAACTCAACTTTTGACAAGCAAAGAAGACAAGATATTTTAACTTAGACTCAAGACAATCATGCTCCTTCACACATTTCTTATGGTAGGTAAGGACAGTAGGTACTTGAGAGGTAGACTCATTATGAGATTCAAGGAGAATACATAGATGCTTGACCCCACGGGCTCCCCTCCACAACACTCACTTCTTAGGGCAGCCAAGCATTAGTCCCCATGGAAATCTCCCCATGGCGAACTTAGTATCTCTTCCAAGTATCCGAACTCCTCCTTCTCAAGCAACTAGAAGGATTTTTGGCCTCTAAATATAAGGTGTTTAATAAGGATTTTTGTTAAGCGTTACTCCTTGGTGTCACACAAGCGTGATTGAGACATAGGCCTACCAAGATACCAAACAAATGTAGTCGCGCAAGCATGATTTAGACCGTGAGGCTCTACTTAGATGCTGATATGAGAAAGAGTCCAAGGGTCATCACTTCCCAAGTAACTACAATTCCCACGTAACCCTTCCTTCAAAGCTTTCACCCAGCAAGTATTTATTTATAGTGAGTTAGAATGCCAAGGTACTCTGGCTATGCTCACTTTGGGTCGTTCCCTTCTCACTATTGTCACTTGCTTGCAAAAGAAAGCAAATGGTTGGGAAGACAGGCCCTCTAAAGGTAACAAACAATCCAAAACATGAGAATGGTATTGATGATCTGGATTTCTGATCACCCTAAGAAGGATGAGAGCATACTCTCCTACTCCAATGTCAAACTTGACAAGAAAAGTGAAGACATGTTCATTCCATCCTACTTAGCAAACATACTAGGTGCCTAATTATGAATCACAAACATAAAGTTTGGTTGGAATATAAGGCAACCTGCAAAATCACTAAGTTAGAAGTTTGATTTGTTTGGTCTTTGACTTAGCGAACGTGCATAAAATTTGTAAGTAGTTTCATTCTTAGTCTTTGTCACACATAATGCCAAGGTGCTGCACAGAGAATCAGTACCAAAGAAAACTAGAATACCAGAACAAAATGCAAAACAAAGTAACTTGCAAGTAAAAACACTGATTTTTACCTTTGTTTTTGGCCTTACACAGGCACAGAATGTCTTGACACAGGCTCAGAATGCATTGACATAGGCATAGAATGCATTGACACAAGTGCAGATCCCTCTGATACAGGCACAAAATGCCTTGATATAGGTGTAGATCCCTTGACATAGGCACATATCTCTTTGACATAGGCGCAGAAGTTCTCAGAAAGCC
This sequence comes from Cryptomeria japonica, assembly GCF_030272615.1. Classification (NCBI taxonomy): domain Eukaryota; kingdom Viridiplantae; phylum Streptophyta; class Pinopsida; order Cupressales; family Cupressaceae; genus Cryptomeria; species Cryptomeria japonica. The sequence continues at coordinate 146,891,615 of NC_081406.1, read as the reverse complement.
CTGAGTTGCCCTATTTCTTGGGTTTTTCACCTGTAAATCAGCTCAAAAGGCACTCAAAACATGGTTAGATGGTTGATTCACGTCGGGTTCACCAAGAAATGTAGATAGGAATTTGGAAGTCATCAAATCAAGTAGCAAATTAGACTAGCTCAATCACGAAAACCAGATTGCAATGATAACAAAACCTACAAACATTCAATAGAGATATGAAAATAAAACATTCAATTCAAACGCAAACCATCACAAATGCGGATGTCTCCTCCATGATTCTCCATTGTCCTTCTTTCTTCTTCAAATTGCTTTATTTTGTGGATCTCACCTTCAAGTGCATAAGCATGATGTGAAAGCAAGATTGACAAGACAATAGCGCAAGAATACTAGAAGCATGATTGATTCAGGGATCGATTCAAAAAAGTGATTAATTTGATAATGTGATCAACTGGGATTGAAGAAATTCATCCAATTTATAGATAAATTGGAGAAAAGACAAGATTAGCATGAACAGATTTGAAAGGAAATTTCAAATCAAGAATGACAAATATGACAAATTATGACAAATTGACACTTTCTATGTGAAATTGATTGATTGATAATTATGACAAATTATGACAAATTGCTATGTCAAAATTGATTGATTGACAAATTATGACAAAATTGACACGTCATTCCCATGAAATTAGGAGAAATAGGAGAAGTTAGAAAATTAGGAATTAGGAGAAATTAGTAAATTAGAAAATTAGGTAAATTAATTAATAATTTTTCATTCATTAATTAATTTACAAAAAGAGAGAAGAATTAGTTAGCCAATTAAATAAATATTTAATTGTGATAAGAAGACTTAGGATAAACAAATGAATTATTTAACCTAGAGGGAGAATTAGAAATGCAAGGACAACAATTAGGTCTTGACAAAAGATAATTGATGTCGATTCGATCATGATTCTGATTAACAATAGGACCAATGCTGACAAACGATTTGATTGATAAATGCATCAATTGATGAGGAATGATGACTACTTTCTCCAAATTGACATGATTGAGAAAGACGACAATCGATTTGGCAAAATGAAAACATTGAAAATGACAACGATCGATGACAAATCGATTGCAAAACGACAAGATTGAAAATGACAGCGATTGATGACAAATCGATCGCAAAATGACAAGATTGAAAATGACAATGATCGATGACAAATCGATCACAAAATGACAAGATTGAAAATAACAACGATCAATGACAAATCGATCGCAAGATGACAAGATTGAAATGACAACGATCGATGACAAATCAATCACAAAATGACAAGATTGATGACAAATTGATCACAAAATGACAAGATTGACCAGAGGACAAAACCCTAATGCTATCATCGATTAGGATTGACGATGTCCAAAATGAAATCAAATTGATGATGTCGGAATATGCTAAATGAGCATGCACATTGATGCAGTGGGATAAGATCGACCAAAATCATGACTGAAGATTGTTATCGACAAGACCAAATTCGAAAGCGAGACAAATGAAGAATGCAGAAGAAGGACTCGATGCTCGCAAAAGATAAAGACCAAGTGCACAGCATAGGAGAAATGTTAATGTGACGCAAAAACTCTAAAATAAGGCAATGCGCAAATGTTAAAGTATGACTCCGCAAGCGTTGACCATTTTTAGATGTCTACACTTACAAATAAGATCTTACATTTATATCATAACCTAAGACCAATTTTAGTAGGTCATCTCTACAAGATATTACAATAAAATAAAGTTACAAATAAAACAATATCCGATGCAATAACTGATTCAACATGTTGGCTTGGTGCATTTACAAGAATAATAAATCATCTCCATAGCATGTCATGCTGATTTGGAAAAGATAATCCTGCCGGTGTATAACCTGGACCTATTTGTCGGTAAGAACAAATATGCAAATATGAATATGTTAATAAACAAATCTCTAAGATAGTATCTAAATGATGTCTTTGACATAACCGAGTATTTTCCATGCCATTCCAAGTGTCGGTGATCATTATATCCTATCGGTGTACCATATACCAATGACTGTGCATAAGTCATTTGCTTTCCAGTGAATGTTGCTGATTCTCCAAAGTTGCAGAGTTGATAAGGTTTAGTAGGTGTTGACATCAATGACAAAACCATACCAAAATACCAACAAACATTTCAATTCAGAAGAAGAAGCAAGGTTGGCATTAAAAGGATCAGATTTTGTGGATGATTATATAACCTTGGAAATATGGGCACTAGAAGGACATAGAAATCCCAACCTCAGTGACTTGAACCTTAATTTGAGGGGAAGCCTTATTATAAAAAGAGCATCTGACACACCAAGTGTAGAGGCTACAAAGTTAAATGTTGATGTTTCTTATTTGGCACATGAGACTGCAAGAAGATAAGCTTTGGAAAAGGTAGAGCTGATAAGAAAGTTTGATAATATTTTCAATGATTACAATACATCTCAAAAAAGGTGTGTGGAGTTGCAAACAAGAGTGCAACTCTTTCAGCAGGGACAAATAAAGGTTTCCTTTCTTACATTTATAGATCCATCTGAGCCATCAACATCTAGGACATCACCTATGGTCCAGGGAGGAGAAGCAGTTCAGCCTAATACAAGTGCTGGTATCCCTGGTATATCATTGGTCCCATATGATGATGATGATGAGCTTGAAGCTACAAGATCAACTAAACCAAATCAGTCTCAGCTTTTAGAAAAGATTGTTAAATTAGAAAATAAGCTAAAAGAATCAAAAGATCAATCAATCGGGCAACAAAAGGATATAGTTAGCTCAGTGCTAACTCATTTGAATGAGAATGTTTTTAGTAGGCTCAATAGTGTCCATGCCTTATATTCTTTGTTATTCAATGGTATTAAAAAACTTGATGACGATAAAGAAGTGGCAATTCTTATGTTTACAAAATGGTTGCAAAGAGAAAATGAGCTCAAAATAATGTCCATGGCCTTTGAGTATCATGTCAAGAGACCACATGCACTCCAACCACCATTTTTGTTGGTAAAATCAATGTAGGAAGCTTTACCAAAGAATATAGAAAGAAAGGTAAGGGAATTTATGAAAAGTTTCAGTGAATTGAAACAAACTCTTTTTCCAGATATTGAAGATGAAGAAGGGGCATTCAAGCCTTTACAATCTTGGAAAGAAGAGGCAGAAAGAGTCATCAGTACCCAGGTAGAGCTAATATGTGAAAGGATAAACATGGATATGCTGGAGGATAGCATGGATAAAATAATTTCCACTGGATCATTTTTTGGAACTTTTGAAAGAGAGGCAAACAAGGTAGCCATTAAATATATTTCATATAAGGAAAAAGATGATGAAGTCATGAGTTTTTATTGGCCATCCGATGAAGAATAGAGCATTTGGAATAGTGTGTATCTGAATGATGAATAAAGGTTGTAAATAGTTTGCATAACCATTTTTGTATTTTAGTGGCATATATTTTTGAACTTGTATAACCGAAATGGTGGTAAAATTCATCATGAGTCTTAGAAAAAGTGGCCGCAGACTTTGAGCCTGCATAAGAGAAATCAAGGATGAATATTTGTGTAAGAGAATGTAGTTGTATGCAATTATTTTGAGATGATAGGTGTCTCCTCTATCCTGAAGCTTGTTTTCTCCCATGTTTTTTTATAAAAGGGAATTTAGGGCTATGAGACAGGGTTCAGATTTTTGGTCCCTTGAGTGTTCCAAATTTTTATTTCTAATAGCAAAGTTTAGGTGAAACAAAAGTTGTAAAAGTTCATTTTGCAGAGAAAAATAGAAAGAGTCTTATGTCTATAATTCTGTAGGTTTTTGAAGGATTTATGTATGAATTGTATCCTTACAGAGACAGTTGAATTATTGAATAGAAATATAATTCAACCCCATTTCTCTCTAGTGTATTGTTCTATCATGTTTTGAATGCATATTATCAAATATTTTATCTTTCATTGCACTGTTGTGGTGTATGCATTTTGTGTTCATGCTTTGGTCTAAGGGGCTAATTAAATGCTTGAGTAGAATTGCAGAGTGGTAGGGATATTTGTAGGGATTTTGATAAGTAGTTCTAGGTTGGGGTTGCAAAAATGATGTATTGCAAGGCAATATTATTTGAGGTTTATATGTTATTAGATAAATTCTACTGGAATGAATTTTATGCATTATGAATTCATGTACCCAATAGAGTAAGGCACTGATCATAGCTAAGCAACTACCTTGGTGTTGATTTTATGTTCAAAATCACCACTTATTTGCTATAACCTATTGAATTTCAGAATATTTTCATTTACATGTATGTTGTCATGTGTTTTAATTATCTTATGCTTCAAATTGGTTGATGATCACTGAGGAATTTGCAATTCCTAAGCATTATCCCTTTCTGTTGAATCTTTATATGAGATTATCTGTATTGTTTCATGTATAATTTGTGATTGTGGCATAGAAATCACAAATTGGCATGGGGATCAATGTCCCTTGTTTTGCAGAGCCTAAAGTGCAGAAGGGTCTTGTATCCTTATTATTTTTTGTCCAATTTTGAAGAATATTAATAGTTGGAAGTGGTTTTCCATAGATATTTAGAAGAAAATAGCTTGGTCTTTGGCCTGTGTTAGTGTAAACCCATTTTTGGGCATCAACAAAAAATGGCGACTCTGCTGGCAATATAAACTTTAAAGAGTCTCTGGTTAGAAGGGTTTTATTTATAATATAGTAGAGGTTTTCATAGTATCTTTTTGATTTTACGGTTGAGCCCGCGGCTTTGTGTTTTTGGTTCATGTTTTCTTGTGAAAAAGGTGTTTTATGTTTTCGTGAGAAAGATATTCCAGTTTGTGAACAAGGTTCACAAATTTTTTCCAAATATTATCAAGCAATATATTATTTGATATCCCAGAGAAATTTGGGCAGTGACTCTGAGATTTCTATGCCAGTGCATATATTTTTTAATAATTCTAACAAATCTTTGAAGGATTTTGCTACTATGAGTAAAGCGAAGAACACCATAGGTTACATGAGGCTGCATCCTGAAGAAAAGTTGGAAGAGCTTCATGGAGCTCCACAGAGACAGGGAACAAGAAAAAATGTAGATACAAGTGTTTCTCCCTCATCATGTAAGTCTAAGCACAAGAATGTAAGTAAGTTAGAGTCAAATCATGTTCCTAATGTTCATGTATAATCTTCTAAAATTTCTGAATTAGATAGTTTAGGATTTTTCAATTCCTTATTTGATACACCTGTTAAAGAAGAAATGCAACCACATAGAAAAGAATGTACTCAAGTTCAGTATTCAGAAGAGACAAGAGGTCAGAGTAGAAGTAGAAGTCACCAAAGTGAAAATTGTATTGATGTACCTCCTCCTCTAGGTCTCACAACAAATTTTTCTCGTGGTTATGAGTCAATACGAGAACAAGATAATGTGAACTTGATTGATTTAGATGATACTTTCGGATCTGAGATAACTATACGAGATCCAAAAGAATTTTTTGGAGACATAGACACATTGGGAAGAGAACTCCAAGAAAAAATAGATTTGAGAAGTAAAAGAGAAAAGGAAAAGGAATCCGAAGTTACTAGAGCTATGATAGAGAGAGATGGTTTGATACAAATATTAGCAACACTCAAAGCCTTGGCTCAGGAAAAGGATAAGCCTAGTGTTGACGGCCCTATTTTAAGAGAGATTTTAGATAAGAAATCTAAAAATATCACAAAGGAAAAGACTAAGAGTAATATGGATAACCAGAAGTTAGTAGATCTTAGTCAGCCAGGTATTTAGATTCTTAAATTAGATATGGATAAAGGAAAATAGAAGATATCTAGTGTTAAGATAGATAATAAAAAATCTTCAACTATTCCAGATCTAAGTCGAAAGTTATCCCAAATTTACAATGAGCTGGAAACAACTAGAATAGAAAATGAAACTCTTGCAAAAGAGTTGAAGAGAGTTGAAATGGAAGCCTTAAATGCAAAGATGAAAAGGAAAATTGATTTCCTTAAGTTGTCAACATTAAACAGTACTTCATTCATTGCTGGCCCATCCAAAACTAAGGCTATTTCCGATGTAATTTCTACAACAACACCAAATGTCATTGTGAGTATTCCAACCCAAAATGTCTATAATACTTAGAATACAACCATAAAAATCATTGCAGCCTCATAACAATAATCAATGGTAGGCCTATGATAAACAAGAAGATTATAGTTTTGGATTACCATGGCAATGAAGCATGACCTATCATCTTACATAGAAGAAGCATCCTTATCACAACTCTAAGGCACAAAATCCCAAGAAGATAATTAGAGAGGAGTGAATGTTTCACTACCATAAGGTACAATGGTGAGAAATTCATGCATTAAGGAGAGACCTAAAAAAAAATGGCACAAGATCTTTGATGAATTCATCAAAAGAAGAGACAATATTAGAAAAGTGATAGCCATGAAGACCATCAAAATACAAAATGTTCACAATAAGAAAGAAGATCTTTCTAGCATGATGACAATTGATGGTTTGATAGTATAACAATATCTAGTTAGAAAAAAAGCTAATTCATTTGTGACAGTGGTGTCAAGATTAGATAAGTAACAATCCAAGTAAGCCAAGACCATAAGCCCAAGGTATAGACACAATAATAGATTAACATGATTACCCTAAATGTAACAATGATCTATAAAGAAGATAGTAAAATGGTGACAGTAAGGTGCATGGTTTACACAAGATGGCAGCCCATGTAAACCTTCCCATGTTCAATTATAAACAAGCTTGATAATTGATGACAAACCTCTACCTAGAGAAGGTGACTGCCTAAGCTATTGAAATCACTCTGAAGAGTAACAATGAGGAACAATAAAGACATGACATCATGACAGTGTAAATATAGTCATTTATGTTGCTCTATGGATAAACCTTGTTGTTTTCAGTCAAGGAAGATTGGATAAGTTAATATATAGTCACAGGAAAAACACCATAAGATTTAGTGACATAGGTGAACACATTGAAGATCAACATTTGATCATAGGTCAAATTGTTTAAATATGTTATAGTTGTACACTATTAAATATGCATACAAATATGTGGAAACATAGACAAAGACATCAACTGTTTGATAGCACTCAAGGAAATTTCATCGTTAGAATAGAATGATTGCAATTTGCACACAAAATAGGATTGTTGAAAGGGATTTAGTTGTTGTCAGTTGTCATAGACATAGATGCTAATTGCAATGTTGCATAATAGTAGTACTAAGTAAATGAATGCATTACTAAGAATCCTTAATATGAAGGTGCAAGATATTCATCAAATATCATTTGTTAAGAATTTCAAAATATTAAAATTGTAATGGATCAATAATTTTATTAAATTATTAGAAATTTCAAAAAAATTGTTCAAACTATCTATCCAAAGAGAGGAAAGAAATATATCACTCTAAAAAAAAAATATCACCTCCAAGAATGAGTGAAAATATGAATTCTACCCCTTTGAAAGAGTTGACCTAAAATTCTAATGAGGGATCTTCTATATTCATAGTTTAGAATATAAATTTATCAAAATTAGATGGAACTCAAGAGTAAAGAATAAGAAAACTCATATTACTGTATTGTCGAATGCTAAGAGTCAAGAAATTTATCCCACCTTTTTAAGTTGACACATGCCACAACTTTTCATACTCCAAGGGTTGTTCCAAATAAAACTACACACAAAATAAAAGTGGTTAAGAATAAGGAACAACTTAGAAAGCTTTTATTCCATGACCACCATAGCTATTTTATCTATAGAACAATTGCAAGCAACGAAGATAGAAAACTTGGGAAATTATGTTCAAGTCACAAGCTCTATTAGTCAAATTGAATTAGATTGGACACCTATTTGTCTCCTAGCATATGTCGCTTCTTAAGTTTCAAAGCATAGATACATACTTTTCCTAAGTAGTGGGATAGCTTAGCTTTGTTGCTACTTATCATTTCTATTTAGAACATCTAAGGTCATGCATAGAAGCAACTCCCATAGGTATATAATTCATGATTTGAAATTTTTTTTATGATTTTGATTTAGAACTACATGTTTGTAACCATTTTTGTTTTGTTTGAAAACTTCAAGAAGAATAGTGTTCATAAGTTTTAAGTTTTTTTGTAGAAGGTTGTATTTAAATTGTGGTCCTTATTTTTATGTGATCCATCACATGCGTAATGCATGATTGATGGAATTTTTGGCATTCATAATTTACAAGTCTTAAAGGCAATTTTATTTTCAATTTTCCAAGATAAATATATGAAGGAAAATATTCTAGATTGTTGTCTATTTTTTATAGGATTCTATGTGTCAACTCTGAGAAGGACATGCAATCAATTAAATGAATTCATATTTTTATGTCTATGTTAAAAACTATTCTTTGTTTCTATTGGAATATATGTTTATACTCAATGTTTAAAAATCTACATTTCATATTCAAAACCTATTCTCTTGGGCAAAATGTGGTTGCCCAATTCTCTTCTTTTTTCAGTCTTTTGGATGGATGCCTTGGGGCTCCCATTTTTAATCGGCTATAGTCAAAACTATGAAGGGATGACTATTGGGGTATCTCTCTATTCTCTTTAACAAAATTAGGATACCTAATTCTCTTATTTTCTAATCTTTCAAACTTTAACGAGCTTTAGTAAAAACTGTGACAAGATTCGTATCACTGAACCATTTTGAAAAATTGAACTAGCTTGCTTCATTTATACTCTAATGATAAGATTCATATTTGAGTTGACCAATCTTTCTTCATTAGTAATATTTATGCAACTACTACTTACAATCTCCTTAACTGTACATACCTATTGTATTGTTAGGCTTTAGAATTTTGGCTAATATGGCTGCATAGTATCATATTCCTTGTCTTTTCCATTACAATCCCATAAAAGCTTCATAATTCATAAAAGCACATACACTCACATATTTCGAATTGCAAAGAAATCTAATCTGAAAAACCTTCACAACTAGAACTTCAAAGCATTAGAGGTGCCCAAATAATCTTCTTAGCAATTGACAATCCCAACACAAGAAAAATTTCAAGACTTCGACAAACTATAATAAATTACACCCAAAAATATCAAAAGAAGGAACTGAAATATTGTTGAGATTAGTGTTCATGTATTTAATTATGTGTAACAAATATTAAGTTGTTGAGAAACAACTTAATATTAGAGTAAATGTTTGTGCACCAAGTTGTGGTACCAAAAGAGGTCATAAGATGCCACTTTTTTTTTTTTTCTTGAAATTAGCATAGTCTAAACTTCAACGACAAATTGAACATACTTACACTCTAAATTAGAAGATGCAACAAGAACAAGAGTTAGAGTAATTCGAGTCTACTTTCTAAACTACTAATTTATTTTGAAAATGGTGGAGATTAAGGGCTTGAAAAAAGGGGCCACAAAAAGTGGTCCTATTTTTATGCAAGAAACATAACATAGCGTCTATTGTGGCCCCTCTAAAATGTTAAATTTTTTTTTTAATTTTTAAAATTGCTTCGATGAGAAATTATCTAACACCTTGTAGTTTATGCTAGATTTTTCAGCTAATTTTTTAATGAGTATATGATTTTTTACTAATTTTCAAAGTGGACAAATCCTAAAAAATAGAATTTTGAGTGTGCTCCCCCTTAAAATCTCTGAAAACTAATCAAAAATCATTTTTTTAAAAAAATTGTGTAGAATTGAGTATAGTTTCTAAAAATGTAATGTGTAAAAAACTATAGTCAAAATAGTGCATGCTGGTTTTTTACCAAAAACGAACACACTAACAAAATAAATTATAGATGAAAGCCTTAACAAAATCAAAATGTGAAAAAGTTTACATGCTTGGATAGCTAAGAGAGAGCTTTAAGTCACTATGGTGGTTTTTTAGTTTCATTGAAACACATGCAAACCTGATGGAGAGCACGACCAAAAATATGTGAAATTTTCTAATCTTCTGATAAAAACACATCTCAGGCCTAAAATGGTCATCCAACCCTTTGGATTGGATTCCAAAGTACAATCCAACATAAACAGTTAGTGGTTTCCAAAGCAAACCATTTGGTGAGAGCCAAATATGGCACTCGCAAAATTTAAAAATTTGGGTTTTCACATTTTGCTTGCACCAAATGTGAAAGGTCAATTTTTTTCATTTGGTGAGCGCCAAATGCTTTGCATTATCCAATTTTTCAACTTGCCCCATTTTTGAACTTGATCACAAGTTATGCCCACCCTGGCAAGAGAATATATACATGAAATATAATATTTAAGTATAAGTCACATTAATGTGACTTATACTTTAAGTTATATTTCATGTATATATTGGCAGGATGTTTGAGAGTGGTTTCAACTCTATAGGAGTTATAATGTAGATTCTAGTTTTTAGAGGATCATATAAAATTTTAGATAGTCAAATATCAGTAATCAACATGTCAAATTTCAGTAATCAGCATGCTCCTATAAGCATTCTTTATCTCTATATCTCACTCTCTTTATCTTCCCAAAACTCTAGACCTATCTCTCTCCCTCTCTTGTCTCACTCACTTCTCTCTCCCCTCTCTAAGTATATCCCATCCTCTCTACCTTTTATTCCTTCCTTTTACCCCCATTTATATCCTTGACTCCTTCCCTCTCTCTTCTTCTCTCTCAATCTCTTATTGTTTCTCTCCCCTCCCACTCCTTTCTCTTGGTCACTACCTATCCCTTCTATCCTCTCTCTCCCTATATCTAGGGCTCTCCCTCCCTCCCTATTCACCTAAGTACCTCTCCCTCCCTATATTATTACCCACCTCTCTCTTCCCCTCTAGGTTTATAACTTATCTAATGTCCACCCTCTATTTTTCAACCCCCCTCTCCACCTTTCTCTCCCTTCCCCTTACCCCTATCTATTTATGAACTCTCTCCCTCTCTTCTCTCTCTCTCCAAACCTATCTATCTCCTCATTCACCAGGTCTCTTACTCCCTCCATGTCTACCTCTCCATCCATCCCCTCTTACTCATCTCTTTATTCTTATATCTCTTCTCTTCTCCTCCATTCCTCTCTCTAGGTCTCTCCCTTCCTTTCTTCCCCTCTCCATCTCTATCTCCCTCCCCCACTCTCTTGTCTTCTCTCTTCCTCTCTTATTCTCTATCTCCATTGCCTAGGTCATTACCTCTCCATCCCACCCTCTCTTCCTTCTCTAGGTTTATCCCTCCCTTCCTCTCCACCTATCTACCTCTGCATATAGGTCTCGTTACCCACCTCTCTTTATTCCCCTCTATCTATCTCACTCCTTTCTTACCATCTAGGTCTCTCACCTATCTATATATCCCCTCTATAGTTCTCTCTCTCCCTCTCTACCCCTCTCTCCCTCCTCCTTAACCCTATCCCTTAATGAACTCCCTCATATGGTACTTGATAACACAATGATAAACAATGAGTACCAAACCGGTACTGGGGGGGGTGAATTAGTACAGGTACAAAAACTTTTCCTAAACTGGTTTGACTACAAATAGTGAACTTGACTAGCAATCACTAACACCGGTCATAAATCAGATTACTACTAGTTAAGCACAAAGAGATTGTGAAAGATATAAACCGGAAACACTTATCTTTCCACACAACCTACACCCTCATTCCCACATTATCCTTGTGCATAAACAGGTAATCTATCATCAAAAATATAATAACATGCTAGATCAACATGATTCATCACTTGACAGAAAACAACAAAGCATCACATGAAAAAATATCATATATGACACACATATTTTTCACGTGGAAACCCAACTAGGAAAAACCACGGTGGGGATGAATACCCACAAGCTGTTCTTGAACTCTTTAGAAGTCCACTCTATTAGGAACCTAGTCTGGTTAAAGATTGTTACAATAGATTTTGTTAGGAACCGATCCTATTAGGGATCACTCGATTAAGGGATGGCTATAATACCTGGTTAAGGGTTAAACCCTGTTAGAGGTTACCTTGTTAGAGGATTTCATGAACCCAATGGTTTTGAGTCACCCTGTTAAAGGATTTACAGCAAGTTGGTTAAAGCTACCCTGTTAAGGGATTTTCCAACTGTTGAAGTGGTTAGAGATCAACAGGAATTACAATGATTTGGTAATAGCACTCAATACCAATGCAAATCCACTTTAGTTCCTTCCTTTTGCATATACACTCTGTAGGTATCAACTCTCTTATCTGGTCTAGCAAGAATCATGTATCTTTGCACTTAGATACACACACAACATTTGCCAACAACTTCAACATGAAACACAACATTGACCTTATAGGAAATAGATAGGTCAGTAACACAAACCCTAAACCCTAAACAATTAGGTTGAGCAATTCAGTTAGTTCAATCCTGACCATTGAATACTTTTCCTTAGAATACAACGGTCTTGAATAGATCTCAAGACATTCTCCATCATTCATTCTTCACCACTTCATGGAGGCGATAACCCATCATGTGTTCTCCACCATTTGCAGAGGCTTCACATATTCCTGAGGTAGATAGGATCAATCTCCTTCATGCAAGATCCTTCACACGCACAAGGCTGACATGGCAACATGATCTGATCTCCATTACACTGCTAACTCATCACACAATGCCATTGGTTGAATAACACAGGCTCAAAACATTTCAACCAGAAACGCTGAGGCTGGGACTACCAACCAGTACTCATACCATATTAAACCTTGATAGAAAACCTTTCATATACCAGTTCACTTGGACAAGCATACCGCTTCGCCTTTTGCACATATATCGGCTCATAACATATTACCGGTTCACTTTGCCAGTTGCTTAACTTCAATATACCGGTTCACTCTTTAGCATATTGACATCAATGAAAACACAATATCATCATGTCAACATACTCGACACATATGCCAGCAGTACTAAGGGGTCATATGTGGTTCTACGGGGCCACAAATCTATTAGAATGCCATATGACCCCTCAGGACACCATATGACCCCTTAGGACACCATATGACCCCTTAGGACACCATATGACCCATTAGGACATCATTTGGCCCTAATGGGTGATATGGTGTCCTAAGGGGTTGTCTCATGTACTAGGACATTAAAAGTGGTCATATGAAATCCTGAGGGGTAATATGTTGTTGTTAGGGGACATATGGGGTACTAAGGGGTCATATGTGTCATAAGGGGCCATATGGTGTCCTAAAGGGTCATATGGTGTTGTTAGGGGTCCTTAGGGGTCATGTCCTACATACCAGGATGTTAAAAAGGGCCATATGGTGTCCTCAGGAGTCATCTGGGGTCCTGAGGGGCCACACATGTGTTAGAACACCATATGACCCCTTAGGACACCATATAACCCCTTAAGACATCATATTATCCTCAAGGGTCATATGGTGTCCTAAGAGGTCACGTCATGTACTAGGATGTTAAAAGGGGTCATATGGTGTCTTGAGTGGTTATATGGTATCCGAAGGGGTCATATGGTGTCATTAGGGGTCATATGGGATCCCAAAGGGAAAGAAAGGTAATGACTTAGAGAGGGGAGGAAGAGAGAATAGGAGAGAGCTAAGAAGAGAGGGAGAGGTGTTGGCATTGTGTTGTCATTGATGTCAACCAGTATAGAAGAATGCAATTGGTATAATAGATTATTGGTATTTCTATCATTGATGTCAACCGGTATGGGATGACTATCGATATGAGAGATGTATGTGCAACACTGTCATGCAGGAGTACAAGATGAGATATTCTTGATATCACCTTGTGTTGTAGATCATCAGTAAGGAAAGGATGTCAATTGGTAAGTAATGTGTTGACATGGAGAATTCAGATCAACCAAGTGAGTGGTTGTCAGCCTGCAAAGGTCATGACCAGTGTACAAGCGGGATGAGCAAGGTGCTTAGATTTTGTTTGTGATGAAGAGGCAAAATGTTACTTAAATCACATCAACACCGGAGAAGAAAAATGAAAAGGTCACCGGTATGCTATGAGGTTACATAATAGCAGGATTCCCAATGGATGAAGATGTAGTCACCATGTGAAGAGATGACTAACAGTGAATGTGCCAACACTAGATCACATGTGCCTATTCCAAGGTTTTCTGCACAAACAGGGAAGCCACATGAGAGAGCACTAAAGGATGTAATATGGACAAGGTCCAGATGAAGAAGACTCTCCATCTGATGAAAATGTGCATAAGGTAGGTTAGCAAGAGTGTTGACCAATTGAGTAGTTCACCAAAAGAGAAGCAGAGTGCAAGGTTGATGACAGACCGGTTTGAAGGTTTAACCTACAGGGTTAGTATATTGATACATAAACCCAGTAATGGAGTTGATTGCTGAAGAGGTGGATACCAACATGGATGCCACAAAGAGATGGGGTGGAAAGCATGCGGAGGTTGGTAGAGTGTCGTGTAGAGATAGGTGTTTCTATAGGTATGTATTTAATATGGATCCCGTGATTTAGGGATCAGATCAAAACAGTGTGGCTTGAGAAAGAATGAGCAACTAAGAAAAATCAGGGAGTTGTTGGTGCCTAGATCTAAGAAATAAGATCCAGTTGTTAGAAGACCTCAAGAAGGAAACAACAGAAACATTAATGGCATTTTGACAGAGGCAGGTCAAGAGATGAGGTCATGGTTGCTAAGATTAGAAGACATGTATTGGAAGGTGCGTTAATGGAGGAGATGTACAGTTCGCTATCTAGGAGATTAGATCAGACAAGATCTGATTGGATTTGGTTTTCCTCAAAGATGATGAGGAAACCCTAACCACCTGAGATTTGAATTGGCTTTTTGTAGGAGAACTAGGCTATATATATGCAAGCCAAAGATATTGATGGTGTTGCTGAATGAGAGAATAGTGTTGCCAAAGAAAGGAAGATAGTGTTGCAAAGTGATCAAGTGTTACTTTTGCATGTGAGAACAAATCAATATGAGGGAGAACCAAGTTGAAGTGTTCAACTAGTAGCAGTGCAGAACCGATAGTGTTCATATCGACAGAGCAGAAGTGAAGGAAGCTTTAGAGAAGGCTGGCATAGACCCAATAGAGTTTAGTACCGGTAAAGAGAAGAGAAGTGAGGTCGAGATCCAGTAGAGCATAATAGAGGAGAGGTAAAATAGTAGAGTTTACTGGTAAGCAAAGCAATAGAAAGAGTGGTGTACCGATGTAGAAGAGAAGCTTTCTCACCACGAGAGTGAGATATATGAAATGGTTACTGTATGCGGGAAAAGTCGGCTGATAAAACTAAATATGTGAAAATATTTCAAAATACTAGTCCACACACACACACAGGACTTCTTGGTGCAACCTATGGAG
Organism: Cryptomeria japonica; assembly: GCF_030272615.1. Lineage (NCBI taxonomy): Eukaryota > Viridiplantae > Streptophyta > Pinopsida > Cupressales > Cupressaceae > Cryptomeria > Cryptomeria japonica. The sequence continues at coordinate 146,876,340 of NC_081406.1, read as the reverse complement.
TAATAATGTATTACTCAGCTTCCCAAGGTGGGTCCCATGGTTCTCTATCTCACAATGTCCCTCAAACCAATGTTTTTGCTCTCAAATCACTGAGCAAAATGGTTCAGGGATGGCAAATGCAAGAACGAGGGATGCTTTGATTGATTTTAGTATGAGATGTGTTGTAAGCTATATATGATTCTAGAAATGCAATAAACTAGATGATAAGATGATGAGATTAGTATGAATACTATCCTAACATGATATATTAGTCTATGATTGAGCTAAAATGATAAAGAAATTATTCTATACATGCATATTTAGTCTAATTCCTAATTTAAAAGAGGCTAAATGATGAGCATATATGAAATGAGAAAGCTTGAATGTATTTGAGCATAAGTGTGATGCTACAAATTTGAAGGATGATTGTTGAGAATGGAGGAATGAGAGCTCTATTTATAGCATAAACAGGGCAATGGATGGTCAAGATTGAATGGTTTAATCAAGGGCCAAGTTTGAAAGTTGGGGATCCATGTGCACAATTGGCATCAATGAAATGGGAACAAGTGTCAACATAGGATTGGGTTGAGAGAAGAGGTTGGAGGCATTAAAGGCCTGAGAAGACCTCATGGTTATCTAGAGGCTAAGGGTCAAGCTTAAATTAGGATTACCCACTGGATTAAGAGTTAATCCAAGGATAAACCTTTGTGCAAATGTTTAAGAGATAATCATGGTCAAAGCATTAATGGCCTGATGAGACCTTTGGGTTGGGTGAAGGTTGAGTTAAAATAAATGTTTTAACCATGTAGGAGGGTTTGAGTTAACCATTAATGGTTATTGGAGACTTTGGGGATTAAGTGGTTGAAGGTTGAAAGCCTTCAATGGTTATCAAAGACTTTGAGCCATTTAGTGGTTGAAGGTTGAAAGCCTTTAATGGTTATCAAAGACTTTGAGGGTTTGAGAAGTGACTTCCCTTTGCTTAGGGATGTGACAAAGTTTAGAATAGGGGTTAGGTTAATTAGAAGTGATTAGAAGATTCTAGAAGGGATTAGAAAGGGGTTTGGGATTTTGCAAGTGGATGGAGGGATAATAGGATTTAATTGAAATAATTTAATTCAATTTGGTTGCCATTTGGAGAAATTAAATAAATTAGATTTATTCAATGTAGGATAACTATTTAATTAAATTTGAATTTAATTAAAAGTGGATAGGGGGGATTTAATTGAATAAAATGATTTATTCATTAAATGGGTATAGTGAATTTAATTTAAATAAATTGAATAATTTATTTAATAAAATAGAAGAATGTGGATAATTTAATTAAATTGGATTTAATCAAATAGAAAAATGAACATAAAATATTCATTTAGGAATATGGTCATTTTTATACGTCTACATTTTGCCCCTCTTTGAAGTGACGTGTGTGCACATGGTATTTCAAAGAAAATGATGCTTTATCATGATTTATGATCAAATGCAATTTTTGTGTCGCTCTTTTTGATTTGCCAGTCGTGCCCCAGATTTTATTTGATGTGTGATGCCCCAGATTCGATATTTGATGGTGAATATGATTTGTTTGTGTGTTCTGTTTCAAGTTCAATGTGTGAAGCCTGATGTGTGTTACAAGTTGATATGGGTTGGAAACTTGAGTTGTGTTACAAGCTGATATGGGTGGGAAACTTGAGTTGTTTTACAAGTTTATGTGATTGTGGAGACTTGAGTTGTGTTACAAGTTTTGATATGGTTTTTGAGAACTTGAGTTGTTTTACAAGTTGATATGAAATGATAGGATTTTGAACTTGATGTAGATGAGCAAATTGCTTTATGTTGTTGATGTGAGTTTGATTTTGATAGCTTTGTTTTGATGTGGAAACTGATATTGGATTTGATGTTGATATTTGATATGATAATGCCCCCTCGGGAGATCATTCGTGCACACAAAGCATGAATGATCTCTCGAAAGAAGAAGAATGTTGTTTGAAAGATAGAAGAGTAGATAGTGATGGCATGCATGGGTTTGATAAGATTGGTTAGATTGATTGGAATGAGAGCAAGTCTGGTTTCAGGTTTGACACCTCCTGTATAAGACATGGATGATCGAGCATCTGGTTTCAGGAATGATACTGCCTGTATAAGACATGGATGATTGAGCATCTGGTTTCAAGAATGATACTGCCTGTATAAGACATGGATGATTGAGTGTCTGGTTTCAAGAATGATACCGCCTATATAAGACATGGATGATCGAGCGTCTGGTTTCAGGAATGATACTGCCTGTATAAGACACGATAGAAGATAGTTTGGAAGAATGATAGAAGATAGTTTGGAAGAATGATGAAGATAGTTTACAAGAATGATAGAAGATAGTTTGGAAGAATGATAGAAGATAGTTTAGAAGAATGATAGAGATATGAAAGTGAAAAAAGATTCCATGGTGATGTGATAGGTATGCATGCGAGGGATGCAATGATGAATAATGAATGATATTTTGAAAATGAGATGTATGATATGATATACAATTAATTGTAAAATGATATGTAGCTATGTGTAAAGTGATACACAACTATGTTTTTGGTAGCATCCTCATTCTGCATTTGCCATCCGATATAGCCATTTGTTTGCTTTCTTTGTAGATATCATCATTGAGCATTGATTTGTTTAGGATATGTTGAAAATTTATACAAGCACAATGGTATAATTGAACCATAATGACCTGAGAAAAAATTACATGATATTTGATTTTGCAAGATAGCACAAGCGTCAAGGTATAATTGAACCAGGATGACCAGAGTGCGGATTGCGTAAACATACAAGAGTTAACCTTTGTCCCATACAAATTCGAAATGTCCTCAACGATATGCCACCTGATTGCTTCGTAGGACAAATTTGCATGATAAAAGACTTCACTCATAGATAGAAGACAAATAAAACATCACATTCCTTCCTTGCTTCTCTAGTCGTAAGACATCCTTGAGTTACTTAGGAGATATGATAAGCAAAAATTAACAACCATAAGTAATCATGCATGCTATTGGAAATGTATTCTTTTCAATTAAAACATCTTGCAAATAGATCTGTGTTTAGTTGAAATTAGTTCAAGTCTATGATGTTTAGCCTTCTCATATTGTCATTTGGCATTTGTTGGTTGTTTTGATCCTTGTTGTCTTGCTATATTTTTGGTCTGATGTTGAAAATATTGAAGGCGAAATGCCCCTAGCAAGGTCAGGATTTTGCCCCTTGTTGTTGATACTACTTTGATATGGATATGTACACTGATCACCTAGCCATGGTGGGATATTATTTGGATAATTGTTTCAGATAAACCAAGGACAGTGACTACACTAAGTATGTCCAAGATTGATAAGCATTTGTGAATTTCTGGTGATGCCTCAGATGGGTGGATATGATATGTACAATATGATTTGTGAAACATGTATTTCCATCAATTGATAAAGATAAGGCTAACTAGAACAAAATCCAGCAGTCATACTGATTGATGTCATTGTTATGATTTGGTCGATGATTGATAAGAATGTCTGGTTTCAAAGAGTGAGTACCCCGTATAAGACCGATCTGTCTGGTTTCGAGTGTACCTATCCCTATATAAGACATGTTTGATGTTGATGTTGATTTCAAGTAATGAATTGATTAACAAGACATGTGATAAGTTTGATTGCAGGCTTTGAGAGTTTTCTTGTTGTTGATCTGATTTGATGGATGGTCCATGTGTTCATGCTTTGATTTTGTTGATTTTGAGTTTTTGGATATTTTGATTTTTTTGAGTTTTTGGATTTTTTGATTTTTTTGAGTTTTTGGATATTTTGATTTTTTTGAGTTTTTGGATATTTTGATTTTTTTGAGTTTTTGGATTAGAAGAAAGATGTATTTGGTTGCCCCAATGTATATCAAGAAAAGGAATGGATGAATGGATGACTGAACCATTGAGGTGGAAATAGATTTGTTGTCCATAGTTTTGATCAAGATCAAGGATGAAAAAGGGGATATGGATAGAGATGGGATATAGATAGCATTGGATGATGGAAGCAATGAATAGATAGGATAGATAGATATGAATTAGAGTGAAGCAAGATTGTAGAAAGAACTGGATGATAGAAGAAATGAATAGATAGGATAAGGGATATGGATTAGAGTGAAGCAAGATTGTAGAAATAATTGGATGATAGAAGATATGAATAGATAGGATAAAGGATATGGATTAGAGTGAAGCAAGATTGTAGAAATAATTGGATGATAGAAGATATGAATAGATAGGATAAGGGATATGGATTAGAGGACATGGGAGATATGGTAGGAGGAATAGAGTGGATGAACTTTACCCCCAAGCATAGAGGTTTCCATTTGCAAAAAGGTGATATGTAAGATTGTCATAGTATTTAGCACCATTTGAATAAGTGTTCTCGAACTTTTCAAAGATAGAGACCCAACCCACACTTAGAACCTCTGGAAATTTCAACTGAACATTTCTAGCAACTAGGAAGCAGACTCAAAAGGGAATAAGAATCCCAAACTGGATCAAGGTACTTAGTCTTTGATTACCCATGTGTGTGCAAGTGGGTTCATTCTGGCTCATATGATCATTGTAATCTTCAGAATCCAACATGGCTAGCTACATGAGTTACCTTGACTTCAAAAGCATCCTGGATAGAGCCTCGTTGCTAGCGAGCGTCCATAGCCCCGACAAGGTTATCGCTGTAATCTCACAAATATTGCTCCATTGCTAGCCAGGCATCCATAGCCCCGATGGAGTTACTTGTATGTTCCCATAGCCAATCATTTTGATATTGGATTTCATTGCATTTTGCTTTTCTTGATGTTCATTTTCTTGCTCATGCTTTTGATATTTCTTTTTTTTTCTTTATTTTTCTTGCATTGGCTTGTAAGTGATGAAACTTACATGGGTCTGATAATTACAGTGGCGCTGAAGCAAGAATTTAGATTTTTCACTAGCCATGTCTTCAATTTAAGAGATCACAATGATTTAGAGAAATCAATTAAGTGTGTGAGATATAGTAATCAAAAGATGTCGGTACCAAGATATGATAAGTGGTTCTTTTCTGGATTGAGTGTGTATCCCAACCAAAAGAAAATGTTAAAGAGGAACAACCTCGGATTCTGAAGCATTTCATGAATAGATATCTAGGAAAAGGACTGAACATTAGATTCGAGCATGGGCAAGTATGTGACAAAATGACACAAACACCTATCTCACAGATGAAAGATTTTATGTAAAGGATTGAATGAAAGGGATGGAAGGATAGAAAAGAGGTGTTGGATAATAGATAGAATGTTTGAAGATTTGTGCAAGGATAGATAGAAAGGTTTTCAGGATGAGTGGTGGTACTTGAGAAGTGATGAAGAGATGGAGGAAAATTGAATTTTGGGACAGAAGGACCCAAAATAGATAGAGGAAATGATAGAAGAATAGTTTTGGAAAGATGTTTTAGATAGAGGGTTGAAAGAATTTCAAAGATGTGCTCCTCGTTGATCTTTCTTATGGATCATTTGAGGTGATGGATTTGTGGATGGAGGGAAGCAAGGACCCAAGATGGATGAAAGGATGGAGAGTTTGATTGTGGAATGAAAGGACCTAAGATAGATTTAGAAGAAGAAGAGTTTGACTTTGGAATGAAAGGACCTAAGATAGATTTGGAAGAAGAGATTGACTTTGGAATGAAAGGACCTAAGATAGATTTGGAGGATGAAGAGATTACTCGATCTTGATCTTGACTTGGAGTAGGATCATTTGAGTTTGTGCTTTCCTCTTGATTTCAAATTAGAATAGTGGAGGATATGGAAGGAATATCATGATTTTGCTTAAGAGATGGATGTTGAATGGGACTCTGCTCTTGAGATGAAAGGGGATCATCGTGGATGGAATACCAAAAGATTAGGGGATCATCATAAGATTCTTGATAGGTGGGATCTTGATCAAAAATGGGATTAGATTGGAGAGCCATGATATCTTGATCTTGATTTATGTTAGGACTCATTTCTTTTGACTGATGTATAAGAACTTGTTTCTTTTGATGAATTTGGAAAAACTAGGTTGTTGTTTCTTCAACGTGATGTTGCGATAAAGGTTCTTTCTTCTCAGAATAAGGGGATTAGTCATGCATGAGTGATCAATGGTTTCCTTTGATTGGTTTGGATTCAGTTGATTCTTGTTTTTGAAAATTTCAAATCTTACTCTATGAAAGTGAAGGCTTTTAGATGCCCCTTCACGACAAAGTGTGTCAAATGATATGGATTAAAAGTCTCCCGATCTAGAAACTTGATTTGACAATTTGAATATTTTAAACAAATGTTTTGAGATAAAAATCCGTAAGATGGTAAAGGATTTTGTTGATACTGATGATGAAATTTCTGGATTATGATAGGAGAGACATCCTTTATGGCGCGATTCATTTCGGATTCTGACAAGGTTTGTTTTGACACAAATTTAACTTGAGAAATAGCTTTAATGGTTTGTTTGTCACTTTGTTGTGATGAAAGATGATGTTGATGGAAAAAGGCCTTAAAAAAAATGTTTTTGAAAATTTCAAAATTTTCCCGGTTTTGCTTTCTATTTTTCTGTTTTGGATCACGCGCTAGAACAGAGTCTACATGCGCTACTGAAATTCTTCTATGTGCTAAAATAATAACCACACGTGCTCGGCTGCCCCCAGACATGCGCTAAAGTTTTTGGACTGTTAAAATTGTTTCTAGCTGTTGAAAAAGCTATGCGCTATACTGGGTCCGACACGCGCTATTTGTTAGACTTTATGCGCTAATGTTTTGATTCCATGCGCTAAGCTGTTGCTTCCACGTGCTGGACTGTTTTTCTGATGCGCTAAAGGATTTTACACTATTTTTCCGTGAGATGAAACGCTATTGTTTTGAACCAATGTGCTAACTAGCATTTTGGATGCGCTAACAGAATTACCCCACACGCTAAGAAGTTGCTTTTATGCGCTAAACTGCCCTGATTGTTCCTTTGGTTGATTTTTTTGTGAATTTTTGAATTTTTGACACTTGTGATTTTGACAGATGATTTCTTTTTGGATACTCAATCTTACTAAGTTGAATAGATAAACTCTTGATTACTTGGTTTGGTATTCCCCTAATCTTGTTGGATGAAAGTCTTTCCTAAAGATAGTTGAAATGTTGATAACCATCTCAAAAGATGTTTTGTTGGATTTGGAAATTTTCTCCACTTTATGATTTTTCCTTGTTTGAACTGACTTTTGAGTTTGATTGTTGGATACTTTACAAGATATTTTAACATTTGTGACAAAAATACATAGCACACACACATGAAGACAATGATCATCCTAATGCTAAACATTGAGTGTATATTCTTTTGAGGATGTGTTCAAATCCTCGATGTTATCACTGGTTTGATCTACAACAAAAGACACATCAGATAGACTCTTTATTCAAAGGTCATTGACAGTATCATAGCCCACTAGTCTCGAAACTCTGTCAGCTCAAACAACCTTGTCACCCCCTAGAGGGCGCCCGTTTTTTTGCCTTTTGCCAGAAATTAACTCAAAGTGAATTGCTTCACAGTTGAGTAGTTATCTTGGGAGATATATGGTGAGTAATATTGGGGGTGGATTCTTCCCCACCCTTGCACTATGATATTGCCAATGTTTGGTGACTGACTCGGTTCAAAGTTTCTAATGCTATGATTCGTGATCAGGCTTCCCATTCGGCTGTCAGTGATAAACTCCCTCAGGAGGTTTCCCAACCCTTAGAACAAAGGCTTTACGTATCGCAAGGATACTGGGGGAAGGCTAATCGCTGCGCACAACCATTGAAAGGGACTTTCGTCACCCTCCAATTTTGATTATAGTGGGTTGGAACACTTAGCATCAAAGTCATTTCCCACTTAGGTCATTCCCTTCACACCGGTCAAATAATGGCTTTAAGAGTTTTTCAACCCCTCGGGAAGGCAGGCCTGCTAAAGGATGTAAATGCTTGAAGTACAGAAAGCTTAAGAGTGGCTTGGCTTTTTGATCACCCAGTTATGGGGAGAGCATATACCTTCCACTTTCGAGACAAGGCAATCAAGTTGTTCTTTTTAGCCTTTAAGACAATGATTTGCTAACTTTTATTTGGAGATGTTGCTCCAACAAGCATGATGTTCTTTTTAGCCCTTCATAGCAAAGTGTGTATTTCCAAAACTTTTGTAAAACAAGCCTGGTCAACAAAGTAAATCGTGATGTTTGGTCAACAAAATTAAAGTCGATAGGGGAAAACTTTCCCTCTTTGCCTTGCACAAAATGAAGATGAGGTTCTTTTAATTTGAAAAATGAAGTGAATCCTTTTAAACACCAAAGGATGGTGAGGTTCCTTTTAAAACTTTTGCCAAAATAAATATTGTTGGTTCTTTTTACAGCTTCCAAAATGAAGTGTTTTTCCTCTAATCTTGCAAGAAAGCAAATATGAAGTTTGTTGTTCTTTTTACCTTACAATAAAGAAAAGATGAAGTTTTATTTTAAAACACCAAAAAGGAAGGCATGAAGTTCATTTTATGCATCCAAATGAAATGATGAGGTTTATTTTAACTTTTACAAAAAGGAGAGTGAGTTCTTTTTAACCAACTTTTGTTGAAAGAAAGTAAAAAAAGAAACTTAAAGCCTCTAAACTTGCTCCTTCCCTTGCACAAAAAATATTAGAACCTACACACAGTCAGTGATCAAATGTTAGTGTGAGCTTACACAAGCCTAAATTTTGATCTTGGTTACAAATTTTACAATTCTGATCCTGAAATGCCCTGAAATTTGACTAAGTTTGAAATTTGGAAGATCTTCCAAAAACTAGATTTTGCATTACAACTCCTAGAGGTCTGAAACCCCTCTCAAACATCCTGACAATATATATGGAATATAACTTAAAGTATAAGAAAGAGAAAAGAGATATATTATGCTTCCCACAAGCCTAATTTTTGGCTCTGCCAACTCTATGCGCTAAACTATTGCACAGATGCGCTAAGAAAAATCACCCACGCGCTATTATGTGCCCCCAATGGGCTAAGCTGTTTTATGGATGCACTATTCTATTTTTCTCCCGCATCGAGACCTACAGAAAAATATTAGTGGAAGTCATGCACTAAAGAAAGGACTTCACTCTTTAGCATATTGACTTCAATGACAACACAATATCATCACGTCAACATACTCGACACATATGCCAATAGTACTAAGGGGTCATATGGTGTTGCTAGGGGTCATATGTGGTCCTACGGGGCCACAAATCTATTAGAATGCCATATGACCCCTCAGGACACCATATGACCCCTTAGGACACCATATCACCCATTAGGACATCATTTGGCCCTAATGGGTGATATGGTATCCTAAGGGGTTGTATCATGTACTAGGACATTAAAAGTGGTCATATGAAATCCTGAGGGGTAATATGTTGTTGTTAGGGGACATATGGGGTACTAAGGGGTCATATGTGTCATAAGGGGTCATATGTGTCATAAGGGGCCATATGGTGTCCTAAAGGGTCATATGGTGTTGTTAAGGGTCCTTAGGGGTCATGTCGTACATACCAGGATGTTAAAAAGGGCCATATGGTGTCCTCAGGAGTCATCTAGGGTCCTGAGGGGCCACACATGTGTTAGAACACCATATGACCCCTTAGGACACCATATAACCCCTTAAGACATCATATTATCCTCAAGGGTCATATGGTGTCCTAAGAGGTCATGTCATGTACTAGGATGTTAAAAGGGGTCATATGGTGTCTTAAGGGATCATATGGTGTCTTGAGGGGTCATATGGTGTCATTAGGGGTCATATGGGATCCCAAAGGGAAAGAAAGGTAATGACTTAGAGAGGGGAGGAAGAGAGAATAGGAGAGAGGGAAGAATAAAGAGAAAGAGAGAGCTAAGAAGAGAGGGAGAGGTGTTGGCATTGTGTTGTCATTGATGTCAACTAGTATAGAAGAATGCAATTGGTATAATAGATTATTGGTATTTCTATCATTGATGTCAACTGGTATGGGATGACTATCGATATGAGAGATGTATGTGCAACACTGTCATGCAGGAGTACAAGATGAGATATCCTTGATATCACCTTGTGTTGCAGATCATCGGTAAGGAAAGGATGTCAACTAGTAAGTAATGTGTTGACATGGAGAATTCAAATCAACCAAGTGAGTGGTTGTCAGCCTGCAAAGGTCATGACCAGTGTACAAGCGGGATGAGCAAGGTGCCTAGATTTTGTTTGTGATGAAGAGGCAAAATGTTACTTAAATCACATCAACACCGGAGAAGAAAAATGAATAGGTCACCGGTATGCTATGAGGTTACATAATAGCAGGATTCCCAATGGATGAAGATGCAGTCACCATGTGAAGAGATGACTAACAGTGAATGTGCCAACACTAGATCACATGTGCCTATTCCAAGGTTTTCTGCACAAACAGGGAAGCCACATGAGTGCACTAAAGGATGTAATATGGACAAGGTCCAGATGAAGAAGACACTCCATGTGATGAAAATGTGCATAAGGTAGGTTAGCAAGAGTGCTGACCAATTGAGTAGTTCACCAAAAGAGAAGCAGAGTGCAAGGTTGATGACAGACCGGTTTGAAGGTTTAACCTGCAGGGTTAGTATATCGATACATAAACCCGGTAATGGAGTTGATCACTGAAGAGGTGGATACCAACATGGATGCCACAAAGAGAAGGGGTGGAAAGCATGTGGAGGTCGGTAGAGTGTCGTGTAGAGATAGGTGTTTCTATAGGTATGTATTTAATATGGATCCCGTGATTTAGGGATCAGATCAAAACAGTGTGGCTTGAGGAAGAATGAGCAACTAAGACAAATTAGGGAGTTGTTGGTGCCTGGATCTAAGAAATAACATCAGATTGTTACAAAACCTCAAGAAGGAAACAACAAAAACATTAATGGCATTTTGACAGAGGCAGGTCAAGAGATGAGGTCATGGTTGCTAAGATTAGAAGACATGTATTGGAAGGTGTGTTAATGGAGGAGATGTACAGTTCGCTATCTGGGAGATTAGATTAGACAAGATCTGATTGGATTTGGTTTTCCTCAAAGATGATGAGGAAACCCTAACCACCTGAGATTTGAATTGGCTTTTTGTAGGAGAACTAGGCTATATATATGCAAGCCAAAGATATTGATGGTGTTGCTGAATGAGAGAATAGTATTGCCAAAGAAAGGAAGATAGTGTTGCAAAGTGATCAAGTGTTACTTTTGCATGTGAGAACAAATCAATATGAGGGAGAACTGAGTTGAAGAGTTCAACTAGTAGCAGTGCAGAACCAATAGTGTTCATATCGACAGAGCAGAAGTGAAGGAAGCTTTAGAGAAGGCTGACATAGACCCAATAGAGTTTAGTACCGGTAAAGAGAAGAGAAGTGAGGAGGAGATCCAGTAGAGCATAATAGAGGAGAGGTGAACTGGTAGAGTTTACTGGTAGTCAAAGCAATAGAAAGAGTGGTGTACTGATGTAGAAGAGAAGATATCTCACCACGAGAGTGAGATATATGAAATGGTTACTATATGCGGGAAAAGTGGGCTGATAAAACTAAATATGTGAAAATATTTCAAAATACTAGTCCACACACACACATAGGACTTCTTGGTGCAAGCTATGGAGTAATAACGTATTACTCAGCTTCCCAAGGTGGGTCCCATGGTTCTCTATCTCACAATGTCCCTCAAACCAATGTTTTTTCTCTCAGATCACTGAGCAAAATGGTTTCGGGATGGCAAATGCAAGAACGAGGGATGCTTTGATTGATTTTAGTATGAGATGTGTTGTAAGCTATATATGATTCTAGAAATGCAATAAACTAGATGATAAGATGATGAGATTAGTATGAATACTATCCTAACATGATATATTAGTCTATGATTGAGCTAAAATGATAAAGAAATTATTCTAAACATGCATATTTAGTCTAATTCTTGATTTAAAAGAGGCTAAATGATGAGCATATATGAAATGAGAAAGCTTGAATGTATTTGAGCATAAGTGTGATGCTACAAATTTGAAGGATGATTGTTGAGAATGGAGGAATGAGAGCTCTATTTATAGCATAAACAGGGCAATGGATGGTCAAGATTGAATGGTTTAATCAAGGGCCAAGTTTGAAAGTTGGGGATCCACGTGCACAATTGGTATCAATGAAATGGTGACAAGTGTCAACATAGGATTGGGTTGAGAGAAGAGGTTGGAGGCATTAAAGGCCTGAGAAGACCTCATGGTTATCTAGAGGCTAAGGGTCAAGCTTAAGTAAGGATTACCCACTGGATTAAGAGTTAATCCAAGGATAAACCTTTGTGCAAATGTTTAAGAGATAATCATGGTCAAAGCATTAATGGCCTGATGAGACCTTTGGGTTGGGTGAAGGTTGAGTTAAAACAAATGTTTTAACCATGTAGGAGGGTTTGAGTTAACCATTAATGGTTATTGGAGACTTTGGGGATTAAGTGGTTGAAGGTTGAAAGCCTTCAATGGTTATCAAAGACTTTGAGCCATTTAGTGGTTGAAGGTTGAAAGCCTTTAATGGTTATCAAAGACTTTGAGGGTTTGAGAAGTGACTTCCCTTTGCTTAGGGATGTGACAAAGTTTAGAATAGGGGTTAGGTTAATTAGAAAGGGGTTTGGGATTTTGCAAGTGGATGGAGGGATAATAGGATTTAATTGAAATAATTTAATTCAATTTGGTTGCCATTTGGAGAAATTAAATAAATTAGATTTATTCAATTTAGGATAACTATTTAATTAAATTTGAATTTAATTAAAAGTGGATAGGGGGGATTTAATTGAATAAAATGATTTATTCATTAAATGGGTATAGTGAATTTAATTTAAATAAATTGAACAATTTATTTAATAAAATAGAAGAATGTGGATAATTTAATTAAATTGGATTTAATCAAATAGAAAAATGAATATAAAATATTCATTTAGGAATATGGTCATTTTTATACGTCTACAGTTACAAGAATCACTTGTAATAGTATGATTAATTTTATATGTAAATGTATCTTTGAGATCACTAAGTTCTAGCTCCGTGCAGGGGTTGTAGCTGCTTTGGGTTGTAGCCCATAAACAAATCAGGGGTTGGTGCTCCTTGGGTTGGTGTCCTAAATAAGGGGTTGTAGCTCCTTGTGTTGTATCCCTAAGCATTATAACAGATTTGATTGTGAGGCTGGATTAGAGCAGTAGACTCCAACAACATTGCTCACTGAGTTTTTACCCATCTTGGGTTTTATTCGTACATACTGGTGTTATGTGATTTCCCTTTGTATTTTGTCTCCTCATAAATCGGTAAGTCTGCATTCAGCTAGATGTATTAATCAGTACACTTTAATAGGGATAGTTAAAGGGAAAATTTTGTGAACCACTGATTCACCCCCCTCTTAGTGGTGCATTGTGTCTAACAATTGGTATGAGAGCCTAGGTTCCTAGTGAGTTGATATTTCTCCAGCTTGGGTAGATTCTAGCTTAAAGACACAATGGTTTGTTTTGTATCAATCCCTACTCCAGTTTTTGATGGTTCAAACTATTCTATTTGGAGTTGTAGAATGGAAGTCTACCTATCCTCTCTAGAGTTTGATGTGTGGATGTCTATTGTAAATGTCTGCCCTAGTAAAGTCACCCATCCCATTGATTTAGATGCAAAAAGAAGAAACCAGTGCAATGGAGCAGCAATGAAGGCTATACTTAGTGGGCTATCTGGTGATGTCTCCTTAGAGGTGGATAAATGAAAATTGACAAAAACCTTATGGGAGAGATTGAAGAAGCTTTATGGAAATGAGCCCACTATTGTAGAACCGACTTGTGATGATATGATGAGAAATGCATCTCATGTATCTACAAATGATGAAGCAAATATGCTACTAGCTACAATAATGATGATGAAGGAACCCACCTCTTCATATCTCAAGAATCAAAATATGAGGTACACACATCTGAAAGTGATAAGGCAAATGGATCCCACAAATATGATGTGTTTGGTAGTAATGATGAGGAAGAAGGAGACAAGGCAGATAGATCTAGACATCAAGATCTATTTGGAAATGATGATGAAGAAGAAGAAGATACAAAAGTAGATATTGAGTGTGAACTGGTAAGTTCTCTAGAAGAACTACAAAATGTTAGAAATAAATTTAAAAACTACAAAAGATTAGTTCATGAGGATTGCAACCAGTTGAGAACCTGCCTTGAAGAATCAAACTAAAAGGTTGGTTTATTGAACACTCAACTAAAAGAGGAAAAAAGATTGACCGATGACTTGAAATCAATCTTGGACTCCAAGGAAAGTGAAATGGAGATTCTGAGGAAAGAGTAGAAGATGTTCAAGAATGCTTCTATTGTGGAGCAGATTCAGTTGACAAAATACCTTGAAGAATCTAAGAAATGTATCTCATAACTGAAGACTCATGAGGATGACACCAAGTAGTTCCGGTGCAGTGATCTAGCCTCTAAGATAGAAGTAAAAGATTAAAAATATCAACAACTGCTTGGAGAAATGGAGGTTCTTTGAAATGACCTTGAGAAATGTCAGGATGAGCTTAAGGTAAGAATCCGGTTTGACGGCAGCAGTGATGCCTTGGACAAAATGTTGAAAAAGAAAAATCATGCCAAGGACACTGAAGGATTAGGAAGTGGTGTCAATGAATGCTCCACCAACAAGAATGTCCACCACAATGATATTTTGTTTGTCTCCTCAAATGGAGAAAACAAAGGCCAAACCTTCACAGTGAGAAATACTCCCTAGAAGAAGGTTGATCTAAACATAACTGGTGAAGTCTTGCAGACAAGGATGAAGATCGACGCTACAAGAAGGGGGAACAATGCATATCCCAAAGGAAAAGGGATGATGGGAGAAGACAGCTTCACTGGGAGCAAAAACATGAGAAGACAACAAAGAAGACCTCCTACCGGCAGAGGACAAATAAATGCTACCACCCACAAGGAAAAGCAAGTGTAGAAGAGGAAGAGATTAGATAGAGGAAATGCAAAGAATGAACAACCTTGAATCCATCCTCAAAGAAGGAGAAGTGGAGATACTAGACTGGTAATATCTCCCCATATATGGAAAAATAAATTTGTAAGTCATATACCATTCTTCTCCAGTTATTGCTTTACATACAATGCTTATGGCCATAGGGCAAAAGAATGTAGAAAGAGATCTAGAAGGAATAATCTAGGACCTCATAGACATCATGCACTTGAGAAAAATGTATCCAGTAGTAGATACGTGAATATCCCCTCTCCCGGTTATGCAAATGGTGTATGTTATTATTGCAATGGATTTGGGCATAGAGAGTTTGAATGGAGGAAGAGGAACTTGCAGTCACATGGAGACCGATATAACAACTATGCTCTACAGAAAGGTGGATACAAAGCATATGGAATTCAGAGACCTCTATGGAACCAAAGGAGAAATGTCTTTGCAGGAGCAAGAGGTCCACTGATTTTAGCTGCTAGACACAACAACATGACCAAGAGAAGATGGTCAAACCAGTTTGTTAAGAGATTCCCCAATCATGAATTTGGGATGAGTGTTGTGTGCTACTATAGAAATGATTCTATGTGTGATGTAGAATCCATAAATGAATGGGCCCATCAGTAGAAGAAGGAAAGACCTAGTCCCAAGACTAAAAATGGGAAGAAGAATAAGACCAAGTAGGTATGGAGGAAGAAGATCATGGACCAGCACTGTGCATTCAATTCACAGGTGATATCTCCTAGGGCTTAGAGGAGATGTAGGACCTTAGGAGGAGTTGCACCTTAAATTTATTAGTCATCCCCTTAGTGAAGAAGGACACATGGAAGGACAAACTGCTACTGGTATGAAGGAAGAAAATGAGAAGATAAATGTGTGTAGAGGTTGCCTTGACTACACAACTATAGAGGAATGTTGGATCACTACTGTTGTGTCAAAGTATGTAGTATATTGTTGTGTCAAAGTGACACAAAATGTTAGGAGTCACAGGAAGGTGCTCTAGTAGTGATAGTGGATCCGTACAGGAAATTGGTATGTGTAGGATGTCACCAGCATGAATGCTAAGAGGTACTTGCTGGTTATGTAAGACAATATGGTTGGAGATCATTGCAATAGCCCCGATAACATGGAATGGGAGTTTATGTCTCAACTAGTGTTGATGATGACCTGAGTGACATATGATTGGCCTGATGGTTAATCATGTAGGCATGCATATTTTGGGGCTAACTGGTTTAATTTATGGCATGTTGATGTCATTGTATGACATTGTGTGAATTCAGGATCATGTCATAAGCTCTGGTGAAATAATGAAGCTAAAAAATTACCAGATGATCATAGTTGCATAGCTCAATCGGTATATGGTGAAGATTGGAGCCCCAATGATAGACCTGAATAGAGATGAAGACCTGAGATGTATGACTCAAGGGGAGTTCAAGTGCTTATCATACTGAGCCGACATGCTTGAATTTGTAAAGATACTGACTGCCTAAACTAGAGAAAATGGAAATTGCAAAAGGTATACCCTAGAGAATTTAGTGGTTATGGGTATTTTCTTGTCATTTGGTTGGTTGTATTTATAGTAAAATTTCATTTGATTCTAAATAAATTTAGGATCAAATGGGAGGTGATACAGTTTGATCAATAGGTCAGTAGTATTCACTGACACATCCTTCTGAAATTGAGTGTTTTAACAAATGGTATCAGTTTTTTTTGCTCAATTAGTGTCAGTTGATGGTTGAGTCCTCCATCTCAAGTGTTGTGACTTGAGAAGATGTAACAATTTGTAACAATTGATATCAAAGAAGGAGAGACACTCAGACTGAAAAGGGGAAGAAAGAGTTTTGTCAGTGATCGGAAATTACAAGGAGGAATGATTTCCTAACAATGACCTTTGCCATTGTTGTCAAAGGGGGAGAAAGACTCTATAGTATACTTCATACTACATGTGTGAGAATCCATTGGATCATACAAAGAGGGAGAGAGATTATGTAGTATGTTGGATACTACATGAGTTGACATCAATGCCAAAGGGGGAGATTGTTGGCATTGTGTTGTCATTGATGTCAACCGGTAAAGAATAATGCAACTGATATGATAGATTGTTAGTATTGCTATCATTGATGTCATCCAATATGAGAGATGTATGTGCAACACTATCATGCAGGAGTACAAGATGAGATATCCTTGATATCACCTTGTGTTGCATATCACCGGTAAGGAAAGGATGTCAACTGGGATGTGTTGACATGGAGAAGTTGGATCAACCAAGTGAGTGGTTGTTAGCCTGCAAAGGTCATGACCAGTGCACAAGTAGGATGAGCAAGGTGCTTGGATATTGTCTATGATGAAGAGGCATAATGTTACCTAAATCACATCAACACTAGAGGAGAAGAATGAACAACTCACTGGTATGCTATAAGGTTGCAAAACAATAGGACTCGCACTGGATGAAGATGCAGTCACCATGTGAAGAGATGACTGAAAATGAATGTGCCAACACCAGATCACATGTGCCTATTTGAAGGTTTGCTACACAAATAGGGAAGCCACATGAGTGCATTGCAGGATGTAATATGGACAAGGTGTAGATGAAAAAGAATCCCCATCTGATGAAGATGTACATAAGGCAAGTTAGCAAGACTACTGATCGATTGAGTAGTTCATCAGAAGAGAAGAAAAGTGCAAGGTTAATGACACACTAGTTTAAGGGTTTAACCTATAGGTTTAGTATACCGATAGATGAACTCGGTAATGGAGTTGGTTGGCGATTCAATACATACCGACACAGAAAACCTAGTAGAGGTGGATGCCGATCTGGATGCCATGAAGAGATGAGATGGCAAGCATGTAGAGGTCAATGGAGTGTCGTGTAGAGATAGGTGCTTCTACATGTATGTATTTAATATGGATCCCGTGGTTTGGGGATCAGATCAGAAGAGTGCGGCTTGAGGAAGAATGAGTGATAGAGACAAATTAGGGAGTTGTTGGCACCTGGATCTAAGCAAGAAGATCAGATTGTGAGAAGACCTCGAGAAGGAAAAAACAAAAAACATTAATGGCATTTTGACATAGATGGGTCAAGAGATGAGGTCATGCTTTCTAAGATTAGAAGATGTGTATTGGAAGGTGCATTAATGGCATAGATGTACAACTAGCTGTCTGGGAGATCAAATCAGACAAGATCTGATTGGATTTGGTTTGCATCAAAGATGATGAGGAAACCCTAACCGCTTGAGATTTGAATTAGCTTTTGGTGGGAAAACCAAGCTATATATATGCAAGCCAAAGATATTGATGGTGCTGCTGAATGAGAGAGTAGTGCTGCCAAAGAAAGGAAGATAGCATTGTGAAGTGATCAAGTATTACTTCTTGTGAGAATAGAGAAGTGTGAGGGAGAACCAAGTTGAAGTGTTCAACCAGTAGCAGTGCAAACCAGTAGTATTCATACCAGTAGAGCAGAAGTGAAGGAAGATGCAAAGAAGGTAGACATAGAACTGATAGAGTTTAGTACCAGTAAAGAGCAAAGCAGTGAGAAGGAGATCCAGTAGAGCAGAATAGAGGAGAGGTGAACCGATAGAGTTTATCTGCAAGCAAAGAAGTAGATGAGAGCAACAGAAAGAGTGGTGTGTCGGTGTAGCGGAGAAGGTGTCTCACCGGTAGAGTGAGGTATATGAAATGGTTATGAGATTCACTTGTAACAATATGATTAATTTTCTATGTAAATTTATCTTTGAGATCACTAAGTTGTAGCTCAGTGCAGGGGTTGTAGCCCATAAACAAATCCGGGGTTGTAGCTCCTTAGGTTGTAGCCCTAAACATTGTAACAAATTTGATTGTGAGGCTTGACTGGAGCAGTAGACTCAAGTATCATTCCTCACTAATTTTTTTCCCATCTTTGGTTTTCCTCATACATACTGGTGTTATGTGATGTCCCTTTTTGTTTTGTCTCCTCATAAACCGGTAAGTCTGCATTAAGCTAGATCTGTTAATCAGTACACTTTCATAGGATTAGTTAAAGGGAAAAGTTTGTGAACCACTGATTAACCCCCCTCTTAGTGGTGAGTTATGTCTAACAAGAGGTGGGTAGGGAGTGATTGAGATAGAGAGAGGGAAAAGGTAGATAGGTGAGAGAGAGAGAGAAGAAAATAAGATATATAAGTTCACAAAGAGTGAAACAGGGGTAAGGAGGTGGAGAGGAAAGAATTAGAGATGAGAGAGATATAGAGGTGAGTGATCTAGAGGCTAGGAAGAGAGAGGTGAGATACCAAGGGTGGAATGATAGATGTGAAGTAAATATAGTGGGAGAGAGAGGTGGATAATGATACAAAGAGGGAGTGGTAGAGAGTTAAATATGGAGGGAAGGAGAAAAATATGCATGGAGAGAGAGGTCGGGAGGGGTAGGTAGTGATGAAGAGAACCAAGAGAGAGTGGAGAGAAATAATAGGAGGAGAAGAGAGATGGAGGGAGGGAAGGTGAGAGAGAGAGGGAGAGAGTATAGGAGAGACCTAGAGAGGGTAGAGAGAAGAGAGAGAGAGTAATAGGTCTAGAGTTTATGGGAGATAAAGAGGTGATGGGAGAGATAAATGAAGGAGAGAGTTCATAAAGGGAGATGGGTAAGATGTGATGGAAAGAGAGAGAGGTGGAGAGGAAGGGAGAGACCTAAATAGGGCATAGATAGAGATATGAGATATATAGAGGGTGAGAGAGAGGTTAATTACCTAGATAGGAGTGAGAGTGGAGAGATAGATAGAGGGGAATAGAGATAGGTGCCTAATGAGACATGGATGGAGAAATGTAGAGGTGTAGAGGGAATGAGGGAGAAACTTATAAATTTAGGAGAGGGAGGGAGAGAAAGTAGGAGGGAGAGGTGATGACCTAGACAATGGATAGAGGGAATAGATAAAAGAGCAAAGAGATGAGTAATAGGGCATGGATGGAGAAGTAGAAATGGAGGGAGTCAAAGACCTAGGGAATGAGGATATAGACAGGTCTAGAGAGAGAGAGAGAAAATAGGGAAAGAGTTCATAAATGGATAGGGGTAAGGGGGAAGGGAGAGAGGCGGAGATAGAGGGAGAGAACTAGAGGGTGGACAATTAGATAGGTGAGAAACCAAGATAAGGAGAGAGAGGTGGGTAATAATATAGGGAGGGAGAGGTATATATGTGAATAGGGAGGGAGGGTGAGACCTAGATACGGGGAGAGAGAGGATACAAAGGGATAGGTAGTAACCAAGAGATTGGAGAGGGAGGGGAAATAAATGATAAGAGAATGGAAGAGAAGCAGAGAAAGGGAAGGAGTCAAGGATAGAAATGGGGTTAATGAAGGAATAAAAGGTAGAGAGGATGGGATATACTTAGAGAGGGGAGAGAGAAGTGAGTGAGACAAGAGAGGGAGAGATATAGGTCTAGAGTTTGGGGAAGATAAAGAGATTGAGATATAGAGATAAAGAATGCTTATAGGAGCATATTGAATACTGAAATTTGACATGTTGATTACTAAAATTTGACTGTCTGAAATTTTATATGATCCTTTAAAAACTAGAATACATTATAACTCCTATAGAGCCGAAACCACTCTCAAACGTCCTACCAATATATACTTAAATGTTATATTTCATGTATATATTCTTTTGCCAGGGTGGGTATAACTTGTGCCCAAGTTCAAAAATATGTCAAGTTGAAAAATTGCATAATGCAAAGCATTTGGCATGCACCAAATTTGGTACCTACCAAATGCAAAAAAAATGACTTTTCACATTTGGCACATGCCAAATTTGGCGATCGCTAAATGCAAAAATTGAATTTTTACATTTGGTGAGTGCCAAACATGAAAATTCAAAATTTTGAATTTGGCAAGCGCCAAATACGGCGATCTCCATATTTGGCACTCACCAAAATAGTTTGCATTGGAGAATACCAACCCTTTGGCTTGGATTTTCCTTGGGCATCCGACCTGAAGGTTTAGATGACATTTTCATACCAATGACGCATTTGTATGAAAATATAAAAAAGTGGCACCTTTTTGGTACCACAACTTGGTGCACATACCCATATATATATATATGAAAAAATAAGACGAATTATCTTGTGTTTGATATTTTGTAGCATCTAGGCCCTGCCCATATTTCTAATATGGTATTAGCCATAAAATTTTGTGCCTACTATATTGTGATGTAGAGATATTATTGGCACCTTAATAGGAGCTGAAAATTATCATCACCTTCATTGTCTCCATGCCTATCATTGTCATGTCATTCCATTGAAGTTGCCATTAGTGCTGTCAGTGAATGTCATTAAGCCAAACTACCTTCAGATTGATGTGCCTGAAAAGAATTGCATGATGTTTTGATTCTGCTAAGGGATGTCAAGCCTCCCTCTGATAATTATAGTAAGTGTTAATTTAATTTTGAGAGACAAGGAGAGGCATTGGGATCTTATCTCTCCCGAAAGATAGTGATCACTCTTCCCACTTCTGCGATAATACGAAGTTATAGAGAAGAAGTCATGATAGGAAGTTGTAATTCAAGAGGATGTGTATACATGGTTCATGAATTTTATATTGAGAAAGGGAGATGAGCAGACTGATGTGGTGCTTCTGAAATTTCTCAAAGCCAAGGACTTTATGGTCATGAAGACCTTCACCATGCTAAAGAACATCATCCTCTAGCTCAAAAAGTTTGGCAGCATTTTTATCATGATGCATCACTTTGTCATTGATCGATTTATGGTTTTAGACCAATACATTGGTGGTTGGCCTTCTCCCTTTTGAGGGCATCTCATTATTTCATTAACAAATCACACACCTATGAAGGCATGGCAAAATTTAATTGACTGTCGATTTGGATTCTAGGTAGCTATTCATTGTTGCAAGTCTCTAAACTAGGAAAGCATATTATTCTTGCAATAAAATTTTATGCAACTTGGTTTGGATTCTATTCCACCAGGGGTTTTTAAGTGTTTTTTTATCTGTGCCATCTTCATTACCTTGATTTGTGCCTTGGATTATTTTGATCTTTTTCAATATGCATTTGCCTTTGGAGTGGTGATACATGGTTAGAGCGATTCATTTGCTTTATTATTTTGTTGGATGTCATATTTCTATTTTTTTACCAAGTAGTTTGATTTTTGATTTGGATCTAATTCTTCCATATCCTCACATAGTTGTGAATTTGTGTTTTAGTTGATTTAGTTATATTATAGTTTAAAGTTAAGTTACCTAACATTGAGTCGAGTCATTTAGTTTAGTTTTCAAGATTAACATTCATAGATTCAAAGTCAAATTATTATTATTTGTTATTGGTTTTGGTTCATTTAAATTATGTCTATTAAAATGCAAAGAGATGTCATTACTTCGATTGTAATTGGATGCATTCTCTCTTGTACACAACATTCATTTTGAGGGGGCTATTCTAAAAGTGAACCTCAAAGACAAAATTGCTAGGTAAGTAGCAATGTACTAGAGGTAGGAGACAACATAGGCTAGAGGACACCCGGTGTCCTCTCATCAGTCACCAATGATGGGGTCACTTATAAGATTTGGTGGCATTTTATTTTCTCTTATGTGACAGTAATAATTTTCTATGTTGTTGGAGATTGACTAACACGGTCAACAATGGTGAATATTTCTATTTTTGTGTGACTACTTTCTCTTGGTGAAAAATATTGTAGTCATAACAAAAGAACTAGTGTAATGTTGTTCATGGATCTTGAAAAGGTTAGTGGTGATCCAAAAAAACATATCAGGTGAATAGATGAATGTGTTTGTGTTTGTGTCCAGGTTTGTGGTAAACTTATGGAAAAATCATGAAAGGACAATAGGAGATTCCTTTCATTTGAATCAAGATCATGAACCACAAGAGTTGGGCTTACTGTAGTTGAAAATGTTAAAGTTCATAAAGAGGATAATGTGCACATCATTGATGTTGTAAATAGTTGTATAAGAGAGT
The DNA here is from genome assembly GCF_030272615.1 of Cryptomeria japonica. Classification (NCBI taxonomy): domain Eukaryota; kingdom Viridiplantae; phylum Streptophyta; class Pinopsida; order Cupressales; family Cupressaceae; genus Cryptomeria; species Cryptomeria japonica. Next base: position 146,853,408 of record NC_081406.1, on the reverse strand, counting down.
AGCTAACTACAAAGATCCTTTGATTGTCAAACTTCTTGGAAGTGTGGTTAGCCAATGATGAGTTCACTTGAAGTGAAAGTGGGTTAAGTTATCATATGTAGATGACCATGTGTAGCAAGTGTTGAACAAAAATTACCACTAAGAGGGGGGTGAATAGGTGCTTCCTTGATTTTCTACTTTTCTAAGCTAATCTCAAAATATCAATTACTCACGTAATCACTAAATAGTCATACTGCTAATACAAGAGAGAAATCCAAAGAGTTCATTCACACACAAGAAACTCACAACACTAGATTTACGAGGAAAACCCAATATGGGAAAAAACTTAGTGAGAAATGTTGCTGGAGACTCCTGCTCCAATCCAGCCTTATAGGTAAAACACTGACTTACAAAGATTTTGGGCACCAACCCAAGGAGCACCAACCCCTGTCTTTTAGGGAACCAACCCAAGGAGCACCAAACCCTGCACCAAACTTCAACTTGGTGATGTATAATGAAATACTATTTGAATATAATTAAGGCTTCTTGTTGCAAATGAATTCTACAACTTTTTGATCAAATAACACTCTGCCGATTGACAGTCTTTTCTCCTCCACTGAAACTCACACTATCGGTTGTGTAATTACTATTTCTGTTTCTCAACTTCTGTTATCTTTCTCTCCCTCTCACGCACAATCTCTCAACATAATGGATCACACTAGGATGTTGCCTGCTTAACCACACCTTATCGGTTAGGCTTAACTACAAGACCACAGAACTGCCAGTAAAATCCTCTCATTGATATGCTTGCTAACGCACAATGTAAGTTTCTTAGAATTCTTTCTAAGGCTCACAATTCTTTTCTTTGCTTACTCTCTCTACACTTCTCCACTTTCTCAGGATCACCTTCTTTTGGTTTTGAGATCTCATTTCTTATATCATGATTTCGTGCTAGAACATAATTCAAAAAATTGAGTGGTTAGGGTTTCCTTTTTTTGACACAATCTTCATGAGATCCAATCCTACCTATCTCAGATCAATCACTTGTCCTAGAAGGATGCACCTGGACATGGTTTCCATTATCCAATACACATTTTTCGGAAACGGCAATCTCAAATCAGATCATCTGTCACGAAATCAATCAACACATCAAGCGCTTTAGAAGTTTTCTTTTCGAGGACTTCCTAAATCGGATTTCCCTTGCATAGATTCAAGCGCCAACTACTCTCTGATCTTTCTCTATCATTCCTTCTTCCTTGAGCCGCAATCATTCAGATACAATCCTATGATTTGTAGCTCATCCATTAATGGTGATTATCTATTTCATCAACCCTGTCGATGAGGCTTCACCAACCACAACATGTTTGCCACCTCTTCTTCACATGGCATCACAGCGATCAAGACATGACCCACCAACACACAGTTGGTCTTGAAAACACATACCGGTACAACTCTTTGTTGATAGAGCTATCTTCTTCTATTAATTGGTAGAATACCCTATATCGGTAACGCCTCATCACTTCCCATGGTGTGAGATGATTGGTAGGTCTTCATTCTTTATGCTCACCCTTATGTGAGTATTCATCCAGTTGACATCAAAGACAACTTAGTGCCAAATTGCCAACAATATCCCCCTTTGGCATTGATGTCAAGTTCTAGTGAGATACTCCATACTGGTAAGACCTTGTCACTTCTGGTGGTGTGAGACTACCGGTAGGTATTCATTCTTTATGCTCACCCTTATGTGAGTATTCATCCCGTTGACATCAATGACAACTTAGTGCCAAATTGCCAACAATCTCCCCCTTTGGAATTGATATCAACTTCTAGCGAGATACTTCATACCGCAAAATTTATCCCCCTTTGACACAATGACAAAGGGTACTGTGTACTCCCCTTGTGATTCATACCAACCTCCCCCTTTGACCACTATTATCTCCCTGTGAGCCACATAAAAACTTGCCTAGGTAGAGGACACAACTCCCAACTTGTGTCAAAGGTACTCAAAAGTGCTTGCCAGTAACAGTTTTGTGAAAATGTCTGCTATTTGTTCACTAGTAGGAACATAATCCATCCTTACCTCCTGTCCTTCAACCTTCTCTCTGAGAAAATGATATTTGATAGAAATGTGCTTTGTTCTAGAATGCATGACAAGATTCTTTTCTATGTTGATTGAACTCTAATTATCACACCGAATGAGAATAGGATAAATGATGTTCACCTATATATCTTTGAGAGTGTGCTTCATTCAAAGCACCTGAGAGCAACATGTAGCAGCAACAATGTACTCAGCTTCAGCAGTGGATAGAGAGACCTAGTCTTGTTCTTTCTATGCCAAGAGACCAACCGATCACCAAGAAAGAATGCACTACCATTTGTGCTCTTTTTATCATCAATGCATCCTGCCCAATCAGCATCAGTGTATGCTTCCAAGATAAAATCTCCATATTTAGGATACCACAAACCATAGCTGAGTGTTCCTTGTAGGTACCTAAAAATTATGCTAACAACATTCATGTGTGACTGCTTAGGGGCATCTTGGAATTTGGCCACCATGCACACTACCTAAACTATGTCTAGTTTTGAAGTGGTAAGATATAGTAGACTGCCTATCATGGATCTGTACAGAGTCTGATCCACCACCAGTGATTCATCCTTCTTGCTTAATTTTCTCCTAGTCACCATGGGGGTACTTATGGGCTTACAATCTTCTAGTTGGAATTTCTTCAACACCTCCTTTGCATACTTGATTTGAGAGATAAAGATTGCTTTATCTTGTTGTTATATTTTCAAACCAAGGAAGTAAGTCAATTCACCAAGCATTGACATCTCAAATTCTGACTGCATCTGATCAGCAAACTCTTTGCAGAGGGTATCCTTGTTGCCTCCAAATATGATGTCATAGACATACACAACCACAATAATTATGTGATTCCCATCTTTCTTTATGTACAAATTGTTGTCAGCACTTCCCTTTTTGAATTCCTGCTACTTCAGATACTGATCTAATCTTAAGGACCATGCTCTTGGAGATTGCTTTAGACCATACAGAGCCTTCTTTAACTAACACACAAATGTCTCATCATCATGTAACAGAAACCCTTCCGGTTGCTCCATGTATACTTCTTCCAAATTTTGATTTAGAAAATCAGATTTTACATCCATTTGGTATACTTTATAGCCCTTGTATGTAGAGTAAGCTAGAAACATTCTAATTGCTTCTAATCTAGCCACTAGTGCAAACGTTTCCTCAAAGTCAATCCCCTCTACTTGAGAGTAACCTTTGCATACTAGTCTAGCTTTGTGCCTTACAATCTTACCTTCTTCATTCATCTTGTTCTGGTAGACCCATTTTGTGCCAATGATATTATTGTCTTCTGGCCTAGGAACTAATTCCCAACTCTTGTTCTTCTCAATCTGGTGTAGTTCTTCTTCCATAGCATCCATCTATTCTTGTCGCGTGCTGGCCTCAATGAACATTTTGGGTTCAACTTCAGTCATGAGGCATAGGTTGACTTGTTCATCATTCCAAGCAAGTCTTCTTCTAGTCTGCACACCATCACTCATATTTCCCAAAATTTGCTCTTCCAGGTGATTCAGTTGTACATACCGGTTGGGGACCTTCTTGGATGCTACCTCTGGTTCAATATCTATCTGAACTTCACAATATTCATCACTAGAGTCATCATACTGGTTAACCTATGGTTGACATCCTTTGTGCATATCTTCATCAACTTTTACATGCACACCCTCAATGACCCTTCTTAGCCTTTTATTGTAGCATTTGTAGGCTTTGTTGTTAGATGAGTAACAAAGGAAGATTCCTTCATCACTCTTGGAATCAAAACTTCCTAAACCATCCATATCTTTCCTGATGAAGAACTTGCTTCCAAATACTTTGAAGTATTTGACTGACAACTTCCGATCATACCATAATTCATAAGGCGTCATTTTGTTGTTTGTTCTTAATTGAACCTAGTTCAAAGTGTATGCAACAGTGTGACCAACTTCTTTCCAACATGTATGTGGTAGACTGGCCTCATTTGACATGGTTCTGGCCATCTCCTTGACAGTCCTATTCTTCCTTTCTACCACACCATTTTACTGTCGTGTTCTAGGAGCAGAGTATTGCCTTCTAATTCCATGTTTTTCACAATAATCTTCAAATTCATTTGATGTGAACTCTCCACCCCTGTCTGACCTTAGGCATTTTAATCTATACCCACTTTCCCTTTCACTATTTTCTGAAAGATCTTGAATCTTTCAAATTCTTGTGATTTATATTGCAGAAAGGTGACCCATGTCATCCTTGAGTAGTCATCAATGAAGAGCATAAAGTATCTTTCACCAGCAAGTGTTCTTGTTTGAGTTGGACCACACAAATATGCATGCACAATTTCAAGTGGTCTTGAGATGTTGTGCTCCTTTATCCTGAAACTCACTTTTGTTTGCTTACCTTTTACACATTCATCACAAAATGTGTTTACTAGTTTGATCATGGGTGGAATATTCCTCACACACCCTTTTTGCTTACTGCAACTAAGTTATCAAAATTGATGTGACCTAATCTTCTGTGCCACAACCAAATTTCATCTACTTGTCCTAGCATACATTGAGACTCATAGCAATCCTTTAGATTATTGACATTTCCACCAGTCCTCTTTCCTTCTACCACAACTTCACGGGTACTGTCTTTCTCTATTTGGCAACCAGTTGAGTCAAAGGTGAATTTGTAGCCATTGTCACACATCTGACTTACACTCAATAGATTATGCTTGAGCTTTCCACATATTATACATCATGTGCCTTCATTTTTCCATCAATACTTAGAGTTCCTTTTCCCTTTATTTTGATGGAGGAATTGTCTCCAAACCTTACTAATCCACCATTCCAGTCTTCAAGTTTAATGAATTTCTTTTTGTCACCATTCATATGGTTTGAACAACCACTGTCTGCCACCCATATATTTTTCCTTTCAGAATGCAAGGTCGTCTGTACTAAGAGACTTGATTCTGCCTATTCCTTTTCTTTCTCAACCCAAGCTAGTTTGATTTCCTTCTTCTTGTCTACTGCTTTATTGAGATCAAATTCAGTCACCAACCCTTGATCTAGATTTACTTTCATTTGCTTCATCTTCTTGTTTGTGCATAACATTTCTATGTGTCCAAATTCTTGACAGTTATAGCATTTTACATTTTTATTAATGGGAACATCCTTAAAATTATTGTAGGGTACATGTTTGTTCTTCCTACAATCAAAACTCTTATGACCATATCCATTGCACTGATAGTAGACAACATTCATATCCTGAAGTGTATTAAATGGGTTTCTACTTTCATAATTCATAGAAGGCTTATTGTTTAATCTACAGTTAGCTACTCTGTGTCCAAATTTATTACACTAGTAATAGTAACCATGAAAGTTTGAAACATTAAGCTATCTTGGTCTTGAATGGAACGACCTCATGGAGGGTCTTCCCTTCATGTTGTTAAATCTGGTGAATCCTTCATGGTCAATTTTGGCATTTCTCCTTGGGTTTGTATTTTGGTGCAAGAAGTGTGGCCTCCGATTCATTTCTGCATACCGGTTTAAGTGACAATTTCCAACAACATTTGCATATGTCTTTTTGTCGGTATCCTTTCTTACAGTGAATGTCTTCTTTCCTTCACCTTTGATTATGGAGGTGAACGTTATTTCTTTGTCGGATTTATCTTTGTGGGTTGAAATTTGACCTTCTTCAAAGCCTAAGCCACTAGTGTCTTTGGATTGCTTTTGTTCTCTCAACATCTTATCTAAGGCCTCTGTGTTGCCTTCATACTTGCTCCTTATTTTTATTTCTTCCTTTATTTCTTCAAGCTCCTTTCTAAGCTTTATTATTTTTTCTTCCAACTCTTGATGCTCCTTTTATTTCTTTGTTAGATCAAAAGTTGTAGCTTCACAAATCCTCTTACTTTTTTCCAACTGCTATTTCAAGTGAGATATGACTTGACCGGACTCTTCTAGACATTGTTTTAAAAGATCTTGTTCATCTACTGCAAAAAGCTTAACCCTCTTGAGTTCTCTTCTTGTTATACTCAATTCTTCAAGAGCACTGATAATTTCACTCTCCAAATCCACTTCAGCATCAACATCCTCTTCTTCCTCATCTTCATCAACTAGTCTGTCAAATACCATGAAGAGATTGACTTTTCTGTTGTTCTCATGGTCATCATCTTTTGATGCATTTTTATCATCTGTTGTGTCCTACTCAAAGGTATATAAGTTTTTGTGGTTCTGATACCCTCTTCTTCCCTACCGATAGTCATTCCTTTCACTATCTTTGTTGGCATATCTTCTGAACTCTCTTGACTCATCTCCATCGATTTCTTTGTGAGGACAGTTTGCAGTGAAGTGTCCTACCTTTCCATAGTTGAAGCACTTAAGTGGTAGCTTTCCTTTGTAACAGTCAGATCCTCTTTTGAGCTTCCTGACAAATTTTTCTACTTCTGCATCAGAATCTTCACTAGATTGTTTGTGAGTAACAACTTCTTTGCCCTTTTGGTGATGTTGAATGTTGCTTCTTTCCTTGAGGAAGTATCGCTGGTTGTTCTCATCTCATATGTTGTCAGGGGGCCAAATAGCTCATCCATTGTAAGTCATCAGATCCTTGGCTTCTTCTATGGCTGACACCTCAGTATCATAGTTGGGAGTAAGAGATCTAAGTATCTTCTTGACAAGAATCTCATCTACAATCTCTTCTCGAAGTCCTCTAATGGTATTCACAATCTCATCAAATCTGTGAAGATAGTCTGCAATCTTTTCATCATCTTTCATTTTGATGCTTTCAAGTTGGCCTCTTAGTGTTTACAGCTTGGCTTCTTTGACTTTTGCATCACCCTCAAACAACCTCTGCAATTTGTCCCATGTCTCCTTTTCTGAAACACAATGCATGAGTTTGACAAATTCATTATCGGACAATCCACTCAGGATAGCATGTTTTGCCTTTGCATTATTCTCATACTCCTTTTTTGCATCCAGATCAGTGGGAGGAGTATTAGGAACAACATACCCATTATTGATGGACATCCACACATCAAAACCAAGAGATAAAATATAGGTCTCCATTCTTCTGCTCCAGAAGGTATAGTTGGATCCATCGAACATGGGGGCTTTTGAGGAACCAGACTCACTTCTTGCCATTGTGTTTAAAGTCCAGAATCAACCCAAGTTTTAACTATAACCAGGAATCTACTCTGATACCAATTGTTGAACACATAATACCATTGAGAGGGGGTGAGTCAGTGGTTCCTTTCTTTTCTACTTTTCTAAGCTAATCTCAAAATATCAATTAGTCACTTAACCACTAAATAGTCATGCCGGTAATACAAGAGAGAAACACAAAGAGATCATTCACACACAAGAAACTCACAACACTAGATTTATGAGGAAAACCCAATATGGGAAAAACATCGGTGAGAAATGTTGCTGGAGACTACTGCTCCAATCCAGGCTCACAGGTAAAACACTGACTTACAAAGATTTTGGGCACCAACCCAAGGAGCACCAACCCCTGTGTTTTAGGGTACCAACCCAAGGAGCACCAAACCCTACACCAAGCTTCAACTTGGAAATGTATAATGAAATACTATTTCAATACAATTAAGGATTCTTGTTGCAAATGAATTCTGCAACTCTTTGATCAAATAACACTCTGTCGGTTGATAGTCTTTTCTCCTCCACTGAAACTCACACTGTTAGTTGTGGAATTATTGTTTCTATTTCTCAACCTCTGTTATCTTTCTCTCCCTCTCACGCACAATATCTCAACACACTAGATCACACTAGGATGTTGCCTGCTCTACCATGCCTTACTGATTAGGCTTAACTACAAGACTACAGAGCTATCGGTAAAATCCTCTCACCGATATGCTTGCTAACACACACTACAACTTTCTTTGAATTATTTCTAAGGCTCACAATTCTTTTCTTTGCTTACTCTCTCTACACTTCTCCACTTTCTCAACATCGCCTCCTTTTGGTTTTGAGCTCTCATTTCTTATATCGTGATTTCCTGCCAGAATATAATTCAAAAACTTGAGCAGTTAGGGTTTCCTCTTTTAGACACAATCTTCATGAGATCCAATCTTGCCTATCTCAGATTGATCACTTGTCCTAGAAGGATGCACCTGGACATAGTGTCCATTATCCAATGCATATTTTCTAGAAATGGCAATCTTGAATCAAATCATCTATCACGAAATCAGTCAACAAATCAAGCACTTTAGAAGTTTTCTTTTTGAGGACTCCCTAAATTGGATTTCCCTTGCATAGATTTAGGTGCCAACTACTCTCTGATCTTCATCTGTCATTCCTTCTTCCTCGAGCCACAATTAGTCAAATACAATCCTAAGAGTTGTGGCTCCTCCATTAATGGTGGTTATTTGTTTCATCAACCTTGTTGATGAGGCTTCACCAACCACAACACCTTTTCCACCTCTGCTTCACATGGCGTCACAACAATCAAGACATGGCCCACCAACACACAGTTGGTCTGGAAAACACATACCGGTACACCTCTTTGCTGATAGAGGTTTCTTCTTCTATAAACTGGTAGAACACCATATACCAATAACACCTCATCACTTCTGGTGGTGTGAGACTACCGGTAGGTCTTCATTCTTTATGCTCACCCTTATGTGAGTATTCATTTGGTTGACATCAATGACAACTTAGTGCCAAATTGCCAATAACAAGATCCAAATAGTAGTATGTAGACCTAAAAGTATGCATACACATGCAATTCAATTTTCTATTTCATTTGATGTACTTTGTCCTCATGTTCACACTAAGGGGGCGTGTTGAGACTAGTGTTGGCATATTTAATTATGTGTAACAAATATTAAGTTTTTGAGAAACAACTTAATATTATAGTAATTTTTTTTTTGTATTATGAGTTGTTTTAACAACTCATATATTTAGGAGATTGTTAGCCACATAGTTATCTATGAGTTGTTATAAGATGTTTCCTATAATACAGGAAATACAAGTCCTATATATATGTAAAGTGTATTGAATAAAAATAAGTTGAACTATCTTGTGTTTGGTATTTTGTAGCATTGGACTTTGCCCATATTTCTAATAAATATTACGAATGTAGTTTTAAAAACAACATATGAACGAATATGTACTAAATAGTTTTGTTAAAAATGGTTTTATTAAGCTTTAAAATAAATCAAATTGGCAAGTGTCAATATTATGTAAGCATCTATTCAGAAAATCATGAGTTTCCTTCACATTTGAAAACATGGTTTTGGAATGTACTTACCTGGATTTGACTCTAGGGCTATGGTGTCGATGCTAATGTATGGGAATAAAAACCTATTCAACCCTATGGTAGCTATGGAAGAAATGATGATGTACAAGAAAAACAACCTATTCAATATCCATAAAGCCTTTGAAAACCAGATCTAGAGAACGTGCTTGGCATGAAGGGCAAAAATGGAGATTGTAGCTATGTGCTTGCCATCCATTGGAAAACCCCTACACGAATTGTATTCTATTAGTGAAATCCATGGGAAAATATGGGCATAGTTTGTAAGTAAAATAAAACCCATGCTATTCATTCTTGCAATTGATAATGCATGTCGAATATGATGTTGTGCAGGAGAGACAACTGAGTTGAGTGAGAAGAAATTAGAAGAGAAGGAAAAAGGTGTTTTTTCTATTGTCTTAATTTGACAATTAAAATATGTTAAACATGAAATACATATTTAAGACAAAATTAATATTTTATCTTAAATTAACGTCTTAAATACCTTTGTTGTGTAGTAGTGACTAAAATGAAAAAAAATTATAGCTCTCCACTAGGGTGGCTGCAAGAAGTTGAGTCCCACTTTTGGGCAAAAAGTGGAAGTGTTTTCTCTGTGTTTTCAAATTTTCTTGCGTTTGATGTGAAAATTTGATGCACTTAGAGATTGAATCTCAAAAAACTTGAGTAATAGAAAATGTAGTGCTCGGAGTCTATGTTTCAAATATGTAATTTAATTTAATACCCACATGCTAGAAATCTCTTTTTAGTAGGCATGCTTAAAAACCAGTTTTTCAAAATGCCTGTTTCAGGACCATACCACACATGTGTACGACCACCCTATTTTGACGCACATAAATGAATTTTTGCAAATACTTCTGGGAAATAATACCTAAGACACCAAATTATGATGAGAATATTTTTGCTTATTTTTTTATTGAATATTTTTTTTTAATTAATTTTTAACTGACAATAAAGTATATTTTCAAAACATCGGGTGTACGACCACCATAATTTGATGAAAATTTCATATTTTTCAAAGAAATTTTTTTTAATATTCAAAAGAATTGTATGTAGATTAATGTCATATAATTTATTTTCCTAAAATCCTAAAAACAAAAAAGTTATTAAAGTTTTAGTGAACCTTGGTATTTTAGGTTTAGGTTCCACTTTTGATTAATAAATAATACAAAAATAGTAAAAATAATCTTATCACTATGAAATTTACATTTCTAAAATCAGGACGCTGAAAACTCTAATGAGTTTTTGTTTCGTCAAAAAATTCAATCAGAAAGGTGCTCAAAAATTAGGCCAAGGTAGAAATCTGATGTCGTTTTACCTTAGTCATATTTTTGGAGGTCCAAGCATAGGATTGGTGGGACCAAGCCTATCCCAAAGAAAAAAACAATGCTAAGGGTTGTTTCCCACCCCTAATTTTAACAAATGGGTGCCCGTTTTTTAAATTCAAAAAATGGGCGTCCGTTTCACTTTGTACCGTTGAAAGCAAAATGGGCGCCTGTTTTTAAAAATGGGCACCCGTTTCATTAAATAATGAGCGCCCATTTTTGAAAAGACCCATTGGGCCAGAATCTGGCCCACAAGTACAAATCCCAATGATTAAATGATTTTTCAATCATTGTCTGACATGTATGATCTGGAAAGATAATGTTTTGATTAATCATTCTCTTTGTTTGTCTTATTATCGATTTGGTAAGGAGATCGATTCAAATTCAAAATTTGGTGTAGCCTTGGGATCAAATCAACACAGGAAGAGGCAAAGGAAGGTTCTGACAACTGAGGTGATTGCAGCAAATAGGGAGTAGGAGGCAATGCATCAACGAGAGAGAAGATCAAGAATGAGACAAGGAGCTTCAAGTTCCTCAATCATTTCAGAAGAGGAGAACATCAATGAGACCATAAATGTTGATGAAGGAAACACAATAGAACCATTTAATTCAGGTGCATCTTCTAATCCATTATTGGATACATGTATGTCTTCACAGCCCTATGTTTTTTCTCATGCAGAAATTGGTGATTTAGTAGAAGAAGGTTCCTTATTAAATGAAATGTCAATTGAAAATCAAACCCCAAATGAAATTAGAACTCAAGTTGAAACTGAAATTGAAATCCAAGTTGAAACCCCAAATGAAACTAGATCTCAACTTGAAACTAAAATTGAAACCGAATTTGAAACTCCAAATGAAATTGAAAATCCACCTGCAACTAAAACCAATAATGTGTATGTAGAAATGGAAACACCAATTGAAAATGAAACATGTTTGAATGATAATCAAACCAATGAAAATTTTGAAATTAAAAGTGATGTACCAGACAACCTTCCTAGCTTGGTTTCATGGAGATAGACTAGGACACATGCAAATAGATTGTTTAGACATTTTTTTATAATAACAAATTTGGGTTTCAATGTCAATTAATGGTACAACTAATTAAAATGACTAAAATACAAAAAGTGATGAATAAGTTAGGCTTTTATGTCAAACCCAAGAAGAAGGACGAGTCTTTAAAACAAGTTGTATCGATTGTTGCTAGCACCTTTGATACAATTGGAAAAAAAGTCGTTCTAAAGATAAAAATGTGGCACGACGGGTAATAACAACAACTTTAGTAAGCCAAACAACTACTAATAAAAGAATGATGAGTAACATAAGTGGATATCTTAATATTCATCGCAAAAATTTGTCAAGAGCTATAAAAAGAAGAGTTAATTTTGAAAGTGATTTGGCAAACAAATTGTTGACTTTTAGTGGTAGACTACCAAGGTCTGATATGAAACTTACTAGTGAAGTAAAAAATTTGATCGAAAAATTCTGGCATGATAATACAAGAGTATCACCTAATATTAGAGATATTCTTAAATTAAGAGTTGGGTCAAAAATTCGTGATCCACATCCAAAACACATATTGGATAGGGTAAGGCCGAAATTCAAGAAACATCCATACAAATCGATGGAAGATGATCCAAATGGAGCATTTTCATCTATTCCATATGGGGTTTTGCACATTGAAGATATTAGGGCATACATCCATTGAAATATTGAGGAGCTTGGAAATGTTGAAATGCTAACACTGTACACCAAGCACATGATAGACGATATGGGAAATCTTAAACCCAATTTCAAGTCTCTGTAGGATAAGGGTTTCATTCAGTTTGTGAACTTTTTGGTTTTTGAGGAACTCGAATGGGTTAGATACATTTTGAGTAGAAAAATGAGAAAGGAGCAGTTGCAGATAATACTGATAATCAGAAGGTTGTAGACTCCATTGAAGCTGATTAGAATCCTCCAGTAATAAATGTTAAATCAGAGAAGGTAGTTGAGGAGGTTGGTAACGAGAAGGGTGAAGAGGCAGAGAAGGAGAAGGTTAAAGATAAGATTGAATAGGTTCTAGTGGCAAGAGACACTATGGACAAGGGAAAACAGATCATCAGTAACACAAATCTCACCAAAGGACCTAATGATCTTAATTCTCTATCTCCTATCCAAGCACTTAAGATTGCAACACTTGCACATGCCAAGGCAAGTGAGGGCTTATTGAAATATCATTCTAAGGATAAAGAGTTGATATCTATGGCTAAAAATGTGCTTGATAAAATTATGCCATCTTTTAAGAAAGATACAACAAACTCACCCTTTGGTAAGATGAGCATGTTAAAATTAGTGAATTCTCATTTTGTATCTTTAGAGAAAGCTGCGGAAAGTAAGGTTCTAGGTCAGTTCAATGCTATACGGTTAAGAAAATTTTTGAAGATGGTTGAAGGTGATAGGGTTAGTTTGACTGCCAGTTTAAAGGCTATTCAAGAGGCATTTGATGAAGGTGGTAAGATATAGAAGTCGTGTCTTCTTTTTCCTAAGTTCACTATTGAGATTGATAAGAAGATAAAGGAATGTGAAGGGAAATTAGTTGATATTTCTCAATCCTTTACCCCACAATCTGTAGGTCCCGGAGACAACTGAGAGGGGGCGGGGGGGGTGAATCAGTTGTCAAATAAATTCAAACCAAAAACTTATTAGCCAACTTAATGCTTAATACCGGTAAGACAATTAATTATGCCGGTAGACAGTGTTAACAAAAAATTGCTATATCGGTAAGAATTAATGCATGAAACATAAGCACAAAGTTATCCACAACACATGACACCAATATTTGTACGTGGAAACCCTGTAAGGGGAAAAACCACGGTGGGAAACCTTACCCACAATCAGATGATACTACTGCAGATAGTAAGTGTACAAAGAGGGGTCTGCACATGCGGAAAGGCCAACAGCCTAGAGCTCACTGCTCAATCACAGATGGGAGTCACACTAACTACAGCTGGATGATTAAATCCAATGAGAATGTACTGCACAAAATAACATCTTCATATGCTGGATTCAGTATCGGTGTAATGTTGATATGCTTCTACAAAAACCTAACTTCACCTTCAAATGATGTCTTCGTGTATATGCCTACTTGATCTCACATATACCCTTCCTTAAATCTTTTTTGCATTCCACACTTGATCTTACAAATAAGATCTTACATTTATACCATACCCTAAGACCAATTTTAGTAGGTCGGCTCTACAAGATATTACAATAAAAACATTTTACAAACAATACAATATCCGATGCAATAACTGATTGAACATGTTGGCTTAATGCATTTACAACAATAATAAATCATCTCCATAGCATGCCATGCTGATTTGGAAAAGATAAACCTGTCAGTGTAACCCTAGATAACCTGGACCTATTTGCTGGTAAAAGCAAATATGCAAATAAGAGTATACCAATGATTATTACTTCAAAATAAAGTGTCCACATGATGTCTTTGACATTACCAAGTGTCTTCCATGTCATTTCAGGTACCTGTGAGCATTATATCCTGTCGGTGAACCATATACTGGTAACTTTTGCACAGTTTACTGTTTGCCGATGAATGTTGCTAGATCTCCAAAGTAGGTGTATTTAGTAGGTGTTGACATCAATGAAAAAACCATACCAAAATACCAACAATCTCCCCCTTTGGCATTGATGGCAACACAAGATGGAAAAACCATCAAAGTGCTAAAACAGAAATGCCAAGTACAAAAACCAACAATCTCCATTTCTCCCCTTGGGAGTAACATGTGTTTATTCAAAGATTTATTTTCAATACCAATCTCTCCTCAAAAAGATAATGCATTTTTCATATATCTTTCCCTAATGTTTTTCCATATATCTCTCCCCCTTTGACATCAAATGCCAAAGTCACAAAAAGTCAAGTTTATACAAAATACCAACCAGTTCAATATACCAACTACTCCCCCTGAGAAGTAGCTTCCTCATCAAATACCGGAATAAAATATTTGTCCATTTAATTCTGTTGGTTGATGACAATCATCAACTGTCTAAGTCTCTACCAGTGGAGGTAAGACTTTGAGCTGATCTTTGAGATACTCAAAAGTTTCCTTAGGCAAAGTTTTTGTGAAAATATCTGCAAGCTGTTCTTTAGTATCCACACAAACCAATTTTATCTCCTTTTCTTCAACTTTTTCCCTTAGAAAATTCAGTTTGATAGAAACATGTTTTGTTTTAGAATGTAATACTGGATTCTTAGATATATCAATTGTTGCAGTGTTATCACAATATATAGTAATAGGTTCCTTGCATTTTACCTTTATGTCTTTCAACATTTGCTTAAGCCAAAGTACCTGTGTACAGTTTGTTGCTGCTGCAACATATTCTGATTCTGCTGTTGATAAAGATGTACAACTCTGTTTCTTACTTAACCAAGAAACTAATCTCTTTCCAAGAAAGAAAGCTCCTCCAATGGTGTTTTTTCTATCATCCACATCTCCTGCCCAATTTGCATCTGTGTATGCATATAAATCAAAATTTTCATCTTTAGGATACCATAATCCAAGATTTGTTGTGCCTTGTAAGTACCAGAAAATCCTTTTTACTACTGATTTATGATTTTCCCTAGGATTACTCTGAAATCTAGAAACTATACATACAACATTCATAATATCAGGTCTGGTTTGTGTCAAATATAGTAAACCTCCTATGATAGATTTGTATCTAGTTGGATTAACAGGTGTAGATTCATCCCTTTGAGATAATTTGTCATTTGTAGTCATAGGTGTGCTTATCGGTTTAGAGTTTTCCATCCCAAATTTATTAAGTAGTTCTTTCAAGTACTTAGATTGACTCAAAAATATGCCTTTATCAGTCTGTAAAATCTGCAATCCTAAAAAGAATTTTATTTCTCCTATCATAGACATTTCAAATTCATGTTGCATTTCAAGAGAAAATTCTTTGCATAATCCATCTTCTCCTCCAAAGATTATATCATCAACAAATACTTAAATAATCAAGATATCATCATTAGTTACTTTGTAATATAAATTGCTATCTGCATTTCCTTTAGTAAAACCAATCTTTAAAAGGTACTTATCCAATCTTGCATACCAAGCTCTTGGAGCTTGTTTTAATCCATATAGAGCTTTTCTTAATCTGCAAACCATATCATTGTCATCTATCAAGGATAATCCATCAGGTTGCTCAATATAGACTTCCTCTTCAAGATCTCCATTCAAAAATGCACATTTGATATCCATTTGATAAACTTTGTAATCCTTGTGAGCTACAAAGGCCAAGAATAATCTAACTATCTCAATTCTGGCTACCGATGCAAAGGTATCATTGTAGTCAACTCCTTCTTTCTGAGAATATCCCTTACACACTAGTCTTGCTTTATTTCTGACAACCTTACCATCTTCATTGAGTTTGTTTCTAAATACCCATTTGGTTCTAATTACATTTTTTTTTTTAGGTCGGGGAACTAATGTCCAAGTATTATTTTTCTCAATTTGTCCTAATTCTTCTTCCATAGCTTTAATACAAAATTTGTCTTCACATGCCTCATTGATAGATAATGGTTCAATTTGAGAGATAAGACATACCTCTTCATTTGCCAATCTTCCTCTTGTCATGACTCCTTTAAATTTGCTTCCAATTATCTGATCTTCAGAATGATTCAGTCTTACATACCGGGGTGTCTTAGTATGTTGTTATTCTTCAATTACTGTGGAATCCTCTGATGCTACCGGAGTAACTGGATCATCATTCTGTACCGGTGGATTTATTGTAGGTTCATTTGTCATAATTTTTGTTACCGGTTCAGAGTCTATATACCTTGAAGTTCCTCTGAATTGTTCATCAATCTTTACATTGGTACTCTCAACAATTTTCTGTAATCTTTTATTAAAACATCTATATGCTTTACTCTTAGATGAATAACCAAGAAATATTCCTTCATCACTTCTAGGATCAAACTTGCCAATATACCCATCTCTTCTAATATAACATTTACTTCCAAAAATTCTGAAATACTTAAGAGTGGGAGTATTACCAAACCATAGTTCATGAGGGGTCTTACCGGTTTCACCTTTGATGTGAACTTTGTCGAATGTATAGACAGCAGTGCTTACTGCCTCTCTCCAGTACACATGTGGTACATTTGCTTCTGATAATATACTTCTTGTTGCATCCAAAATAGTTATGTTTTTCCTTTCAACAATTCCATTCTATTGTGGTGTTCGAGGTGCTGATAACTGTCTTTTGATTCCATTTACTTCACAGAATGTATTAAAATCTCTAGATGTGAATTCTCCTCCTTGATCCGATCTTAAACATTTAATTTTCTTACCGGTTTTATTTTCAACCATTGCTTTGAATAGCTTGAACTTCCCAAGTGCTTCTAATTTTTCTCTGAGAAAAGTAACCCAACACATTCTAGAATAATCATCAATAATTAGCATGAAATATCTATCACCTTGTAAGCTTTTAGTTCTAGCTGGACCACATAAATCAGTGTGAATTAAATCAAGGGCATTATTGGATTTTTCTGGAATGCTTTTGAAACTAGCTCTAACTTGTTTTCCAAATTGACATTCCTTGCAAATTGTATTCTGAGGTTTCACAATTTTAGGTAGATATCTAACTACCTTAGAAGTACTGATTTTTATCATGCAATCAAAATTTACATGACATAGTCTTTTATGCCATAGCCAACTTTCATCTATATGTGCAATTAAGCATGCCTTTTCACTGTTATTCAAATGAAAGATATTACCTCTAGTCTGATTATCGGTTGCAATTTCCAAACCAGTTCTATTCATGATTTTGCATTTTCCATTTTTAAATTGTAACTGAAAACCTTTCTCAACTAATTGACCAACACTTAAAAGATTATGTTTTAATCCTTCAACATAGTAGACATTGTCAGTGTTATGTTTACCATCAAGAGATATTGAACCCTTACCTTTGATTGAACAGGCTTTGTCATCTCCGAATCTCACTAAACCTCCATTGTATTCTTGAAAGTTCAAGAATTTACCTTTGTCTCCAGTCATGTGATGTGAGCATCCTGAGTCAATAATCCATTCAACCTTTGATTCAACTTTAGCTGCTAGGGCTTGTTCTATCGGTTGAGCAATAGGTACTGGTTGATCTTCTGTTATAGCAACAAAGACCCATCCATTGTCTGCTGGATCTTCATCAGAATCATCAGTCACACCTTCATCAGCAATGTAACAAGATTTATCTTTGTTTTTCTTGAATCTGTATCTTTGATATTTAGGATTAGGTTTGTATGTCCTTCTAGCTTCTTCTCTTAGCCTAGCATGTCTATCAGGGCATCTTGAAGCCATATGACCAATCTTATTGCAATTGAAACATTTAAAGGGTGCTTTACCTTCATACTTACTTCCAATTGGGCCTTTTGGCATTTTTCTTGCGAATAGTGCTTCAAGTTCTTCAAGCTCTTCATTCTCCTTCCTGGTTTCTTCAAGTTCTCTTGCATAAAAGGCTCTCCAGTCTGATTTGTCAAAGGATGGAGCAGATGATGTTGATTCTTTGAAGGCCAAATCGGTTTTTGTAGTAGTAACAGGACCAAATTCCTCAATTTCAAAAGCTGAAAGTTTTCCAATCAATGTATCCCTAGTTACTGATGTATTAGGCATTGTTCTTAACTCATTTATAGCAGTAACCTTCATTTTATATGCTGGTGGCAAACCTCTTAATATTTTTGAAACAATCTCATCTTCACTCAAGGTTCCTCCACAACATTTGATACCTAAAACAATTTCATTTACTCTTTCCATAAAAGTAGAAATCCTTTCATCTTCTTCCATTTTCAGATGTTCATACCTGACCCGGAAGCTTTCAAGTTTTGCAATTTTGACTATGGAATCTCCTTCATTTAGTGTTTCCAAATGATCCCAAATAGATTTTGCAATGGATCTATCTGATAATCCCATGATTTGTTGATCTGATAATGCTCTCAAGAGTGCTTCTCTAGCTTTGCAATCATTTTCTTCACCTTTGGCTAAAGTAGTAGGAGCAGTCTGACCAACTACAACAGTAGTATAACCATTCTTAGTAACTTCCCAGATGCCTTTACCAATGCAATTTAGATGAGTCTCCATTCTCATTTTCCATATCCCATATTTGGTTCCATCAAGTTTAGGACTATCCTTTCTGAAATAATTAGTAGACATTGGATCTCCTTAAGTTGTTAAACTTCTACAAAAAGAGGACTAGGCTCTGATACCAATTGTAGGTCCCGGAGACAACTGAGAGGGGGGGGGGGAATCAGTTGTCAAATAAATTCAAACCAAAAACTTATTAACCAACTTAATGCTTAATACCGGTAAGACAGTTAATTATGCCAGTAGACAGTGTTAACAGAAAATTGCTATACCGGTAAGAATTAATGCATGAAACATAAGCACAAAGTTATCCACAACACATGACACCAATATTTGTACGTGGAAACCCTGTAAGGGGAAAAACCACGGTGGGAAACCTTACCCACAATCAGATGATACTACTGCAGATAGTAAGTGTACAAAGAGGGGTCTGCACATGCAGAAAGGCCAATAGCCTAGAGCTCACTGCTCAATCACAAATGGGAGTCACACTGACTATAGTTGGATGGTTAAATCCAATGAGAATGTACTACACAAAATAGCATCTTCATATGCTGGATTCAGTACCGGTGTAATGCTGATATGCTTCTACAAAAACCTAACTTCACCTTCAAATGATGTCTTCATGTATATCCCTGCTTGATCTCGCATATACCCTTCCTTAAATATTTTTCGCAATCCACACTTGATCTTACAAATAAGATCTTACATTTATACCATACCCTAAGACCAATTTTAGTAGGTCGGCTCTACAAGATATTACAATAAGAACATTTTACAAACAATACAATATCTGATGCAATAACCGATTGAACATGTCGGCTTAATGCATTTACAACAATAATAAATAATCTCCATTGCGTGCCATGCTGATTTGGAAAAGATAAACCTGTCGGTGTAACCCTAGATAACCTGGACCTATTTGCCGATAAAACAAAATATGCAAATAAGAGTATACCAATGATTATTACTTCAAAATAAAGTGTCCACATGATTTCTTCGACATTACCAAGTGTCTTCCATGTCATTGCAGGTACCGGTGAGCATTATATCCTGCTAGTGAACATTATATCCTGTCAGTGAACCATATATTGGTAACTATTGCATAGTTTACTATTTGCTGGTGAATGTTGCTGGATCTCCAAAGTAGGTGTATTTAGTAGGTGTTGACATCAATGACAAAACCATACCAAAATACCAACACAATCAATTTTTTCCAATAATCTTGAAGCACAAGTGATTGATCTACTTGAAAAAATCAAGAGCCTTAATCAAGAAAAAGATAGTGTAGTCAAAAGAGTGGGAGAACTCAAGAATCTAATAACTCCTCGGTTGGATACCTTGCTAAGAAGTCAGTAGGATGCTAATAAGAGTGTTTTTTAGATCTTAGAGGAGCCAAGATGCATGCCTACCTTTTTAGTGCTCTGATCAATATTTTAGAACCTTAAGAAAGGTTGGGATGATCACCTGCAATCCCTGAAGACCATTTTTGCAGACATCTTTAAATTTCTGTAAGTTATTGACTATACCCTTGTACATACAAATTTTTTGTCAGATCTGTACCTTTTCCATTGATGTAAAAGTGGGAGAGAGTAGAATTAAAAATGATCTATATTCTTAGGGGGAGCTTGTTGAATTGTTGAGTCTTGCAGTTTTGAATTTTTGTAGTGACAGTGTCATTTTTCATCAAGTGTTGCCATCAATTCCAAAGGGGGAGATTGTTGGCAAGAGACACTATATCAATAGAGATTGGTGCATGAGGAATGTTTTGGTTTTATCATTAATGGCAACTCAAATAAGAAATCACATCTGGTATATGCAAAATTGATCTACCCAAAGTTTTGATATTCATTTTTCTTAAGTTTGGAAGGTGGAATACAATATGCGGTAGAGCATGAATACATTGAGAAAATATTTATTTTGGTTGTATAGTTTTGGTTATAGTGGAAGAGATAGTTGATTGGATATTCGAAACAACTTATTTCACAATCCTAGTCTCTGGTATTGATTCTCGTGCAAGATAGGAGATCTGGTATCCGATAATCTAGGATGAACAAGATTATTTTGGGTGTAGCATGTTATATAGAATCCTTGGGATGATTTCCATGATTGCTTTTGAGTAAGAGGTGGTCAATCCTACATGTGTGTAGAATTTTATCATTTTGTTTAGGTCCGCATATGGATTTGTAATCGGATAGAGCCGACCTATTGTTACATGTTTCATATTTTTTGTTATGTGGTTCGTAGGCCTACATGGAATTGATTTAATTTGATGGTTTGGATATATACGACCGATTCATTTGAGCATTTTGTGGACAGATGTGAGTGTGTGAAGATTGTGTGAGTGTTTGAGTGTAGTTTCATGTGTGCTATCATCGGATTTGTGCTCCGGTATATGACATAACAGAATAGTTTGACATAATATTGGAAGACAATCACCTTGTACTTAACTGGACTATAATCAGGCATTTGCAGATGCTATTCCTTCAGTTCATGTAATTTTTATTGTTATCCAATCTTTGTAAGGCAGCGAGTCTTCCTCAGAGTTGTAGCCCTTTATTGTATTTGAGCATTGAGCTCTAGGCAGTTTGCCTGAATGCATGTGCATTCCCCTCTTGTAATATTATTATACTCCTAATCACAATATTATAATATTGTGGGTCTCAATTCCATGATGGTTTTTCCCTTTCCGACTTTCCACATAAAAATTTTGGTGTTATGGTTTTGTGCTTGTTTGCATTAGGTTTTTGCACTTTGCTTTTATTCATTTGCATCTGGTGGTTTAAGAATTAGGTTAAGAAAGTTGTTAATTGCAAAACACTGATTCACCCCCCTTTCAATGTTCATTGATTCCAATAGATAGGTTGAGAGTTTTGGGGAGATAAAGAGAGTGAGATAGAGAGAATAAGAGAATGTTGATAGGAGCATGTTGATTACTAAAATTTGACTGTCTAAAAATTTATATGATCTAAAAACTAGAATCTACATTATAACTCCTAGAGATCTAAAACCACTCTCAAACATCTTGCCAATATATACCTAAAATATAAAAGTATGTATATATTACACTCACGAGGAGAAGAGAGAGAGATAATTTATCTATGCAAAGCATTTTGTGAGCACCCTATTTGGTGCTTTCCAAATAAGTTCTCTCCATATTTGGCACTTGTGAAATATTTTTAGTGTGACCAAACCCTAGGCTTGGCATGCCAAACCTATTTGGCAAGCACCCTATTTGGCACTCACCTTATTCAGCTCTAACCAAATGCCTTGATGGGAGCCAAAAAAGAAAGTGACATCCTTTTGGTCCCTCATCTTGGTGCACATTCCCATACATACATACATACATACATACATACATACATACATACATGCATGCATGCATGCATGCATAATATCAAAAATCATATCTTGTTTAATTCAACACGACAAGTAGAAATTTACTCCAGATCATCAGAGGTTGGGTACTGCCATTTTTGTCCTTTTACCCATCGAGTCTACTTTGTCATCTCTAGACT
This sequence comes from Cryptomeria japonica, assembly GCF_030272615.1. Taxonomy (NCBI): domain Eukaryota; kingdom Viridiplantae; phylum Streptophyta; class Pinopsida; order Cupressales; family Cupressaceae; genus Cryptomeria; species Cryptomeria japonica. The sequence continues at coordinate 146,831,150 of NC_081406.1, read as the reverse complement.
AGGATCCTACCAACCCCTCTAACCTGTAATCCTTGAGACATTAATGCAATGTGGAGATGTCCACGTGGCGTGCTAGCATACTGCAAATTTGACAATTTGCAGGTGGCCATTTGAGTATTACTCCTATACCTAGAAATAAATGAAACATCTTTGCATGAGTCCATCGATGTTGATTTTTTTACCATTTCCTATATCTCTTTGGTTTGAAGACATTTTGAGGATCTTTTTTTATTTTTGAGACTACTTCTTGCAGGTTGGTGCTCTTGGCAAACTCTTTGGATAGCACTCATAAACTCTCTTACAAACACCACCATTATTGCAACTTTATGAATATCTTACAGCACCATTGTCATAACATCTCAAAAAGGGGAGTTTCCTTATTCTCTTTTCCATTCATCTCACCATTCTCATTTTTCTATCTTGAATTATTTTCCATTATCTTTATCATTTTATTTTCTCATGGTTTTACTTAGGTTGTCCATGGATCTGGAATCACAAAAATGGGGGTTTGACTTAGGAAGACTCCAAAACACAACCCCAACATTTTCCCTTCTCGCTTGTGTGTAGGTTCATAATTGTGGGAGAGCTATTTTATTGCAAGAATATTCAATCGTGGACCATTTGTGAATCTCCTTTATCCCCTTTTCTCAATCATTTTTTGTGTTTCATGTTATTAGTTTATTATGTTATACTTTCCATGAGCATTTAATATTATAAGTACGTTTATTATTCTCGTACGTTTTCTGTGCTTCATCCATACATGACAACAACGTGCCACACTGGTGTCCCAGCCTTGTGTGCTCTTCCCAAGGACAAAGGCTCAACAGAGCCATCTTGGAGTCTTCTCTGCAATTTGTTAGCTTAGTTTGATTGTTTTCATCCCCTGGCTCACCTTAGTGCTAGTTTAAGTGAGGTATCGAAGGGTGGATTTGTTCTCTAGGATTAATCATCCTTGAGGTAGAAAATATCCTTCATTACATTTTTTGTGAACCCGATGTGATTTTCTTCTTTTTTACATTGTGCATTTATCATTTAAGTTTATTGTATAAATCTAAAAACCTAAAAAAAAATCATATTGTAGAGCTCACATCTTTAATTTTTGCATATGAAACACCTCGTGTCCCTGTAGTGTAAACTTAGCATCAAAAGACTCTTCTATGACCTTTACAACCTAGACTACCACAAGATCCATAGTCAAGATGTCATTTAGACAGAGTTTTCCTCCTAACCGTTATAGTCCTCCTTTTCCCACCAAGATGTTTAATGATCAACTTCCTAATCCAAATGATTTCTCGACTTCTCATCCCCTTAAATAAATTTTGATAGGGGGGACCCTCTCCTCCTGGTTCACAGTCAAACTCTAAGAGTAATTATTTGAGGAATTCCACTACATCTTCCCCTCCTATTGTTGATCATGACTCTGCTCTCACTATTGACTTTGAGAAAATTGATATGCTTGAGAAGAATTTGAGATTTTGAGGGTTTCCTAAATTAGGAGAATGTCCTCCCCCAGGTTGGAAATATTGTGAGCACTTTGAGAGACATGTTGATCTTAGACAGGAGAGGCCTAGAGATGTTGAGAGTCTTATCCATGATTGTCAAGAATCATGTGCCTTTAGTTGGTGCCTCTCCTCAAGATGGCCAGTCTGACATTTGTGGCTCTCAACTTGGTGTGGCCATGCCTAGTTTGATAGTAAACATGGTTGATCCCAGGCCTACTATTATTCCTAGTATCACTACTTTATCCACCCCCTTGGGCTATACGGGTATGTACAGTGGCTCAACTTCTGCCTCCGTTATAGCTTAGATGTCCATGATTAGCACTAATACTACCTCTATATGTGGCACTAGTTTTCTTGGTGGTGACAATGGAGGTAGTGGTGGTGTTTCAATTGGAGGTGCTAGTGGAGGTGGTGGCGCATTTGGCCCACCTCTGCCTCCTCCACCTGCTAATCTTGTCTTGAACACCAACTTGCAAAACATGGGGTAGTTGTATTTGCAGCTCACAAATTGGGCCTCCGCTTTTGGTCAGTCATCTATTCCTTCATATTATAGGAAGAGTCCCCTTGATATCATCATCTTGAATGCTATCCTTCCGACTATAGCCAAACCATTAAAGTTTGATAGGTTCAATAGTGATGGGGACCCTAATGTGAAGATTGATTATTTCATGACCATGTACAGTGACTATCATAGCCTAGACTTTGTGTTACTTAAACTATTCTCATGATCCCTTAAAGGAACCGCATTAGAGTGGCATAGATCCTTATGAGACCATTCCATTCATACCTTTGATCAACTCATGGACCTTTTTCTCAAACAATTTCAGGCCAACATTGGCAGCAGAGTCACCATTGTTGACCTTGTTCATTGCAAGCAGAAACCCAATGAGAAGATCATGGATTTTATCTCAAGGTATAAGTCAATCTCCACTATAATCCCCTTTTCCTTGCCATATAGTGATCTATAGAGAATGTTTATTGGCAATCTGCAGCTGACATTGAGGGAGAAGCTATCTCTCAACCGTTACCAAAACTTTGCTAATATGTATTCCCTACTTATGGATTACCAGCACACCATGTCGTAGTTTGCAGATTCTACTTTGAACCCTCGTGGTGGGTCCTTTTCAAGCACATCCATGAAAAGGGTCTAGGAATAATAAGGTTGTAGCTAATGTCATGGCTATTTTCCCAACAACTACCGTGCAAGGATTGCAACAAAATAGGGTCTTCACAAAATTGAATGACTCTTATTTGAGCATAATACAATGATTGCTGAAAGACGATCTAATCACTCTTCTTGAGATTATACCATTGTCTAATAGTAGACCTTATCTGCGTTAGTATGATGGATCAAAATTTTGTCATTATCATCATGTGCCTAGTAATGACACAGAGCGGTGTTATCATCTTCGACACATTCTCTAGGACCACATCGACAATGGTGCAATCAAAGTTGATGCCCGAAAACACAAGTCAAACAAGTTCATTGACAAAACCAATAGTGACTTGCAAATCTATACTGATCCCTTTCCTCCGCATTTAGCAAATTTCATCTCTGCATTGGATCCTTCTTCGGATGATGGTCCATCTTTGAACATGGTCACCATCACTCCTATGTTTTTTCCTCCTAGCCAGAAAGAGAAAGTGTTTGATGTGTCTTTTAACCCTTTGGATACCCCATACTATGGAGAGCTTACTCCTTTGTACATCCTTGCTAAGCTGAAGGATCAAACTATCGTAGGTGTGAAGGCTAACCTATCCTGCAAAGTCAATGTTATTATAGAGGAGACTCTATTCATGAATGATTGGCATAGGCCTATGTACATAAATGTCGAGAAACCTTGAGGATGCATGATGGACTCTCTATCCCTCCTTTAGGTAGCATCACCTTGATAGTCCTCGTAGGACCCAAGGCGGTATCTTCTACATTTGTGATCATTCTTGAGTAAGACCTATTTAGAGATAAGCTAGGTATTCCGTGGTTGATTGCCATGGAGGCAATCTCTTCAGTCATTCATGAGTGTCTCAAGTTTCCCCATGAGGGCTCGGGGCATGTCATCTAGGACACTGAATATCAACCCCTAGTAGCCTATTGGGATTTTTCATAAGATCATTTTTGGCCTACCCTAGTGGGGGCCATGCTTCCCCGTGGTGATATAATATACCACACGTACTATTTGTATAAGACAGGGGAGTTGGCCCCTAAATCAAGTCAACCTAGATATTTTTTTCCTCTTCCTGCATCGATCACCTATTCTCTTTCTATCTCAGTCTTAGAGCGGGTGGTGCCTCATGTCCCCTCATCGTCGAGGGCTAAGGCTAAGCTTGCTCCTCTGAATAGACCTCCACATCTGCCTAGGACTACATATCTTCTAATGGTATCTTCTATTCCTATGATTGCGTGAAGTGTAGACAAGGGAAAGGCCCCTATGTTGTCAAATTCTACGGCCCACCCTCCCTTTGAACTCTCGATCATGGTCAATATCCCTCAACCATCTCATTATGAAAAAGGGAAGTCTTCCTCTCAGGTTCGTTCATCACCACTCACTCCTACTTCATATCCCTCACTGGCACCCTCTGTTCGTTTGACTTCTTCTCGAGTGAAGCAAGGTAGGGAGCTTGTTGTTCTGAATGTGGTGCCTATCCTAGATGCACGTCCTGTTTCATCGATTGAGCCTTCACTTGTCCCTGGAATAGTTCCAGAGGCCTCACGTATGGAGCATGATGCTTTTGAATCCTCCAGAGCCTCAATTGGTGGTCCTCGCCTCTATCATAATCAGTGTGCACATGAGCATAAATGCTTTCGACAAGCCATGGCTCAATAGGTTATGTCGCTCTGCAGTCTGCTGGTACCTCTTCAATACCTAGTCATGTTGTCTCGAAGCATGTTTCTTTGGATGTTCCTATCTCTTCAATCTCTTCATTTTTTATTCTTGCCACTTCAGGGCTCGTTGATGAACCTCCCCCTAAACGGGTGCAGGTTTTCATTGCTCCTTCTTTGGAGTCACCCTCATTACCTCTTTGCCAGACATGCCTCCATTGTCTCAGCCCCTCGATACGTTGCATACATAGGTGGTGTCTAGCATAGCTCTATCTACTCCCCTATCTCGCAACCATTCTAGTATCAAAGATTTCTTGGAGTCCTTCAGCTTGCTACGGTTAAGAGCAGACCTATTTCTCCCATCTGACCCAAACACAAGATTGAATAGTGCCCCATTCTAGAGTTTCGATGGTGGAAATATTCGCTGGTATGTTCCTCACACTCTTTTATGCCTATTTCAGTACCTGTCATTTTTCCTGTTTATGTGTGTGTGATTGAAAAGGCCATGCCTTCTCTTGAATTCATCACTACTCCTCTTCTAGAGGCTGGCAATCTTGTTGTGATTTCATCTTCTCTGAATGAGTCACCTGCTTCTTCTACAAAGGCCTATATGTTTCACTACTTGGAGGATATCCTGGCCTTACTTACAATCTTCACGCAATTGTTGACCCTTACAGCATCCGAGCCTATTGACAACAATGTTTCTCCTACTTTTTCCCTTGCCCTTAGTGTTGGTGAGGTGCTCAATGAAGCTCTTATGGTTGTCCTGCTTCAATCTCATCCTCCTTCCCCATATGATATTAACTAGGAGGAAGATGACCTAGTTGTTGAAGACCTTTAGGGCCCTATCTTTCTTTATCTTGTAGCATACTGTGTGTGCATTCTTGTGTTCCCCCGTGCTTTCTTTATATATTTGTTCCCTCTTGGAGGACCCAAGTTACTCTGTAGGTACTTGGATATGGGAGGTTTACTATCTTTATCTACTGTGATCTTTTGAAGGACTCAAGTTACTCCGTAGGTGCTCAGATATGAGGTATTTTCTATTGTACATCTTCTTCTATTTATCTCTCAATTTCTTCTTTTTGTTGTATCTTATTTTTTCTCTATTTAGGGATGATGCAAAGAATTGGGGGCATCTTAGGCGTTCTTCCATGTTGACCCAAATTTTTATTTTATCTTTGTCTTCATGTGCTCTTCCTTAGATCTTAGAAATTTGGTGCTATGATGATATTACCCATCTCACAATTGTATTGCATATCTCTTCTCATTGCTATGGGTTCTAATGCCAAACTATTGGATCCCCATATCCTCTTGCCTTTCATTTTTGATGTTGTGGAAATTTATGTGTCACCACCTATTGGCGGCATTCCACGGAAACATCTTGCCATGTTGACGTGCCAAAAATCTTTTTCTCCTTAGAATAACATGTCTTTCATGCATATCATTGTAAGGGAGGCCCATCATATATGCATTTCTGCATAATCTACTATTGTCATTTAGTCTTCTGCATTAGCATTTCTTATTGATCACATTTCCATGTTTGCCTAGTTGGGGCTCAAACCACTTGATCTTTTGCTACCTTTTTCATGTAGATGGGGGCCAAACCATTTGATCTATCTATTTTGTTTGCCTTGATAGGGGCCAATCTACTACTTACCAAATCTATCTTTGATTGCCCAATTGCGTGGCTATCTAATGTATCGCTACCCATGTCGGAAAAATATATCTATCTTATTTCTCTATCGTATGGTCATCCATATTGGCATATATCTTTCCCTATTGTATGGTTATCCATACCAATATATCTCGTCACCCTATCATATGTCTATCTAGCATAATGCACTTTGCTAGATCCATGCCGGTGCATCTCATATCACGACAACCATTTATCTTGCATCTTTTCATAACTAGTGGCTTTCCTCCAAAGCGAGGCTCATTTCTATTATGCTATCTTACCAATCTTAAATCTATAATTTATCTTGCCATCCAATATGCTAGACTGTAGCTAGCATGTTTGCGATGTATCAGTTAGAAATATCTGTCCTAAATCTTTGTTGCATCTCGATGGGGCAACCTTGTCTAATCAACAAAAATCTACCTCCCTATCATGACTCTCTATCTTCCTCTACTTTAGCTTCACATCTCTCGGCAAAGACATGCTCACTAAAGGGGCAAAATATAATATCAAAAATCTCATCCTATTTAATTCAATGTGATAAGTGGCTCTTTCCTCCACATCATCGAAGGTTGGGTACTACCATTTTTGTTCTTTTGCCCATCAAGACCGCTTTGTCAACTTGAGACTTAAATCCTACCAAACTCACCGACCTATCATCCTTGGGACATTAGTGTGGTGTGGAGACATCCGTGCGACATGCTAGCATTCCACGAATCTGACAGTTTGTAGGTGGGCATTTGAGTGTTACGCCTGTGCCTGAAAGGAATCATAATGCCTCTACATGCATCCATCGACATTGGTTTTTCATCCAGGGCCTATATCTCTCTAGTTTGAAGGAATTTTGAGGATCTTTGGCTTTTTTGAGATTACTTCTTGCAAATTGGAGCTCTTGGAAAACTCTTTGGACAATGTTCATAACTTCTCTTACAAACACCATCATTGTTCCAACTTTTCGAATAGTTCATAGCATCTCAGAAAGGGGAGTTTCCTTCTTCTCTTTTCCATTCACCTCACTATTATCATTTTTCTATCTTGCATTGTTTTTCCATTATCTTTATCATTTTATTTCCTCGTGGCTTTACTTGGGTTCTCCTTGGAGGTGGAAACACCAAAACGGGGGTCTAACTTAGGCATAATCCAAAACACAACCCCAACATTTTTCTTTCTTGCTTATGTGCAGGTTCATAATTGTGGGAGAACTCTTTTACTACATGAAGCTTCAATCGTGGACCATCCATGAATCCCCTTTATCCCCTTTTCTCAATCATTTTTCGTGTTTAGTGTTATTAGTTTATTCTGTTATACTTTCTATGAGCATTTAATATTATAAATACATTTATTAGTCTCGTATGGTTTTTGTGCCCTATTCATATAGGATGACAACGCGTAGTGCTAGTGTCCCAACTCTGTGCGCTCATCCTAGGGACAAAGGCTCAACAGAGTTATCCGAGAGTCTTCTCAGCAATCTATTAGTTCAGTTTGATTGTTTTCATCCCCTATCTCACCTTAGTGCTAGTTTGAGTAATGTATCGAAGGGTGGATTTGTTCTATGGCATTCATCATCCTTGAGGTAGCAAATTTTCTCCGTTATACATACATACATACATACATACATACATACATACATACATACATACATACATACATGCATACATACGTATTAAAAAAATTATGGGACATGAAATAAATATAGCAGTTCTCACATAGAAAATAAATAAAAATAAATTATGTAACAAAATATTATTTAAAAATATCTTTGAACAAGATAAATTATATTTAAGAATTTATAATTTGGTTTTTAATATAAAATAAATTATGGGAAATGGAATAAATGTCAATTTTTAAAAATATTGTTCATGATGAAAAATTAATTATTGAAAATTATATAAAAAATTTCACAACTTAATTTTTAATTTTAAAATAAAATGCACTTAATATTTAGACAAAAAACTGCAAAAAATATTAGTTCATATAATCTTTAAATTATTAATAATTATGTTTCTACGGGTGATAGAAAATGAAAACGTGGCTTAAAATATTTAATTTGATGTCCAATATGGCCAAAAAATGGAACACCCAATAGTAGGATTACACATACTTATGTAATAGGTATTTGTTCTAAATACATTTAAAATATAGTTAATCACACTTCAAAAATAAATAAAAAATAAATCATCCAACAAAATATTATAAAAAATATCTCAAAACTAGATGTTTGTGTTACCAATCTATGTTTAAGAATTTATAATTTTATCTTTTCCACAAAAAAAAGGTGTGTGACATGAAGTGAATGTCACCTTTTTTAAATAATATTAATTATAATAAATATGGTATTAAAACTTATTTAAAAAAAAATCATAAATTTATTTCTTAAAACTAAAACAAAATGCATTTAGTACCTAGACAAAATATCACTAGTTCATGTCATCTTTAAATTAAATTATTTATAATTGGGTTTCTATAGGTGATAGAAAGTGAAAATTTAACTTAAAATGTTGATTTGAATATTGAATTGGCCAAAAAATGGAACACAAAATTGTCGGATCACTCATAGTTGTTATGCTTTTATTGGATATCTCTTGTTTCTTCAATATATGTTACTTTCATTTGTTCCTCATTTTTCAATTCTACTACCATTGAAATTTATTAATATATATCTTTTTGCTTCTTGTTGCTTGTTTATCCATTCATGGTTTAGATTTGGAGCTCCATTAATTGATATTTAATCAATCAAAATATATTCTTTAAAGCTTTCATCTTTTCAAGATCCTTTTTTTAATCCCTCCCTTCTCAACTATTATCCCCTAGAGTCCTAACCACCTCTCATGAGGGTAAGACCTAAGGGAGTCTATCATATATTCAACACTTGGTTATTTTCTAACTTTAGTCATTTATCTTTGAATTAATTTATACTGTAAATGATTTTATCTCTTTCCTTATCTTCCTCTTATCCCTAAAGTGGGGTCTAATTGATGGAACCACATTTTGGTAGGAATAAGCACAAGCTAGAGTTTTGAGCTCTAGTTTATTTAACGTTGTATTTATACTCTAATTGGAGGTGTCAAGGAAGGGTTATAAATGTGTGGTGGATTATAGAAGGATATGGTATAATATGATATGCTAAAGTAAACAATATAGACATTCATAAACTTCTCATATATATATGAAACACTTGACTTGTGATACATATACATCTTATATCAAACTTCTTGAGTATCTATTACAATCTTCTTCTCAATTACAAATAATATTTGTTTCTTTTTACACCCTCTCATACATATATGAAACACTTGACTTGCGATACATATACATCTTATATCAAACTTCATGAGTATCTATTACAATATTCTTCTCAATTACACACAATATTTGCTCCTTTTTACACCCTCACTTTAGTATATCTCAATATTTGTACATGCGTATCTATATCTCTATATCTTTATATATCTATAGTTTCCTATATTTCATATCTTATGTGATGGTACCTACATTTGTAAGCAACAAGGGATGTGTCCATTTCCCTTATAATTATTGCATTATTATGTCTTGATAAACTACTTGTATACACCACACTTAGTTTTTAGTAAGCTTTATTTAATTTCCCTTGTAGGGGTTTTCTCTATTCACAACTAGCCTTTGAAAGCTATTTATATTTTTCATCATTGGCTTCCATTAAACTAGAATTTTGAACTTTCAACCTAATTGGAAAGTTGCAACCATGTCCAATTAATACCTATTATGTGATTGCAATGTGAATATCAAGAGGGTAGAATGTTAATATTGGCATGGTATTCACAAACAATATTATGTCTAATGTTATGTTCTTTGAATACCTTCTAATAGATGTAAATTTTGAACAAAAGATTAAATTATAGGAAATAAGTTATTACATTAAAGATCTTGAATATTTGAAAGAATTAAATTTATTAAAGTACAGTTTGGAGATCTTTAACACCCTTGATAAATCCCTCAAAAGGTGGGAGAATGATTTTTTTGAAAATAAATATGACAAGAGTATGACAAGAGGTATTATTATAATGACACTAAATAAAGAGGACACATTAAAATATTTACAACAGGATTTACACTATGAATAGTCCATAACAACTTGTGATTAATTGGTTTCTATATTGGGTACATATTTCAATTCATAGTGGGACATGAGTTTTTGGTTTTAGATCATGGTTTTTATGACTATTAGTTTATAGAAATTAGTTGGTTGTTTCCTTTCCGCTTTGATCTATATAAGTACCATGTATGGGATAGGGGTTGATAGTGTTATTCAAATGAAGTACTATTAACTAGGGGTATATAATCATTAGATTGAAGAAATTCAAGTGAATTATATTGGTGTAATATTGTTCTTAAGATTATTAGAAGATCAATATCTATTTGGTGGTGTATTTTATTACATCAAAAGATTTTCTCCACACAAATATAGTATTATGTGTTATTGTTACTTTAATTATGTTTGTTTATATTCTACCTAATTGTTCAATCACATGTACTTGTTGGATTTAAGCACTAGATATTTTATTATTTTTGTTTACTCAATTCTCAACATGTCCAAAACTAATTGATGTTCAAATAATCATCCTAGTGCAACTTGTAAATTGTATAAGAAAGGTTAAGAGTATTCATAAATAGAGACATAAATCTATTTTCAGTTTTAGCTCCACATAAAATTCTACTACAAGACATGCATAAGATCTATGTTATTTGGTTTAGTCTACAATCTTGCATATATTGAAGTTCTAGTGACAAACCTTTGAGATCTTTATGTGCTCAAGATTAATTTTCTTTCAAGACTAATTATATTTTTCTTGTCTCCTCTTAATTTTCTTGTAAGAACCTTGAGGATTTCCCTCTTAGGCCTAGCATAGCCTAATGTAAAGAAGGATTTCCCTACCTTAAGAATTGGTCCTAAAATACCTCTTGTTTGACCATGATTCTCAACTCATTGCTGCTCAATTGTTGTCTTCTAGACTTGAAAATTTAAGTCTATACTCCCAAAGTAAAAATCCAAATATAGTTGAAATAACCAACATGTAATATGCAATTTTGAGTCTCAATACAAAATACCTAAAAAAATTGATCATATTAATTTAAAAATGAATAAAATAAAAACTATTTACATATTAAAAATTAATATTAATCTATGTACAAAATGAATTAAATTGGACAATAGAACAAGATACTTATGAATATGCCTTAAGCATCATGAAACAATCTTTGGAAAAGTGTAGAATGAAAGTAGAAAAGTGTCTATGATTTAAAGTTAGGAAATGAGTCTACAATCTAGAGTTTGAAGAAATATAATCACCAGTATGATATGCAATTTTGAATATCAACACAAAAGACCTAAGAAATCTAAGTATTAACTAAAATAATAATAAAATAAAAGATTTAATTTATGTATAAAATAAATCGAATTTGACTCTACAACAAGATACTTTTGACTATACCTTAATAACATAAAACAATCTAAAATTGAAGTGTTCAATGAAATAGTGTTAAAAAACTGTAAATGAAAGTATTAAAGTATGTGATAACACATTTATCTATTACAATATATTAGCCTCATTTTGTATTGATCTGTTAAAAAATCTTTAATAGTCACATCACCATGGGTTAGAGGAGAACGTGGTGTGTAACTCTCAACAACTATTGAGGATATCATTTTGAATTTCAAATCAAGACAAAACAATGAATACAACAAATGACGTGCAAAGATGTGAACTTAAATCCTGTAGGGTATGAGATGCTCTTTATCTATGTTGCTATTGAAAGGGATTCTTTCAGAGATGCCTGTAGGCAATACGGAACCTCAAAGGTTAGGCTTTTTTCCTGTATTAGTGGCTGCATGGACCCAGAGCTTTTTAAAAAGATATCTCTTAGCTTAACCATGTGACACACAAAAATAAAATTGAACTTTTATTTATTTCAGAATCATACAAATCCAGACTGTAAAACCTATGTCAATCCCAGTTTCCTTTCTCTCTCTATCTTCTATCTGATACCATGGAAATTAGGTTTTTGATACCATGGAAAGTAAAATTCTATTCGTGGGTACATTAAAATTTGATGAATTGGGACATTCCTCCATGTTCCGTTGTATCTGCATATAACTCAGATACCATGGCTGCAAACCAATCCAGTTCAAAAGGCATAGTTGTAGTTTCAAATACTCCACTACTGCCCTCCAACTGGTTTGGTTCGCTTGGTATTTTGATTGAATCAATTGGGTTAAGTACAAAATCCTCTTTTGGCTGTTCACCAAAATGAAGCACTGTCTTGTTCAGTGCTTCATTTTGCTGGACGATAGCCTGAGACACTCTGTACCTTTCAAATTCACTGTTTTGCATGAGAAATGGATTTGAAATAGAGCTAGAATCAATTGAATGTTCTGATGATGGATTTCCAGTGCCGAGCTTCCTTTTAATCCTTGTCCTCCAGTAGTTCTTAATTTCATTGTCTGTTCGCCCGGGTAAACGCCTTGCAATTCTTGACCATCTGCAATGCAACAAAATCACCCTCAACTGTAAATTTTTTAATCCACAATTGCCAAGTAGCTTGTTCTAAACCTACTTTGGCTAAGTGATGGATATTATTTAGGGAAAATACTTTTACAAATCTTTAATAATCAATTACCCTAGACAAATATTAAGAAAAAGTTTGATACTATCTCGAACCTGTTCCCCCATCGGTTTTGAAGATCTATGATCAGGCGTTCTTCTTGTGGAGTAATGTTTCCTCTCTTTAGATCAGGCCTTAGATAATTGATCCACCTCAGCCTGCAGCTTTTCCCACTTCTCTTCAGTCCTGCTCGATATTTTTCGATCAGCAACCAATAAGGTCATTTATGCTTCACAAATTCTAAAATCCATAAGATTGAATCTCTTATATTACTACTAATTACATTTCCAAGCGATATCTATCTAGATGATCCTGAATCAAATGCATGAGAAGATGCAATACAAATCTAGAGACACTTTTCTCCTCTAGGCCAGAATATCTGCGGTCTTGAGGAATTCTATTGAATCTCATACACCCAACTAAAACAAATAAGGCATAAGATAATTTCTGATTTCTGAAACTTTGATGAAAAATTTCATACACAGTCAATGAAAACCTAATATCATTAATTAAACATTGAATGATATACATCTCACTCTTCATTGCTGCATTTAATAATAAGTGGGAACAGAATATCTAATCCCAACAGCGAGTTGGAGAGAAGTGCTGAACAGAATACCACTAATCCCATTTAACAGTAAACATAACTAAAATCCATGCAGCTTAAATCCAGAATAACATTATCAGAATTATTGTTTCTCCTAAGGTTTAGATGTTACCTGAATTTTTGGCTACAGAATTCCAACGACCTTCACCACAGAGGTTTATATAGTTGGTGAGAAGCATATCCTCCTCTAAGGTCCATGGACCTTTCCTTATGTCTTCTTCTTCCTGGATATACATAACAGCTACCCTAGTCGCTCTTGTCAACCTAGTCTTGGTAGAAGTTTAACAGGCGTGACTCATTGATCACCAACAAACTCTCTGCAGCTTTCTTTTTTCTTCATAGATATCATGTCCCCGGTTTACAATCCATATTTGCAGCTCTTTATGGAGGCACAATGAGTGCAGACATAAAATATATAGAGGAGATTAAAGTGCTCTCAAGCAAGCTTTAGATAATTTGCACATGGAAATTGTGTACGGATGTCTTGTTTAGAGTGGTCCAATTTAGTTATCTCACTGCTGGAATCTCCAACAAATCAGTAATATAGAAAAAAAATTACCAGCAAGTGAAAGTCATGAGGGTGATGTCTATTGCATTAAAAGAAAAAACAATGAATTCTACACTGGGAAACAATGAAGCCTCAGGTCGGCTGCATTTTTTTTACTTTAAGCTCAGGAAGCATTATATTGGTAGCTCACACCATTTTTTCTTCTAATTGTCAACTATTTCGGATGCTGTTATTTTATAAGTATTTTTTACCCTGCGAGCTGGGTCCATTTTTAAACTCTTGGACTTCACCAAGGCTGGCCCAGGTTCAGGCAACCATTAAAAAATAAATAAAACTTCAAGAATTGAGTTTAAGTTAAGCAATAAGGCCCACAGATTTGACCAAAATCTGCAGGTGATAATGAATTTTTAAATCGCCATTTGTATTTAGGCTTAGAGTAATGGTTAGCCTACAAGATTGATTTCGAAAGATGCCACAGTTAGTCCAACAATATTTACTGCTAGATTTTCAGCCCACTGTCTTAAATGTCACATAGGTTACAATACATGTCAAGATATTGTCAATAATTTTGATTTTACATAAAAGTAAGTTTTTGTTTTTAAATTCATTTTCCATGTCAATATGAACAAAATATAGATAGATAAATATATAATTATAGTGTTAATGGACTTCTAAATCAGCATTTTTATGATGACCCACAGTGATTGTTAGTCCACAAGATCAACTGAAAGAGACATGCCCCAGTTTTACTGTTAGATTTCAAGCCCACTATCTAATGCCATATGAGTTACAATATATGTAAATGTAATGTCAGTAATATTATTGACAAGTAATGTTTAGTTTTCAAGTTCATTTCTATAGCGAATAAGAACAAAATGTAGATAGGTGAACATATAATTATATATTTGTTCTTAAACTAAGATATGTATCTTCTGTAGTAAATGCTTTATCTGTATTTAGCTTGCCATCAAGAACATTCTTGTCAAACCCAATGCAATTCATAATAATGTATCCCTTTCTCTTGCAATAGTAAAAAAAAAATTCTATCCTTAAAAAGAAATCTCTTTGATGTAGATATGGAAGAACAAAATGTAGATAGGTAAACATATAATTATATATTTGTTCTTAAACTAAGATATGTATTTTCCGTAGTAAATGCTTTATCTGTATTTAGCTTGCCATCAAGGACATTCTTGTCACACCCAATGCAATTCATAATAATGTATCCCTTTCTCATGCAATAGTAACAAAAAAATTCTATCCTTAAAAAGAAATCTCTTTGATGTAGATATGGATGAATGATTAGACTTGCTTTTTGTTTTGTGAACATTGCAGTTTCCTTTATAGTTGGATCAATTTTCTTAGCTCCTTCATCAATTAAAGTAAATATTATAGATTTTAGGGTAGATATTATTGAAAAGGTACAATATTTAGTAAAATAGTTTTTACATCATCATCATCGACTAAGATCTGTAAGTCTTAATGGATTTCTCAATCAGCATCTTTATTTAAGTCAAAGTGACGGTTAATTCACAAGAACAACTCCTAGAAATGCGACAGTTAGTCCAACAAGATTTACTGCTAGATTTCCAGCCCACTGTCATGAAGACAATATATGTCATGATATTGTCAATAATTTTGATTTTTCATCAAAACAATGTTCAGTTTATAAAATTCATTTTCCAAGCCAGTAAAAACAAAATATAGATAGACAAACATATAACTCTCCTGATCCTAAAGGTTATTCAAAATAAACCCACTGAATAGAACAACTACTAATAGTTGTTGTAAGACTAAACAGAATTTGACCTGTCAACCAATGTTTAACCTACAAGCCGTAGACTACAAGGAAGTGTATTCCTAGGCAATCTATCTAAACCAGAAGTGTATATATCCAAATGAAAGTGACACTGATAATTAATGCAAGATGATGGATTCTCTTCCACCTAATCACAGACATGCTTGATTGTCAAACTAAAAATACTTTATTACAAAGTTTTTTCAAACCTCTGCTCCTGCAATAACCTCCATGGGAATACAAGCTGTATTTAATATTTATAAACTGTAGAGTAAAACGACCTGCAATCGTGAGAGCGAAGGCAAATCTAACATGGTCAAATCGTATCAGAGGCGCACTTATGACAGGATAGTAATTGTGTATATACATTTATACAATGAATTTCCTTCCCTCTATATCGTAGGCCAACCAGATGGTGAATTTTACTAGACAAAAGTCATCAAAAATTTCCATGGTAGCAGATGCCGTCTTTGACTATATAATAAATTTGTGGTCCTGAAAGTGATTGAAAGAAACCCAAAAACGCGTGGCAGAGTGGATTTGCAGAGAGCGAGAAAATAAAGAAAAAAAGAAAATTGAGAGCCCATTTTGTGCATCATTTTCGTCTCTTTTCAATTTTTAACTCCTTCTGAAAAGCATGAAACGAAGAAAATAAAGCTACGATTTTTAAGATTAAAGTGATGATTGATAAACAACTGTGACAGGTCTGTTGTATGACTTAAAGTCGCAAACGTCGGCGCACGGCATAATTTCTCCCTGATTCTCGAGCACTTCTGTTAATCTTTTTCAAGAATTTTCTGAATTAGGGTTTTCAAAACAATCTATTCTGTCATACAAGTCTATATTTGCTTCTGCAGTTTTTTATTGTGACATCTTCTCTTCGTCATCATTTTATATTTTTGTGAGGAACTGGCTTTCATGGCTTCCCTCTCACAAACAGTTTTTAAGATGGTTACTGTATAAACTTTCAGTATTCTTGTAAAGTTCTTAAAATGAATTAATAGCATATGATTTTATAAACGCTGTTTCAATGATTTAACACCGTACGATTTTCTAAATGCTGTTTAAATTGTGTACGAATCTTCAATACCATACATTATGATGATATTGAAGAAATTAGCACTTCAGCAGACCTAACGGACGCAATTTACGGGATTTTAGTATAGAAAATTGGAGAGCATAATTGATATTTTCTATATATATCCAAATGAACGGATCTAAAGACCTATTTTAGATAAAATAAAGTTTGTTGTTTTTACACCAGCCCACAAGTTTTAATTTATTACATAACCTATGATAGTGCCCATCTATAACAAATAGATTTGTTTGCAACTCATTTACAAATGAAGAATGTTTAACATCATTTGATTCAAAATGTATATAGTCTTCTCTTTGTTTTGAGCTTCTTGATTACTTTTGTTTATCACTGTCTAACATGGTTATATCAATAAAGAAGATGAATATTTCCAATGATCATTGTAATCGAAACGTTGACAAATTTATCATTGATTTTTACAATCAATTTTAACAATAATCTTTGCAATCAAAATCTTTACAAATTTATCAACAATCTTTTCAATCAGAACTTTCACAATTTCAGTAACATTCTCTATGATCAATGTCACGACTTCAATGATCTTTGTGATCAACGTTATAACATTTTAGGTTCAACAATGATCTTTACGATCAACATCACAATCATTTACCAATAATCTTTGTGATTAATCCTACAACTTGTTAAGTTCTACAATGATCTTTGCAATCAATGTTACAACCATTTAAAAATAACCATTGCAATGAATAATATTTGTTTTTAGGTTCAACAATGATCTTTGTGATCAATGCTACAACTATTCAACAACGATCTTTGCAATCAACAATATAACTTTTTTAGGCTTAACAATGATCTTTATGATCAACATTACAAGCATTTAGCAATCATCATTGTGATGAATGGTACTTATCCATGCACGATTGTTTTCTAACATGACAATATTTGCTCTTGTAAATTTTTTGAACATAATTATGACCTTCTACCAATTATATATATTGATCCATCCGTAATCCATCTATAAACCATCTCTTAAAGGTTGTTTCTTCCTCTTTCTATTCCAACACAATTTCTCAAAATGGTTCCTTTAATCCACACATAGTACAAGGATGAAAAGCCCCACATGTTTCCATTTTATGTCCTTGATTATGACAATTACATATATTGCATTCTTTGAGTTGGTTTGTTTGAACTAGTAATACTTGCAACATTGTTTTTATTTTTGGCCACTATCATATCAAAGGCCTTCATTCTTTTGCCTCATTTTTTATTCAATTGACTCAATAATTCCTTGTCCAAGTTTTCCCAAATATTTTACTTTATATCTCATTCTTTTCATTATCTTAGAACCAACATGTGTTGAAAAGAATCCTTTGTCATTATCCTTACAACTAGAAAGAGATGTAGATTCATATATATGTCTATCTCCAACCATACACTTTTTTTATCAAAACAATCTTTAAATGTCTCACAATTATCAAATAATCCATCTAATAAACAATACAAATCATTTGTATCGAATGAGTGCATAGTGTAGTCTTAGACTTTAGATACTAGTTTTCCTTTACATATGATTCAAGTAGTTGATTGAACAAATTAGTTTCTTTTCTCAATTTTGATATTTCTTCCTTTTGTGACAAATTTTCCTCTTTCATTTTTTCGTTTTGCTCTCTAATTTTTATAGCTTTTCTTCCAAAATAGTTTTTACACATATTTAATCCTCATCCTCATTTTATTTCTTTTATTCTACAACTCTCTTCCTATTGAAACAAATAATTTCCTTTTACAATAAAAAATTAACCAAAAAAGAAACACATATATAATACCTAGTAACAATTGATTTTGGTGGCTTCATGTACCTTCACGTTTCTATAATTTGAAATAATCTACAACTGACTTTGTATCTCTTCGAATTTAACTATGATCAATATTCTCAACTTATATAGTCTATATTGTTGGCACTAGTTGATCTTGCCATCCAAATTGTCTATCTCTTTTGAAGTGACCAACCATTACTTCCTTTACTTTGGTATTAATATTTGTTTCTAGTTGCCAACTATACTTCATTTTCTTGTGTGGTGGCTATACTTTTCACATTTATAACTCTCTTAGATAATATTATCTAATCTTACTCAGGCTAGAGAAATTTCACTTGAGGCATTACTCTAAAAATTCTTGCAAACTCTTCCTTTTAGGGAAAACTTTCAAACTATCATTTCCTCCAAATTTTATTTCTATTTCTCTGTCTTAGATAACAACAATTGATGACTTCTTCTAATGGTGACAACAATTTCTTTAAGGATAAGAATTCTTATGTGACAACCTATGAACTACTAAGATTTGAAAATGATAACTTTTCAAACTTTAAGATTCTTTAAATAAGATGATTGTCATTCCTTCTTCCTTATTCATTGCTTCAAAAACTCAATCTTTGTGTACAACCTATGATCAAACTCGTACATCATTCATTTTTTGAAAGAGTGTAAATGCTTCTTTATGAATACTTCAATATAATATTCCAAATTGATTATGGAAAATAATATATCCTTGGTTGTGCTCATTATTTGTAGATTCTTCTCTAATTTCTTTATTGGCTAATTTTTCTCAAAAATTGGAAGTGTCTGCGAACCTTCTTGAGAACTATGTTATACTTCTTCTATAGCTTCATAGAATACTACAACTTCATTAGGTGTATTTACTTCTTTTAGGTTATGATTGCCATTATTAATCATCTCCTTGCTCTCCTATGAATTCACTTCTCTTTAAGAAACCTATTTGCAACAATTACCTTGCCTTTCCAAAATTTGGAAAAATAACAAAACCTCCAAATTAGCATACATCTATAGCCTCACCAATATGTAAGCAATCTATAAGATTTCTTTAAACTTTACTACAACTTTACAGGTATTTTCTTTGTATCTTTCTACAAAAAAAATTCTTGAAAAAATCCATCTTTAGGATCTTTTAGCTCTTCATGCCATGTAGAAAATTGGAGAGTATAATTGATATTTTATATATATCCAAATAAACAAATCCAAAGATCTTTAAATAAATGCATGTATGGAGAGATGTGTTTCTTACAAGAGAAAAGCCTATACTTGACAAATGTGACAATTTTTTTATAAAATGTAATTTATATTATGAACAATTATTTTTTGAATGTAAATTAATGTAATGGTTTATTTGGTAGTTTATTATTTATATTACCTGTATATAAAGATTTAAAATTGGTAGGAAATGAGAATGCGAGTCAAATTACCTTTCATAAGAGAAGAACCCACCAAAACTCACCCTTCTTTTCTTAAATATAGTTTAAGAATATGGCACTTACATTATTTAATTCAAATTTTAGTTAGTACTTGTAATGTACTAGGCTAGAATTTGATAGTCCACAATCCATCTCAACCTATCTTACCTTGGTCTTATTATCTATATTTAAAATTAATACAAATTTTAAATTAAAATCATAATTATTAGAAATGTTAGTAAATAACAAAAGATATAATATTCTAATTATAGTTTTCAAGATCTGATTTACTTATATTCAAACTCAAAATTAATTTCTCAAAGGAAAAAAAATGTTATGTCGTATTATTTACAATTGAAATATATACTAATAATGAATTAAACATGAAACAAATAAATGACATTAAAAATCAAGAATCTTTTTTATTTTGTATCTTTTCATATCTGATATGCTCTATTTCAACTTAAGATATTCTTATAAGTACATTCAATGTTTACAAACCTAACTTTTATTTTCCAACAACTTTTATGATGTTTTATTTTGAATTTTTTCTTGCACAGTTATTAGTACTTATACAAATGGTAACTATTCTTGTCATAACATCATCATATGACATAGTTATGAGGCAATCTTTCTGTCACTAAAAAATTCTCACAGTCTGTAATTAAAAATAAATAAAAAATTACTCTTTTTTTACTAGAAACAAATTAATTTCAATATCATTTACTATGTTTATTAATAAATCATATAAATTTATGAAAGAACATTAAATTTGTAAAATTTATTTGTATATATGAATATTTATCTATATGTAACACATAAAATAAAAAAATCTCATTTTACAATTATAAGATGAGTAAATCAATCAATATGCAATTTATTTGATTGAATATTTTGTTAAAAAAGAAATGATGTATGCTTCATTATGAGAATATGATTTTATAGTCCAATCCTTCTTAAAATTCTCTATGTAGTTTTACATTATCTTTTCAAAATTGCAAATTTGATATAAAAGTAGCATTGCACAAAAATAAAGGACAATGATTTAACCTTAAAATTAAATATCCTAATTTTGCTAATACATTTAAATGTAAAATTTTAAGCCACTTCATTTAAAATTTAAATATACTCAGATAATCTTAGAAAATTACTTTTCTTCATTAAGTGATATTTTATAAATTATCTTGTAACAAATCATTTTATATAATAAATTTTTATATCCTGCAAATAACTTCAAGTTTCATATATAAAAAAAAATCTAAAAAATGGACCATCAAGACATATTAAAAATCAAATCCACATTATAGAGTAGCAATGGTATATCAAGAGCTACAATTTCTTAATCTTATAGTTGTAAAATATGTTCAACATTTATCTCGACATCCTATCAACATTTTATAATTTTACATATAAACTTAGGTGTCCAAAATAGAACCAAATTCTTTAATCAATTATTTACAACTTGTTAGATAACAAAGTTTTTTTATTAATAACATAACACATATGTTTGCTTGCATTTATATTCTATATCTATACAACATATATAACATCACTAACTAATAAAGATAAAATAAAACTTAATTTTTTTCACAATTATTTAATTGTACTACAATTTATCTAATGAAAAAAAATATTTTAGTTTAATAACAGATAACTTTGCAACAAATTACATCACAAATTCATTTAATCTTTATAATATATTATTAAATGCTAAAAAAGAATAAAAAATCCATGGTCTAAATTTTTGAAGGAGTGTTACTTTCTCTATTACTTTTATGGTCGTAGATATGAGAAAGTTATTATACGAGACATTATCCATTTTTTATTGGAAACATGTATTTTTTCATTTTCTTGCTTAACAAAAGTTACAAACTTGAAGGTGTTAAAAATATTTTTTATTTCTTAGAAATTTTAAAATTATTTTATCAAGTTAACTAATAAACTATTTTTGTGGAGCTTATATAATTAAATAATTAATAAAAATGTGTAAACCATGTTATTATGTTAATTGAAATTGATTCAGTTTATAATTTATATATTTGTTATGTGTAATATTTTATGTCATTATGAAGTGATTGTGAGTAGAGAGAATATCTTTTGCATACTATTCATAATTAGTAAATTTCTCAATATAGAATCTTTAATAAATATTCAAAACATATAATGTATTTCTATTTCTATTTATTATTGTTAACAATATTCACTAAATTTTTACAATCATGAATATAAATCATAGAATAGAAGAAATAGAAAATATCACACAAAATTATTTTAACCCAAAATATTACCTTAAAAAAGTCCTTAAACAAAAAAAAAATATAATGAGAACAAGTGTTTTACTTCTCATTCTATTATTACAACCATATTTAATAGGTTATTCAATATAATATAAGAGTATATAATGGTACATAATTGCTTCCAAGTCTCAAAATATTCTCTACACCATCAAACCTCTCCAATGTAACCCAAGATGAATATTAAATGGAGGTTCCCATATGCTTTAATATGCATAACTATTGTTGTTGACTTCACTACCCAGTCCTACAAACACCCAAACCCTAAAAATAGAAGGCCAAATGAAAATAAAAAAATCACTTTCAACATTCTATCTAAATATTGATGAAATTACTACTTCTATCACCATGAGATTGTACTCTTACCATTTTTTATTGGGGTCATTTATATTTTAACCATGGTTTTATCCAAATTAATGTGGTAGGTTACAATTTTCCATCTATTGCAAACATTGAATTTTGTTAAAATTAATATTTGGAGTTACTTTAAGGATTAAATCTTATTTCAAAGACTCCATATTGCTCTTGACACTCATCTAATCTTATTGTATTCCTCAATTTATTAATAACATACATTTCATTAATTCAATTTTCTAGATCACTTTACATTTTCCTTGGTTGAATGAAACAACTTTGATCTTGTTGGCCAATTCTCTATATGCGAGTTAAAAAAAAATCTGAAAAAACAAACAAACATTTGATCACTCCAATGAAATTAATAGTTTTACTTCTAATAAATCTATATCTTATACTCGGTACCAATTTATTTTCAATTTATTTACTAACTTGATGTTAACTATATAAAAGAGCATTAATTTATCCATTAATTTTAGTTCAATATATTAACCAAAAGAATGATCAAGTTATTAACACACAACAAATGAAGTAATAATCAATGGTGAGTGAGAGTGATGGAGGAGGAGCTAGGGTTTCTTCTCATGTAGGTGAAGCTAAGGAGGATGGTGACCCAAATAGAGATGGGGTTGTTGCGACTATTCATGGCATGGCTTGGCTTTGTTCTGAGGACAAAGCTTTTGTGGTTGAGTACGAACCCCCTATGGTGCCCCTTCCCCTATTTCAACCTTTGGAGTTGGGTTTGGTGCTAGGTTTCTAAGGGGTTGGTTTGTAGGGGGGGGGGGGGGGGGGTATCGTCCTCCTATTCCTATGGCTTTGTGCATTTCACTTTTATGTGGATGGTTTTGTCGACTGTAGTGTGGGGTTGCAAGAGGAATTTGTTGGACCTTTCTCTTCTCTTTCTTCCCAAGGTGGAGATGGTTTCAACATTCTTTGTTCCTCCTCATGCTATGTTCTGAGAGAATATGTATTTATCCTCCCCTTGTCTTCACAACCCATTTTTATTTGGGGCTGCTTCTTTGGTGGGCATGCGGGTTTCTCTACGTTCAGCTTCTTTGGTGCTTTCATGTGATCTCCTCCTCTCAATGGGTGGATTTGGTGTGGATCCCCTTTTGCTACAGAACCTTCTCTACCTCTTAGTCTATAGTTGGGGTTGTTCTATGGGAGATTGATGTGAGGGTGTTCTAACACCTTTGAGCCTATTTTTGCATTAGTTATCGACTTGCTTTGGTGTATATTATCCTTTGGTTTCTTAGCACTTTCCTTCTTCTCTCTCCATCCCCCTAGGTGTTCTTTTTTGGAGATTTCCCTTAAGTGTCTCATGCATAGGTTGGGAAGAGGCCTTCTTGTTCTAGTGGAGGCCTCTTGTTATGGGCCAATTACTTTTGGGCCTTTGATTCGTAGAGACACTACTATAGATGGACCCATTGAGGTGGTTTACAATGCACCTATTAAGGTGGTTCACAACACGTTGTTTGAAAGGTTTCCTACCAAACAGGTTTAGGGATGTCTTTCAAAACCCCTTGGACTTTTTTATACTAACCCATTCTTTGGGTTTTATTTGTGTTTTTTTGAATGCTCCTCAAGGCAAAAGGTTGTGCGAAGCCTTTCAAAAACCACTATTAGTTTTCTAGTTCCTTGCCTATTATGTTTCCATCACAAGGTTTTTTGTTTGGATGATGGTTTGTTGTTCTTGCCTAAGCCAATATGTTCTGATTAGCTAGTTTTTGTGGCTTTAGGACTTTTGTTGTCGTCGATTCACTGCTCCAGTCAAAATGTCCTTGTTCCTACTGGGTTTGCTGCTTTGGTTTTGGTCTTAGCCCCTATTCAAAAAAGGTTCTTCCTTTCTTAGTTTTGTACTCTTGGTAGCCTTGTTGCTTACGAGTTCCCCTTTTTGTGCACCTATGTGGCCATTATATAATGGTTCGAGCCTCCCCCAATTTTATCTAATTGGAATTTAAATTATTTGATGGCGTAAAAAATGTGATTATGAATAAATGTGACAATTAATCCACAATCCAATACCCTTTATATTGTTGGAGTAATTAGGACATTATCTAATTAATTATTTCATTGTGATTTTTTTCACCTAAGCTAACGTTAAGTACTTTCTAGGGTTTAGTCTAGGGTTGCATTCATCCTTCCTATAAAGATTTAAATTTTGTTCATTTGTATCATTAATTTCATGTGCGGGAATACAATTTTCAAGTTATTCTTGTGGAATTGTAAAAATAACTCCAACATATATTACTATAAAAGTATCTTAAGACCTTTAGAAAGATAGTTATAAAACAACAAAATCAAACCAAAATGTATAAAAGGAATCCCCTAACTTGTATTCATTTATTTTTGCTATCCTAGATGCTATCTATTCTATTGCCATATTTATCCTAGACAATTATGACAATGAGAAAATTTTTCTAAACCAATGATAATTTTCCAAAAACAATTAAAAGAATATATGTCATATAAATTTATGATATGAATATTCTTAGTATTTTATAATGAGGAGCCCTAATACAGAGTTCTAATGCTTTAAAGGAAGGGTTCTCATGGCTTATGTGATTTTAAAACTTAAGGGCTTTCTAAAACAAATTGTTTAAAAATTAACTCAAAACTCATATTTTTAAGGCTAAATTAAAACCTTGGGCCTACAAATTTCTAGGGGAGGTGCCACATTCCCTTGGGGAAAAGACCAGAAAATGAAGCTTGAAATAACTATTTTTATGTAATATTTTTTAGCTCATATATGGATGCTTCCTCCATCAGACATGGTGCCATTTTCTCTGAGGCCTCCCTGTAGCAGACCAAGGCAAAGGATAAGCATTGAATTATGTTTGCTTGCACGCGCTTGTGTGGCATCTCAGTTATTTTATTTCATCCAGCACACTGAAAAAGGAGTTGCGTGGGATTTGAGATGATATGCAGAGTTATGCGGCGCAGCTAAAAACCAATGTGCAGGCCAAAGTTGAACACATCTATTCAGTTTAGTGACGAAAACAGGATATTGCTGGCGTGGACAGTTACAACTTTCAGAAAGAATAATACATGAACTTATGATGGTTCTCAAGAACTTGAGGAAAAGTTTTGCAATGTGTCGGAGGATAATCCCATGGACCATTAATTTGGTCTTCATCTACAGTGCTTGTAAGAATTTTGTAAAGCAAATAGAGCTAAACATTGCTGTGAGATAATGAGAATAAATGGTGGGTCCGTGTATATTACAAGTCAATATGGAATTTTAATAAGCATCAACTTTAAGCCTAAACGTAACCCATTGATTGTTTTATTCTTGATTTTATATGAGCAGTAGGTTTACTAAAGTATAAGCTTTGATGTACGATGAGAGTATTTTATTAAACTTTCTCCACGCCTGTGATATTTTGAGGAGCTCATTGCAAAATGGTATTCTCATTCTGGAAGCAAGAAAATAAAACATGTGTGAGAAATGGCTATAGGATGAAATTGATGGATAAGGTGTGGCAAACAATGATCTGCCGGAGCCACTTGTGTATGTTGGTAGTTGGATGTTTTAATCATACCATACAAATTAAATGAAGATTAGAAAGATAGATGTAGAGATTAAAATGAATTTTGATTAAGTTGTTAAGGTCATTATTGCATATGGGTTGTGAATGTAATGTATGGGTGAAGTTTGGGGTTGAAAATGAGTGAAAAATTAAGGAGAAGTGATTCAAGTGATGTTCTGATTAATAAAAAGTGAGATAGGTAGGAGTCTTTATATAACCATTAAATAGCAACACCTAGGGTGCATGAGGAATGCACACTTTGCCAAAGACAAAAAGCGCCAAAAAATAGTACGAAACCACCCAACGAACATACACAGACCGAAGAAAAAATCAACAAAAAAGAAACCAACCAGCCACCCACCAAAGATGCAAAGGGATGGTCTACTGGGCAGAGGCATTACCCTTTTGCCAATCTTTACACAGTCCAATGATATTCATAGAAAAATAAATTTTCTTGTTAGAGTCCTTAACAGAAGTTGGAGTATCAAAATCTGGGTATCTTTGACAATTGAGGTAGGGGGCTCCATCATAGCAGAGGGAGACAACGCATGCCTCTTCTGGTTCAGTTTCTTGCGATCAATATCCTCCTGAATAGTTTTCAAGGACACTGAATTCCTCAAGGCCATCTCCTCGCTCAAAGCATACATATCCTCAATTTTTCACCTCGGGCTTGTTAGGACCCGAAGGCAACTAAGAGGGGGGGAGGGGGGGGTGAATCAGTTGTCTATTAATTGCAACCCAAATATAACTTAATCAAACTTGATGCATAATATCGTTAAACCAAATTTAATTTGGGTAAATAGTTTAACAGTTAATAACAGTACCGATAAAGTTTAATGCATGAAACCGAAAGACAAATAACATCCACAACACATAACACAGATATTTGTATGTGGAAACCCTGTAAGGGGAAAAACCAGGGTGGGAAACCTTACCCACAATCAGATGATACTACTACAGATAGTATGTGTGTACAAATGGGCTCTGCACATGCAGAAAGGCCAACTGCCCAGAACTCACTGCTTAATCGCAAAATGGGAGTCACACTGACTACAATTGGATGGTTAAATCCAATGATAATGTACTGATCAAAATAGCATCTTCATATGCTGGATTCAGTAGTTGTTAAGCTCTGATTGTCTTCTTCATACCTTTCTTGAATCTTCAAATGATGTCTACGTGTATAGCTCTTCTTATATTCGCATATACTGAATATCACAACCTTGTAATACCTTATTACCTCTCCTATATCAATCTCACAAAAGAGATCTTGCATATATACCAAAACCTAAGACCAAATGTGTAGGTCGGGTCACTAAAAATATTACAATAAAATCAATTACAAATGAATCAATATGTGATGCATCATATCAGCTCAATATATTTACAATAATAACCAATCAATAAATCAATACCATAACATGCATTGTTGATTTGGAATAGATAACAATTGTCGGTCCATAACCTAGACCAATTTGTCGATAACAACAAATATGCAAAATCGATTAGACCAATAACCAAATCACCAAAACCAAGTATCCAAACAATGTCTTTGACGTAACCAAGTAATCTCCAGATGATAATAGATCATCCTCAGAGCCAGTGAACAATATAACCTGTAGGTGAACCAGATACCGGTGACTGTGCATAAGTCACTGAACATGCCAGTGAATATAACCAAAGATCTCCAATGCTGATAAGTGTTGACAAGTGTTGATAACTATTGACATCAATGACAAAACCAATACAACACATCCATAATACCAACAATCTCCCCCTTTGGCATTGATGGCAACACAAAATGGAAAAGCCATCTAAGTGCCAAAGCAAAAATGCCAAAAACCCAAAACCAACAATCTTCCAAAGAGATCAATTATCAGAAATCAAAATACCAGAAAATCCTTTTTACTGTTGATTCATGATTTTCCTTAGGATTACTCTGAAATCTTGAAACAATACATACTGCATTCATAATATCAGGCCTTGTTTGTGTCAAATACAGTAAACCTCCAATCATAGATTTATATCGTGTCGGATTAACAGGTGTTGATTCATCCTTCAATGATAGTTTATCAGTTGTAGTCATAGGAGTACTTACCGGTTTAGAGTTTTCCATACCAAATTTCCTTAGTAATTCTTTCAAGTACTTTGATTGACATATGAATATACCTTTATCAGTCTGTGAAATCTGCAATCCTAAAAAAGAATTTTATCTCCCCAATCATAGACATTTCAAATTGTTCCTGCATCTTATTAGAAAAGTATTTACACAATCCATCTTCTCCTCCAAAAATAATATCATCAACAAAAAATTTAATAGCCAAGATGTCATCATTAGTCACTTTGAAAAATAAGTTATTGTCAGCATTACCTTTAGCGTAACCAAGCTTCAAAAGATATTTGTTCAATCTAGCATACCAAGCTCTAGGAACTTGCTTCAATCCATATAAAGATTTCCTTAACCTGCAAACCATATCTTTGTCATTTGTCAAAGAAAATTCATCAAGTTGTTCAATGTAAACTTCCTCTTCAAGATCACCATTTAGAAATGCACATTTAAAATCCATTTGATATACTTTATAGTTCTTGTGTGCTGTAAATGCTAGCAATAATTTGACTGCCTCAATTCTAGCTACTGGTGGAAAGGTTTCATTGTAATGAATTCCCTCTTTCTGTGAGTATCCCTTACACACTAATCTTGCTTTGTTTCTGATTACCTTACCATCTTCATTAAGTTTATTTCTGAATACCCATTTAGTTCCAATTTCATTTTTGTTTTTAGGTCAGGGAACCAATGTCCATGTGTTATTCTTTTCAATTTGTTCCTGTAGTCACATAAATATGTCCACTTAATTAAATGAATACTTAGTATTTATTTGATTATTTAACCATCAATTAATAATTAATTAAATTAATATATTTAATTAATTCATCTTAACCCTCTTCTCCTATTAATTAAATAAATTATTCAATTTATTTGATTTAATTCACTTAACCAAATTCAGACCATTAATTAAATAAATAAATCATATTTATTTAATTAAAATCTTCTCTCACATTTAAATAAATTAATATTTATTTAAATCCCCCAAAATCCCACCTCTCACATTTAAATAAATTAATATTTATTTAAATCCCCCAAAATCCCACCTCTCACATTTAAATAAATAAATCATTTATTTAAATCACCTTTATCCTCCACCCACTTGTATTTTCCTACAAAAGCAAGTTGCACAATTATTTTAAATAAATAATTTATTTAAATCACCTTTATCCTCCACCCACTCGTATTTTCCTACAAAAGCAAGTTGCACAACTATTTTAAATAAATTATTTATTTAAAATCCTATTTATCCTCACCCACTTGAAACCTTTAATGGTTTCCCTTAAAGTATTCAAACTTGATGGCTTTAAAGTCTTCAAACTTGATGGCTTCCTTCTATAGTCTTCTTAAAGACTTTAATGGTTTTCCTTAAAGTCTTCAAGCTTTTAATGGTTTCCCTCAAAGTCTTCAAGCATTTTAAATGCTTTATCTTCTTTTTCTCATTTAAATAAATTAATATTTATTTAAATATTTATCCAAATTCAACTTACACCATTTAATTGAAATAAATGATTTTATTTTAATTGAAAATACCAAAATTTCTCCCACTTGCATTTTCCTACAAAATCCACTTGTATGCCTAAACCCCTTCTAGATTCTTCTAAACCCTTCCTAATTAGCCTAATCCATCCCCTAAATATTGTCACATTCCTAAGCAAATTGGAGTCACTTCTCAAAGACTCCAAAGTCTTTGAAAAGCAATTAATGCTTTGTGTGTTCAACAAATTAACCCTCAAAGTCTTGGATAACCTTTGAAAGCTTCCAACCTTCAACCACTAAATGGCTCAAAGTCTTTGATAACCATTGAAGGCTTTCAACCTTCAACCACTTAATCCCCAAAGTCTCCAATAACCATTAATGGTTAATTCAACCCTCCCACATGGTTAAAACATTTGTTTTGACTCAACCTCTACCCAACCCAAAGGTCTCATCAGGCCATTAATGCTTTGACCATGATTATCTCTTAATCATTTGCACAAAGGTTTATCCTTGGATTAACTCTTAATCCAATGGGTAATCTTAATTTAGACTTGACCCTTACCTTCTAGATAACCATGAGGTCTTCTCAGGCCTTTAATGCCTCCAACCTCTTCTCTCAACCCAATCCTATGTTGACACTTGTCACCATTTTATTGGTGCCAATTGTGCACATGGATCCCCAACTTTCAATCCTAACCCTTGTTAAGATTGCTCAATCTTAACCCTTCATTTCCCTATTTCTTCTATAAATAGAACCCTTCTCCTCAAGCAAAAAGAGAAGCATTTTAGAGTATTGTTGTTATACTGGCATTAGCATAGAGCTTTTTCATAGCATCACTATCTACTCTTGCATAGTATTTTCTTATCATATTCAACCATCTTGAATCTCCATATGGCATCCATGGCTAGTGCTAAAAGCTGAGAGCTACACTCGTTTGGGACTTGGAGAGGAGAGGAACAAGGGAGGAGCAACTATGAGCATCTTGATTAGCTATTTCATTTTATGTTTATATGCTTTCTATTTCATGCTTAATATCTCTCTTGATATGCCTGTTTAGGATAATCTTTTGTTGCTAACACTAACGTTTGTTTCTTGTGCTCTTGTGTGTGTTGCCATCAAACAGATTTTCTAATCCTTTTTGCAGAGCATCATTTGGTGAACCCGACGTGAATCCAAACACCAAAAAGATCAATTTTTTTTTTTAACCAATAACATGTTTGAATGTTGAAAATGTCACACAGGTTGCGATTTTGACACTGTTTTGGTGCGTTTGGCATTATTTTGGCGCTATTCCCCCTGTTTCAGTGCTTTTCCCTTCTCTGTCTTTCCCTTTCTTTTAATACGTTTGTGTTAAATAGTGCCTCTGTTCAAACGCAGACTAGCGCTATTGTAACAAAACGTTGTACAAATCACTTTGTAACCAAAAAAAATAAAAAACCAAAAAAAAAAAAAAATTTAGGCTTGTAGAAGCCCACCAAATAGGCGGATTTTACTAACTATTTTTCTCTTTTGTGCAGATTTAAATTAGATTAAAGAGTAGATTTATATTTTTTACTAACTTGTTTTTGAAGTTGGTTTTAAAAATGAATTCACTTTTTATTTTGGTTTAAAATTAACTTCACATTTCAAATTTGGGCTTTTGAAAAAGAATCACACATTTGTTTGGGGCTCTTAAAAAGAATTTCATTGTTCAAAGGTAAAAAGAACCACAAACTTATACAAAAACAACTTTATTTTTTTTTTAGTTAGGAAACAAACTTCATTTTGGTGCTTAAAATCAACAAGGCAAATTTTATTTCTTGCATCAAGATAAAACTCACAATCCACACTTCCATTTTTGGTGCAAATAAAATTCACAATCAACTTGTCTCATTTTTAAAGCAATCTTACTTCATGCAAACGTGTTTTTCATTAAGTTGACCAGGATTTTCAAATTCTAGTTTACTCAAACAATTGCCTTTGAAAATTAAAAAGAACACCATGATTGTTGGAGCAACATCTCCAAATAGTTAGATCACATTGCAATGACAGATTAAAAAGAACAAGTGTTTTTCGTGCTTGGCACACTTGTGCAAAGAGTTGGTCAAGTGGTCCTACTTCTAACACACACTATCCTCTCCCTTGGCTTTCGTGGTCCTAGGTGCAAGAGAAAGGTGTTAGTAACGCTCAAATTTTATCTTTTTAAGAGAGGCCTGCCAAGGGATCGATACTCTTGGGAACGACCTCGAGCGGTAAATCCTTCGAGCCGCTATAGAAATCAGGTGTGAGCGAAAGCTGTAGCCTTGGGTATAGCTGTTCCTACAGTGTAACTGGCCGAAAGGACAAATGGGCCCCACCACCAGTTACAAGGCTCTTAAGTGAGTCACTGCAGAATGAACTTATGTCCAAAAACATCGAACATGACTAAACACCTTTAAGTAGTAGCCCACCCGTTCTATTGATTGAGGATATTTGAGGTATAATTTAGTGCAAGAGCATAGATGGTTTTGCTCCCAAGATACTCACCATACATATTTCCTTGAGTAGAAACATAGCTTTTTGAAAGGTCACTTGTGGCTTGATAAAAGTGGTGACTCCCCCATCATAGGGATCATCTATTTGTTATGCTCGTGCAAGACTTAGTATATCACATCCTTACCTGCCACGGCGGGATTCATAAGGTATGTAGTACCAAAGTCGAAGAAATATCAAGATGTGGGCTAAATTTATCACAACTGGCCATTTGACCTTAGGGATAAAGAGTGTTTGAAGTGTGTTCGTTTTACAGACCTAGTGCAAATTGAGCCGACTTCAGGCTTTGGAATTACACCTTAAAATAAATCTAAAGGAAGGGTCAAAAACAAGTCCAAGGATTGGGTTGATCTAGACCCATACTCATTTGTGCCTTTTGAGGCAACATTCTTGTGTTTGTGTGCTTGCTTTGTTTTCTTGTCAAAGAAAAATCAGAAAATCAATCCCAAAAACAAAGTATTCATCCAACATCTGTCAACACAACCAAAAATACCAAAAACAAAGTGCAAACAAACAAAGAGTCAAAAATTTATGACCATTCTTCACATCTTGCGAAAGAAGAAGTGTCATCAGAGTATCACCTTGAAAAGGAGACCACTAAGCTCAAAGGCTTTAATCAAAAGGAGGAAATTCTTCTATATCAATCGACAAATCTTTGTCTCCCATAGAGTCTTTCTACATCGCATGCGTCTATACCTTCAAGGTAAAACAAACGAGTTTGATTCAGAATCACTGAACCGCAGAGCTTTTATGCAATATAGAGCTCTGAGTTATCACAAAAATCAAGGAGGAAAGATTAATCCCAACTTCTTCCCAAACATTTGTATCACCTACAACACAGCTCGAGAAGTGCCACCAACGCCTGAAAGGGAAGAAGTAGAGTTTGTTCCATTTGTAACACAAAGTTTTTATTAAAGTTGAAAACAAAACATCCATCATCTCATTCATACATCATTTTTCCATCATCAATTCATCCCAAAACTCTCAAAACATTAAGAGGTTCTTGTCCCAAGTTCTCTTTTAGATATTGCTTGAAATCAAACACATCACATCACTTTTAGATTGTTTCTATATCTAGGATAAGCTCATCCTAAGAGACACATCTACGCAGGTTAAAACTAGTTCATGAGTGAATCCTCTCATTGCTAGGTAGTCAAAATCTGTAACACATCTCAGATTTCTCTGCACCTTATCACATCCAAACTTATCAAACAAACAAGCAATTCAAAGAAAGAATTCTGGTTACATTTACCTTTAGAGTGCTAGAGATCTACAATCCACCAACCATCAATCTTTCATTTCATCACCAACTCATCATCATCTTCAATCAACTTCAAAAACAAACTTGTAAACAAAATGGCTCAAACCCGATCGCGATCAAGGCAGCGAGAAATAGAAATTGAGGAAGAAGAGGACAACCTCAATGAATTTCAAGAGGCACTTGGAGGAAATAGGAATGATGAAAACCCAGGTACACCCACTCCTTCAACAATCGAAAGGGTTCAGCATAATCCTCATTTTAACAGATTATTTGATGAAATACTAAGGAGCAATGCGGATGCTCACTTTTTAAGACTCGCTCAAGAAGGAGCCAAACTTCC
The DNA here is from genome assembly GCF_030272615.1 of Cryptomeria japonica. Lineage (NCBI taxonomy): Eukaryota > Viridiplantae > Streptophyta > Pinopsida > Cupressales > Cupressaceae > Cryptomeria > Cryptomeria japonica. The sequence goes on along the minus strand of NC_081406.1, from coordinate 146,797,428 downwards.
CTCAGACTTTGATCTTGCCCAATTAAGACAAGCATCAGAAAGACAGAGTCGCCATGAGGAGGAAAGGCGTAGAGATCCCATCAGATATAACATCCCTCGAGGTAACCCACCACCTCCTCCTCCTAATGAAATAGAGATGTTGCGGCAACAAGTTGAGAATCTCGCCCAGCAACTTCATAGTGGTGTTAAAACCAATCAATTTTCACTTAACGACATCTGTCCCTATCCGTTTGATAGGAATCTTTATATGCCACCCTTTCCACGCGGGTTCGAAACACCCAAATTTGAAAAATATAGAGGAAAGGGAGATCCCCGCGATCATGTCCGAGAATTCCATTCCGCTTGTCTCGAAGTTGCATATGAAGACACATACCTAATGCGCCTTTTTCCCCAAAGCTTGGGAGGAACAACCACATCATGGTTTTCCCGACTTCCAGGTGGCATTAGAACATTTGAGGAACTCATCCAGAAGTTCCTATCTCATTACTCTTATAATATTGAACGCGACATCACCATGGCTGATTTGTGCAATACCAAACAAAAACCAGGTGAACTATTCTCAGTATTCCTGCAACGATGGTGCCAAATGTCTAGCAGACGTTCTCTTCAGTTACCTGAACGAGAACTAGTGGAAATTTTCATTTCCAACTTAAACGAAGAAATGGAATTTCACCTGGATGTCAAAGATACAGATTCTTTTAACGATATGATCACCAAAGGTATAAAATGTGAAAGGGCACTCATCAAAAAAGGACTCATCAAAATCTTTAATGAACCAAAAGATGCTCCTCGCCCGCGCTTCAATAGCGATAAACCGAACTTCTGGAACAAGAATAAGAACATCGTCAACGATGGAGTTGTGGATGCTCGGACTGTCCAAAATGCACAACCTGTGGTTCGGTTTGCAGGACAAAATCCTCCACCTCAAAATAACACAAATGTTCCTCTTAATCAAGGTCGCATCACATCTCATGATGAACCAAGACCTCGTCCACAAAAACAAAAACGCACATACACTCCCTTAGGGGAACCCATTGAAACAGTGTTGCGACAACTCCTCTCTCAAAATTTGGTCACTCTACCTAAGCTATCAAACTATGAGCCTCAAGTCAAACCAGCATGGTGGAAAGATACTGAACACTGTGAGTTCCATCAAGGAAGAGGACACAAGACAAGTAATTGTCACCGATTGAAAGATCTCATTCAAGATCTTATTGATCGAGGAGAAATTGAGATTGAAGGACATGATCCAAAAATGACAAATAATGATCACCTGATGTTCAAGAATCCACTTCCATCACAAGATCAAAGGGGTCCTTCCACTTCCAGGCGAGGCACCGATACCACTGACTATACGCAGGCTGCGTATAACTACACTGTAAATCACCTATATGATGCCAGTGAACAAATTGCAACTATAACCTTCAAAAATCCCACCTCAAATTGCAATGTTGTTACACGTCGCGGCAAAGTTACCATAAAGGCAGCTCCACAGGGCACCACCTCTGTCCCGAAGCAATACAATCTTGTGGAACAATTAGACAAAACCCCTGCACTTATATCCATTTTGGAGCTTTTGCGTCTGTCACCCTCTCATAAAACAATCTTGGATCACGCACTCCAAGAGGCGTCAGTCCCTGCAAACCTAAACACGGACCAATTTCAAGCCATGGTTGGAACTCTAAAGTCATCACCTTGTCTCACTTTTTCTGAAAGTGACAACTCTTCGTTCCAACAACCTCATAACGCCTCACTCCACATTGAAGGCTTTGTCAACCAACACAGGATCAAGCGAGTCTTGATTGATAATGGAGCAGGCCTAAACATTTGCACACTACAGTTGGTCACAGCATTGGGCTATGCAGTAGAATCAGTGGATCCTCGCAAGAAGATCACCATCAAGGCCTATGATGATGCAGAGCGTTCATCCAAAGGAGCTGTGGTACTACCAATCCGAGTAGGCCCTGTGGTAAAGCACATCATCTGTCAGGTTCTGGACCTTCCTCTGCCATATAATCTATTATTAGGGAGACCTTGGATACATGCCATGCAAGCCGTTCCATCTACCTACCATCAATGTATCAAGTTCCCACATAACGGTGTAGAGATCACAATCCTGGGCGATGCAAATCCCTTTGCATTTTGCCATAATATCAGCCATCAACCAGAGATTACTATTCCTAATAATAGGGAAGCCATTTCCTCCACATCATATGTAAATCCTGCCTCTCTTGCCAGTTCGAACACCCCTATGCCCAAGCAAGAAAAGCTTAAAATGAAAGTCGCAGAGGAAGGTCCTGGAGAATACAACTTGAGTCAGCTCTTTTGTGTGGGACAAATGCCCACTTCTCCTAGAACACATGGTAAACCACAGCAGTTGCTCCAGCAACCACTAATCACGCCTCCATGTGCCTTAACGCCTTTCATTCTTGGAAAGAGTCAAGAGGAAGAAACACAAGATGAGGACCTAGCGGACTGGATCTATAAGGATCCCATCACCACTGACATACCGCGAGTTACACTTCCTACGGATCAGTATGGCAAAGGCCTTCTCATTATGCAAAGAATGGGATATGATGGTCAGAGTGCTTTGGGATCCTGCCAACAAGGACGACACGAACCTCTACTACCAGAATTCAAGCCCAAAGGTAATACAGGCCTAGGCTTTGAAAAAGAGATCCTTCCTAAACTCAGATTTAAAGGAAAACCTAGCAAACCATTTTGCCCACCTACTGTAAAGAGGACACCTTTCATAATCAAAGCACCATCAAGCACTATCCCCACTGCCCCCTCAAGTCTCACAACTCCACCATCACCAATGTCACTCATCCCATCAAACGAACCAGTAATCCTATCAGCAACACCATTTGTAGCAGCAACTATATTGGAACCCGCAGCAGCATCTATGGCACCAGTAGTTCCAGCAGAAGCCACTGAGTCACCATTACTGATACTTCCAGTGACAAATCCATTAAACCCCATCACAATTCCTGCAGCACCGATCACTACAAGGATACATAAACCAATCACACCTGCCGTGTTTAACTCCAAAGACATCCCAGTATGGTATAGCAATCGGATGCTGGAGAGTGATTCAGAGACCGACTCACATGAGTGGGAATTCGATTCAGTGCAACTTAACACTTCAGATGAGGAAGACACATCACCACCTCCACCCCGCAAAGACATCCCTGTTTACGGAGAAGCACAGATAAAGACCACTTGGGTACCTAAGCTGGAAACATCTTCCACAGACCCTACGTCTCATCCTACGCCTGATTCTGACAGGGAGAGTACCATCAACGACCTTCACCACACTGTCTTAACCCTCACTGATACATCTCCCGCACTTAACTTAATCGATGAAGTAATGCCCATTATCCACCCTGAACTCATCGAATGGAACCAACCAAATCCCCCATGTCTTGACCTCTTCCAAAACGATGAGGCTATCATTGACTTTTTGGAATTAAGGGATAATCTACCAAGCGGGGATCACAAAGCTGGATTCGCCATTGAACTTAATAGCGCAGCATACTTCGGGGCGGATGCCAAACCCTTCAGCTGCAAAAATATAACATTAAAACATGGATCTTCCAGTGAAAACCACACTGTGGCACTGTTTGATCCAACAAAAGTAAAAAGAAAGAGCGTATCCAACGGTGAAAACCTCTCTGAGGCACTTGAGGATGAAGGGTTTGACATTCTCCCTGCTAGTACACAACAGGAACGATCGACGATTCTCATTGAGGAGACTAAAGAATACAATGTGGGGACTCCTGAAAACCCTCATATCATACATCTGGCATCTCTTCTCACTCCAGAGGAACAGCCTCAATTTATAGAGTTCTTCCAACAGCGTCAGATCAACTTTGCATGGTCATATGCAGACATGCCTGGGCTTGATCCTGATTTAGTCATGCATCATCTCACAGTAGCAAAAGGAGCCAAACCTGTCAAGCAGAAGCTTCGTAAGATGCATCCTCAGATTGCCGTGCTAGTCAAAACAGAACTCAAGAAACTCCTGGATGTTGGTTTCATTAGACCAATTGATTACGCAGAATGGATCTCCAATATTGTGCCAGTCGGCAAACCAAAAGGGGGCATCCGCATTTGTACAGACTTCAGAGATCTGAATAAGGCATGTCCTAAGGATGACTTCCCTCTACCAAATATCGACATCATAGTAGATTTGACAGCAGGACATGCCATGCTTTCACTCATGGATGGCTTTTCAGGATACAATCAAATAAAGATCGCACCAGAGGACCAACATAAGACAGCCTTCACATGTCCATGGGGCACATACTGCTGGAATGTAATGCCTTTCGGTCTAAAGAATGCAGGAGCGACCTATCAAAGAGCAATGACCACCATCTTCCATGACATGATGCATACTATAATGGAAGATTATGTGGATGATTTACTAGCAAAATCACTTACTAGAGAAGGACATCTTCACATCTTAGATAAAATCTTTGATAGACTGGAACAATACCATGTTCGACTCAACCTAAAGAAATGTGTCTTCGGAGTGACCTCCAGGAAGCTTCTAGGATACATTGTCTCAAGCAAAGGCATTGAGGTCGATCCAGCAAAGGTTAAAGCAATCATGGACATGCCACCTCCAAAGAATATCAGTCAGCTAAGAACACTACAAGGACGGCTTCAATCTATCCGCAGATTCATTGCACAATTGGCTGATAAGTGTCACCCATTCACACACCTGCTACACAAGAACATCCGCTTTCAGTGGGATGACAGATGCCAGCAAGCATTTCAGATGCTTAAAGACTATCTCATGAATCCACCATTGCTGATGCCACCAGATTCAAGTAGACCGTTGTTACTTTATATCTCAGCAACAAGTACAGCATTGGGTGTACTACTGGCACAACATAATGCAAAAGGCAAAGAGTGTGCTGTTTACTACATCTCTCGCACACTGGTTGGCTATGAACTCAATTACACACCTATTGAGCGAGCTTGCCTAGCAGTAATCTTAGCAGCCACTAAATTGCGACACTATCTGTTGACACACAAGGTACAACTCATCGCAAAGATTGATCCACTCAAGTATTTACTCAGCAAAGCAGCATTGACAGGTCGCTTGGCCAAATGGGTAATGATTCTAAGTGAATTTGACATCGAGTATGTGGACCGTAAAGCTATCAAAGGTCAAGTTATTGCAGATCAGCTGGCCGATGCACCACTCATAGGCTATCATCCTCTCATTTCCAATTTTCCAGATGAAGAGATATTCATGATCACAACAGCACAACCATGGAAACTATACTTTGATGGTTCGTACACTAGACATGGCTCGGGGGCAGGCATTCTGTTTATCACACCTCAAGGTGATAGCATCCCGAAGTCTTACAGGCTCACATTTCCATGCACAAACAACATAGCAGAGTATGAGGCTTTGATCACAGGACTCAGATTAGCCATACAATGGAAATTAAAAGAACTGCAAGTATATGGCGATTCCCAACTAGTCATTCGACAAGCAACAGATGAGTATCAGACCAAAGATGATAAACTCATGCCATACAAGCAAATGGTGGACAATCTAAAGACATCATTTACTACTATCACTTTTGAGCAGATACCAAGAGATCAGAATCGAGCTGCTGACGCTATGGCTACTATCGCATCTCTCCTAGATCTTCCACAGAATTCAACACGCTACGAGTTCTTGGTCGAACAGCTTTGGATCCCCGCTTATGATATCCCTGAATCTGAAATGATATGTCGCCTTGTCGGTTCCGAATCCCCATGGTACGGTGAGTTCTACACCTATCTCCGCGATCACACCCTTCCTCCCAACCAATCATATAACCAACGTAAAACCTTCATTCGCCAAACTGCTCGATATACCATTATTGCCGAAACCCTATACCGACGTAGTCTTGATGGTACTCTCCTTCGATGTCTGGAACAAGGTGAGATAACAAAGGCTTTGGAAGAGGTACATGAAGGAATTTGCGGGACTCATTCAAGTGGTCCATCACTCGCCAAGAAACTCTTGCGAGCTGGATATTATTGGCCATCTATGGAAACGGATTCCTACTACTTTGTCAAAAAATGCAAGAAATGTCAAGTTCATGGCGACCTGATACATGCACCGGCCCAGGAACTGCAACCAATCACAACACCATGGCCTTTTTGTCAATGGGGTCTTGATCTTGTGGGTAAAATCCATCCATCTTCATCCAATGGCCATAAATTCATTATTACCGCCACCGAATATTTCACAAAGTGGATCGAAGCTGTTCCACTTACCCAAGTCACTGGCAAGCAGATCGCCTCATTCATCCTCAATTACATCATCTGCCAGTATGGTGTGCCCATGTCCATTGTCACAGATAACGGTCTTCCTTTCAAAAATCAGGATGTCCGTGAACTTTGTGAGAAATTTCATATCCAACACCGCTTTTCCACTCCCTATTACCCACAAGGCAATGGTCAGGCCGAAGCATCCAATAAAAACATATTGAGGATCCTAAAGAAGACAGTCAATGATGCCGGCCGTGATTGGCATGTTCAATTGAATCCAGCGCTATGGGCATATCGAACTAGCATTCGGACCCCTACAGGTGCAACTCCTTATTCATTGGTCTATGGTGCCGAAGCTATCTTGCCTATTGAGGTCGAGATACCATCATTACGAGTTTCCTTGCATAATCTCATCGATGATGAAGCATACAGAGTCTCACGTCTTCAGGACTTAGAGTTACTTGATGAGAAACGACAAGCTGCATACAATCACCTCAAAGCCTATCAGCAGCGCATGAGCAGAAGCTACAATCACCGAGTTAGACCTCGTACATTTGAGGTAGGTGATCTTGTTCTTCGAGAAAATCCTCGCAACCAACCAAACAGAGAACATCAAGGCAAGTTTGAATCAAACTGGTTCGGCCCATATGTTGTCACTGCTGTATTCGGGTCCGGGGCATATCAGTTGGCTACTTCAGAAGGAGAACCGCTTGCAGATCCAATCAATAGCATGCACCTCAAAAGATTTTATACCTAAGGTGTACAGAGCATCAGGCTCCCCTACATATCAGAAAAATACCAAAAACATTCAGAAAATGTCCTAAAGAAAATACAAAAACATTCAAAAAAGTAAAGAAAAATCATGCATCCAAATGGTGAACAACCACTCCGGTGGCACCTTGGGTAAGTACGATGGCGAAAACCTGGCAAACAGGCGCCACTCGTAAAGGCTATGGCTCCATTGTCTTCCAGGCTTGTTGCGATCACATTCATACATACACACATCCATCCATCTAACCATGGCTTGTTATTTTATCTGTAATCCAAGAAAGTACTTCATGCGTCTAGCATCCCGCTTTTTCATAAATCATGTCCAACTTGGGGGCAATGCCCTTACAATCTAGATGATGGAAGTGGATTCTACATTACTGGTGATTCATTGGCAAAAACATTCAAAAATGTCTCGCAAAATACAAAAACATTCAAAAATGTCTCGCAAAATACAAAAACATTCAAAAATGTCTCGCAAAATCCAAAAACATTCAAAAATGACTCACAAAATCCAAAAACATTCAAAAACTATTACACAAAATCCAAAAACATCGAAAAAACCATCGAAAATCACCCAAAAAACATGACAACACCTTGTACATATTCATCCGATCATATACAAAATACTCACACAAATGACCACTTATCACTCGACCAACACAATCAACATCAACAATCCAAACTGTCTTAAACAAGGATGCATCCTTCCTTATCAAAACAAAGACAAGATGACATTTTCTTTGACAAGAAAATTATGTTAAGCTATCAAATACTTGGTTGATTTATGAGTAATTCATTTGTTTATCTGTATCGGGATCTTTTCAACATTGTTTTGTATCGTTTGCGCATTATTTCCGATGAAGTTTTGGGGCATGTACTAATGGTGTCTACGTGGGAAGTTCACTAAGCTACGTGATCTTATGCAAAATGCAGTCATAGATCATTACGGCTTGCTGACTACAGCGTATACCTCGACCATATGAGCATGAACCATTACCAAGGATCCATATTCTTTTATTCTTTATGTATATACTGTTTGTTTGCAGGTACAATGCTCATTCTTTAGTTCCTCCTCATCCAATTTGGATAAAGGTTTTTATTTCTTAGTACGGTATGCACTTGTCTCAGGATATGATCAGCCTAAGATCAAGGAGGACGATCCAAGTCATGCATGAAAGGAGATAATCCTTATCTGTTCCGCAAGCAATACTCAGGTCAACTTGATCCATTATATCAAGTTGCTTGTATTAACTTGCTATATCAAAATCCATGAAAGGAATACTCAGGTCATCTTGAATCATTATGTCAAGTTGCTTGTATTTTCTTACAACATTTTAAAGCTCAATGATGAAAAATAATGCACCATGGATCATCATTCCATCTCATTTGTATATATTGCATTCCGTTGCATTCCATCCATCCATACATTCATAAATAGCTACATATCATTCATACATAGTAATGACAATGGATACTCTATTTTCCTCTTCTTCCATAGGAATGTAATAGGTCCTCCATTTCTTCTATCTAACATTGCACCCCCCCCAACCCTCCCCATCTCGATAATCACCATCACATACCCTACATCGTGTCCCAATCAACCTAATCAAGCCACGTTCATCACCATCCATCTCTAAATAGGAGGGATTGTGTTTCCTATCCTAAGTCATCCAATAAAGTCAAGAAAGTTACTCTATCTGCATAGGTACATCAACTCCCACACACCTAGACTATCAACAGATACTCTGATCAAGTATCTTCGGGTCTCAACAGGTAATCGATCATGGTAAATCCTAGACTACATCAGGCATTTATCATAATGACCTGGTCTCAATGGGGCTACCATGATTCCCCACAACCATCCATCACACGCACATACTATCAATTGATCAAACCAATCAAACACAATCCAACGGACAATTACATCAATTGTCTACGTCTCAACGAGTATTTTGCTTCATATACCTTGACTTCATCGGGCAATTACATCAATTGTCTAAGTCACATCGGGTCACTTTGATTCACTTACTCAGACTTTATCATGTCCAAGCGACCAACTGACATCAACTGTCACGCTTTGACTTGACCGGGGCAATTAAACCGATTGCACCAGATTGTCCAAACAATTTTGATCAATTGTATAGCATCAATCCAAACCCCACACTACATCTGCTATGTATCTCTTGCATGACCTCAGGGTACTCATTGGCTTGTTGTTTCTTCATATTCACTCCATTTTCTCCCATTCTTTCATCATTAGTTCTAATTTCTTCTATTCTACCTCCCCTCCACTTTGCATTCTTTTTCGAGAGATCGCCCGATTTTTCAAAACAAAATTTGGCCCATCTCTCGAGGGGGCATACCACCCATTAAATTTACATTTTATGGGGCATTTCTTCACACCTATTTTTCTTTCTTTGAAACGACGCGATAAACTGCACCGTCTCAAAGAGGGGCAAATGTAGTCACATAAATATGTCCACTTAATTAAATGAATACTTAGTATTTATTTGATTATTTAACCATCAATTAATAATTAATTAAATTAATATATTTAATTAATTCATCTTAACCCTCTTCTCCTATTAATTAAATAAATTATTCAATTTATTTGATTTAATTCACTTAACCAAATTCAGACCATTAATTAAATAAATAAATCATATTTATTTAATTAAAATCTTCTCTCACATTTAAATAAATTAATATTTATTTAAATCCCCCAAAATCCCACCTCTCACATTTAAATAAATTAATATTTATTTAAATCCCCCAAAATCCCACCTCTCACATTTAAATAAATAAATCATTTATTTAAATCACCTTTATCCTCCACCCACTTGTATTTTCCTACAAAAGCAAGTTGCACAATTATTTTAAATAAATAATTTATTTAAATCACCTTTATCCTCCACCCACTTGTATTTTCCTACAAAAGCAAGTTGCACAACTATTTTAAATAAATTATTTATTTAAAATCCTATTTATCCTCACCCACTTGAAACCTTTAATGGTTTCCCTTAAAGTATTCAAACTTGATGGCTTTAAAGTCTTCAAACTTGATGGCTTCCTTCTATAGTCTTCTTAAAGACTTTAATGGTTTTCCTTAAAGTCTTCAAGCCTTTAATGGTTTCCCTCAAAGTCTTCAAGCATTTTAAATGCTTTATCTTCTTTTTCTCATTTAAATAAATTAATATTTATTTAAATATTTATCCAAATTCAACTTACACCATTTAATTGAAATAAATGATTTTATTTTAATTGAAAATACCAAAATTTCTCCCACTTGCATTTTCCTACAAAATCCACTTGTATGCCTAAACCCCTTCTAGATTCTTCTAAACCCTTCCTAATTAGCCTAATCCATCCCCTAAATATTGTCACATTCCTAAGCAAATTGGAGTCACTTCTCAAAGACTCCAAAGTCTTTGAAAAGCAATTAATGCTTTGTGTGTTCAACAAATTAACCCTCAAAGTCTTGGATAACCTTTGAAAGCTTCCAACCTTCAACCACTAAATGGCTCAAAGTCTTTGATAACCATTGAAGGCTTTCAACCTTCAACCACTTAATCCCCAAAGTCTCCAATAACCATTAATGGTTAATTCAACCCTCCCACATGGTTAAAACATTTGTTTTGACTCAACCTCTACCCAACCCAAAGGTCTCATCAGGCCATTAATGCTTTGACCATGATTATCTCTTAATCATTTGCACAAAGGTTTATCCTTGGATTAACTCTTAATCCAATGGGTAATCTTAATTTAGACTTGACCCTTACCTTCTAGATAACCATGAGGTCTTCTCAGGCCTTTAATGCCTCCAACCTCTTCTCTCAACCCAATCCTATGTTGACACTTGTCACCATTTTATTGGTGCCAATTGTGCACATGGATCCCCAACTTTCAATCCTAACCCTTGTTAAGATTGCTCAATCTTAACCCTTCATTTCCCTATTTCTTCTATAAATAGAACCCTTCTCCTCAAGCAAAAAGAGAAGCATTTTAGAGTATTGTTGTTATACTGGCATTAGCATAGAGCTTTTTCATAGCATCACTATCTACTCTTGCATAGTATTTTCTTATCATATTCAACCATCTTGAATCTCCATATGGCATCCATGGCTAGTGCTAAAAGCTGAGAGCTACACTCGTTTGGGACTTGGAGAGGAGAGGAACAAGGGAGGAGCAACTATGAGCATCTTGATTAGCTATTTCATTTTATGTTTATATGCTTTCTATTTCATGCTTAATATCTCTCTTGATATGCCTGTTTAGGATAATCTTTTGTTGCTAACACTAACGTTTGTTTCTTGTGCTCTTGTGTGTGTTGCCATCAAACAGATTTTCTAATCCTTTTTGCAGAGCATCAGTTCCAATTCATCTTCCATAGTTTTAATCCAATGTTTATCTTCACATGCCTCAAAAATAGTTTTTAATTTAATTTGAGAAATTAAACATACCTCTTCATTTTCTAGTCTTCCTCTTGTCATAACACTTTGATACTTATTCCCAATTATCTAACTTTTAGAGTGATTCAATCTTACATACCTAGGTGTATTCACTTGTTGTTGTTCTTCAGTCACTATGGAATTCTCAGATGATGCTGGTGTGACTAGATCAACATTTTGTACCAGTGTATTCAGTGTAGGTTCATTTGTGATTATCTCATCTGTCAGTTCAGAGTCCATGGACCTTGAATTACCTCTAAATTGTTCATCAATCTTCACATTTGTACTCTCAATGATTTTTGGTAATCTTTTATTAAAACATATATATGCCTTGCTCTTAGATGAATAACCAAGAAATATTCCTTCATCACTTCTAGGATCAAATTTACCAATATAAGCATCTCTCCTTAAATAAAATTTGCTTCCAAATATTTTGAAATATTTAAGAGTAGGAGTATTACCAAACCATAGCTCATGAGGGATCTTACCGGTTTCACATTTGATGTGAACTATGTTGAATGTGTAAACTGCAGTATTCACTGCTTCTCTCCAATACACATGAGGTAGGTTTGCTTTTGATATCATGCTTCTAGCTGCATCCAAAATACTTTTGTTCTTCCTTTCCACAACTCCATTCTGCTGGGGTGTCTGAGGTGGTGATACTTGTCTTCTGATTTCATTCACTTCACAGAATGTATTAAATTCCTTAGATGTGAATTCACCTCTTTGATCTAATATTAAACATTTGATTTTCTTACCGGTTTCATTCTCTACCATTACCTTGAATAGTTTGAATTTCCCAAAAGCTTCTGATTTCTCCCTAAGAAAAGTAACCCAACACATTCTAGAATAATCATCAATGATTAGCATAAAATATCTATCTCCTTGTAAACTTCTAGTTCTTGCCGGACCACATAAATCAGTGTGAATTAAATCAATAACATTATTGGATTTTTTTGGAATACTCTTAAAAGTTGTTCTAATTTTCTTTCCAAATTGACATTCCTTACATACCGGATTGTGAGGTTTTACAATCTTAGGTAAATCCCTTACTGCCTTAGTTGTACTGATTTTCACAATGCAATCAAAATTTACATGACAAAGTCTTTTATGCCATAACCAAATTTCATCAATATGTGCAATTAAACATGTTTTCTCATTGTTATTCAAATGAAAGATATTACCTCTAGTTTGATTACCGATTGCAATTTCCAAACTAGTTCTATTCATGATTTTGCATTTACTATTCTTGAATTGTAACTGAAATCCCTTTTCAACTAATTGACCAACACTAAAAAGATTATGCTTCAAATCTTCAACATAATAAACATTTTCATTATTGTTCTTACCATCAAAAGATGTACTGCCTTTTCCTCTTGTCAAACAAGCTTTATCATCCCCAAATCTTACTAGGCCTCCATTGTATTCCTGAAAGGTTAAGAATTTAATTTTATCACCAGTCATATGATGTGAACATCCAGAATCAATAATCCATTCATCATTTTCTTCAATTTTAGCTGCCAGGGCCTGCTCTACCGGTTGTATAGTAGGTGTCAGTTGATCTTCTTTTACTGCAACAAAATCCCACCCATTGTCTATCGGTTCCTCATTAGAATCATCAGTAACTCCTTCATCAACATAGTAACATGATTTGTCTCTATTCTTCTTAAATTTGTATCTCTGATATTCAGGGTTAGGCTTATATGTTCTTTTAGCTTCTTTTAATCTTGCATGTCTATCAGGACACCTAGATGTCATATGACCAATTTTATTGTAGTTAAAACATTTAAATGATGCTTTACCTTCATACTTCCAACTAGACCTTTAGGCATTTTTCTTGCAAATAGTGATTCAAGCTCTTCAAGTTCTTCATTCTCTCTTCTGATATCTTCAAGTTCTCTTGCATAAAGTGCTTTCCAATTAGATTTCTCAAATGATGATGATGATGCTATAGATGATGATGCTTTGAAAGCTAAATCTATTTTAATTGAAGCAACAGGACCAAATTCCTCAAGTTCAAAAGCTAGAAGTTTTCCAACCAAGGTATCTCTAGATACAGATGTATTAGGCATTGTTCTCAATTCATTAATAGTTGTTACTTTCATTTTGTATGCCAATGGAAATGCTCTTAAAAATTTAGAAACAATTTCATCTTCACTTAAGGATCCTCCACAACATTGTATACCCAAAACAATTTCATTAACTCTTTCCATAAAAGCAGAAAATTCTTTCATCTTCTTCCATTTTCAGATTTTTATACCTAACTTGGAAGCATTCCAGTTTTGCAATTTTGACAGTGGTATCACCTTCATTCAATGTCTCCAATTTATCCCAAATAGCTTTAGCAGTAGATCGGTCTGATAATCCCATGATTTGTTGATCTGACAATGCGCTCAAAAGTGCTTCTCTTGCTTTGCAATTATTCTCCTGATCTTTAGCCAAGGTAAGTAGATTAGGTTGACTCTGTGTAGGACCAACATAGCGATTCTTTGTAACATCCCATTTGTCTCTTCCAATGCAATTCAGATGTGTCTCCATTCTGATCTTCCATATACCATAGTTAGTTCCATCAAGTTTTAGACTATCCTTCCTGAAATAGTTAGTTGCCATAGAATCTCCTCAAGCTGTTAAACTTCTGCAAAAAGAGGACTTGGCTCTGATACCAATTGTTAGGTCTCGGAGACAACTGAGAGGGGGGGGGGGTGAATAAGTTGTCTATTAATTTCAACCCAAATATAACTTAATCAAACTTGGTGCATAATACCGGTAAACCAAACTTAATGTCGGTAAACAGTTTAACAGTTAATAACAGTACCGATAAAGTTTAATGCATGAAACAAAAAGACAAATAACATCCACAACACATAACACAAATATTTGTATGTGGAAACCCTGTAAGGGAAAAAACCATGGTGGGCCAAACATGCCCTTAAGTGGCAATGAAAATCAGAAAATAGAGTTACGCAACTTGACGTAAAAATTTGAATAAGCTACCAACATTATTTAAAAAATATGTAAGAATAGAATTTGTATTAAATTGAGTGTAGTTTCTAAGCTACTATTTTTTTTTTAAAAATAAATAAATCTATTTGACTAAAATTTCAGCAAAAAGATAAGAAGTGGATGCTTGTCTGACCACCCTAATCACAATCAAATCATAATATTTATTTATAAGATTTTAGTTATAAGCAGGAGACTCATATCCAAATGTGACACATATTTTTTTGTATTTTGTTTTGAGATAAATAATTAATTATGATTTTTTTACTACAACTTTTTAAAAATATAAAAAACTTGTATGTCCAACCACCATAACTTGGTCAAAACTTTATGAGATTCAATTTTTCTTTTTTTTATCCTATATTATATGAAGCATAGAATGTTATGCAAGTTTCAAATTCAAAAATGTGATACCATGTGAAATTTGTAGATATTTTTCAATCAGCCTACCAATTAGAACTTTAATCAGATATCGTCACTTTTTGGCCCCTCATGATCCTGCACATACCCGAAACCTTACCCATAATCAAATGATACTACTGTAGATAGTATGTGTGTACAAATGGGGTCTGCACATGCAGAAAGGCCAACTGCTTAGAGCTCACTGCTCAATCACAAAATGGAAGTCACACTGACTACAATTGGATGGTTAAATCCAATGATAATTTACTACTCAAAATAGCATCTTCATATGCTAGATTCAGTACCGGTTAAGCTTTGATTGTCTTCTTCATACCTTCCTTGAATATTCAAATGATGTCTGCATGTATAGCTCTACTTATATTCGCATATACTGGCTATCACAACCTTGTAATACCTTATTACCTCTCCTATATCAATCTCACAAAAGAGATCTTACATATATACCAAAACCTAAGACCAAATGTGTAGGTCAGCTCACTAAGAATATTACACTAAAATCAATTACAAATGAATCAATATGCAATGAATCATGTCATCTCAATGCATTTACAATAATAACCAATCAATAAATCATCTCCATAATGTGTCATGCTGATCTAGAATAGATAATGTTTGCCGGTCCATAACCTAGACCAATTCGCCAGTAACAACAAATATGCAAACTTGATTAGACCAATAACCAAATCACCAAAACCAAGTGTCCAAACAATGTCTTCGACATAACCAAGTAATCTCTAGATGATAAAAGATCATCCTCACAGCCAGTGAACAATATAACCTGTTGGTGAACTAGATACCTATGACTATGCATAAGTCACTGAACATGCCGACGAATATAACCAAAGATCTCCAGTGCTGATAAGTGTTGACAAGTGTTGATAAGTTTTGATGTCAATGATAAAACCAATACAACACATCCATAATACCAACAAGGCTCTCCTATATTTCCTTTAGCTCCATCATTGCATTACTCTCATTCCTCTAAGACATATTTTCACTAAGTGTTGTCAATTTGGAGGAATTGATTATGTGTTGCATTGATGTTTGTCATTGATGTCAACACTAGCTATTTTCCTATCTATTGAGTTCCAGTAGAGTGGTTGAACTTTGATGTTGATCTGGAGATTTGTCTCCGGTATGCTCCAGTTTGTGGAATTGGTTTGGATTGGTTATTCATGTGTTCCTAATGCGTATCTCATTCAGTTTATTTGAGATTTGATGATCCGGATGCTATCATTTGTTCTAGGAAGCCTTTTGGTTACTGGTAAGGGTTTCATCGACAGAGCCTTATTGAAATTATTTTGATGAATCTAATAAGTGGTGTTGGGCTTCTAGAAGGTTATCAGGATGCTGACGGTTATCATGTTCGTGTTCCAGTTGAGCGGTGGTGTTTTGTTTGGCTTATGGCGACCTATTTTAGGTTTGGTGCCCTATTTTAGGTCTGGTCTTATTCTGTTTGGTTATGGACCGGTTTGTGTAACATGTTGGTTGATGCTCCCGATGCATTACCGATTGGATTTATTGATTGGTTTATGTTGTTTCGGTCTTAGGCAGACTTGGTTTATTATTGGTTTGCAGGTTTATGTAATGGATTTATTATATTATCTTTTAGGTGGCTAACCTAATTGTTTAGGGCCCAAGTTTGTATAAATATGATATAAGATCTCTTTGTAGATCATGGTCTGGGATTATGGTTATACGATTATCTGTGTGTGAATAAAGTTGTAATCATATGTAGATCTTTTGGTCAATCATAGGAGATCGAATTGGGTTTGTGTAAGAGGTTTAAGACCTTCGACATTGAGCTTAATTAGAACTATACTCAAGCATAGGAGATGTTATTCCAGTAGTTCAATCTTCATTCTGGATTGTAGTCCAAAATTTTCTGTAGTCAGTGAAACTCCTTTTGTGATGAGCAGTGTTCTCTAGGTTGTTGGCTTCCTGCATGTGCACGCCCCTTATTGTAATATTTATTTATTTGATCAGTGGATAGATATTGTGGGTCTCCAATCCCATCATGGTTTTTTCTCATTGAGGATTTCTACATATAAATATGTGGTGTTATGGTGTTCATATTTGTGTTTGCATTATTACTTATTGTTATATGCTTTTATGTTTACCGGTTACTGAGTTGTTGTGTTAATAAGGTCAAATTTAATCATTCTGGCAAAACATTGATTCAGCCCCCCTCTCAATGTTCTTGGATCCCAATGCTTGGTATCAGAGCTTAGTGCCTCAGAGTAAGTCTAACAGCTTGAGGAAGATCATGTATCCAGAATCTATGGAGATAAGTTTGAGGAAAGAACTTCAAGTAGCTCTTAAGGACTATGATGCTGAAAGGTAGAGGAACATGAAGTTGCAAGATGAGCTAAGATCTACGAAGGAATTCATTTTTACTCTGCAAGAGAGGTTGTCATTTGCACAAGCTTAAAGGAAGGAACTTGGTGATCAATTGCAAAATCAGGATGATGAAGAGAAGAATGCTTTAAAGGATCTATGTCAAAAGCTGAGTTAGGAAAATGGTGTCATGAAGAGTGAAATGCAAGCCCTAACTATGAGGATGTCTAAGGAGATTGAAGATCGGAACAAGAATGAAGAAAATATTGCTAAATATCTGAAAGATAGATCTGAAGATTGCATTAGGCTGGCGCATGAGAGTGATATATTGAGAATTGAATTGGTACAATCACAAAGTAATGAGGAAGAGTTGGAGAGAATGATGACAGTCCTAAGAGGTGATCTGGATATTGTAAATGAATACAAAGATTAGTTCAAGGTTAGTTATGCTAAGCTTGATGAATTATTAAAGAATCAAAGGGACTCTAGAGACACTAGAGGTCTTGGATTTGAGCATGGTGAAAGCTTTGGTACAGCAAATCAGAATGATACATCCGGTCAGAAGAACAATCAGGAGAAATCACCAGACAATCGAAATCAGAGGACATCGGTAAGACAACCCAATGCACATAAATTTAATAGTAGATGTTTTGTTTGCAATAAGTTTGGTCATATGGCAAGTTAATGTAGAAATAGAGTCAATCAGAATAATAATTCAGGTACCGGTCAGTGTTTTAATTACAAAAAGTATGGTCATAGGACAATAAATTGTAGAATGAATATGAATTGTCATGCATGTGGAAAATTTGGGCATATGGCTAATCAATTTAGGTCGAGGAATGGTCAAGGTTACAACAAGGCAATTTAAAAGAACAATGTCACTTGTTATGCATGCAACAAAGTAGGACGTATTTCTAAATTTTGTAGAAGCAAGAACCTACTGGCAGGGAATGACAAATATAATGATGAGAAGGGAAAGCAGAAGATTGATGATATTCAGAAGGAGCATGAGAAGAAGTGGGTTATGAAGTTTGAGGATCAATCAGTTGAAGGACATACCCCAGTTACTCAACCGATAGAGTAGAATGTTCTTGCATCAGTTGGAAACTCATCTGGTAACTAAGGCATTCGCCCTAGGGGGAGGCAAATTGATGACAAATCTTGCATTTCCCCTCATAGTGGTCTGAAAGCCTATTTCATATTTTGGAGAAGTCATTTTGAAGGTTAACCAATGAAGATTTGTTGGATCTTGGATCTTGGATCTAGTTTGGTTTACCGGTAAGTCACCTTATGAGTTATGGTTTGGTCATATTGTTGGCGATTTGGTGGAATTGATTATGTGTTGCATTGATGTCAACACTAGATGTTTGGATTCTTTACCGGTACCCTTCTAGTTAACTTGGATCTGATATGATCTAGTAGGCTCCGGTATAGTCTGGTGATGGAATTGGCTTACTCATGATACTTATACTCATATTTGGCTAGTTGGTTTTGGTCTGGTGTTTGGATACTATCATGCTTGCTTAGAAGATTGGTTTCTGGTTCCGACAAGGATTTCACTGACAAAGCTTTTGATGGAGATCTTTGATGAATTGCATAAGTGGTGTTATTGCAGCTTCTGATGGAGTTTTAGGATGTTGTTGGTGATCATGTTCGATACTTGGCAGATGGAGACCATTGCTAAAGCGTGTGGACCTATACTTGATCTCGGTTGATTTAGGTTATGGATTGGCTTTAATGTAATGTGTGGATAGGACCTATTGATGTATTTAAGGGATGTCTTATGTGTTGATATTACTTGTTTGGTCTAAGGCTGACATGGTTTGTAATTATGTAATTGGTTTATTGTCTGGTGGCCGACCTAATTGTTTATGGTTGAGGGTTTGTATAAATAGACGTAAGATCTCATTGTAGATCATCATGGTTAATGTAAGAGGTCACGGTCAAGGAATGTATTGTGCAAATAATGTAATATCATTCAGGCAGAGGAGTTGGTCGATCATTGGAGATTGAATTGGGTTTATGTAAGAGGATTTAGTCCCCCAGTATTGAGCTTAACTGGAACTGTACTCTGGCATAGGAGATGCTATCTTTTGCAATTCAACACTTTTTCAGATTGTAGTCTAGATTTATATGTCGTCAGTGAGGCTCCTTTTGTGATGAGTAGTGTGCTCTAGGTTGTTGGCCTTCCTGCAAGCGGAGGCCCCTTCATTGTAATTCATATACTTACTATAGAAGTATTATCTAACTGTGGGTAGGCTTCCCACCATGGTTATTCCCTTTACCAAGTTTTCCATGTACAAACCTTGGTGTTGTGTAGATGGATCTATTTTGTGATTATTGCTTATGTTTAATTGATTAACTGTTATTTCGGTATTATTGTTTTTGGTTCCGGTATTAGAGTTTTAATTGTTGAATATTGTTGTAATCTGTGACAACTGATTCACCTCCCCTCTCAATTGTAATCTGTGACAACTATATCAAAGCTTTGGTCCTCTCTGCAGAAAGCTTAACCACTTGAGGAAGATCCTATGGCGACTAATAGTTCAAGTTCATCCAGTTATTCTAGAGATATTTTTTGGAGGGATATTCTGAGGCTTGATGGAACAAATTACATAGTATGGAAGATTCAGATGGAGACTCATTTGAGATGTCTTGGCAAGGATATTTGGGAGTCACACAAAATGGTGTCACACCCTATAATCCGGGATCTGGCAATCCTCCTTTGGCAAACCTGGACAAGGAGATTGCGAATGATTGTAGAGAAAGAGAAACCCTCTTGTGTGCACTTTCTGATCAACAAATAATGGGATTAACTGACAAATCATCTGGAAAGGCTATATGGGATAAGTTGGAGACTTTTAATGAGGGTGACCCTATAGTGAAGATTGCTAAACTTGATGGTTACTGGGTGAGATATGAAAACCTGAAGATGGAAGAAGATGAAAGGATTACTATATTGATGGAAAGGGTAAATGAGATTGTTATGGGAATTCAATGTTGTGGTGGAACTCTGAGCAAAGATAAAATTGTTTCTAAAGTCCTGAGAGCCCTACCACCGGCTTACAAAATGAAGGATATTGCTATTAATGAATTGAGAACAATGGCTAATACATCTGTCAACAAAGATACTTTGGCTGGGAAACTATCTTCTTTTGAGCTTGAGGAATTTGGACCTTCTAGAGTTGTGAAGACTGAACCTACTTTTCATGCATCTACATCTGCAATCGGTAAGCAAGAATAGAAAGCTTTATATGCAAAGGAGTTAGAAGATATGAAGAGAGAAGATGATGAGTTTGAACAACTTGAAGCACTATTTTCTAGAAGAGTACCAAAAGGACTGGTAGGAAGTAAGTATGAAGGAAAATAACCTTTTAAATGTTTTGCATGTAATAAGATTGGTCATTTTGCATCTAGATGTCCTGAAAGGAATTCAAGATTTGAAGAAAGAGTTAAAAGATCATTTAAGCCTAACCCTAGATATTAGAACAAATATAAATACAAGAAAAATAGAGACAAATTATGCTACATAGAGGATGAGGAAGGCATTACTGATTCAGATGATGAACCGGTAGAAAACTCTACTAGTGGATCCGGAAATGGGAAGGAATGGGTGTTCCTGGCTATCAAGGAAGATAATCCGACACTGGAAGAGAATGTACCTGAAGAGAAGGCACTTGTTGCTAAAATTAAAGAAAAGGATGAATGGGTAATTGACAATGGTTGTTCACATCATATGACTGGAGATAAAGGGAAGTTATTGTCTTTGCAAGAATTTGATGGTGGACTAGTTAGATTTGGAGATGACAAGACATGTATGATTAAAGGAAAAGGAACTATATCATTGGATGGTAAGAACAATGCTGAAAATGTTTATTATGTTGAAGGTTTGAAGCATAATCTTTTGAGTGTAGGACAATTGGTAAATAAGGGATTTCAATTATAGTTCAAGGATGGGAAATGCAAAATCATTAACAGATCTGGCTTAGAGATTGCAACCAGTACACAGACAAAAGATAATATATTTCATTTGAAATTTGGTGAGAAGACATGTTTGATAACACAGATTGATGAAAGTTGGCTATGGCATTAAAGGTTGTGTCATGTGAATTTTGATTGCATTGTGAAGATTAGTTCAACTAAGGTAGTTAGGGATATACCTAAGCTTATGAAGCCCTATAATCCGGTATGTAAAGAATGTCAAATGGGTAAACAAGTTAGAACCTCTTTTAAGAGTATACAAGATAAGTCAAATGATGTTCTTGATATTATTCATACTGATTTATGTGGCCCTGCTAGAGTTAAAAAATTTTATGGTGATAGATATTTCATGCTAATCATTGATGATTGTTCTAGAATGATGTGGGTTACTTTTTTGAGAGAAAAATATGAAGCATTTGAAAAGTTTAAAATCTTTAAGGCTAAAGTGGAAAATGAGATAGGATTCAAGATTAAATGTTTGAGATCAGATCATGGTGGAGAATTCACATCCGGTGAGTTTACTAACTTTTGTGACAAGCATGGTATAAGAAGACAATTTTCTACTCCCTAGACACCTAAGCAGAATGGAGTTGTGGAAAGGAAGAAGAGAACTATCTTGGATGTTGCTAGAACAATGATGATGGAAGCTAATCTACCTCATATCTACTAGAGAGAAGCAGTGAGTATAATGGTTTATACATTCAACAAAGTACATATCAAAGGAGAAACTGGTAAGACACCTTATGAATTATAGTTTGGCAATACACCTACAGTTAAGTATTTCAAAAATTTTGGTAGTAAATGTTATATTAGAAGAGATGATACTATTGGGAAATTTTTTCCTAGATGTGATGAAGGCATATTTCTTGGTTATTCTAATGAAAGGAAAGCATATAGATGTTATAACAAGAGATTGAAGAGAATTGTGGAGAGTGCTAATGTCAAAGTAGATGAGCTAAACAGAAGTCAAATTAGAGTTTATGAGAAGGAACCGACAGTGGAAATGGTTATATCTAAATTGGTAGCACCTTTACTAGAACAGAGAGTTGAACCAGTTGCTCTAGAAACATCAGAGAATTATACAGTAACTGAAGAATAGGGAAGAGGAACAGAGAGTCAGAAGACTCCTAGGTATGTGAGATTGAATCATTCTGAAGATCAAATCATAAGGGATAAGAGCAATGGAGTGATGACAAGAAGAAGACTGGAAACTAATGAGGTATGTTTAATTTCACAAGTTGAACTGGTATCAGTAATTGAAGCACGCAAATATGAACATTAGTTGAAAGCTATGGAAGAAGAATTAGATCAGATTGAGAAAAATAACACATGGACTTTGGTTCCCCAGCCTAAAAATAAAAATGTTATTGGAGCTAAATGGGTTTTTAGGAATAAATTTAATGAGGATGGTCAAGTTATAAGAAATAAGGCTAGATTGGTTTGTAAAGGATATTCTTAGAAGGAAGGAATTTATTATAGAGATACTTTTGCACCTGTAGCTATGATTGAAGCTGTAAGATTATTTCTTGCCTATGCTGCTTATAAAAACTACAAAGTTTATCAAATGGATGTTAAATGTGCATTTTTGAATGGGGATCTTAATGAGGAAGTTTATATTGAGCAATCTGATGGTTTTTCACTATCAGATGATACAGATATGGTTTGCAGGTTAAGGAAAGTTTTATATAGATTGAAACAAGTACCTAGAGCTTGGTATGCAATGTTGGATAGATATCTTTTGAAGCTTGGTTTAACTAAGGGCAGTGCTAACAATAATTTATATTATAAAATCATTGATGATGCTATACTGATTGTTGAATTATTTTTTGATGACATTATTTTTGGAGGTGAAGATAAATTATGCATATAATTTTCTAAGAATATGGAGAAAGAATTTGAGATGTCTATGATTGGTGAGATGAAATTTTTCTTAGGTTTGCAGATTACTTAGACTGATGAAGGTATTTTTATCTATCAAAATAAATATGGTAAAGAATTGTAGAAGAAATTTGGTATGGGAGATTCTAAATAGGTAAGTACACCTATGGTTACAAGTGAGAAATTGACAAGAAAATATGTTTCTGCATGGGTAAATCCTACAAGATACAAATATATGATTGGAGGTCTGCTTTATTTGACTTAGACTAGGCCTAACATTATGATTGTTGTTTGTACTGTTTCAAGATTTTAGAGTGATCCTAGAGAAATTCATGAGATGGCGGTGAAAAGGATTTTTAGATACTTGCAAGGTACATCAGAATATGGCTTATGGTACCCTAAGGATGATAAATTTACTTTATCTGCATATACAGATGCTGATTGGGCTAGAGATGTTGATGACCGGAAAAGTACTTCTGGTGGAGCTTTCTTTCTATGAAAGAAATTGGTTTCATGGATTAGCAAGAAACAGTCATATACTTCTTTATCTACTACTAAAGCTAAGTATTTTGTTGCTGCTACTAACTATACATAAGTTTTATGGATGAAGCAAATGTTGAAGGATATAAAGGTGGATTGTGATGCACTAGCAGTTATTCACTATGATAACTCTGTTGTTGGCATTCTACACTCTAGTGAGAAATGATGGTTTTGTCATTGATGGAAACCTACTGGAAACCTTGAGGAAGCCACCCAACATTCATCTGGTAAACCAGCGACAGGCACTGGCACCGACAGACACTTCACCGACAATGACAACAATGTATAACTGCACCCCAGCCGATAGGAATAAACTTTTATTTATTGTATTTAATTGTAAATATCTTTTGTAAAGCCAAAATGGCATATTGTAATAAGACTCATATATGTATGAGATCTTGTAAATCATTTTATAATGATGGATATATGATAGATATGGTAGAAGTGATGAGCAAATATTAAGGCAGATTTTGTATAAGGTTTATGGCTATAGTATGAGATTAAACCAGTACTGAACCTGGCATAACAGATGTTGAATTGTAGCAGTATATTATATTGGATTTTCATAATCCATTTTTTAAGTTAGTGAGACTTCCGTTTTGTAGATTGAGCAGTGAGCTCTAGGCAGTTGGCCTTCCTATATGTGTAGGCCCCTCTTGTAAGTAATATTTATTCATTGACTAGTGAGTGAATAATGTGGGTCACAAATCCCACCGAGGTTTTTCCCACACCGGTTTTCCTCGTTAAGCATCTTGTGTTATGGTGTGTTTTCTATGTTGTCTTTACTGTTCCTATTTACTGCATTAATTCTTGTTTACCAGTACACTGTCTTGGAATGCAAAATACTTAATAAGGTTAAATATTCTCTTAACTGGTTAGATACTGATTCACCCCCCCCCCCTCTCAGTATCTTTGGGACTATCATTAATCCTAACAATTGGTATTAGAGCCTAGTCATCTATTTTTAAAAGTCTAATAGCTTAAGGAAGATTTTGACACTAGTACAGATGGAGAACTTAAGAAAGAAATTAAAAGGAGCTCTTGTGGACTATGATGCAGGGAATTTGAATAATATCAAACTTGAATATGATCTAAGGACTGCACAGGAATTCATTCAAGGACTTCAGGAGAATATTACTATTGCTAGAAATAAGAGAAAATAACTTCATGAGAAGATGCAGGGTGATGATGATGAAAAGGAAACTCTTAATGAGATTGTAAACAAGATGAGGCAAGAAAATATGACTATGAGGAATGAAATGCAAGACATGACTATGAGATTTTGTAAAGACATTGAAGATAGAAATAAGAATGAAGATGGCTTGACTAGGAGACTCAATGATGCTGGAAATGAAAATCTAAGACTCATTCATGAAAATGATATGTTGAAGATAGATTTGATTCACATGCAACATGATAAAACTGAACTAATGAGACAAATGGGAATTATGGAAAATGAGTTGGCTACTACAAATTAACATAAAGAGAAATTCAAGAAAAGTTCAGAAGAACTTGATGATATGCAGAAACCTAATGGAGATACTAATGGACTTGGATTTAAAGTTGGAAAAAGTTTTAGTACTGAAAACAATCATGATCACAGTAAACCGGTAAGAAAACCAAATGCTTACAAATTTAATGGGAAATGCTTTAACTGTAACAAGTATGGTCATAGAGAAAATTCATGTAGATCTAGAAACAATCAGGACATTAATGCACCCACCGGTCAATGTTCCAAATGCAACAAAATTGGTCACAATTCAGAAAACTGCAGAATGAATGTAAGATGTTATGTTTGTGGAAGATTTGGGCACTTATCTAATCAATGTAGAACACAAACTAGCATAGGATATGGAAAGGCTATTTAGAAGAATAATGTGACTTGTTATGATTGTAACAAGATTGGACATATTGCAAAATTTTGTAGAAGCAAGACTTCACTGGCAAACAATAAAGGACCAAGTTTGAAAGGCAAAGAGAAGGTTGATGAGGTAAAGCAAGAATTTTCAAAACAATGGATTAGAAAGACAGATTAGAATGTTGATGAGACTATTCCTTCACCGGTAGAATAGAGTATTACTCCACCGACAAGAAATTCTTCTTCCAACTGAGAAGTAACCCTTTGGGGATATTGCAACAAGTTGAATATCATGCAAATTACCCTTGGTAGATGGTGTGAAGATGAATTTCTTCTCTACCGGTAGATGTGTTAAGTTTTACTTAACCGATGAACATTTAATGCAGTTGTTGGAAGAAAAGACATTATAAATCATCAGTTTTCCCTCTTTTTCAATTCATCTAGCATTCAAACTTTCAGAGAGCACAAAATTCGAGTGAAGGCATCCTAGGCAAAGAAGTGAAGCGATTTCTCTCAAACACTCAACCATTATCAGGCAGCTTAAAGTATTTTTCAATGGCTTCCTCCTCTACTCCATAATTTATTGCAAACCCTACTATTGTGGAAGTTGTAAAATACCCTAGGCCCATTTTTAAGATTATCCCTGAAATAGCTAAGCAAGATGATTCTATTGGCGCTTTTTCAAAAATTCCTAAAGGTGTTGCTTATGTTGAAGACCCTAGATTTTATATTCACTACAATGTTGAGGAACTAGGTTCTGAGGAAGTGTTGAAGATGTTTAAAACTATTATCTATGATGAAAATGGAAATGTCAAACCCGAACACAAGGTAATTGAAACTTTAGGTTTTGTGGAAATCTTGGACATCCTTGAATTTCCTGAGGTGGTGAGAATTGTCCTTAGCGGAGTTCATGGAGAATTTCTTTGGCTAGATTCAGTTTGCAAAATCACTAAGGAATCAATTAGGGCAATGACAGGTTTACCCTCCACCGGTAGCAGGCTAGATAAGACTAAGAAGGTACCTAATAACATAGTCATGACCTTAACAGGAGCAACATATGATAGCAAATCCCTGAGAGTAAATGACATCAAGGATGCAAATGTCAGATTCATAAGCATGATCTTAGGCTACAAGACCACACATGCAAACCGACTTAACTCAGTTTCTAGTCTTTGCATTAAAAGTGCTTATGATATGGTGAATATTGATACAAAAATAGATGTATGTGAGTGGCTAAAGGATGAATTAATAGACAACCTGAAAAAGATAAAAGGAGATAAGAAAGGAACATTTCATTTTGGCAATCTTTTGGTATGTCTTATGTTATATTTCACAAAAGAAATTCCCGGTATTGGAAATAAAGATTTTGGATATGATATACTAGTAGGCAAACAATTGCTATAAATCTTCACCGGCATGGGCACTGATAAAGAAAACAAAATAACTAAGTATTTTAAAACCTTCCAAGCAAAAATGAAAACCAGAGAGAGACTACCACAAAGTGTAGTAGACAAGTACAACAAAGAAATATGTTTTGTGATTAAAAAGGATGAAATATGGATGGAAGCAGTTCTTCCTAGAATTGTATGGGTAACTGAAATGGGGTATGAGGTAGATGTAAACATTATTGAAACTTATTCTAAAGCCTTATTAGAAGCACCTAGAGAACCCACATAAAAGGTATTTGGCAGTGCATAAATAGTTGAAAGTGGTGTACAGACATTGAAACAAAGAAAGAGAAGAGAAAAGTACATAAGAAGTGCATCAAAGAAGGTAAAGGAAATAAAAGAAAACATCATGAACATAACTGGAATAAAGGAAAGTGACCTAGAAGGATTACAAATAGAGGCACACATCTCACCGGTTGGTACATCATCTAACAGTGAGATACCTGCTGAGTTTAAGAGAGTTGATAGGAAGAGAAAACCTTCACCAGTACCCTCTCCTCCACCCAAGAAAATAAGAACAACAAGGCAGAAGCAACAGGTAGTAAGACCACCGGCAAGGAAGTTGACACCTAAGAAGAAACAACAATAGGTTATACCACCTCTGGATAACTTATTGAGTGAAATCACTGATGAAGGCAACTTGGCAAATGTGAGCAAATTGTATAATACATTCACTGATTCAGAAAAGGAAAGTATTGAGAACAACATTATTCTACATCTTGACATTTATAAGAAAGTGTCAATAGAAGTTGTAGATGATTTTCCTAATGAATTGTACATAAGGTTAGATGGTAAGAGGATTGTAGCTATGGAGCTAGATAAGAAACTCAAGATTGAAAAACTACTAGCTATACATCCAGTTAACTTTGTAGAGGAGATTGATGAACTTATTAATGAAGCTAATGGATCAGTTTTTGCAAGTGGACACCAGCATGTTAGCCTAATGACTGGTAGACTCAATGAAATTGCAGAGGAAATAGCAAACAAGAGTGACAATTTGCTCATTTGCACTAGCCAAAGAGGAGGATTTGTTGCTCTGGACAAGGACACTTGCAGATAGATGGCGAACATTCCAATGGCGAATCACCTCAGGGAACATGTATGCACATTCAGACGACCAGATGACGCGGGAGCAGCAGTATGGATCTCAAAAACCCATGTTTTCAATTTCATGAATTTTGATTGCTTACGGGACATTGCGGGACACACAGAAACTGCAAAAATTGACTTTTGCACCTGTGTAGGGCGCATCTTGCACTTGTGTTAGGTCTTTTGCACTTGTGTAAGGGTACACAGGCGCAGGAGTTAAGACACAAGCGCAATTGTGCATTTATTACTCAATTTGGATTCAAAACTGCATGCAAATGACTCAAAAAAGGGGAACAAGGGTAGGATAGGTCAAAAAAGATAAAGAACACCCTAATTTGGCCATGAAACAAGGAAATGTAGCCCATAGGAACAAACCCTAAAACTGACAAAATGTGCCCCAATTGTGATGCAGAGTCGACAGTATCCGTTGATCACATGGGAGAACCGACCAGATTGCTTCATGCTACGACACAGACTCGGGAGTACAGAGAGAGATACATTAGCAGGACTTGGGATATACTATGTCACATTCATGCCCGAGATTAGGGAAAACATAGGACTGCTTACCGCATTGGCAGAGCGATGGCATTCAGAGACTTCCTCCTTCCATTTGGCGACTGGAGAGGCGATAGTGACACTGGAGGATGTATGGCGTATCCTCCGCATTCTGATTCATGGAGAGATGATAGAGTATGACCCAGTGACAGGGAGAGATGCATTGTGCAGATTGTTTGAGTGCGACGCAGATGATCTGGATATCGTCAAGAGAGAGATTGGCTGGGAGACCATGGCATTGGAGTATGGTCGATGATATGTGGTGATAGTAGTGGTGATAGCATGTCTACTAGCAGGAGACAGACGAGGACATGGATTCCCTATTGGATGGGGAAGAGTGTTGGAGTGGATGGCAACAGAGGGGACAGTGTACGCATGGGGACCATGTGTACTGGCTATGCTGTATTTTCAGCTGCATCAGATAGCATATCAGGGAGTTCAGACATTGAGCTGTGGGGTTACATTGCTGCAGGTATGGGCATTTGAGCACATAGCCATATGTTGACCGATTACAGATAGACAGGTAGTACCACACCGACCATATGTGTACTGCTATGGGGGAGCACTGAGATAGGGTCCGTTTGGATACATATTGTACTGGCGACATGAGCTAGACCGATTGAGAGAGTTCATATGGAGGCCATATTGTGATTGTTCGGGATGGTCAAATGACAGTGAGGAGCTACCTAATTGTAGACAGGAGAGGTACTTGATGGGGCGACCAGTGAATCACCAGAGAGTGATTGAGTTGTACCTGCTAGAGAGAGTCAGACGACAGTTTGGAGAGAGGCAGGATGTACTTAGGAGGACTGCACACTTTGCCCAATCTCACAAAGAGACAAGTCAGTGGGGGAGTATGATTCAGCCACACATAGCATATATGGACTTCTCACAGCTACAGCAGAGACAATGGGATTGGGTATCAGATGTGGTGGACGCTGGGATGACAGAGGAGTATGAGAGATGGTTTGCACGATGACAGCTAGTGCCATTGACAGATCCGGATATTCCAGTACCGAGGCGACAGGAGGACTTCCCACTCATAGGAGAGGAGGAGGGAGATGATGAGGATGAGGAGGATGAGGGTAGGGATGAGGATGATGGGGATGATGAGGATGGATATGAGGATGGGGATGATGAGGATGGAGATGAGGATGGGGATGACGAGCAGGAGGCATTGTAGGATATACCCATAGAGCCAGAGACAGCTAGGACAAAGGAGATGGAGATGTGCAGGGCTACCATAGCGAGTCAGCAGGATCACATTGTGACTTTAGAGAGAGAGCATGATGAGTTCAGAGTGGAGATAGTCAGACTCACAGCGGCTCGAGATACAACAATTGCTCAGGCACAACGAGAGGAACAAAGAGTCACTGAGTATATTGGGTCGATTCAGGATGCCAGTGCACGCGAGATGGCACAGATGCTGGTAGAGACTGGAGAGGAGATACGCCATTGGAGGACACTATATGAGAGTGCAGTTCCACCAGAGCAGAGAGCACCTTCATATCGGGCATGATCGAGGACAGAGAGCAGGGCACGCTCTCGGAGATCATTGAGTAGCATGGGGGTGAGTGGACCTATGAGACCACCACAGCTAGGACCAGGGGGGACATCATCCACGAGACATGGCAGGGATGAGGAGGACAGAGGGAGCACCCAGTGACAGAGGCACGTTCTCCTTACGACAGACAGTAGACATTATGTAGTTTGACATTTTGTAGTCAGCCTGCAGACCATACTTTGGACAGACAGTCCAATTTTGTACTCCGGTATTATGATGATATATGATATGATATGCATTGATATGATGGGATGCAATGTATTACGACTTATGTGATTGTCTATGTATGGATGACTTATGCACTGTTGATGTATCATTATGGAACATGTATGGATGTATTTTTTTATGTGTTTTTGATGCATTGATAATATGAAATGGATAAAAGACTTGATATGATGCTTAATGTAATGCAAATGTACTAACCAATGAATGCAGGATGCAGCATGTATGTTTGGGGAAAATCGGAGCACTAGACGGAACTGATGGAAGAAATGTTAGTAAGAAGAAATGAGACAAAAGACAGTGAGAGATGAAGAAAAACTTGCTTTCAGTAATGCACTTTGTAGGTGAGAACCTTTATTTTTATGTAGCAAAATGGATGCGTAGCATCATGGCATTGAAGGCCAGAGCTGAAATGCAACCCTTTTTGCAAAAGACAGACACATCATAGACAAACAACAATCACAATAAAAAAGAAAAGGACCATGATCCATCCCAATCACTCTAAATCACTTAGTGACATCATCGAGCAACATAAGAACATGATCGAAGCCAAAGATAAATCAATAAAAAGATAAGATGCACAAATTCCAACAAATCAAACAAACACCTTGATCTTCGTTGTCAAAAGTTGAACGTGCTGATAGGACGATCATGCTATCTGGTTTCAGGACATGTGGCACCCCGTCTAAGACAGGACACAGTCTAGTTTCGAGTATACCACACCCTGTATAAGACCCATGATAGTGTGCCAAGGATGAATGATTGGCAATTGATTGATATGACAAGTGCGATCAGTTTGAATGTCTAGTTTGAGTGAAAAAGTTCACCTGTTTAAGCGTGATTTCATTAAAGCATAGTGTGTGATTGCGTGTCGTTGGATGTATACTTAGCAATTTGTCTATGCACAGAGGGATCATTTATTGCAAAATGCTTGTTGTTTGAGATTTTAATGTTTTGAAAAAATTTTTGTTCGTTTTTTCAGGACTTTATATGATTTTTTTTAGAGATTTTTTCAGGACATTATTCAATTTTTATGATCTTTTTTCAGGACATTTTTCAATTTTATGATCTTTTTTTCAGGACATTTTTCAATTTCTTTGATCTTTTTTCAGGACATTTTTAAATTTTTATGATCTTTTTTTAGGACATTTTTAAATGCAAAAGTTCCAGTGATCGATCATGACAAGGGAAACACACCCAATGTGCATCTGAAAGACATACATAGACCAGGACCAAAACATATGTACAAGAAACCGGGGTATGCAAGACAATGATGTTGACCAATAACAGGCTTGGAATAGGACATTGGGTCAAGACAAAGATAGACGTGAGAAACCGGCTGAGAAAAAGCATAGCTTAGAGGTCATGATAGATGACAGAGCAATGATCTCATTTTACACATGGCGCCTGTTTGCCAGGTTTTCACCAAGGTACTTGCCCAAAGCGCCTGTTTGCTAGGTTTTCACTAGAGGGCGAATCATTTTTCCCTTTACTTTTTTCTCTTTTTCTTTTTCTCTTTTTTCACTTTTTTTTTTTTGTATTTTTTTGTGTTTTTTCCATTTTTTTTTGTATTTTTTCAGGATCATATGTGAAGAAGTACTGATAGAAAATTATGCCCAGTACTTGCAAAGATGCATGCTATTTATAGGATCAAATAGAGGTTCACCTTCTGGGGTAGCAAGCTGATATGCCCCCGAGCCATAGGCTGCAGTTACTATGAAAGGACCAACCCAATTAGGTTCAAATTTACCTTTGATGATGTCAGTAGACTGTGCATTCTTAGGGTTTGCCTTTAAAACCAGATCTCCCACTTCGAAGTGTTGCCCTTTGACCTTCTTATTATAAGAGCGACGGAGACGGTTTTGATATACTTGCAAATGTGTCAGGGCTGTCTGACGTTTCGCATCTAACATCTCAAGCTGTTGCAACCGAGAGACTTTGTGTGCCTCATCATCAATCAGATGTTGCAAGGAAACATGCAAGGAAGGAATCTCCACCTCCAAAGGTAAAATAGCTTTCACACCATACACCAAGGAATAAGGTGTTGCGCCAGTAGGTGTGCGGATAGAAGTGCGATAGGCCCATAGTGTTGGATTCAACTGTACATGCCAATCTCGACCAGCGTCATTGACAACCTTCTTTAGGATCTTGATAATGGTTTTATTTGATGCTTCGGCTTGACCATTCCCCTGTGGATAGTATGGACTGGAGAAACGGTGTTGGATATGAAACTTTTCATAGAGTTCTTTAACATCTTTATTCTTGAAAGGACGACCATTATCTGTGACTATGGCAAGGGGAACCCCATACTGGCATATGATATAATTCAGCAAGAATTTTGAAATTTGGACACCCGTGATATAGGTCATGGGGATAGCCTCGATCCATTTTGTAAAATACTCTGTGGCTGTAATGATGAACTTGTGTCCATTTGCAGATGTCGGGTGAATCTTGCCAATAAGATCCAATCCCCATTGAGAAAAGGGCCACGGAGATATGACAGAATGAAGCTCTTGTGCTGGTGCATGAATGTAGTTTCCATGAATTTGGCATTTGTAGCACTTCTTAACAAAATCATGAACATCTTTTTCCAGAGTGGGCCAATAGTACCCAACACGAATCAACTATTTGGCTAAGCTTACACCACTAAAATGGCCCCCACATATACCATTGTGAACCTCGTGTAAAGCCGTTTATGCTTTGTCAGAATCCAAACACCTGAGGAGGGTATGGTCAAAGGAACGTTGGTATAGGGTGTCGGCGATGATGACATATTTGGCTGTCTGTCGGATAAAGGCTCGGCATTGGTTAGCAAAAAGGTTGGGTGGTAAGGTTT
This sequence comes from Cryptomeria japonica, assembly GCF_030272615.1. Classification (NCBI taxonomy): domain Eukaryota; kingdom Viridiplantae; phylum Streptophyta; class Pinopsida; order Cupressales; family Cupressaceae; genus Cryptomeria; species Cryptomeria japonica. The sequence goes on along the minus strand of NC_081406.1, from coordinate 146,764,199 downwards.
GGGATTTCAAATATTGATAGACGTCATTGTACCATGGGGAGTTGGGACCAACAAGAACGCACATCACATCTGCTGTCGGAATGTCAAAAGAAGGAACCAGCAATTGTTCAACTAAAAATTCACATTTGTCCATATTGTTTGGCATATTCAACATGGAAGCAATCGTAGCCATCACATCTACTGACTTGTTTTGCATTCTTGGAACTTGATTGAAATGGATAGCTGTGAATTTGGTCTTGAAGAAGTCTACCATATGCTTATAGGGAATAAGCTTTTCATCTTTTGTTTTGTAGTCATCATTCACTTGTCAAATGACTAATTGAGAATCTCCATAGACTTGCAAATGCTTGATGTTCCAGTGGACTGCTACTCGGAGTCTTGTAACCAGCACTTCATACTCTGCAATGTTATTGGTGCAGTGGAAAGTTATTCTGTAGGACTTTGGAATAGCATCACCTTGAGGGGTGACAAACAAGATGCTGGCTCCGGATCCAAACTTGGTATGGGACCCATCAAAGTATAACTTCCATTCATTAGAGGATGTGAGAGCAAAGACTGATTCATCTGGAAAATTGGTCAACATGGGATGATCATCAGAAATAGGAGCCTCTACAAGTTGATCTGCTATGACTTGTCCTTTTATGGCCTTTCGCTCCATATACTCAATGTCAAATTCACTGAGAATCATGACCCATTTTGCTAGGCGACCCGTCAAAGCTGCTCGGCTAAGCAAATATTTTAAGGGATCAATTTTTGCAACCAACATTGTTTGGTGGCTTAGCATATAATGTCAGAGTTTCTGCGTTGCAAATACCACTGCTAAGCATGCCCTTTCAATAGTTGAATAATTTAGCTCATAGCCTACCAGTGTCCGGCTGATATAGTAAATGGCTTGCTCTTTGCCGTTCTCATCTTGTTGGGCCAAGAGAACTCCTAATTCCATTTCAGTTGCAGAAATATACAATAAAAATGGCTTTCCTTCTATTGGAGGCATTAGAATAGGCGGTGACAGCAAATATTCTTTGAGAGCTTGAAAGGCTGATTGACATTGCTCAGTCCATTTGAAAGTGACACCTTTATGCAATAGATGCTGGAATGGATGACATTTGTTGGCCAACTGAGCTATGAAGCGATGAATTGACTGGAGCTTTCCTTGTAGACTTCTTAATTGCTGAAGGTTTGAAGGTGGAGGCATATCCATTATTGCTTTGACTTTGGCAGGGTCGACCTCAATGCCTCGGTGAGAAACAATGTATCCTAGTAATTTGCCAGTTGTGACACCAAAGACACACTTCTTTGGATTGAGCTTGAGTTTGTAGGTCTCCATTCGGTCAAAGATCGGGCCCAAGATGGCTAGATGACCATCTCTGGTGACAGATTTGCATAACAAGTCATCAACATAGTCCTCCATCAAAGTGTGCATGAAATCATGAAAAATTGTCGTCATTGCTCTTTGATATGTTGCGCCTACATTTTTAAGACCGAAGGGCATCACATTCCAATAGTAGGTACCCCAAGCATAGGTGAATGATGTCTTATGCTGATCTTCAGGAGCAATGCGAATTTGGTTATAGCCGGAGAAACCATCCATCAATGAGAGCATCTCATATCTAGCAGTCATGTCCACTATGATGTCTATGTTTGGCAATGGAAAATCATCCTTAGGGCATGCTTTATTGAGATCCCTAAAATTTGTGCAGATTCTGATGCCCCCAGTTACTTTGCTAACTGGTACTAAATTTGAAATCCAGTCTGCATAATCAATGGGTCTGATGAAGCCCACATCTAGTAATTTTTTTAGTTCCACTTTGACCAAAAGAGCCACCTGAGGATGCATCTTTCTAAGTTTCTGTTTGACAGGCTTGGCATCAGCTTTTAGTGGCAAATGATGAAGAACCAATTCTGGATCGAGGCCAGGAATATCTGCATAGGACCATGCAAAGCTGATCTTCTTCTCAAGAAAGAAATTGACAAAATCTATTTTTTCCTGTTGTGATAGGGAAGCAGCAAAATGAATGACCTTAGGGTTGTCAGGTGTACCCAAATTGATTTCCTCGGTCATTTCCACTAGCAATGTTGATTTGTTCTGACTTGATAGGGGTATGTCCACTCTTCCACCTTTGGGCGCCTCAGAGAGGTTTTCACCCACAGGTACGTCTTTTATTTTGACTTTTGTATGATCAGAGAGTGCCTTACGGTTTTCACTCAAAGATCTATTCTTTTGATTTTTTACTATTTCTTTTCTTTTTTCATTTTGATGACTGGAAGAGGGAATTGACTCCCCAAAATATGCTGTGGAATCTAGGTCAATAGCAAATCCTGCCTTATGATCACCTTGTGGTATGCCTTCCTGTAGTCCAAGGAATTCTGCAATCGCTTCATCATTTTGAAAACAGTCCAATGTGAGTGGTTCTTGTTGGTCATGTTGGATAAGCTGGGGATAGATGAGGGCCATGTCATCATCAGTTGTAAGGAGAGAGAGGGCTGATATGGTAAAGATATGAACATCTGTGGTGTCACTATCCGAACTGCTTGTATTGGATTCGGAGCTTGGATCCCAAAATGTCTCTATCCAAGCATGAGGACATGTTTTAGGAAGCAGAGTTATTTTGTGTTTGTCTTCCATAGGCAAATTATTAGGGTCAATGAAAATATTGTCGAGGGCATAGGAGCTAGAAGAAAAAGAACTCCACTCCCATTCATTGGAATCAGTTTCGGGTCGGGTATCCTCAGGTGTTATTTCATCGTCAGAATCACGCCCTTTTTGACATGTGGGCACTTTGGTAGATGTGGATCCAATTCGCAATGGTACAAAACCTAACCCTAAAGTTGGAGGTCGCCTCTTGGGTATGATAGGTTCTAGCCTTCCATTGTTGTTCAGGCCTAAGCCACTGCAACCATCATATCCTTTCTTTTGCAGCATAGTAAATCCTTTGCCGTATCATTCCACTGGCAATCTGACAGGTGGGATCTCAGTTGGATCTTTATAAAGCCAATCTATGACATCATCATCTACAGTTTCTTTGTCAAGTTCACCCCATCTTGTAAATGTAGTGGGAGGCTGATATTGAATAATGACCTTAGGTTCCTTTTGCAATAAATGCGGTTTGCCATATGATTTTGGAGATATTGGCAAATTCTCGATGAGGAATGTCTGATCCATTGAATATTCTCCACATCCTTGGTCTTGTATCTTCAATTTTCCTTTGACAACATCGAACAATTGATTAGGATCCACATAGCTATGTAATTTGGCCTCTCTATTGACTGGGACTTGTTGCTGAGGGGTATCTTTTAGAGTAGCACAAAATTGAAATGGATTAGGATCCCCTAGAATTGTTATCTCAGTTCCATTGTAAGGATATTTTAAACATTGATGATAAGTGGATGGAACTGCTTTCATTGCATGGATCCATGGACGGCCAAGGATCATATTATAAGGGAGATCAAGGTCGAGGACTTGCAGGAAAGTGTTTTCTGTCACTGGACCAACTCTGATAGGCAATATAATTATCCCTTTGGATGGGCACTTAGCATCATCATATGCTTTGATTGTTATTCTTTTAGAAGCATCAATGTCATTTTCTATATATCCAAGGCCAATAACCACTCTCAAAGTACAAATATTAAGACCTGCTCCACCATCTATCAAGACTCGTCGGATTTTGCAGTTATGAACAAAGACTTCAAGGTGTAAAGGATCATTGTGAGGGAGCTTATCAGGTGAGATATCATTGTTAGAAAATGCGACATTTTGGGAAACGGCTAAATGTCCAATATGGGCTTGAAACTGGTCAACATCAATATCTGTCGGAACAGTGGACTCAATTAAAGCTTTATCCAGGACTGCACGATGCATGGGAGACATTTTCAATAACTCAAGGATTGATATTTGTGCAGGTGTCTTTCCTAGATGATCCAAAAGATTATACTGACTTGCAGGAGTTGGCTTGGGAGGAGCTGCAGGAGCTCCTTTTAGGACTATTTTGGATCGACGAGTGGTGACTGTGCAAGAAGGATCTTGTCCCTTTATTCTCAGGGTAGAAACATACTCATTTGATGCACGAAAACAATTAATGACATTGTTATAACCAGTATTTGCATAATTGGCCGTTTGGGTGGAGTTGGAAGAAGACGCTTTACCCTTGTCATGATCAAGCAAAGGAGTTTTGAAATAGTATGATCAGTGTTAGAGGTCGGATGGGGTGGATCTACCTCAATTACTCCTTGCTCTAATAAATCTTGAATCATATGTTTCAATTGAAAACATGATGTAGTTTTATGTCCTTTGGACCGATGATACTCACAGTACGCATTATCATTCCACCAATGCGGTTTTACCGCTTGTTCTGCCTTGATATCTAGTAGCTTAATAAATTTTGCTTGTATCAATTGTCTCATTACTAATTCAATAGGCTCTCCTAATGGTGTAAATTGTCGAGGAGGCCCATCTCGCGATCGGAAGGGTTTGCGCTGCTAGTTTTGTTGTTGGCCTTGTTGTTGGTTATATTGTTGAGTATGCTGTTGTTGAGCATGTTGTTGGTATTGCGGCTGTTGAGTAACATTGTTCATTGGTGCTTGATTTTGTTCCATAGTTGACATATTAGGAACACTCAATTTCTTGATCGTGAATGGGGGTTGATTTGTATTTACCGCTCTTGCATCAACAACTCCATCATTAGTGACATTCTTGTTCTTATACCAAAATCTGTTTCTATCCCCCGAATAATTGGTGTTGTCACTATCTTTATTGAGCTTGATAATTCCTTTAGCTACAAGAGCCGTTTTGATGCTCATTCCTTTCTTAATGAGTTTCTCTATAGTACAAGGACTTTTCAATTTTAGCTCATACATCATTTCTGGGACCAAATTCTGGATAAACAGATTCACTTGTTGTTCTTCGGGTATATCAAGAGAAGAATGACTATACAAGCTTCGCCATCGTTGCAAAAAAGTCACTAATGATTCACCTTGCTTTTGCTTGGTGTTGCATAAATCTGACATGGTCACATCACTGTCGATGTTGAATGCAAAATGAGATAAAAACTTTTGAGCCAATTCAGACCAAGTCTTTATATTTCCTGGCAGATGTGAATACCAATCCATAGCTTGTCCCGTGAGACTTCGTGCAAATAAGCGCATTAAATATGTCTCTTCATAGCTTACCTCAATACATGCCGTGAAAAATGCTCGAATGTGATCTTTTGGATTGCCATTCCCTTTATATTTCTCAAAATTAGGTGCCTCAAAATGCTTAGGGAATGGAGGCATGTATACACTCTTGTCAAAAGGATTAGGACATAAATCTTGATCTGTATACAACTTCTTTGTTCCTTTAGTTTCTAATGCGTCAACTTTTCGTTGCAACTTCTCAAGTTGTTGCGCAATTGTATCAGATTTTAGAGGTCCATCATTAATCCCGATTGGTATCCTTTGTTGATACATCACATTTCCAATCGGTTGTTGATACTCTGAAATGGCCGTTTTTGGTTTCTCCGGCATATAAAGTTCTTGGTACATTGCTTGTTGTTGCGGTTGTGCTATGCCTTGATATCGACCTTGTTGTTGTGCTTCTTGGAGCCTAGGTTGATATTGCAATTGAGTAGGTTGTTGATATTGCACAGGCGCCAATTGCGGTTGTGAAGTAGGATAGCTTGTTTACCTTGGCACATATTGTGGCACATGTTGGTGTTGAGGCTGACGGATCGGAATTTGTTTACTTTGTGCCAATTGTTGTCGTGGTGTATATCCCATCATTTGTAAAAAACTTTGTTTAGATGGTTTTCGTTGCTTCTCCTTAGGATGGGGTATAGCACTTGCATTAACTTGCTGTGTTGTTTGTCCAATCCATTTTGATGGTTGCAAGTTTGCATTAACTTGTAATGGTGCCGAAGGCACTGCAATTTGTTGTCGAATGCAAAATTGTTGTTGTTGCACATTACTTGTTTTCACATTCGATTGTACCTTTTGTATATTACTCAATTGTTGCAACAATTGTTGTTGGTGCAAACCACTATCTGTAGCTCTTTGTGTCACCATTATCGAAGGATTTGTCGCAATAGTGTTTGGCAAAGATATTGAACTTAATGGGACATAAGAACTTTGTTGCATCGTGGAATTATTTTGGACATTGGTGACATTAGGCATTCCAGTTGTGAAGCTTTCCTGCATCTTAGATTTTGATCCAACTTTATGCATGTAAGGAGCCACTTCTTGTTGAGGGACAACTGTGAATACTTGCGTGTTCTTCATTTGATCTTGTGTTACAGGTGTTGCATTGAATAATGGATTATTTATTGTCTCAAATGGTGACTTTTGAGGAATAGTCACTATCAATGCCTTTGAAGCACATTTACTCATCAATGTAGGTTGAGTTGCTTGTTGTGCATTTTCTTCATTTGGATGTGGGGAGAAACTTAATAACTCACCACCTTGTTGTTCTTGCACATTGATTTGGTCACTTGAAGATGTCACATTACTCATCATGTTAAGATACTTTTGTGGAAACATCTTAAAGACTTTGTTCAAGAACTTATCCATCTTTTTTGTTATCTTTGGATCTTGAAGGAACATGTTAACATCATCAGAAGTATTGGAATCAGATGAAGAATCTGGTTGGATATTTGGATTCGTTTCTTGGTGAAAGCCTTGATCTGAACCAAATCCTTGTGAGAGAGTTTGTTCTTCATATAATGTTTGAGTTTGAGTGTCATGTTGCAGGTGTGGTTGATTCAAATTGAAAGGCGCACTTCCTCTTGGAGTTGGTGGAACACTCCCATGTCCTGGTTTCATAGGTACAAATACTAGTTCATATAATGGAGGTGGCCCAAGTTGAACCATTCCATATGGTGGTAGAGATGTGTTTGATGAACCTTCAATTTGTATTGTTTGACTAGTTTGAAACTGCAAATTTGCTATGTTGTCCATGGGTTGATACATTGGTTCGCCCATCTTTTTAGATTTTGATCTTGTCTCAACCAGCATGTCACTTATGCAAATGCAATGTTTTTGGAATTTTCAAAGATAATATATGCTATGCAACTAAATGCACACTATGTTTTTGGTTGTTTTTGAAGATTTTGACAAACTTTTTGAATGCAAATCTAAGAGAGGGACCCATAGGAAATTGGAATGATATCTAGACCTCAAGGGACAAAAGGACTTAAGTGACAAAAGGAAAAAATGACAAAGTCTCCCCTATATGCTTGGATACTAAGCTAGGTTTGACCAAATGATATTGATGACAAAAGGACAAAAGATTTAATAAGGTCTAGATCTCCTAACAATGACTTAGGGTTTATCAAAGATTTGGATTACTCAAGTATGGCAAAACCTAGTTTTGGCACTATATGCAAAGGGACAATTACTATGCAAATGACCCTAATATGATATGATAATGGCCTAAGCTTAATGAAGAGACCTAGGGTAAGCAATGTATGACAATGGTATGACTTTAATGCAAGAGGACATATGCAAATGGATGACTTTTATTGAAAAGAGTATGACTTAGGTGAAACCTAACCTTGGTACTTGACAATGAACTTTGCAAAATGCAACCTAGGATGAACCTAAATGTAAGTGACATGCTTGCTAAGACAAGATTTTGAACAATATTTGACAACCATGTTTGAAGATGAGTTTTTGAATCTTGTTGAACCTTTGTTGGATGAATGTCTCTTGTGTTTAATCTTATGTTGGATCAATTTGTTTTGCTTTTTGAAATGGGATGCAATTCAACTTTTGACAAGCAAAGAATACAAGATATTGCAACTTAGACTCAAGACAATCATGCTCATTTCCACATTTCTTATGGTAGGCAAAGACATTAGGTACTTGAGAGGTAGACTCATTATGGGATTCAAGGAGAATACATATATGCTTGACCCCACGGGCTCCCCTCCACAACACTCACTTCTCAGGGTAGCCAAGCATCAGTCCCCATGGAAATCTCCCCATGGCGAAATTAGTATCTCTTCCAAGTATCCGAACTTGTCCTTCTCAAGCAACTAGAAGGGTTTTTGGCCTCTAAAAACAAGGTGTTTAGTAAGGATTTCTATTAAGTGTTACTCCTTGATGTCAGGCAAGCGTGATTGAGACATTAAGCCCATCAAGATACCAAACAAATGTAGTCACGCAAGCATGATTTAGACTAAGAGGCCCTACTTAGATGTTGATATGAGAAAGAGTTCAAGGGTCATCACTTCCCAAGTAACTGCAATTCCCACGTAACCCTTCCTTCAAAGCTTTCGCTCATCAGGTATTTGTATATAGTGAGTTAGAATGCCAAAGTATTCTAGCCATACTCACTTTGGGTCATTCCCTTCTCACAATTATCACTTCCTTGCAAAAGAAAAGTGGTTGGGAAGGCAGGCCCTCTAAAGGAGACACACAATCAAAGACACAAGCATGGTATCAAAGATCTGGATTTCTGATCACCCTAAGAAGGATGAGAGCATACTCTCCTACTCCAATGTCACACTCAACAATCAAAGCAAAAACATGTTCATTCCAACCTATTTAAAAATCACTAGGTGCCTAAAACATTAATGACAAACACCAAGTTTAGTTGTTTCTCCAAGGCAACCTGCAAAACCCAAGTTAGAAGTTTGATTTGTTGTCTTTGACTATCGATTCTGCATAAAGCATGTTAGTAGTTTGATTTGTTTGTCTTTTCCATGCGTATTCCAAGATTCTGCACAGATAATTAGTACCAAAAACCAAAACACAGAAAACAGAATGCAAAAACTAAACAAATTTCAAGTAAAATACTACATTTTTACCTCTGTTCTGGACTTTACACAGGCACAGAAGTCATGACACAAGCGCAGAAGTCATGACACAGGCATAGAATGTCTTCAACACAAGTGCAGAATGCTCAACACAGGCGCAAGTTGCTTCACACAGGTGCAGAAGTCTCCAGAAAACCCTGCACGACCTTGTTTTGGGGTTTTTTGGCCTGCAAATCAACTCAAAAGCACTCAAAGACACAATAAAGGGATTAGATGGTTAGTGTTCACATCAGGTTCACCAATTAATGTACGTTAGGAAATAGGAAATCATCACAAACAAGTCAAAACACTAATCATTAGCTCAATCATGAAAGCTCATTGCAATGATCTATCCTAATTACACTCAATAAAGACATAAAGATAAAACATTCAAAAGTAAATTCTATGCAAACCATATGCAAATCTGAATGCTTCCTTCATGTGGCTCCATTGTTCTTCTTTCCTCTCCAAATAGTTTTTGTTGTGGATCTCACCTACAAGTGCACACACATAATTGAAAGCAAGTAGACAAGATTATTGATCAAGAGTACTCGAAATGTGATTGATTAGAAATTCGATAATCCGATTAGGGGATTGATTTAAGAAATTCATCCAATTTATAGAGAAATTGGAGAAAAAGATCAAATTAGCATGATAGTGATTCGAATGGAAATTCAAATCAAGAATAGCAAAATTATGACATATTAATGACAAATTTCTATGCAAGGATTTATGACAATTTATGACAAGTTTCTATGTTATTTCCATGAATTTAGGAGAGAAATAGGAGGAAATTGAAATTAGGAATTAGAAAATTAGGAAATTAGAGAAATTAAGAATTTAGGAAAAAGATGAAATTGATGAAAATTAGAAATTAGCTAAATTAATTAATAATTTATCATTTATTAATTAATTCACAAAGAGGAATAATTAGCCAATTAAATGAACATTTAATTGTGACAAGAAAAACTTAGGATAAATAAATAATTTATTAATCCTAGAGGAAGAAATGACAAACCAGGTTAAATGATGAAATCACGAAACCCTAGAAGATGAATTAGGTCTTGATGAAAGATAATTGACTCGATCATGATTTTAAATTGATAAATGACCAATGTGATAAATGATTTGATTGAGAAAATGCACCAATTGATGAGGAACAATGACAAATTGATCCAAATTGACACGATTAAGAAGGACGACGATCGATGACAAATCGATCGCGAAATGACAAGATTGACAAAAAGACAAGGATTGATGACAAAATAGATTGCCAAATGACAATATTGAAAATGACCATGATCGATGACAAATCGATCACAAAATGATGACAAATCGATCGTTAAAATGACAAGATTGAAAATGATAAGGATTGATGATAAATCGATCACCAGATGACAAGATTGATAAGAGGACAACGATCGATGACAAATCGATCGCAAGATTGACAGGAGGACAAAACCCTAATTAGGATTGACGATGTCCAAAATAATGACAAATGAGCATGCACATTGATGCAATAAGATAAGATCGATTAAAATCATGACTAGAGATTGTTGTCGACAAGACCAAATTCGAAGGCAAGATGAAGGAAGAATGTAGAAGAATGACTTGATGCTCACAAATGATAAAGACCAAGTGCAAAACATAGGAGAAATGTTAATGCGACGCAAAAACCTAAAATGAGGCAATGCGCAAATATTAAAGTATGACTCTGCAAGCGTTGACCATTTTTAGGTGTCTACAATTAGTTTTCCTTGTATCTGTTGTTTGTCCAATTTTTTGCTCACACCCAATTTTAATGTCTCCAACTGTATCTTCAATATTTGTCTTGGCTATTGTGTCTTCTACCGGTGGCTCAGTTGCCACATCTCTTTTCTCACTTGATTCCTTATCAACCACAATGTTGACTTCTTATGTGTCGATATTCATTATGTACAACACCTTAGAATTAGGATTTGTATCCTCATGTGGTGTGTCCATACTCTTTGTTGCCAGTTGATTTTTAGTAGTGACTACCGGTGGAGTATCTAAAAGTGGTGGGGGTAAGTTGTCTGTTATCTTTATACTAGGTGGTCCACCAACCTTACATTTTCCTTTGTCCCAATCCCTTTGATATACCTTGAAGGTTTTAGCTTTTTGAGATTCTTCCTATTTTTCCTTTTCTACCATGAATATATCCCATGCATCTGTCATTTTCTCTGCTATCTGATTCACTCTCCCTGCCATTAGTGCTACATGTTGGTGAGCAATTGAAAATACTAACCGGTTAGCCTCAGAGATCAATTGATTTATCTCATCAGGTGAGTCAACAGGATGTACAACAAGTAATTTTTCAATCTTTATTTTCTTATCAAGCTCAATAATAGCTACTCTCCTAGCTTCTAGTCTGTTGTAGAGATTTGTTGGTATTTCATCAACAACTTGCATCAAAAATTTCTTGAAAATATCTAAGTGCAATATTACACTATTCTCTACTTTCTCTTTGTCAACAGTGGATAGTGTGTTATACATTTTGTTGATATTCTTCAATTTACCATCCTCAGTAATTTCATCTAGTAATTTATCAATAGGAGCTATAGTTTGTTTTGACTTCTTCTTAGGAGTCAACTTCTTTTTCTTTGGAGTTAATTTCTTTATTAGGGGCCTTACTGCCTATTGCTTCTGTCTTTTTGGTGTAGGAGAAGGTGTCAGTGAAGGTTTTCTCTTCCTTTCAACTCTCTTGAATACTGTAGGTATGTCACTTTCTAAAGAAGTTCCAATCAGTGAAAGGTGTGTTTCTGGTTGGATTGCTTCTAATTCACCTTTAGTTATACCAGTTTGCTTTAGCACATCTTCTTTAATTGCTTTTGCCTGTCGGGTTCCTTTTCTAATAGTTTCCTCAACCTTTTTAACTCTTTTCTTTGATTGAATTTGACTCTCTAAAGTTTTAGCATTACCAAATACTTCTTCAGGTTCCTTAGGAGCTTCTAGGAGGGCTTTTGCATAGGTTTCTATTATATTATCATCAGTCTCATACCCCATTTCAGTGACCCAGATAGTTCTAGGAACAACTGCCTCCATCCAAATTTCATCTTTCTTTATTACAAAATAGATTTCCTTTTGGTACGTATCCACAATAGATTGTGATAACCTCACTCTTGTTTTCATTCGAGCTTTCAATGCCTAAAAATACTCATTTAAGTTCTTTTCCTTGTTCTCTCCCATGTTGTTCAGTAATACTGATAGTTGTTTTCCTACCGGTATATCATATCCAAAATCTTTGGTGCCAATACTGGGTACTTGTTTGGTTATATATAGCATCAGACAAACAAGTAGGTTTCCAAATCTGAAAGTTCCTTTCTTATCTTTCTTTATCTTACCCAAATTATGAATCAGTTCATCTTTAATCCATTCACATATGTCTATCCTTGCATAATTATTAACCATATCACAGGTACTTTTAATACATAGGCTACAAACTGAGTTTAACCTATTTGAATGTGTAGACTTGTAACCTAAGATCATACTAATAAATTTGACATTGATATCCATTACGTCATTTACCCTTAGTGATCTCTTGTCAGATGTTGCACCAGTTAGTTTTGTCACTAAATCATTTGAGACCTTCTTAGATTTGTCAGGTCTGCTGCCAGTGGAGGGTAACCCGGTCACAACCTTTACTGCATCTTTAGTAATCTTGTGAATAGAGTCCAACCAAAAGAATTCACCATGAACCCTACTTAGCACAATTCTTATGATATCCTTGGGGAAATCTGGGATAAAAAAAGAATTTCAGTATAACCTAGGGTTTCTATTATCTTGTGTTCAGTTTTGACATTTCTAGATTCATCACAAATTATAGTTTTATACATGTTTTTGATTTCATCATCGCCCAATTCCTCTATATGACAATGTATATACATTCTAGGGTCTTCAGCATAAAATACCCCTTTAGGTACTTGAGAGAATGCACCTAAACTATTATCTTTCTTTGCAATTTTAGGAACTAGCTGGAATACAGGTCTAGGGCATTTAATGACTTCGACAACAGTAGGGTTTGTAATAAATTCAGGAGTAGATGATGATGCCATAGCTATAAATACCTTAATCTACCTTAGGGATGAGAGATTTGATAGATTGCTTCTCTTCTTTTCTTGGAATGCCTTTGCTCAGGATTTTTGCTCTCTCAAAGATTTGAATGCTTGGTGAGATGAAAATGGAGCCAAAACACTTGTTTTATAATGTTATTTTCTTCACCTGCCACATTTAATGCTTGTCGATTAAGTCACAACTTAACTTATCTGTCGGTAAAGAAGTAATCTCAACTTCTCACCATCAATCGAGGGAATAATAGCATGTTTCTCATTCTGTTGCTAAACCCTCAAAGGATTTTCCTTCAATTAGATAAAGAGTCTCCTGCCAGTGGAGTGTTACTCTATTCTACTGGTGGAGGAGTATTCCCATCAACATTTTGTTCTGATTTTCTGATCCATTGTTTTAAGAATTCCTGCTTTACCTCTTCAACTTTTTCTTTACCTTTCAAACTAGGACCTTTGTTATTTGTCGGTAAGGACTTGCTTCTATGAAATTTAGCAATGTGTCCAATCTTATTACAGGCATAACAAGTCACATTATTTTTTTGAATAGCTTTCCCATATCCTATGTCGATTTGTGTTCTGCATTGATTAGATAAATGTCCAAATCTTCCACAAACATAACATCTTACATTCATTCTACAATTTTCTGAATTATGACCAACTTTGTTGCATTTAGAATATTGACCAGTGGGTGTATTGGTGTTTTGATAATTTCTAGATCTACATTGATTTTCTCTATGACCATACTTGTTACAGTTAAAGCATTTGCCATTAAATTTATAAGTAGTAGGTTGTCTTACCAGTTTGCTATGATCATGTGTGTTTGCAGTACCAGAGCTTTCACCAGCTTCAAAGCCAAGGCCATTAGTGTCACCATTAGGTTTTTGATTCCTCAATATGTCACCAAGTTCTTCTGAGCTTTTCTTGAATTTTTCCTTGTGCTGATTTGCAGTATCCAATTCTCTTTCCAAGATTTATTTCTATCTCATAAGTTCATTTGAGTCATTTTGTGTATGCATCAGATCTATCTTTAGCATATCATTTTCAAAACTAAGTCTTGTGTTTTCATTTGCAGCATTATTCAGTCTTCTAGTCAGATCTTCTTCATTTTTCTTCCTATCTTCAATTTCCTTGCAAAATCTCATAGTCATATCCTGCATCTCATTTTGTGTTGTACTTATCTCTTGTCTTAGTTTGTTTACTAGATCATTAAGAGTTTCCTTTTCATCTCCCTCTTTCTACATCTTCTCACAAAGTTCTCTTCTTTTATTCCTTTCTATAGTGTAATTCTCTTGAAGTGCTTGAATGATATCCTGAGTAGCTTTTAGATCATCTTCAAGTTTGATATTCTTCAATTTTTCTGCATCATAGTCTAAAAGAGTTGTTTTTAATTGTTCTCTTAAGTTTTCCATCTCTACCAGTTGCAAGATCTTCCTCAAGCTATTAGGCTTCTGAAAATAGAGGACCAAGCTCTCATACCAATTGTTAGGATTCCCAAAGATATTGAGAGGTGGGGGTGAATCGGTATCTAACCGGTTGTATAATTTAATTGATTTAAAACATGTAAAGCATATCAATACTGTATACTGGTAAACCAAAAGTAATGCAATAAACAAAGATAACAACAACCAAATGAAAAGCACATCATAACGCAATAGTTTAAGGAGGAAACCCGGTGTGGGAAAAACCTCAGTGGGATTTGTGACCCACAATATTCACTTACTAGCCAATAAGGGAATATTACTACTACAATAGGGGCCTGCACATGCAGGAAGGCCAAGTGCCTAGAGCTCACTACTCAAATACAAAATAAGAAGTCACACTGACTTACAAAATGGATTGTACAAATCCAGTGTCTTGTACTACTTCAAAATAGTATCTGCCATGCCAGATCCAGAACCGGTTTTAGCTCTACTGCATACATAAACCCTTAACCTATAATTCGCATAATAGGTCTACCTTATTTCGCCTATCACATTATTACCAAATGTTCTACAATGATCTCATACATATATGAGTCATATTACAACTTGCCAGTTGGCTTACAATGATTTTACAATTAATTACAAAATATATTATAAACAAAATTCCCGTCGGCCAAGGTGTCGGTATCCTTCCTTTGTCTGCCGGTGACTTGTGTGTTGGTGTAGAGTCTATCATTTCCAGTGCCGGTATATTGTCTTACCAGTATCATATGATTGGAAGGTTGCCATCAATGACAAAACCTTCAATCACCTACAATTTCTCATTGGAGTGTGCATTTGCCAACATATAGTATATTAATGTTTTAGCAAATCCTTTCACACACCTTGTTTGCATTGTTTGAGCTACTGGTTATCACTTAGTTTGTTTTATACATTACCAGTATCTCCTTACTTAGTTTGTTTTATACATTACCAGTATCTCCTTGTTGAATGAAAAGAGTTTAAATCACTAATTCATCCCCCTCTCAGTGATCCATTGTGTCGAACATGCATGTTGCAAATGGAGATTTCAAAGACATTTACAAGGTATGCATTGTGTTTGGTAGTTGGTATTATTTAGAGTATTCTGATTATTTGATTCAAGATGCTCTTCTTTTCAAAGGATGTCAGTTATGCTTTCTAAAATGTTCAATGAGGGATAACATAATTAAGGAGAAGCATAGTGGTTGTATGGGGGAACACTTTGGATTAGACAAAACTCTTGAGTTGGTGAGAAGATTTTATCACTTGCCTAAATTGTAGACAGATGTCAGAAAATTTGTGGATTCATGTGTGGTGTGTCAAAAGGCCAAAGGGACAACAACAAATGCAAGACTATACCAACCATTTCTCATTCCTTCAAGACCTTGGGAAAGTGCGAGCATGGATTTTGTGATGGGTTTTCCAAGAACTCAACAAGGTTTTGATAGTGTTTTTGTGGTTGTTGACAGGTTTAGCAAGATGGCACATTTTTTTCCATGCAAGAGCACTAGTGGTGCTACATATGTTGCAAATCATTTATTTAATGAAGTTGTGAGAATACATGGTTTACCCTTGAGAATTATGTCTGACAAAGATGTGAAATTTGTAGCACATTTTTGGAGGAGTTTATGGAGGAATTTAGGAACAAACTTGTCTTTTAGTTCAGCATACCATCCCCAAATGGATGGCCAAATAGAAGTGGTAAATAGGTCACTCAGAAATTTGTTAAGGTGCCTCACCAATCATCCTAGTGAAAAGTGGGATTCCATCATCTCCCAAGTAGAACATGCCTATAATGATTCTATCAATAGGAGTACCAGAAGGAGCCCTTTCAAAATTGTCTATGGACTAAATCCAAGAGGTGTGCTAGAATTGAGAAATCTACCCTCAACTGAACATATCAGTGCTTGTGGGGAAGAATTTGTTGAAGGGATAAAGGAGATTCATGACCAAGTTTGGATGCAATTGTAGAGAAATACAAGGAGTGGGTTGATAGAAGAAAGAGAGATGTGCAGTTCCAAGTTGGAGACATGGTATGGGCCAATCTAAAAAAGGAGAGATTGCCAAAAGGAAAACACACAAAGTGTAATGGTGGGAAAATGGTGAATGATAGATCAAGAGGAAAACTACCCTTTCCCTCAAAGAGAGATGATATTTTCACTATTGATTACCCTTAAAACACTTTTCACCATGTTACATTAGGAAGCGGAGAGGATAATTCACTAGATTCAATCTCTCCATATGAAGATGGTAGATTGAATTGTGAATGAATTGGGAATATTAAGTTGATCCCCTCTTCCTTGTTTGAAATGGAAAGGAATTGATTAAATTATGTAGTGCAAAAGTGACAAAGAAATGATTATAACTTGATACTGGGATATGGGATGAAGGTGTGCACCTCGATTTGGTAGTAATATGTCAAGATGAAGTCACCTTGCGAATTTGAGGAAAAGTTGCCTAGACCATGGCGGGAATGTACATGACCCTCTGAAAAATCCGCAAAATGAAAAGGGTTTATCCACCTCTGCAAATGGAACTTGAATCCAAAAGTACAGTTGCGTACCTGCAACCTACACATAGAAAAGAGAGGGAAATGGGTTGGGATTAGGGGTTTGATTTTAGGTCAAACCCCAGTTTTGAAATTAACCAAGTAATGAAAGAAAGTACTTGCAAGTAGATGTAAATGAAAGACTGAATTGTAAATCACCTCAAGGGAGGTTGTGATAGAAATGTTGATAGAAGTGCTTGTATGAAATTGAATGTTGGAATCAATCTCCTCTTCAATGGTTGAATCCTTGACTTGAATGCAACACCTAGCCTTGAAGGAACACTTGAGAATGCTCAATGCTAGAAAAGAATGGTTGAATGCTTGGATGCTCTTGAATGTTGATTGCTTATGAATTTCCCACTCATCCCATTTATGCAAATGAGAGGACAAATGCCCCTTAAATACATGTTAGTGGATCTGATTTTCATCATGGGCCAACATCGAGGGAGTTTCCCACCTAATGCACAACGAACAATGCAACCCTAGGAAGGGTCATACCTCAAAATAGGGCAGGGACAGGGGTGCCACACCCCTGTCTTAGGAGGACAAGGGCTCCATGCTCCTATCCAAGGGGGACAGTCATGCTACACCCTGTCCTACCCCTTTCTCTAGGGTAGAGTGTGATGGGGTGATGCAAAGGCCAAGGAAGAAGATGTTTATGAGGGCTGATAAATCTCCTATCTTCAATAAGGCTAGAGGATTTTAACTTTCATGTGTGAGGAAGCTAATGCAGTAAAAAATTTCTAGGGTCACAATTTTATGACACTACATTTAGCCCCCACTTTAGCGGGAGTATAAGCGTATGCCAATATTGTCAGTAAAATACAAGGAAACAAGATTGAAATACGTTTACCATGTCAAGAAGGCAAGATGCACGAAGCCCCTAGTGGACTTAGGATCTTACATATTTGATTGACAAAGTAAAAGGGAAGATCAAGAAGGGGAGAACCATGATTGCAAGTAGCAAAGTTCCCTTCACTATGAGTCATGAAAGCAAGGATGCAAAAGATTACAAAGAAAAACAAAGTTCACTAAGTAATTCTAAGTATCAAAAGAAGGAAAGTATGAGCGGAGAGTATGCCCCCATGTTAAAGTGATCACACATGCCTTATCGGGAGCGATTTCTTTAAGGTAGGATACACCCAAGAGAGATAAGGAAGGAGCACGTTATCGCAAGGATTTAGAACCCAATCGAGGAATAAGTCCAAGGATAATTAACACCAAACATGGGGTAGTTTCTCTTTCCTTGGGGTCAGTATATTGTATTATAACTCATGTATATCATGTATGTATATGCATATAATAATCTTCATTCCCCAAAGAAGGACACTACCTTAGAAGAAAGGGAAGAGAGGATGTCTTTTGAGCCAACATGAAAGAGACCAAGAAAAGATCTCAATTCTTGGTATCATCCCTAGGTAGACATTAAGGGAACAATAGAAGAATAGGGATACACAAAAGAATGGTCACAGAAGAGAAAGAAAGGAGAGAGAGAAAGATCTGCAGTGCTAATATTGCTAATCTAGCATGACATCCGCCTCTTGATCTTGCTGAACACTATTTCGGGAAGGTGAGCAACATCAAGCACAACAGATGGAGATATCACAAGATCCAAACAAGGACTATGCTCATGTTGTAAGTCACTTTGTTTGATTCTAGGAGCTAGGATAAGGGTTTGTGAAAACTCATTCGATAAATGCTTGTCTATGTCAACATATTCATACTCACTATCAGAAGCATTAGGAGTTGTATTTCCATTATGAATAACATTTTCATCCATTTCTTCATCAAAGTTTAGAGAAAGAGGAGTAAGAACACAAACAAGAGTAAAACCATCACATGTTTTGTGCAACTTATGATTTGGGATGTAGGTTGAACATCTTGCTTAGGAGAAAAGGGAATGATGTCAACTGTCGGAGTTTGAGGAGATTGAGTATTTTGAGGGATAGCTTCACAAGTTCAAACATGACGTCTTCATCGGTGTTCTCTCACAAATTATTCTATTGAGTCTTAGTGGAAGGCTAAGAAGAAGGAGGAACACTTGAAAAAGTAGGAACATTTCTCTTCTTGATAGTGGAAGATTTAGGTTGAGGTCTTTTTGGTTGAACAATAGGAGAAGAAGGCCTCTTCTCTTGATAAGAGGAAGGAGGTGGAACTGTGCCATAGAAAGGAGGAATATTAGGTGTAGGAAGGAGACCAAGTCCATCATGAGGAGGAGGTATAGGTCTAACCTTAGGAAGAATATTGGTGTTCTCCTTAAGAGAAGGTAAAGTCACATCCATAGGGGTAGGTGGACGATCTTCCTTAGGAGGGAGATTAGTTCTATCCGTGAGGGGAAAAACCTCATTTTGAATAATAATAGGAATGTCAACTATTGGAGATCTAGGTTGAATTAAGGATAAAATCATATCACTCTTCCATTTTTTATAAGATTGAAAAAGAGCATCACTCCTTGACGGAAGAGATTGAAATTGTTTAGGCCAAAGGAAATCAATAGGAACACCAAGGTTTCTGTCGGATGGACAAAATAAGCTATGATTCATAGTTATGATTTCTCCATTGTGAGAAAATTTCAAACACTTGTGGATTGGAGAAGCAATAGCCTTCATGCAAGATAGCCAAGGATAGCCCAACTTCACACAGAATTGCTCAAAAGAAGGTATGATAACAAAGTCAACATCCAAGGATTTAGTATGAACTGCAATAGGAAGGATGATAGAACCAATGGTAGGATAAGAGAAGCCATCAAATAACTTCACAGCCACATTAGAAGCATCATATATTGTTTTATGCAATCGTAAAGTGAAAAGATACTCTTCAATTATGACATTAACCATGCAAAATGGATCAATCAGGGCACCATGGCAAGGGATATCCTTAACCTTTGCAACTATGTATAAAGAGCCATCAGTTTCTCTAATGGTCTTGCTAGGGTCAAATGTAATACAAGGATCCTTAGGAGATTCTTGTGTTTCTACCATATTAACCAAGTTTGGAGGCATAGAAGTGAATTATTCAGAAGAGAGAGAATTAGGCACAATCTCAATAATGTTAGAGGTATGAGAAGGCAAGGGATCAGTGAAAATCTTAAGATTTTGATTAGGAGGAGCTATTGATTTATTCCCTTTATCATTCACACCTACCATAGATATAGTATTATTATCAATCAAGTTTTTAATCTTATTCTTCAATGCGAAACACTTTTCGGTATGATGACCAGGTTGACGATGAAATTGACAAAAGGAATTGTTATCAAAATAAGGGGATGCAAGTTTGGAAGGATCAATTTGTTTTATAGGAGGAAGTTTGATAACAATTATGTTCAACAAATGAGACATAATACTATGTAAAGATTCATTCAAAGGAGTAAATTGTCTTTCTCTTTGGAAAAAATTAGAAATAGAAGGCACACCTCTTCTAGCATTCACATGGTTGTTGTTGATTGGATTATTAAACTTGATGAATCTTTTTGTTGGTTTGAACTTCACAAATGGTTGTTGAACACTCTCCCCCTTATCACTCGGGGCTATGGGAGGGGATTGCTCGATTCAACTCACAACCATTTGATAATTGTGAAGTGTTGCGCACAACGGTGGAAAGGAAGAAAACTCAGATAAAAGAAGCTTTTCTTTGATATCTTTTCTCTGATATCAGGTACATGAAAATAAATTTGAGCACACAAATGCTTATATCTACCAATGAAATTGGTCACTTTTTCTTTAACACCTTGTTTACAATGCATTAAATCAGTCAAAGTGATTTTACGACCAATGTTGTGATGGACTTGTAAAGCACTGAGAGGGAGGGGTGAATCAGTGACACCAAAAAATAGTACTACTTTAAACACTAACCAATAGATAAACTTAACTAGTTTGTTAAACAATATGCATGCCATCAAAAATGATATAACAACGTCCACAATAAGTAAAACATCCACCATAACATGTGTTTATACATGGAAAACCCAAATGGGTAAAAACCATGGTGAGATGGGACTTAGAAGTTAACTATCTACAGTAATAGATAATTGGCCAATTAGGGTCTACAAATACTCTGCAAGGAGAAAATCTTGTTAAAGATCCCAAAGCTTAGTTAAAATCTATACCTTGTAAAAGGTAGTATCTTGTAAGGAGTAACCTCGGTGGAGGATTTATAAATCCAAACTAATGGATCACCCGGTTAGAGGATTTGAAAAATGAAGCTTGTTAGAGCTTACCCAATTAGGGGATTTGACTATTGCAGTGATTAGAAAACAATAGGTGATGTGATATGTGATAGCACAACTTGCTTGTAAAGATCCTCTTCTGTACACTTAACTCCTCTTTACCAACATACCTTGTGACTTAACACTTCTGCTTTTACACATAGCATATCACTTTCGCTCATACAAAATAATTCATTGTGATTTCAATATATAGATTTCATGTCAGCCTCTAGAAATCATAACACAATTACCTAGGTGCAGTGTATCTAGTCAAGTGATCACAAATCATCACAAAAATACAGCCAAATCTTTATCGGTAAGGATAACTCATCATGACTTGTGATAACTCATCACATAATTAGTGAATACCGGTTGGAACAATCAATACCGGTTGGAGTTAAACATATAAACTGTTATCCTTGATGCTCATGTGATAATCTCTATTGGATCTTCATGTTGCTGTCGAGTTATGTATATCCATTGGTTGTCTCCATATATATACCATTGTCACCAAGTATCGGTTAGAAATAAACCTCTAGTATACTGGTTGTAGTATAAACAGCTTTGAAGTTACACCAGTAGACAATATGAACAAATGTGTGTGTATGTGTTTCATCAATGACAACATATGATGAATTTATTACAATCATCATCAAGCCAACAATCTCCCCCTTTGGCATTGATGGCAACACTTAGAATATTTTACAGTAATCCCGCTAAGTGTGCTTACAATTTTTTTTTACACATATACACATACTCCCCCTTACTACATACATCATACAAAATTTTCAAAAACACACATACATATTTCTACTCCCCCTTTCACAAGAATTCCAAATTGAAAAGCAATATATATATATAGAAAAGTTTGTATCAAAATGTTTTACATATACAAAAACTTGAAAAACTGAATTAAGATTCATGCATTCACAAGTCTCATGAAAATAACATTAAAGTTCCTCTCCAACTGTGATAAAACATGTTTCCATGTTTTCAGCACGTTCTTAGTGTACTCAAGTGTAGACATAATTTGTGTATGGAACTCTTCCATGGAATCAAGTGTACAGGTTTCAAGAGTAGCTAAAATAGCTTTTGAATTCTTGTAGGCTCTTTGCAGTATGTCCACTTGGGATTTGAGTAGACTCTTCAATTCCTTTAGTGACCAGAGTCTTTTTGATTTCTCAAGATCATAGGTATCCAACTTGTTATGCAAATCATCCATAGATTTGCTAAAAGAAAAAATAGAATCTTGAAGTGGTACATATGTATTGCATAATCTTTTCTATCTCTTGTTCTATTTCAATTCACCTTTTATTGATATCAGAATAAAAGAATGAAACATTAGAAGTAGAAGCAAGATATTTGCCTTCTGTTTCAATAGCTTTACTTAACAAATCTTTATTCAAAGATAGAGCAAGTTTCCTTGTATCAATTGCTTTCATAAGCTGCTCTCTGTGCCTCTACCTATAACTCTTCTCAGCATAATTTTATTCTTCTTCTTCAAATGACTTAATTTGGTCAGATGCATCAGCAACCAATTGACCAAGTTTGCTAATAGGGGTTATCAGATGTCCTATAGAAGTTTTTGATAGTAGACCTGATAAAATATCTACTACATTCTGAATTATTTCAGCTTCCATTCTTTTCTCTTTAAGTCTCTTCTTGTGAGCTCTAGATTGAATGACAGTTGCAATCTTCATCATTTCAAATTCACTCATATTATCAACAATTATAGGCCTTGATATGCCTAATGAGTCATCATCATCTTCATCAATCTATTGAATGACTAATGTTTTTGTCGGTTCAGAAGATGTTACCTTAACAATTTCTTTCTCTTTTCCTTTCTTCGTTTCCTATTCAGAAATCTGTGTGTCAACATTTTCATTATATTCCTTCTGAATGTTTTGTGAAACCGGTGGGGATTGGGGTTTCTCAAGTTCTTCCTTTGCTGGTGGAATATCCACTCTTAGTTGAGTTGTCGATTTCTCAACCGAAGTAACCTGTAAGTCAGTGATTTTAGGTGGCTGCATATCTGGTACAATGATATCTCTAGATAGATCAATTGTATCCTAAATATCATCAACAACTCGAATGATAATGTCATCCTTCTTCTTGATAGGATAGACCACATCATCTTGCACAATTTCTTCTTCATCCATTTTAGGTTGATCAACAATATCTTTCTCATCCTTAGAAGAATGTATAAGATCTTCTAAGTGTTTGAGATTACAAGCAATCTAATGAGTCTTAGTCTCAATAGTTTGCACTTTTCCATTAATCAGCTTCAATCTTCTCATTTTGTAAGAAAAGTGAACTTTATACTTATCAACCAATTCATTCAACTCATCCTTTGACAATTCAAGAAAATATTATACAAATACATCATCTATGATTCCTTTTTCATTCTTTATTACTTCCTCCCATTTATTTAAAAGAATAGTATACAAGGAATTAAAGATATCCTTTTCAAGATCATGTGGTAATCTATTGTAATGACACAAATGATTGATTACCTATTGAATGATTTGCTCCTTTTCATCTTCAGTGAAAGAATCAAAATGTTCTTTGACATTGTCAAATCTATTTCTCCCTCTTCACTATCCTCTCAAAGGTAGCCTCAGGCTTGTAAGATGAAATATCAAAAGGCACAGTTTCCTTTGGTACTTCCTTCACTTTCTTTTCTACTCTACTGATAGCTTTCATTTTCTTGGGTTCTTCCTCAATGTCAGTACCTTCAGATTCTTCTTGGAGAATTAGTTTCTGACCTCTTTTCTTAGATGCATTCTCCTTCTTTGCATAAACTTTAGTTTCCGGTTCCTTTTTGGTTTGGATACTTCATGTCACTCTTGTATTTTTCATCACCGGAGGTGCTTGCTCGGGCTTCTTTTACTTACCTTTACCACTCATGGTAGGAACAATATTGGTTCTGCCTTGTGTAGTCTGATCTTCAACAATATTCAATTTTGTCTTCTTTTTATCCTTTGGAGATGCCAACAGGTTATTAGCATAACCAATTAGTAAGTGATAGTTGACCTCATAACTCATATCTTCCATTTCTTCTTCTCTAGGCTCAATTGGCTCCATTAAACAGAAATTAGTGGTAACTATGAAAACAATGTCCTTAGCAAAATGTTTTACCACATCCTCAAGCAATCTTAATCCCATGCAAATTTTCTTTTGAAACTCATTGAAGTATTTGTTCATTGCAGCAAAAAAGGTGTTCTTCATAGCCTTGATACTATTCTTAATCTAGGTAGATACTAGTAGATCCTTAGATCATTCAAGATCACCTATTCTCGGTAGGAAATTATAGAAATAAAAGAATAGACTGATCAATAACTGTCCAAATTTAAACTTTAGAGTGTTGTCCTTCTTGATAGACTAAAGATTTAATATTAATTAGCTCCTTATGGCCTCACATAGGTCATAATTAGCATTTTCAGCTATCATCTTATAAGCAGTATGCAGCGCTACTGATGGAACACTATTTAATCTGGTAGACTAGAATACTTGGTAGCCTATAACCATAGCTGCCAACTTTATTGTTGGGTCCTTGATGTTATTGACAAAAAAAGAACACTTATCAAATGTTGATCTGGTTAGAGTATATATTGTCTCTTTTGAAATATGCCTCAGCAGAGGTACTTCACCGGTTGAGTAAAAACCAGTTACAACTTGAATAGCTTCCTTGGTTATAGTATGAGTCCTTTCTAAATACATGTTTTCTCCATGAACTCGACTCAAAATAATTCGGATATGTTCTTCTTCAAAATCTTCAAGAAAGTAAGTTGCGTTATGAAAACCTTTTTCATAAACCCTAATATATTTTTTTTGAATCTTTATTTTTTCATGGCAAAGGGATTTTAACTGAGAATATATCAACAATGATCCTAAATCCTCAATCTTGCAATCAATGTAGCTGGAGAAATCTCCTTTCACTACAACACCACTAGGAACTTGTGATAAAGAATTATAAGACACAATTTGTTCCGCTTCAACAACTTCCATAGGTTCAGATGTAATCATTAATCTCTCTACTAGTTTAGAAGACAATGCCATTCCAGATAAACTATATTCGAAGAAGGATTTTTCAAAGAAATAACTTATTTCATGCATGTTGCCTCTTTAACCGGTTGAATGCTCAAGTGCACACACGTTTAGTCTTCTCCAACCTTCAAATCTACTTGATTACTCAAATCACAATAAAACTCTCACAAATATCAGCCAACAATCCTTTCTTAGCTCTGCAAGTGCTCAAAAATTCTTTCTCGAATGCGTTAGGGTAAAAAAAACAAAGTGAAAACTCGCTTTTATCCTTTTTACCTACTATATTAAATGCTCGCTCGTTAGGGTTACAAACCCTAATTACACCGCTTAATGATACATAGATGTAAAACCGATTGATAACCGATTGAAAAAAAGTTATCAAAATCTCATGCATTCAATTTCTCTTACCACTCATTCATTTACAAGGGTCTGGAGGTGGATTTACCATTAAGTTCCCCTTAGCCATATTAAAAGGCTTAATTCACTAGTGTGGGATTCTCCACATTTGGTGAAGGAACAGTTTCTTCTCCAGGTGAGTCATCACTCTTCTTCTTCCATATTCGATTCATTTCTTCTCTGGTTTCTTCAACATTAACTTTCTGCTTTCCTTTTTGATCTTTAGAAGGGTTGACCACTTTACTCTTTCTGGATCTACAAAATTTTGCCAAGTGTCCCGGTTTGTGATAGTGATAGCAGGCCATACCAAATGATTTCCAAGGTCCTGCATTACCTCTCTCAGTTATTCTTCTGCAATTCATAGCCACATGACCAAAGTTGTTATAGATGGTGCAAATGACATTTGTTACCTTTTCCATCTCAAATGGAATAAAATGGTTGCCGTAGGGTCTTTTCTAGTTCATGTTGACCTAGTTGTCAAAATTTCTCATCCAGTTGCCATTTGGTCTTGAATGCATATGTGGTACAGGATTATTCACTCCATATCTACATTCAACTGATTTATGTCCATACATTCTACATTTGAAGCAATGACCTTCAAATTTCTTGGACACATACCTAGCATTAGTATTGTAGCTTGCATTTCTTTTAGGTTTGTCTCTACAAACATTTGTAGTGTGACCAGATTTATGGCAAACAAAACAAACAGGTTAAAAGACCTTCTTACCGGTAGGCTTTTTGACCTTAGGAGAAGATTTATTCTTAAGAGTGTTGCTCTTGGTATCAAAGGATTCACCTTTTTCAGATGTGTGAAAACCAAGTACAAAGGTATCACCATTCATCCCTTGTGATTGAATTTGTTCTTCCAACAAGATAGAACTTCTGTTGAACTTCTCCAATTTCCCATTTGCTTCAGTGAGCTGTCTGGTGAGATCTTTATTATGTTTTGATAGGTTCTCTCTCAGAGATGATGCTAATTCAAGATGTAGTTGTAGGTTTTCTTTTTCTTCTCTTTCTGCATTCAAATGCTCATGCAAGGTAGTATTCTCTCACTTGATCTTGGAAATCTCATGATCTCTTTCTTTTGTGAGATATTCAGCAGTTCTCCTGGGTTCCAGTTCCTGACTCATGCAGATAGTAAGACCTTCTAGCTCTCTCCTCAAATTTAGCTTTTCACTGTTTAGTTTTTCAACTTCCTCATCTAAAGCATTAATATTGGTCTCATGTGAAGAACCATTATCAGATATTTCTAACAGTTGTTTAGTTAGGGATGAACTCACAATACTTGTTCCCACTTTTTGACCAACTTTGACACTTAGATGAATATTATGAAAAAAACCTTCACTTTCTAACACATATAACTTTTAAACCGTTAATAATTTGGAGATGTTATAAACTAGTGATTTTTAACATCTTGTTTGTAGATTCTTATATTTTTTGCAAATTTGTTTGAATAAAATTTTATTGATTTTTCCATCTCCCTCAAAAAGTAGTTGCTTACAGCAAACAACATTTTTTAAGAGTGATGTGTATCTCGAAACACATAATCTTTTTTCTATAAATGATAAAAAACTTAATTCTTTTGAATTTTGGTTTGTAATATCAATACCCAGGGCATGCACTTGGTTTGATAGTGATATGTTGAATATATTTTATTTTATTAAGTTTTGAAGTTCGACTAATTATAATTTGGATATAGGTGTACGTTTGAACAGATAACTTGTTTTATATATATCAAAATTCAATTTTCTTTTTTTTTTGTTAGAAAGAAAGCACCAATACCTAGTGCATAGATATTTTTCAGAATTTTTTTGAATTAGTTTACTATTTTTCCCAATGCATTGAACAAAGAAGTTCATGTTCAGTGAAAAACCTACATTCATAAGAAATAAAATAAAAATATATTAATGAAATTAGATATATTAAAAGTTATACTATTTGGAAAGCTTATAATAAGGACTAAATACTTACAAAAAAAACACTTTTAAATGAATTAATTTGACCCCCCAAAAGCTAATGTAAAATTGGTTTTTATCAGTATTTGATAGATGCAAAGGAGACTCCATTGCAAGTATGATTTAGAAGTAGAGAGGTTCTATCTAAGAAATTTTGATCTAAGAGCCTTTGATTTAACTCTCTTCAATTAATTACTTCAAATGGGACCTCTTAAAGCTTAAATCATTATATTTTTTTAAAAATGTATGATTTCAGCAAAAATCAGGATGTACCAAAAAGTGGGAACCAGCTTTGTGAGTTCACCCTTAGCTCTTTTCTTTCGACTTGAGAAGCTTTCATTTTGACCCTTAGGGTTTCAAGCTCATTCTTACTAGCCTAAAGCTCTCTAGCCATCTCAAAGTAGCTCATATGCCCCATGATAGCTTTAGGGTTTTCTTCCAAGCGATTAGGCTTTAAGGAAGTTAGGATCTGATACCAATTGATGAACTTGTAAAGCACTAAGAGGGGGGGGGGGGGGGGTGAATCAGTGATACCAAAAATAGTACTACTTTAAACACTGACCGATAGATAAACTTAACTAGTTTCTTAAATAGTATGCATGCAATCAAAAATGATATAACAACATCCACCATAATACAAGTGTTTATACATGGAAAACCCAAATAGGTAAAAACCATGGTGAGATGGGACTCACAAGTTAACTATCTATAGTAGTAGATAACTGACTAGTTAGGGTCTACAAATGCTCTGCTAGGAGCAAATCTTGTTAAAGATTCCAAAGCTTAGTTAAAATCTATACCCTATAAAAGGTAGTACCCTATAAGGAGTAACCTCGGTGGAGGATTTCTAAATCCAAACTAATGGATCACCCAGTTAGAGAATTTGAACAATGAAGCATGTTAGAGCTTACCTCGTCAGGGGATTTGACTATAGCAGTGATTAGAAAACAATAGGTGATGCGATCTAGTGATAGCACAACTTGCTTGTATAGATCCTCTTCTGTGCACTTAACTCCTCTTTACCAACATAATCTGCAACTTAACACTTCTGCCTTTACACATAGCATATCACTTCTGCTCATACAAAATAATTCATTGTGATTTCAATATATAGATATTTTAGATTTCATGTCGGCCTCTAGAAATCATAACACAATTATCTAGGTGTAGTGTATCTGGTCAAGTGATCATAACTCATTACTACAATACTGCCAAATCTTTGTTGGTAAGGATAATTTATCAGGACTTGTGATAATTCGTCACATAATAAGTGAATACCGGTTGGAACAATCAATACCGGTTGGAGTTAAACATATAAACCATTATCCTTGATCCTCTTGTGATAATCTTCATTGGATCTTCATGTTGCTGCCGAGTTATGTATATCCACTGGTTGTCTCCATATATATATTGGTTGTCACCAAGTACCAGTTAGAAATAAACCTCTAGTAAATTGGTTGTAGTATAAACAAATTTGAAGTTACACCGGTAGACAATATGAACATATGTGTTTGTGTATGTGTTTCATCAATGACAACATATGATGAATTCATTACAATCATCATCAAGCCAACATGTTGTTTTGAAATTGTTGGATGAAAGAATTTGATATTTGTTGAAAAGAAGTGATGGAATAAAAAGGCAAAGAGAAATACCATTGTAAGGCATTATCTCTTAGTGTTCTTGTAAACAATTTTGCAAGCAATCTTTGATCAAAAGCAAAATCAGCACACAAGGTTTGAAATGTAATAACATGTGTAAGAGGATCACCTTTTCCATTATAGAGTTCCAATTGAGGGATCTAAACATGTTTAGGTGGAATGACTTTAACAGTATCAAGAGAAAGTGGGCTCGCAACATCAAAGGTGGGCACACTAAACTTGTATTGACTCATGAAGCAATTTGTTGTTGTAAGGAAGACACAGTTTGAGCAAGATTGTTAATTGTCATTTCAATAGAAGAATTGATGTTAGACATAGGTGATTGGGAAGGTGGTGTGATGTTATTGAAAGAAGGGATGGACTAAGAATAAGGTGGTGGGACATTATGGTAAGTAGGCATGGGTGATGATTGGGTAGGAAAAGGGACACTTAAAGGAGGAATAAAGTTGTTGAAGGAATTGCCCCCTTGTGTCACATTGATTGGTTGAGGAATAATAGGAATATTCATGGAAGATATAGGTAATGATGGAGGATTAAATGAAGAAGAAGGATTGCCCCCATGACTTATGGTTGTAGAAAATGACATTTTGAGTTGAAGTAGCCATGATGTTAGATGTGAAAGTGGGAATACTAGTCATAGGAGTAGTCAAAGGAATAGAAGAATTAACTTGTGTTGAAGGTTGTGATTAACCTAGGGTTTTGACACAACTCTTGATAGGCATGACATTAGAATCAACAATATTTGCAATGCCACGTAATATATCAATTCCATTCTTATCACTTTGAAGCATGCGTTTAAGACCTTCAATTAATGGAAGAGATTCACTATTAGGGTATTCTTGGGACATCCATTATTGAAAGCTATCACATTGATTGTCCAATGTAGAAATTTGATCTAAAGAAACCCTAGTTAAAGCTTTTTCTTCATCATGGGATCCATCAATGGGGTGAATAGGCACATGATTAGGATGGGAAGCATGATCCTCATTAAAAAAGTCACCCAAATTAGGCTCCATCTACTCACTAATTAAACCTTGGGAAGCCTTAATTCTAATGCTTCATCTAATGGGGATAGGATATGTAAGGCTAATAGTGGTAAAACTCATGCACTAGAGGGAAAAATTGAATTTTGAATTGTGGAACAAACCTTACAAAATTGAGTAATGTAAAATTTAAGAAAATAATGATTACACAATTTGAACTTTGTTGGAGGAAGGGAATGATACAACTTCCAAAAATGAAAAGAAATTGGAATTTCAAAATAGGGCCAAGAGAAGACCACTTAATTTTAAAATCAAAATTTTTAAAATAAGGGCAAACTATAATTAACCTCTTAATTTAAAAAAATTTCTTGAAAGTTGAAATGTTGAATTTTGAAGATATTTATGATTCTAGAGGGATCAAAAATCGATAAAATTAGCCAATCTTTTGGATTTAGGCTAGTAAGTACAATCATAACAATCTCTTCAAATTTGAGGAAAAAAGTCGAGGACAGTGGCGGGAACACACATGGTTCGACCAACTTTTGTCAAAATTTTTAGGGATGGATATTACAATGATTTTAAAGCTAACCCCCCAAAATTGGCAAATTTTATGATCTCTAGATGGGCGAAATGAAGGTGCAAATGTGAAAATAGGACCCTATTAGGGTTTTGAAGAAAAAGAGGAATTGAATTGCAATTTTGAAAAATGTCAAACCTAATAGATAGGGACACCTTGGAAAATATTTAGAAATCTGAATTAAAATGAAATGGATTTGAAATTCATACCAAATCCAATTAAATTTGAAAATTAGGCTTTTATGACCTAACCACTTAATTTTAAAATTTGAATTTTGGGAAAAGGGGGGGAAATTAAAAATTTGAATTGCAAGATTGAAGACGAATCTGAGAACAATAAAAAATCTGAAAATTAAGTTGAAATCCAATTTTTCACAAGTTCAATATGATTTTTGAAAATTAGGTTTTTAACAAGTAACCTCTTAATTTTGTAAATTTTATTTGCAAATTGAACAAGACAATGAGGAAATTGAGTTTGATAAACAAGACAATTTTTCAGATCTACGATAACCACAAGCATTTTAACCACTAAGTTTGCAGAAATTTGAATCTTGTAAATGAAAAATATGCAATTTTGTTCAAAGAAAAGTATGCAAGACATCAGGTTCACCAAAATGTAATCGTGGGAAAATAGTGAATGATAGATCAAGAGGAAAACTACCCTTTCCCTCAAAGAGAGATGAGAGTTTCACTATTGATTACTCTTCAAATACTTTTCACCATGTTACATTAGGAAGAGGAGAGGATAATTCACTAGATTCAATCTCTCCACATGAATATGGTAGATTCAATTCTGAATGAATTGGGAATGTTAAGTTGATCCCATCTTCCTTGTTTGAAATGGAAAGGAATTGATTGAATTGTGTAGTGCAAACGTGACAAAGAACTTATTATAACTTGATATCGGGATATGGGATGAAGGTGTACACCTGGATTTGCTAGTAATATGTCGAGACGAAGTCGCCCTATGAATTTGAGGAAAAGTTGCCCAAACCGTGGCGGGAATGTACATGGTTCTCCAAAAAATCCGTGAAATGAAAAGGGTTTTTCCGCCTCTACAAATGGAGCCCAAATCCAAACGTATAGCTGCACACCTACAACCTACACACATGAAAGCAAGGAAAATGGCTTAGGATTAGGGGTTTGCCTTTAGGTCAAACCCAAGTTTTGGAGTTAACCAAGTAATGAAAGAAAGTACTTGCAAGTAGATGTAAATGAAAGACTATATTGTAAATACCTGAAGGGAGGTTGTGATAGAAATGTTGATAGAAGTGCTTGTATGGAATTGAATGTTGGAATCAATCTCCTCTTCAATGGTTGAATCCTTGACTTGAATGCAACACCTAGCCTTGAGGGAAGACTTGAGAATGATCAATGCTGGAAAGAATATTTGAATGCTTAGATGTTCTTGAATGCTTGATCACTTATGAATTTCCCACTCATCCCACTTATGAAAATGAGAGGACAAATGGCCCTTAAATACATGTTAGTGAATTTTATTTTTATCACAGGCCGACATCGGGGCAGTTTCCTACCTGATGCACAACCAACAATGCAACCCTAGGAAGGGCCCTACCCCAAAATAGGGCAAGGATAGGGGCACCACACCCCTATCCTGGGAGGACATGGGTGCCACGCCCCTGTCCTACCCCTTTCTCTAGGGTAGAGTGTGAATGGGGTGATACAGAGGCTGAGGAAGAAGTTGTTTCTGAGAGCTGAGCAATCTCCAGTGTCCGATGAGGCTAGAGGATTAGAACTCCCGTGCGTGAGGACCCTAATGTAGTCAAAAATTACTAGGGTCACAACTTTATGACAATACAAAGCTCATGATGAGAAAGGTTGGACCTTGTCCAATACTCAAGAAGTTTGGAAGCAGTGCATATGAAATCCAATTACCTTCAGATATAGGTATATCCCTAATCTTTAATGTTGTAGATCTGACACCATTCTAAGGTACAATGTAGGAAGATGGTACAATTTTGATAGAGGATGTTGCAGAGATAGTGAAAGACTTTCCAAGTCAAGGGCCACCCAAACTTGAAAGGATATTGGACACCAATATTGTGAATAAAACTAGGAATAAGGTCTACAAACAATACCTTGTCAAGTGTCAAGGAATCCCTGAGGCAGATGCAGTATGGATGGATGAAGACCGGATGAAGAAACATGGGACTACATTGTCTGAACTCATCTCAAGTGGACTTGAGATTCAATCACTAGGGGAGTGTGGTGTAGGAGCACCCAAAGACACAAAGGAGGACATAAATGGAGTCTAAAAGAGCCTAATATCACCCATGAGGTGGAAAGGATCATTTTTAATAGGTTGATAGCTTTGTGAGTCAATAAGACCCAATTGATGTAAGACATTGCCATGGTTTCATTTTATAAGCCACCATGGATAAATGACCATGTGGGTTAGTATGAGTCTAGGCATGAGTCAGGAAAATAAATATTGGTCCTAGAAACATTAGACCAATCCTTGGAATAGTTTGAATACACCTTGGAGTCGCCAAGTTTGAAAAGTGCAAGTTGACAACTTTTGTTGTCATTGCAAAATGTTGTAAAAAGGGATAACTAATCCTCCAATGGTCCAAAGTTTGAAAAGTGGTTAGAAACCATTAGGGAGGCTATATTATGCCCACTTGGATTTATTCTAGGTTTTTGTTGGTGTAGTTGTTGAATTTGGTAAATTTGATGATGTTTTGGAGTTTGGAGCTATATAATATACTTGGAGTTTTATGGAATTATGTATTTTTGTTGTTCATTTCTGATCAGTATAGATTGGTGGATGTATGAAACTAGTTGAATGAGTTAGGTACGTCTCTTACCTTTCATTTGAATCAATTTTTAGGTTTTGTAACAATCAGGTTGTAGGGATCCATCCAATTCTAACCAGACTAGTCACAAACCCTAACAACACCTAGGGTTTCATTGTAAAGATGCCCTTAATCTGACATTTTCATTGGAGGACCTAAAAACCTATGGGGAAAACATTAGAAGGGCCATTGTATCATAGTATTTCCATGTTGGTTTTTAGGATCTCCAAGACCAAAGAGATTGAGTTGACCCTAGGCAGGCATCTCTATGTGATAGCCTGAATTGTAGAAGTGGAAATCACTTGTAGAAGATAAATAAGATGGGATCAAGTCAAGAAAAATTGAATTTGGTGGTTTGACACCTTACCCCAAGTTGTAGAAGTGTTCTTCTAGTCAGGGGACTAATACAAGGGGTACTTGCTTTGTAAATTAGGCCTAATTGGCTTAATTAGGTCTGGAAGGACAATAAGGGTACAAACCTTTCAACTTGTGGTTAGAGCCTAAGATTTTGGGGAATTGTATAAATAGATAAAGGGTATCTGAATCCACAATTATTTTGTCTTTTCCTTTAGAACTTTGTTAAGTTTTGTTTGGAAAACTCAATCGGTAGGGCTACTAGGCTACCGGTAGGGCTACTAGACAATTGGACAGTTGTGAGGCAAGTATTCCCTAACACATCTAATTGCTAGATCCTATGGGTGTTTTGTGTTAGTTGGATCACCAATAGAAAAAATCCAATAGGTTACCATCCCACCGATATCGAAAGGTACTAAATCGATTCACACAAGGGTAGAGTGTTTTCATCATATCGATACCAGAAGAGACTAAACCAGTATTGATCCGGTCATACAAAGTGATGTGTGAGTTGAGAATTTGGTAGGTGTGTTGTTCACACCTTGAACAAACAAAAGAACTTGTTTTGGACATAGTAGTTGTGGGTGAGAGAAGGTTTTCACCTGGTGTGTTGCCTGGCTTTACATCACACAGGTTCGTCAACCATATGCTTAAAGGTACCCATCATTCAATGGTTATTATTTTTAGTGTAATTATTTTGGACATTAAGTTGTAGAATGCAAACACAAAGTAAACCAGAATACTCAATGCTTCATTTGTAAAGGTCTTGGACATAAAGCTGATAATTGTAGTAATCAAGGTATGATTAGAAGCTATACACCGATGATTAATAAAGTAAATGGATCACTCATGAATAATCCCTTTCAAGGTTATTCTCACATATGATATGGATTTGGTCAAAAAACTAATCAGTGCAGATCTAGAAAAAATTTAGTGAATTTAGGACAAAGGAACATCAAGTGTCATAATTTCAATAGGTTTGGACATTTTACTAATAGGTGTAGGAATGTGGTTGCTCTAGAAAAATCAAATGAAATTAAGAAGAAGAATGTTGTGGTATGGAGAAAGAAGGAAGTAATTGAGTCTATTTCACTTAAGTCTAGTACAGGTGCTTCTTCCTCCGAAAATTAATCTAGAAGCTTTGGCTTAGGGGGAGTTTCAAAGAAAACCTATGTATTTCCCCCCCAAAGGAGTCATATGTTATGGCTTGGAATGATATTGTTTATGTTGGGATGTTGGTGTTGTTCATGCTCTAGTAGATTGCATATGTAGAAGTACAAGGTTTAGTTGACATTATTATGACTAGACATTTTTTGGTAGCAGAACCCTAGGCGTATCAAACATATTAAATATCCACATTTCAAGATCATTTTTGCACTATGTTGAAGAGTCTAAAGGAACAAAGTTGTTGAAGAGCAGAATGAAAATCAAAGTAGGGTTAGCGTAAAAGGTTATTTCTTTACATCTTTATTTGTTGGATATTGCTGAGAAGTTTGTTGGAATGATGTGTTGTCATTGATGTCAGCATATTCTTTTGTGTATTCCAATGTTGTAGTCAGATTGGATGAGTTGGTTTGGCCAGTGTATTGCATATGAGCTATTGCAGTTTAATGGGTTTAGAATCTACTTATCTCTAGCTGAATCAACAAAAGCTTCAATGGTCTACATGATGTTTTGATAGAGTTGTCATCTAGTGTTGAGGTTGGTTTTTCAATTGTTCATGTTATTCAGTATTCTAGATTGTGCTCCGCATTGCTCTGAAATTGCAATATCTTGGTTTGTGGATTTGGCTTAATGTTTGGAACATTTATATGTGTCCTTAATTCACATGGTTCATGATTTGGAGGTCCGCAAGTGAATATTTCAGTTTGACAGTCAGTATAGTTAGTATTCTTGAGGTTTGGTATAATGATGATGAAGATTAAAGAAAGTGGTGATGTTGCGGTTGTTGTTGTGGTATTTCACATTGCTTGTCGATGTTTCTAGATCGTGTTCTATCCATGTTGATGGTCTGCATTGATCGTTGTGCACATTGTTGATCATTTTCTTGATCTGGTGGTTTTCTTCATGTTATGTGATATTCATATTGATTGTAGCATGTTGCAGATGTTCAAGGTGCAATATTTGGAGGTGTTTCTTGCGTGCAGTGTTGGTTTAGGTCCAGACTATTTCTTAGTCAACATTGTTTTGGTCCACATGTATTATTGTAGCATGTGATGTTATTCTTTTGTAATTTTTATTGAGGGTTTAGCTGACCTTGAAATATAGGTTGATGATTTGTATAAATATATGTAATAGTCATATTGCAGATTGTTGGACATTGCTGCTGCTAGGATATATTGTTGTCATTGATATCAACATATTCCTATGATTTATTGCTTTGGTGATTGCAGTTTGGTTTATTTGCTTCATGATTCAGTTTTTAGAGTATTTCTAGTATCAGTACATCTTTCTATATTGGTTTCAGTGATCTAGGAAGTCTAATTGATCATATCATATGATCCAGTTTGCAGTTTAGTTTTTTAATCAATGCTTTGCAGAGGTCAGTATTTCCTCTAATATATTCCGGTGTGATCAGATCTTGAGATGATATTTTGGGAGATTGTGTGGGATGTTCATGTGTATCTTCATTTCAGATGGTTTGTTATTTGGTACTCCGTAAGTTATGTTTCTTTGTGACAGTTGATGTTTTTTGAGTATTCTTGAGGTTTAGATGTTGATCGATGAAGATTTGATAAGTGGTGTTGGTACAACTGTTACTGATGATTCTAACGTGCTTTCTGCTGATTCATAATTATGTATTATTTATTTTGGTGGTCTACATTGATCATTGTGCATGATATTGGTGATTTTGTTGATTCGGTGATGTTTTCATGTTATGCAGTATTCTTGGTGGTATTGGGTGTTTCGGTTGTGTTGCCAATTGACACTCAATTGATTGGTTTCAATATGTTGTCATTGATGGCAAAATGTTATGTCATTCATATTTTGGCTTGGTTGATTACCAACAAAAACTTCACCGACACCGACACTGGTAGGTATCTTCACCAGTTGGAAGGAATTCTTTGTTTACCGGCATTGCAGGCCAACATGACTTCATCAGGTTATTAGTATTGGAGGTCAACATAATTTTGGGAGATCCAGCATCGGCGATTGACTTTGATATTTATGTATATATGTTATTGAGTCGACATGTATATACAGTTTGTAATTATCTTTGTAAGCCAACATAAGGCATGAAAGTTTGTAAGGGTATATAGGTCAGTTGATTAGATCATTTTCATGTAATATGTAAGGATAGGAGAATGTGATAATGTTTTGTAATGTGAAGTTTATGTAAGAGGTTATTTTGATAAAGGTTTAGGGTTTCAGATCAGAACAGACAAAGCTTAATTGGAACTGTATTCAGGCATAGAAGATGCTATCTTTTTAGTTCACTCATTTCTCTGGATTGTAGTATGGATTTGTATGTAGTCAGGGAGGTTCCTTTTGTGATTGAGCAGTGTGCTTTATGTTGTAAGCCTTCTTGCAACTGTAGGCCCCTATTTTTTGTAATATCTCTTCAAATGGCTAGTGGATTGATATTGTGGGTCACAAATCCCACCGTGGTTTTTCCTCTTTGAGGTTTTCCACGTATAATTCTCTATGTTATAGTATTCATTTATGTGATTGGCATATTGGTTTCTTTACTTCTTTCAATCCTATATGTATCGGTATACCAGTTGGTGAATGCATGTTTTAATAAGGTTAAATTTTATCATTCTGGTAGAATAGTGATTCACCCCCCCTCTCAGTGTTCTTGGATTACAACAATTAGTATAAGAGCCTTGTGCCTCGGAGGAAGTTTAACAACTTGAGGAAGATCCTGAATCCAAAATCCATGGATATGAGTTTGGAGAAGCAACTTGAGGTAGCACTTGAAGATTATGATGCTAAAAGGATGAAGAACATGAAGTTATAAGATGAATTGAATTCTTCTCAGGAATTCATTCTTATCCTATAGGAGAGGTTGTCATCTGTTCAAGCTAGGAGGAAGGAACTTTTTTAGAATAAGGATAATGATAAGAAAGATGCCCTTAATCAAAGATGTTAGAAGATGGATCAGGAGAACATGGTCATGAGGAATGAAATGCAATCCTTAACTATGAGTATGTCAAAGTAGATTGAGGACCGGAAGAAGGAGGAAGAAAATCTTGTTGTATCTCTAAAAGACAAATTTGAAGAATTCTCCCAATTGGTTCATGAAAATGAGATGTTGAGAACTTATTTAGTACAATCCCTGAGTAATGAAAAAGAACTTGAAAGACAAGTGATAATTTTGAGAGATGGTCTGACTGCTACAAGTGAATACAAAGAAAAATTCAAGGTTAGTTCAACACAACTTGATGAGTTATTGAAAAGTCAAAGGCAGAATGGAGATTCTAGTAGACTTGGATTTGAACAAGGATAGAGCTTTGATACTACAAATGAAGATCAAAACCAGAAGGCACTGGTAAGGCAGCTTAATGCTTATAAATTTAATGGTAGATGCTTTGTTTGTAATAAATTTGGTCACATGCATAGGCAATGTAGAAATAGAGAAAATTAAAACTATAATTATGCTCTGAGTCAATGTTCGAAATGCAAGTATGGTCATAAGACAGACAATTGCAGAATGAATGTTAAATGTTATGCATGTGGAAAATTTGGACATATGGCTAATCAGTGCAGGTCAAGAAATTATACCAGTTTGAGAAAAGAAATTGAAAAGAAAAATGTTACATACTATGTGATGCTCTAGAAATGGGGACAAGGCAACAACAAAATTCAATGTTAATAAGTTAGTTTCAACCATAAAACCAAAACAAAGAACTAAAAACCATTCTAAACATATCAAAAGAGATTTCAAAAAGCATGAAAGAAGTTTAACAAAATAAAAGAAAGGAGAAGAGCCTCCCTAAGATGCTTCCATGATGCCTTTTGATACTTTTCCCTTGTTCCTCCCCTCTCCAAGTCCCAAATGAGTGTAGCTCTCAACTTTTAGCACTAGCCATGGATGCCATATGGAGATTCAAGATGCTTGAATATGATAAGAAAATGCTATCTAAGTGTAGACAGTGATGCTACAAAAAAACTCTATGCTAATACTTGTATAACAACAATACTCTAATCCTTCCTTCTTTGTTTGAGGAGAGGAGTTCTATTTATCGAAGATTTGGGGAAATGGAGGGTTAAGATTGAGCAATCTTAACAACGGTTAGGATTGAAAGATATTCAATTCATGTGATACTTTCAACCCAATCTCATGTTGACAAGTGTCATCATGAGGAGGCTTGAGAGGAGAGATAAGGAGCATTAAATGCTTGAGGGGACATGATGGTTACCCTAGGGGGTTGGGTTAGGGTTAGGTTAATGGATATTCCTTTTATCCAAGGGATAAATGAATTTGCAAGGGTTAAATGGTTACCTTAGTCAAAGAAATAAATGCTTTAAAGAGACCCATGAGTCAAAATGATGGTTAAGTTAGAGGAAAGTCTCTAAACAAAGGTAAAAGGTGAGTTAACCATAAATGGTTATGTAAGAGCCTTTAATGGTTTGGAAGACTTTTGAGGTTAACCATTTGAAGACTAAAAGCCTTAAATGCCTTTCAAAGACTTTGAGGGCTTTGAGAAGTGACTCCAAGTTGCTTAGGAATGTGACAATATTTAGGGGATGGATTAGGCTAATTAGGAAGGGGTTAGAAGAATCTAGAAGGGGGTTAGGATTGCAAGTGGGGGGAATTTTAGGATTTTCAATTAAAATAAAATCATTTATTTCAATTAAATGGTGTAATTTGCATTTGGGTAAATATTCAAATAAATAATAATTTATTTAAATGAGAAAAAGGAAGATAAAGCATTTAAATGCTTGAAGACTTTGAGGGAAACCATTAAATGCTTAAGAAGACTCTAGAAAGAAGCCATTAAGTTTGAAGACTTTAAGGAAAACCATTAAAGGCTTAAGAAGACTCTAAAAAGAAGCTATTAAGTTTGAAGACTTTAAGGGAAACCATTAAAGGTTTCAAGTGGGTGAGGATAAGTAGGATTTTAAATAAATAATTTATTTAAAATAGTTGTGCAACTTGCATTTGTAGGAAAATACAAGTGGGTGGAGGATAAAGGTGATTTAAATAAATGATTTATTTAAAATAGTTGTGCAACTTGCATTTGTAGGAAAATACAAGTGGGTAGAAGATAAAGGTGATTTAAATAAATGATTTATTTAAAATAGTTGTACAACTTGCATTTGTAGGAAAATACAAGTGGGTGGAGGATAAAGGTGATTTAAATAAATGTTAATTTATTTAAATGTGAGAGGTGGGATTTTGGGAGAA
The DNA here is from genome assembly GCF_030272615.1 of Cryptomeria japonica. Taxonomy (NCBI): domain Eukaryota; kingdom Viridiplantae; phylum Streptophyta; class Pinopsida; order Cupressales; family Cupressaceae; genus Cryptomeria; species Cryptomeria japonica. The sequence continues at coordinate 146,724,015 of NC_081406.1, read as the reverse complement.
TTTAAATAAATATTAATTTATTTAAATGTGAGAGAAGATTTAATTAAATAAATATGATTTATTTATTTAATTAATTGTCTGAATTTGGTTAAGTGAATTAAATCAAATAAATTGAATAATTTATTTAATTAATAGGAGAAGAGGGTTAAGATGAATTAATTAAATATTAATTTAATTAATTATTGATTGATGGTTAAATAATCAAATAAATACTAAATATTCATTTAATTAAGTGGATAGATTTATGTGACTACATTTGCCCCTCTTTGAGACGGTGCAGTTTTATCGCATCGTTTCAAAGAAAGAAAAATAGGTGTGAAGAAATATGCTCCATAAATGTTAATTTAGTGGGTGGTATGCCCCCTCGAGAGATGGGCGGAAAATTTCAAAAAATTGGGCGATCTCTCGAAAAAAGAGAAAGAAGTTGGGGAGAGGTAGAATAGAAGAAATTAGCAATAACAATGAAAGAATGGAAGAAATTAGAGTGAAATGGAGAATCAACAAGCCAGTGAGTACCCATAGGTCATGCAGGAGATACAGTGAAAATGTGGTGGTTGTGCTTTCGAGTGATGCTATATAATTGATCAAAATTGGTTGAACAATCTAGTGCAATTGGTTTAATTGCCCCGGGTGAGTCAAAGCATGATAGTTGATGCCAGTTGTTTTCTTGGATAGGATAAAGTCTGAGTAAGTGAATCAAAGTGACCTGTTGGTGACTTAGACAATTGATGTAATTATCTAATGAAGTCAAGGTATATGAAGCAAAATACTCGTTTAGACTTAGACAATTGATATAATTATCTATTTGGATTTTGTTTGATTGGTTGATCAATTGATAGTGTGTGTGTGTGTGTGATGGATGGCTGTGGTTAATCATGGCAACCTCATTGAGACTAGGTCATTATGATAAATGCCTGATGTAGTCTAGGTTTACCATAATCGATTACCTATTGAGACCCGAAGATACTTGATCAAAGTATCTATTGATAGTCTAGGTGTGTGTGAGTCGATGTACCTGTGCAGACAGAGTAACGTGCTTGATTGTGTGGATGACTTAGGATGGGAAGCACAGTCCCTCCTGTTAGAGAATGGATGGTGATGAACATAGCTTGATTGAGTTGATGGGAAATGATGAAGGGATTATGATTAGGACCTAGATGGGGAGGGTGGGGGGGGATTCAGTGTTAGATAGAAGATATGGATGACCTAGGACTGAGTCCTATGGAAGAAGATGAGTAAAATAGAGTATGCATTGTTATGACTATGTATGCATGATATGCAGCTATTATGAATGTATGGATGGGTGGAATGCAATGGAATGCAATATATATAGATGAGATGGAATGATGATCCATAGTGCTTTATTTTCATCATTGAGCTTTAACATGTTGTAAGAAAATACAAGCAACTTGACATAATGATTCAAGATGACCTGAGTATTCCTTACATGGATTTTGATATAGCAAGTTAATACAAGAAACTTGATATAATGGATCAAGTTGACCTGAGTATTGCTTGCAGAATAGACAAAGATTATCTCCTTTCATGCATGACTTGGAACGTCCTCCTTGATCTTTTGCCGATCAAATCCCGAGACAAGTTCATACCGTAGTAAGAGATAAACCATTATCAATTTTGGGATGAGGAAGTAGGAACAAAATATGGAGCATTGTACCTGCAAACAAACATTATATATAAAGAATAAAGAATATGGATCCTCGATAATGATTCATGCTCATATGGTCAAGGTATACGCTATAGTCAGCAAGCCATAGTGATCCATGACTGCATTTTGCATATGATCACATAACCTAGTGAACTTCCCACGCAGACACCATTAGTACATGCCTCAAAACTTCATTGGAATAATTTTGCAGAAGACACACAAACAATGCTTAGGAACCATCCTAGCTACTCAAATCACTTGCGGATATCCCAGAGTAGTGTAGGAACCTGATATATATAGATGAATGAAGAACCTACAAATCAACCAAGTATTTCATAGCTTAAACAGAATTTTCTTGTCAAAGAAAATGTCTTCTTGTCTTTGTTTTGGTAAGGAAGGATGCATCCTTGTTGAAGACAGTTGGTGTGTCGATGTGAATTGTTGGGTTGATGTGATAGGTGGTCATCGTTTTGAGTATGTCAAAATGTTTGCTTGGTATCTGCTCTGAAAAATGTATGTACAATGCGTTGCCATGTTTTTGATTGATTTTTATGTTTTTGAAATGTTTTTGGATTTTGTGAGATAGTTTTTTGAATGTTTTTGTTTGATGATTGTTTTAAATGTTTTTTGGAGTTTTGTGAGACAATTTTCTAAATGTTTTTGTTTGATGATTGTTTTGAATGTTTCTGGATTTTGTGAGAAAGTTTCGAATGAAGAACTCAATGAATCACAAAATAATGTAGAATCCACTTCCATCAACTAGATTAAGGGCATTGCCCCTAGTTTAGATATGACTATGAAAAAGCGAGATGCAAGACGCGTGAAGTACTATCCTAGATTGTAGATCAATAACAAGCCATGGTTTAAACAGATGGATGAATGGATGAACTGAATGTGATCGCAACAAGTCTGAAAGACAATGGAGCCATAGCCTTTACGAGTGATGCCTATTTTCTAGGTTTTCACCATCGTACTTACCCAAGGTGCCACTGGAGTGGTTGTTCACCATTTGGATGCATGATTTTTCTTTACCTTTTTGATATTTTTGTATTTTCTTCAGGACATTTATCTGAATGTTTTTGGTGTTTTTCCTTGGTATGGATTGGAGCGTGATGTGTTGTATAATTTATGTATAAAATCATTTGAGGTGCATGTTGTTGATTGGATCTACTAGCGGTTCTCCTTCTGAAGTAGCCAACTGATATGCCCCGGACCCAAACACAGTAGTTATAACATATGGACCTAGCCAGTTTGATTCAAACTTGCCCTAATGTTCTCTATTTGGTTGGTTACGAGGATTATCTCTATGAAAAAAATCACCTACCTCAAATGTACAATGTCTAATCCGATGATTATAACTTCTGCTCATGCACTGGTGATAGGCCTTGAGGTGATTGTATGCAGCTTGTCGCTTCTCATCAAGTAGCTCTAAGTCCTGAAGATGTGATACTCTGTATGTTTCATCATCTATGAGATTATGCAAGGAAACCCATAGTGATGGTATCTCAACCTCAATAGGTAAGATAGCTTCTGCACCATAGACTAATGAGTAGGGAGTTGCACCTGTAGGGGTTCGAATGCTAGTTCAATGTGCCCATAGCGCTCGATTTAATTGAACATGCCAATCACGACTAGCATCATTGACTGTCTTATTGAGGATTCTTAATATGTTCTTGTTTGATGCTTCAGCCTAACCATTGCCTTGTGGGTAATAGGGAGTGGAAAAGCGGTGTTGGATGTGAAACTTCTCACAGAGCTCACGGACATCCTGATTTTTGAAAGGAAGTCTGTTATCTATAATGATGGACATGGGTACACCATACCGACAGATGATGTAATTAAGGATGAATGAGGCGATCTACTTGCTGGTGACTTGGGTAAGTGGAATAGCTTCGATCCACTTTGTGAAGTATTCGGTGGCGGTAATAATGAATTTGTGGTTGTTGGATGAAGATGGATGAATTTTACCCACAAGGTCAAGTCCCCATTGACAAAAAGGCCATGGTGTTGTGATTGGTTGTAGTTCCTGTGCTGGTGCATGTATCAGGTCTCCATGAACTTGACATTTCTTGCACTTTCTAACAAAGTAGTAGGAGTCCTTTTCCATAGATGGCCAATAGTATCCATTGCACAGGATTTTCTTGGCTAGTGACGGGCCACTTGAGTGAGTCCCACAAATTCCTTCATGTACCTCTTCCAAGGCATTTGTTATCTCATATTGTTATAGACATCGAAGAAGAGGACCATCAAGACTGCGTCAGTATAGGGTTTTAGCAATAATGGTACATCGAGCAGTTTGGCGAATGAAGGTTTTGCATTGGTTATTTGATTGGTTAGGAGGAAGGGTGTGATCATGGAGATAGGTGTAGACTCATCGTACCATGGGGATTCAGAACTGATAAGATGACATATCATCTCAGATTCGGGGATATCATAAGTAGGAATCCAAATCTATTCAACCAAGAACTCATAGCATGTTGAATTCTGTGGAAGATCTAGAAGAGATACGATAGTAGCCATAGCATCAGCAGCTCGATTTTGATCTCTGGGTATCTTCTCAAAGGTTATAGTAGTAAATGATGCCTTTAGACTATCCACCATTTGCTTGTATGGCATGAGTTTATCATCCTTGGTCTGATATTCATCTGTTTCTTGTCGAATGAACAGCTGGGAATCTCCATATACTTGTAGTTCTTATAACTTCCATTGTATAGCTAGCCTGAGTCCTATGATCAAGGCCTCATATTCTGCTATGTTGTTTGTGCATGGCAATGTGAGCCTATAAGATTTTGGGATGCTGTCACCTTGAGGTGTGATAAACAAAATGCTTGCCCCCGAGCCGTACCTAGTGTATGAACCATCAAAGTATAGCTTCCATGGTTGTGCTTCTGTAATCATGAATATCTCTTCATCTAGAAAATTGGAAATGGAGATGATTGCCTATGAGTGGTGCATCAGCCAATTGATCTGCAATGACCTGCCCTTTGATAGCCTTATGGTCCACATACTCGATGTCAAATTCACTTAGAATCATCACCCATTTGGCCAAGTGGCCTGTTAATGCTGCTTTGCTAAGTAAGTATTTGAGTGGATCAATCTTTGCAATGAGCTATAATTTGTGTGTTAATAGATAGTGCCTTAGTTTAGTGGCTTCCAAGATTACTGCTAGGCAAGCTCGCTCAATAGGTGTGTAGTTGAGTTCATAGCCAACCAGTGTGTGAGAGATGTAGTAAATAGCACACTCTTTCCCTTCTGCATTGTGTTGTGCCAATAGTACACCTAATGTTGTACTTGTTGCTGAAATATAGAGTAATAGAGGCCTACTTGGATCTGGTGGGATCAACAATGGTGTATTCATGAGATAATCTCTAAGTATCTAGAATGCTTGCTGGCATTTGGTATCCCACTAAAAGCAAATGTTCTTATGTAGCAGGTGTGTGAATGGGTGACACTTATCTACCAATTGTGCAATGAATCTTTGGATGGATTGGAGTCGCCCTTGTAATGCCCTTAGCTGACTGATATTCTTTGGTGGTGGCATGTCCATGATTGCTTTGACCTTTGCTGGATCGATCTCAATGCCTTTTCTTGAGACAATGTATTCGAGAAGCTTCCCAGAGGTTACTCCAAAGACACATTTCTTTGGGTTGAGTCTAACATGATATTGTTCCAGTCTATCAAAGAGTCTCTCTAATATGTCCAAATGACCTTCTCTTGTGAGTGATTTTGCCAGTAAGTCATCAACATAATCTTCCATTATAGTATGCATCATGTCATGGAAGATGGTGGTCATTTCTCGCTGATAGGTTGCGCCTACATTCTTTAGACCAAAAGGCATTACATTCCAGTAGTATGTGCCCCATGGACATGTGAAGACTATCTTATGTTGATCCTCTAGTGCGATCTTTATCTGATTGTATCTTGAAAAAGCCATCCATGAGTGAAAGCATGGCATGTCCTATTGTCAAGTCTACTATGATGTCGATATTTGGTAGGGGAAAGTTGTCCTTAGGACATGCCTTGTTCAGATCTCTAAAGTCAGTACAAATGCAGATGCCCCCTTTCAGTTTGTTGACAAGCACAATGTTGGATATCCAATCCACATAATCAATGGGTCTAATAAAAGCAACATCCAGAAGTTTCTTAAGTTCTTCTTTGACTAATACTGCAATCTAAGGATGCATCTTGTGAAGCTTCTGCTTGACAGGTTTAGCTCCTTCTGCTACTGTGAGGTGATGCATGACTAAGTTAGGATCAAGCCCAGGCATGTCTGCATATGACCATGCGAAGTTGATCTAGGGTTTCTGGAAGAATTCGACAAACTTGGGTTGTTCCTCTGAAGTTAAAAGAGATGCCAGATGTATGAGGTGAGGAGTTTCAGGAGTCCCCTTGTTGTATTCTTTTGTTTCTTCAATGAGAATCGTTGATCGTTCCCGCTGTGTGCTACAGGGAAGGATGTCAAACCCTTCATCCTCAAGCACCTTAGAGAGGTTTTCACCATTGGATACACTCTTTCTTTTTACTTTTGTGGGATCAAACAGTGCCATGGTGTGGTTTTCACTGGAAGATCCATGCTTTATTGTTATATTTTTGCAGTTGAAAGGTTTGGCATCTGCCCCAAAGTATTCTGTACTATTAAGTTCTATGGCAAATCCAGCTTTTTGATCCCCACTTGGTATGTTATCCCATAAGTCCAAGAAGTTAATGATTGCCTCATCATTTTGGAAGTGGTCAAGACATGGGGGATTAGGTTGGTTCCATTCGATGAGTTCAGGATGGATAATGGGCATTATCTCATCGATTAGGTTAAGTTCGTTAGATGTATCAGTGAGGGTTAAGACATTGTGGTGAAGGGTGTTGATGTTACTCTCCCTGTCAGAATCAGGCGTAGGATGCGACGTAGGGTCTGTGGAAGAAGTTTCCAGCTCAGGAACCCGAGAAGTCTTTATTTGTGCTTCTCTGTAAATACGGATGTCTTTGCGGGGTGGAGGTAGTGATGTGTCTTCCTCATATGAAGTGTTAAGATGTATGGAATCAAATTCCCACTCATGTGAGTCAGTTTTTGAGTCACTTTCTAGTATCTGATTACTATACCATATTGGGATATCTTTTGAGTTAAATACTACTGGTATGATCAGTGCTGCAGGAAGGATTACGGGGATCAGTGAATCCGATACGGGGAGCATTGGGAGTGTTGATTCTGCTGCTTCTACTAGAACTACTAGTGTTGTAGATACCGTTGGGTATTCAGAGATAGTTGCGGCTGCTAATGGGACTATTGATCTTATCATTGTTGTTGATGGTGTTATTGGTTCAATTGATGGGATAACTAGCATTGCGGATGGTTTTGCTGGGATGTTTAGCTTCAATGAGATAGTTGTGATGTTGTGGGGTGCTGCTTTTATAATCAAAGGCAGCCTCTCTTGTAGTGGGTTGATAAAGCGGTTTGTTGGGTTTCCCTTTGAATCTGAGCTTAGGAAAGATCTCCTTTTGAAAGCCTAAGCTTGCATTGTCTTTGGGTTGTAATTCCGGTAGTAGCGGCTCATGTTGCCCTTGCTTACAATACCCCAAAGCACTTTGACCATCATATCCCATTCTTTGCATAATGAGAAGACCTTTGCCATATTGATCTATGGGAAGCTTAGCTTGTGGGATGTCGGTTATGATAGGATCTTTATAGATCCATTTTGCTAAATCCTCATCTCTAGTCTCTTCTTCTTGTCTCTTTCCCAGAATAAAAGGCATCAAAGGGCATACTAGTTTGACCAATGTTGCTTGTAGTAACTGTTGAGGTTTACCATGAGTTCTAGGGGAAGTAGGCATTTATCCAACATAAAAGAGTTGGCTGAGATTGTACTCCCCAGGACCTTCCTCTGCTATTTTCATCTTAAGCTTCTCTTGCTTGGGTATAATAGTGTTTGAACTGGAGAGGGAAGCTAGACTTACGTATGACGTGGAGGAGATGGCTTCTCTATTGTTGGGAATGGTAATCTCTGGTTGATGACTTATGTTATGACAATATGCAAAGGGGTTTGCATTGCCAAGGATTGTGATTTCTACACCATTATGAGGGAACTTGATACACTAATGGTAAGTGGATGGAACGGCTTGCATGACATGTATCCAAGGTCTTCCTAATAATAAATTGTATGGCAGAGGAAGGTCCAAAACTTGACAAATGATGTGCTTCACCACAGGGCCTACTCGGATTGGTAGTACAATAGCTCCTTTGGATGAACGCTCTGCATCATCATAAGCTTTGATTGTGATCTTCTTGCGAGGATCCACTGATTCAATTACATATCCCAAAGCTATGACTAATTGCAGTGTACAAATATTTAGGCCTACTCCATTATCGATCAAGACTCGCTTGATCCTATGTTGGTTGATAAATCCTTCAATGTGTAGTGAGGCGTTATGTGGTTGCTAGAAGGATGTATTGTCACTTTCGGAAAAAGTGAGACAAGGGGATACTTCCAACCATGGCTTGGAACTGATTTGTATTCAAGTTAGCAGGGACTGACGCCTCTTGGAGAGATTGATCCAAGATTGTTTTATGAGACGAAGATAGGCGCAATAGCTCTAAAATGGATATAAGCACAGGCATTTTGTCTAATTGTTCCACAAGATTGTACTACTTTGGTATGGAGGTGGTGCCTTGTGGAGCTGCCTTTATGGTAATCTTGCCACGATGTGTAACAACATTGCAATCGGAACTGGGTGGATTTTTTATGGTAATAGTTGCAATTTGTTCATCGACATCGTACAGGTGATTCACAGTGTAATTATACGCGGCCTGTGTATAATCAGTGGTATCAATGTTTCTTCTAGAAGTGGAAGGACCCCTTTGATCTTGTGATGGAAGTGGATTTTTGAACATTAGATGATCACTGTTTGTCGTCTTTGGGTCATGTCCTTCAATTTCAATATCACCTCAGTCAATAAGATCTTGAATAAGATCTTTTAATCTATGACAATTACTTGTCTTGTGTCCTTTTCCTTGATGAAAATCACAATGTTTAGTATCCCTCCACCATGTAGGTTTGACTTGAGGTTCATAGTTTGATGTTTTGGGTAGGGTTACTAGGTTTTGAGAAACCAACTGTCGTAACACTGTTTCGATGAGTTCCCCTAAGGGAGTGTATGTTCGCTTTGGTTTTTGTTAACATGTTCTAGTTTCATCTTGAGATGTGATGCTACCTTGATTTGGAGGAGAAATTGTGTTAGTTTTAGATGGGGGATTCTATCTTGCAAATCGAACCACAGGTTGTGCACTTTTGATAGTTTTGGCATCCACAACCCCGTCATTGACGACATTCTTGTTCTTGTTCTAGAAGTTTGGTTTGTCACTATTGAAACATGGGCGAGGGCCATCCTTTGGCTCATTATAGATTTTTATAAGTCCTTTCTTGATGAGGGCCTGCTCACATTTCAAGCCTTTGGTGATCATGTCATTGAAAGAATCTATGTCTTTGACATCCAGGTGAAACTCAATTTCTTCATTCAAGTTGGAAATAGACATTTCCACTAGTTCTTGTTCAGGCAACTGAAGAGAACATTTGCTAGACATTTGACGCCATCATTGCAGGAAGACTGAGAATAGTTCACCTAGTTTTTGTTTAGTGTTACAAAGATCAGCCATGGTGATATCACGTTCAATGTTATGTGAGTAATGTGCTAGGAACTTCTGGATGAGTTCCTCAAATGTCCTAATGCCACCTAGTAATCGGGAAAACCATGATGTGGTTGTTCCTCCCAAGCTTTGGGGAAGAAGGCACATTAAGTATGTATCCTCGTATGCCACTTCGAGGCAAGATGAATGGAATTCTCTCACATGATCGTGAGGATCTCCTTTTCCTCTATACTTTTCAAACTTGGGTGTTTCGAACCCTCGCAGAAAAGGTGGCATATAAAGATTCCTATCAAAGGGGGACAAATGTCATTGAGTGAAAATTGATTAGTCTTTCCACCACTACGAAGTTGTTGGGCGAGATTATCAACTTGTTGCCGCAACATCTCTATGTCATTTGGAGGAGGAAGAGGTGGTGGATTACCTTGAGGAATGTTATATCTGATGCAATCTCTACCTCTATCATCCTCGTTGTGACTCTGTCATTCTGATGCTTGTCTTAGTTGTGCAAGATCAAAGTCAGAGGGGAGTTTAGCTCCTTCTTGAGCAAGCTTTAAAAAGTGAGCATTTGCATTGCTCTTGAGTATTTCGTCAAAAAGTCTATTAAAGAGAGGGTTGTGTTGAGCCCTTTCTATTGTTGCAGGAGTAGGAGTACTTGGATTTTCGTCATTCGCATTTCCTCCAAGTGCTTCTTGAAATTCATTGAGATTTTCTTCCTCTTCTTCTTTAATTTCTATTTCTTGTTGCCTTGACCGTGATCAGGTATGAGCCATTTTGTTTACAAGATTTTGTTGAAGTTGGGTGAAAATGATGATGAGTTGTTGATGAAATGAAAGATTGATGTTTGGTGAATGTTTTGCATGTGGATCTCTAGCACTTAAAGGTAGATGTGACCAAAATTCTTTCTTTGAATTGCTTGTTTTGATAAGGTTTGATGTGATAAGGTTTTAGAGAAATCTGAGATGTGTTATAGACTTAACTACCTAGTAATGAGAGGATTCACTCATAGACTAGTTTTAACCTGCGTAGATATGTCTCTTAAGATGAGCTTATCCTAGATGTAGAAACAATCTAAAAGATGATTTGTTGTGTTTGATTCAAGCAATATCTAAAAGAGAACTTTAGGACAAGAACCTCTTAATGTTTTGAGAGTTGAAATGAAGTGAAGATATGAATGTGAGAAATTGATGAAATGTTTAACTTCAATAAAAGCTTTGTGTCACAAATGGAACAAATTCTACCTCTTCTCTTTTGGATGTTGGTGGCATTTCTTGAGCTACGTTGTATGATACATATGCTGGGAAAGAAATCAGGATTGATCTTGCCTCCTTTGTTCTTGTCGTAACTCAAAGCTCTATATTTCATAAAAGCTCTGCGGTTCAATGACTCTCGATCGAATTCGTTTGATTTCCCTTGAAGGTATAGACGCATGTGACGTAGAAAATCTCTATGAGAGACAAAGATTTGTCTATTTAGATAGAAGAATTTCCTTCTTTTGATTAAAGCCTTGGGGCTTAATGGTCTTTTCTTCAAGTTGATGTGTTGATGAGGATTCTTCTTTCTCAAGATGTGAAGAATGGTCATATATTTTGATACTTTTCTCTTTGTTTTTAATCTTTTGTTTGGTTGTTTGTTGGTTTCTGAAAGATGTTTGTGTTGGATGAATACTTGTTTTGATGAATTTTGATGTTTGATTCTTCTTTGATAAGAAAACAAAGCAAGCACACAAACACAAGATTGTTGCCTCAAAAGGCACAAATGAGTATGGGTCTAGATCAACCCAATCCTTGGAATTTTTATGACCCTTTCCTTTAAGTGTATTTTAAGGTGCTTCCAAAGCCTGAAGTCGGTTCAATTTGTACTTGGTCTTGACTCAAAATGAAAACACTTCAAACACTTTTTATCCCTAAGGTCAAATGGCCAGTTGTGATAAATTTAGCCCACATCTTGATATTTCTTCGACTTTGGTACTACATACCTTATGAATCCTGTCATGGCAAGTAAGGATGTGATATACTAAGTCTTGCATGAGCATAACAAATAGATGATCCCTATGATGGGGGAGTCACCACTTTTATCAAGCCACAAGTGACTTTTCAAAAAGCTATGTTTCTACTCAAGGAAATATGTATGGTGAGTATCTTGGGAGCAAAACCATCTATGCTCTTGCACTGAATTGTATCTCAAATATTCTCAATCAATAGAACGAGTGGGCTTCTACTTAAAGATGTTTAGTAATTTTTGATGTTTTTGGACATAAGTTCATTCTGCAGTGACTCACTTAAGAGCCTTGTAACTTGTGGTGGGGCCCATATGTCCTTTCGGCAAGTTACACTATAGGAAGAGCTATACCCAAGGCTACAACTTTCTCTCTCACCTGATTTCTATAGTGGCTTGAAGGATTTGTCGCACGAGGTCGTTCCCAAGAGTGATGTGTTTCTTAGCAGGACTCTCTTAAAAAGATAAAATTTTTGAGTGTTACTAACAATTTTCTCTTGCACCTAGGGCCACGAAAGCCAAGGGAGAGGATAGTGTGTGTTAGAAGTAGGACCACTCGACCAACTCTTTGCACAAGCATGCCAAACACCAAAAACACTTGTTCTTTTTAAGTGATTTTCATTGCAATGTGATCTAACTATTTGGAGATGTTGCTCCAACAATCATGTTGTTCTTTTTAACCAAGATATCAAAATGTTTGACACTTGAAAAACTTTTGGAAAGGAAACCTAGTTAACAAAAATAAAGTCATGTAGCCTTTGTAGCAAAAAAGGTAAATGTGAGGTTATTTTTATGCACCAAATGAAAATTTGAGTTTGTTTTAGTTGCACCAAATAGAAAATGTGAAGTTCTTTTTATCCATTTGTGAAAAAAAAGAAATATGGAGTTCTTTGTTATACACCAAATGAAAAAGTTGAGTTTGTTTTAGTTGCACCAAATACAAAATGTGAAGTTATTTTTATCCCTTTGTGAAAAACAAGAAAGATGAAGTTCTTTGTTATGCACCAAATGAAAAATTTGAGTTTGTTTTAGTTGCACCAAATAGAAAATGTGAAGTTCTTTTTATCCCTTTGTGAAAAACAAGAAAGATGGAGTTTTAAACCAAAAAAATTTAAAATGTTTTAAACTAACTCCTTCCAAAACCTACACAAAAAAAATAGAAAATATGCAACCAAAACATTCAAAAAAAGTTAGTACACATGGTGGGCTCACAAGCCTAAAAAAGAATGTCCTCGAAGTTACAAAAGTGTTTGATTCACATCGGTTTCACCAAATGATGCTCTGGAAATGGGAACAAGGCAACAACAAAGATCAATGTTAATAAGTTAGTTTCAACCATAAAACCAAAACAAAGAACTAAAAACCATTACAAACATATCAAAAGAGATTCCAAAAAGCATGAAAGATTTTAACAAAATAAAAGAAAGGAGAAGAGCCTCCCTAAGATGCTTCCATGATGCCTTTTGATGCTTCTCCCTTGTTTCTCCCCTCTCCAAGTCCCAAATGAGTGTAGCTCTCAGCTTTTAGCACTAGTCATGGATGCCATATGGAGATTCAAGATGGTTGAATATGATAAGCAAATGCTATCTAAGACTAGACAGTGATGCTATGAAAAAGCTCTATGCTAATACCTGTATAACAACAATACTCTAATCCTTCCTTCTTTGCTTGAGGAGAGGGGTTCTATTTATAGAAGAATTGGGGAAATGGAGGGTTAAGATTGAGCAATCTTAACAAGGGTTAGGATTGAAAGATATTCAATCCATGTGAGATTTTCAACCCAAGCCCATGTTGACAAGTGTCATCATGAGGAGGCTTGAGAGGAGAGATAAGGAGCATTAAATGCTTGAGGGGACATGATGGTTACCCTAGGGGGTTGGGTTAGGGTTAGGTTAATGGATATTCCTTTTATCGAAGGGATAAATGAATGTGCAAGGGTTAAATGGTTACCTTAGTCAAAGAAATAAATGCTTTGAAGAGACCCATGAGTCAAAATGATGGTTAAGTTAGAGGAAAGTCTAACCAAAGGTAAAAGGTGAGTTAACCATAAATGGTTATGTAAGAGCCTTTAATGGTTTGGAAGACTTTTGAGGTTAACCATTTGAAGACTAAAAGCCTTAAATGCCTTTCAAAGACTTTGAGGGCTTTGAGAAGTGACTCCAAGTTGCTTAGGAATGTGACAATATTTAGGGGATGGATTAGGCAAATTAGGAAGGGGTTAGAAGAATCTAGAAGGGGGTTTGGATTGCAAGTGGGTTTTGTAGGAGAATGCAAGTGGGAGGAATTTTGGGATTTTCAATTAAAATTAAATCATTTATTTCAATTAAATGGTGTAATTTGCATTTGGGTAAATATTCAAATAAATATTAATTTATTTAAAGGAGAAAAGGAAGATAAAGCATTTAAATGCTTGAAGACTTTGAGGAAAACCATTAAAGGCTTAAGAAGACTCTAGAAAGAAGCCATTAAGTTTGAAGACTTTAAGGGAAACCATTAAAGGCTTAAGAAGACTCTAGAAAGAAGCCATTAAGTTTGAAGACTTTAAGGGAAACCATTAAAGGTTTCAAGTGGGTGAGGATAAGTAGGATTTTAAATAAATAATTTATTTAAAATAGTTGTGCAACTTGCATTTGTAGGAAAATACAAGTGGGTGGAGGATAAAGGTGATTTAAATAAATGATTTATTTAAAATAGTTGTGCAACTTGCATTTGTAGGAAAATACAAGTGGGTGGAGGATAAAGGTGATTTAAATAAATGTTAATTTATTTAAATGTGAGAGGTGGGATTTTGGGGGAATTTAAATAAATATTAATTTATTTAAATGTGAGAGAAGATTTAATTAAATAAATATGATTTATTTATTTAATTAATTGTCTGATTTTGGTTAAGTGAATTAAATCAAATAAATTGAATAATTTATTTAATTAATAGGAGAAGAGGGTTAAAATGAATTAATTAAATATTAATTTAATTAATTATTGATTGATGGTTAAATAATCAAATAAATACTAAATATTCATTTAATTAAGTGGACAGATTTATGTGACTACACTATGTATGCAATGAGGTTAGACACATAGCTAAGTTTTGTAGAAGCCGAAATCCATCGGTTAACAATAAAGGATCAAATGATAAAGGAAAAGAGAAGGTCAATCAAATCCAACAAGATCATATCAAAAAATGGGTCAGGAAGTTAGAACATCAATCAACAGATGAAAATGCTTTGGTTACTCAATCAGCAAAAGAGGTTGCTCCTGCACCGGTGGGAAGCTCATCTGATAACTGGGGCAGATGCCTTAGGGGGTAGGAAAAATTCATGATAATCCTTCTTATGCCTAGAGAAGAGGTTCTAGAAGATGTTCTAGACATTGGAAATTCTTATCCAACATGGAGATGTTAGATCGCGATTTGACATCTTTCACCAAAAGTCATTCATATCAATGATGGATTAGGGTTTTTCTTGGAGGATAAAAAGTTGGATCCAATTCATTTTTTACCACTTTGCATTTAGAGCGATTCAGAGCAAGTCTAAGGCAATTCAATGCGATCAATATCTTCTTGAGTGATTTCACCAACGATCAGAAGAGTTCTTTAGGGTTTTCACCGGCAACTATTCACAGGTATTTATCTTTCATCATGGAAGTGGGATCATTCTCTGTACCTACTTTTATTTCAAATCCTATTGTTGTTGAGGTCAAGGATAGTCCTAGGCCAATTTTCAAATGATGTCCGCATATAGCCACCTTGGATGACTCAGTTGGCACTTTTTCCTGTGTCCCAGAAGGAGTCGTATATGTTGAAGATATTAGAGCTTACATTTACTATCATATTGAGGATTTAGGAACCAATGATATTATGAGGATGTATATGAGAAAGTTAATGCAAGATTCTGGAAAGATTAAGCTTGAGTATTAGCATATTGAGGATCTAGGGTTTACCGACATTTTGGATATACCCAAATTTGAAGATGAGATTGTCACATATGTTTTAAGCAGAGTGCATGGAGAATTCATGTAGTTGGACAGACCGTATAAGATCTCAAACGAGGCCATCAGGGCAATCATCGGTTTGCCGCAGATTGGGAAACATCTAGGGAAGAAGGTTTATAATGATCAGGTCAACAAGATCACTGGTGCAACATTGGACAAGCGATCAATGAGGGTTAGTACTATCACCGATAGAGATATTAGATTCAGAAGCATGATTATTGGTTACAAGGTAACTCAATCAAACCGTCTGAATTCTATTTCTAGCTCTTGCATTTATACAGCACATAAGATGATGAGGGAAAATGAGAAGTTAGATCTCTGTGGATGGATGTTAGATGAACTATTAATTAACCTAGGGAAGATCAAAGGAGAAAATAAGGGAAAATTCCAGTATGGAAATCTTATTGTCTGTTTGATGTTATTTTTCATCAATGAGACTCCTAGTTTTGGGAAGAGACAATGGGCATTTGATATCCCAGTAGGAAGGCAACTGAAATAATCTATTGCTAGTTTGGGTAGTCAGCAAGATGACAAAGTTTGGGGTTAATTTAAGGCATTCCAGAAGGCTATGAATTCTAGGGAGAGGGTTCCAAAGAAAATTGTTGAGAAATACTCAATCGAGATATGCTTCATGGTTAAGAAAGATGAAACTTTGATGGAAGTTGTCAAGCCTTGGAAGATTTGGATTGAAGAGATGGGTTATGAAGTTGATGCACAGATTCTAGATGCTTATGCACAATTGCTAATTGATGCTCCTATTGATGAAGTTGAGAAAACCTTTGGTACTATTAAACATAAGAAATGAGAGCTAGAAATTGAGTTTAACTAGAAGAAGAGGGAGAAGAAGCAGGGCAAGGCAAGCAAGTTTGTGGAACAGATATCTTAGGATATCAAGGCATTAATTGATGTTGTTCCAAAAAAAGGAAGGAAGAGGAAAGAACCAAAATTTTTTATTGAACCTATTCAATCTGAATCTGGATATGATGATAACACACTCTTAGCATTCAAGAGGGTATTGAGGAAGAAAATTGAAGAGACTAAGGTAGAAGCTAGGAAGCAACCAGTTAGGATAGTTACAATTAGGGCACCGACACAAAAACAAGCTCCAAAGGAAACACCTTCTGCCCCATCTGACACTTGTATCTGGTAATATAACTATTATTCCACCCAAGACTTGTGCATAATTGGTTGATGAAATAACCAAGGATGGTATGTTGAAGAATGTACAATTTTATTATGAGCATTTAGATTGTGATGAATAGAGAGAAGTTGAGGAAGAAATTTTATTGTATTTGGATATATATAATAAAGCCTTGTTATAAATTGAAATTCAAATACTGGTACAGTTATATGACAAATTATATGCTAGAAGATTATCAGCAATGGAGGAGGACAAGCATATAAAGATTCAAGAGTTGTTATATACTTGTGCATCCATTACTCCAAAGGAGTTGGACAGGATTCTTAAGGTTACAGATAGGAAAATATTTCACAGCAAGCACATGATAGACAGTCTTATGTTAGGTAGGGTTAATGAGATAGCCAAGGAGACCCACAAGGCATGGGTTCGATTCTTTGCTGCAAACCCTAGTTTTTATACTTCATCGAGAGCTAAAGTTGACACTATAGACATCCCCATTGAAGGGAAAGGTAAAGGTATAATGGGTACCAAATCTACAATTTTGAAAAATATTAAGATATTGGATATAGAGCCCCTGGTAGAAACTAATGTATAGGAAAATGTTGAGATACTGACAGAATCAAAGTGTATAGGTTACTAATGTTGAGGACAATATTCTGTCAAATTTGAATGTATAGGTGGAGGTCACAGTTCATAAGGAGGAACCTATAGTAACTAATACTACACCAAGTGGTGAAGCCACCAATGCAAGAGAGGAAGATATAAAAGTTAAACCATTAGAGGAGAAGAAAGAGAAATCTGGTAGGGAACAAGTAGTGAGCCCATAATTGTTGTCAATCGACACCTCACAGGCTGAACATAAAAGCTTAATTGAGATGAGTTCTACTGAGCTCATGATGATGGTTGCACAAAAGATGATGAAGGAAGGATCTATGGATAAAAGAGTTATTGATCAGTCTATCACTAGTTTGCATAAACTTGTCTTGGAGTGCAAACTTGACAAATAAGAAAGCCCATCCGGCAAGCTTAATGTAATCACAGAATACATTTCAAAGGACTTTCAATCTTTATAGCAGATATCAAACTGACATGCACTGGAAAGGTTTACATAGGCTAAGAGAGCAACATTTGATCAGATGATTGAGTCAGAGAAGAAGGAGATTAATAATAAGTTAAAGTTGATTGGTAATTCTTTGAGGCAGTGTACTAATATTTACAGAGTGTGTTGCAACATAGGTTTACTTACAATAGATTTATATATAAAAGCATTAAGGATACTTAGGAGAAGATTGTAGGTATTGTCAATTGTTTTGATGTTCACATTCTTTGACTACATCTATTGATGGTCAGATTTTGGTTTTGGAAGCTCAAGTTTCAGCTCTTGAGAGGGATACAAATAAAATTATAAGGAGAGATAGATGTCTTAGAGGATTGGTGAGTCCCCAGTTGGACTCATTAAGTGTATATAAGAAGGAGTGTATTGATATGGTTGGTAAGCCCACACCAGCAAAACTTAATGATAAAGAGTCATATGCCTATATGCTTAATGGACTTGTATCTATTTCCGACACACTCAAATTAGGTTGGGATACCTATCTAGAGATTTTGGAGAAAGCCTATCTAGAAATATTCAAATATATTTAGCTCTAGTAAGGTATTTTGGGACATTCTTTGTATAGACTTTCATTCTTTGTCCCGGTTTTTGGTATTTTTCTAGCGTTGATGTCAAATGGGGAGTATAGATGAAAAATATAGTTGGCATTAGGAGATATGGAGGTATGGAGTATTTTGTATTGATCATGATCATAGATGGATATTCAGCTTAGGGGAAGCAATCTCGGGATGAAATCGATAGATGGAAACCATTATCATTTTTCACATGAGTGTTGCCATCAATGCCAAAGGGGGAGATTGTTGGCAATTGACACTCAATTGATTGGTTTCAATATGTTGTCATTGATGGTAACATGTTCCGGTCTTCATATTTTGGTTTGGTTGATTACTGATAGACACTTCACCGACAGCGACATTGACACCGATAGGTATCTTCACTGATTGGAAGGAATTCTTGATTTACCGGCATTGCATGCTGACATGACTTCATCAATTTACTGGTATTGGAGGCTGACATCATTTTGGGAGATCCAACATCGGCAATTAATTTTGATATTTATTTATATATGTTATTGAGTAGACATGTATATTCACTTTATAATTATCTTTGTAAGCTGACATAAGACATGAAAGTTTGTAAGGGTATATAAGTTAGTTGATTAGATCATTTTGTAATATGTAAGGATAAGAGAATGTGCTAATGTTTTGTAATGCAAATTTTATGTAAGAGATTATTCTAGTAAGGGTTTCGGGTTTCAGACTGGAATAGATAGAGCTTAACCAAAACTATATTCAGGCATAGAAGATGCTATCTTTGCAATTCACTCATTTCTCCAGATTGTAGTCGGTATTTGTATGTAGTCAATGAGGCTCCTTTTGTGATTGAGCAGTGTGCTTTAGGTTGTAAGCCTTCTTGCAAGTGCAAACCCCTATATTGTATAATATCTCTTCATATGACCAATGGATTGATATTGTGGGTCACAAATCCCACTGTTTTTTTTTCTCTTTGAGGTTTTCCACGTATAATTCTCAAATGTGGTATTCATTTGTGTGATTGGCTTATTGGTTGCTTTACTTCTTTCAATCTTATATGTATTGGTATACTGATTGGTGAATTCATGTTTTAATGAGGTTAAATTTGATCATTCTAGTAGAACACTGATTCACTGCCCCCTCTTAGTGTGCTTGGATTCCAACAGGTTGATCTTGGCATGATTTCTAGTTGTGTTGTGTATTTGGAGATTTGATTTAGGTCCATGATTTGTCTGCATTATTAGAGAGTAGTGTATGAGTGAAAAAATAAATTCATCCTTCGGCGGTGTGTTTGAGCAGAGTCTTGGAGGGTTATAGAGCAGACATATGTGCTTAATTGGGACTATCATCAGGCACTAGCAAATGTTATTATTGCAGTTCATTTCTTCTTGATTGTAGTCTGAATCTTGTTGTAATTCAATGAGACTTCCCTAAAGGTTGTAGCCTTCCGAGTCATTATATTTTGACCAGTGAGCTCTAGGTAGTGATCTTGAATGCAGGTGCATTCCCCATTGTAATATTTACACATACTAATGCAGACTATCATCTTATTGTGGGTAGGTTCCCACCATGGATTTTCCCGTAATCAGGTTTTCCACATCAAAATCTTGGTGTTGTGTGTTGTATTATCAATTTTCTTATCTTTTTTGTTGTTGCAATTCATCAGATTTGTGATTGTGGTTAAGTTTGGTAATCTAGTGAAAACTTATAAAATGGACCTCTCAGCATAATGGTGTTGTGGAAAGGAAGAATAGGAAAATTCAAGAAGATGTTAGAACCATGATGATTGAAGGAAATGTTTTGCATATCTCTTGAAGAGAAGCTATGAGTACTGCAGTCTATACATTTAACTAGGTGCATATCAAAGGTGATACCGGTAAGACTCCCTATGAGTTATGATTTGGTCATATTCTTATAGTTAGATATTTCATAACTTTTGGTAGTAAATGGTATATTATAAGAGATGATGATCTAAGGAAGTTTAATGCTAGAAGTGATGAAGGAATCTTTCGTGATTATTATACTAAGAATAAGGCCTACTAGTGTTATAACAAGAGATTGAGGAAGATAGTTGAAAGTACTAATGTGAAGGTTGATAAAGGGAATGAGAGACAAATCAAATTTACAAATATGATTCAGATGATCAGGATGTCAGTGCAGATAAAGGAAAGAACATGTAGACCTAGAATTAAATTCAAATTGCTCTGAAAAAGCCTGAGAATGAAGAAGGTGCAAGTGCTAGTGCAGAAGAAAGAGGTCAAGAGTCTGAAAAATCAGGAAAATCCTAAGACTCCCACGTATGTAAGGTTAAATCATTCAAAGAATCAAATCATAGGAGATTATAATAAAGGTGCGATGACTAGGAGAAGGATTGTTGAAGAGTATTGCTTGATTTCTAAGAGTGAACCTAAGGATGTTAGTGAAGCTTGTAAAGATGAAAATTGGGTTAAAGAAATGGAAGAAGAATAAAATCAGATTGAGAAGAATAATACATGGATTCTTGTTCCCAGAACTAGGGATAAAAATGTAATTGGAACTAAATGGGTGTTTTAGAATAATTGAATGAACAAGGTGAAGTTGTTAGAAAGAAAGACTTGTTTGTAAGGGTTATTCTCAGATTGAAGTTATTGGTTTTGAGGAGACTTTTTCTTTGGTAGCTATAATTGAACCTGTTAGATTATTTCTTTCTTATGATACTTACAAACATTTCACTGTATCAGCTAGATGTCAAGTCAACCTTTCTTAATGGTGAGCTAGAAGAGGAAGTCTATATTGAGCAACCAGATGGTTTTAAGTTGACAGATTAGAAAGATATGGTTTGTGTTGGCATGATTGGCATAACTTATGCAGATGAGGTGATGCAGTTAAAGACTGATGAGACTCAACCGGTAGAGGATATAATACTATTTGTGACCAAGAGATTGAGATTTTGTGATTAGATGACTTGATCATTTGTTTGTGTTGTCATTAATGGCAACTGATAATTAATGATGTTATTTGATGTTTTTTTGTCATCTAAGTGATTTAGTCTACTAGAGACAAGGTTTACCGACAATATACAAAAGACTATGAAATAGAACTTTAACCAGTATATGCAGAGATGTTTTACTTGAAGTAGATGATTGGTGATGATTGGTGATTTATGGTTTGGAATATAAGCTTTTATCATGGTAATGAGTATCTAATCAAAACTGCATCTTGTGATGACTATTGAAAGGCATGTTTGTAATTTCTGATGAAGTTTTGCTAGGGTTTTAGAACTGGTGAACAAATCATCAAATCAACAATGATTTTTGGTATGGTGGTGATCGACATAAAGTATAGATGTTGATGATAACATGGTAAAAAATGTGTGAAGTGTTTGAAAGATGTTTTGGCACTTTCAGAGAGCGAATTTCTTGGGAATGTGCAAAGTGCTTAGTAAAATGAGCTAAGCACTTGACTTTGTACCAGATCGACTTGCTATTATGACTTATGACCATTCAACGATTGATATTGATTTGTAATTGATTTTAATGATCCATATGGTGATCTTTAATGAGTTGTAAAGATTTGTGATGATTTATGATGTAATCTAGGGTTTAGTGGCTGATCTAGTGGAAAGCATTATTTATGTTGGCTTAGTTGATGTTCATTGTGTCTATGGTCTTAGAGAAGAGTGTGAAGCCATACCAAAGAGGAGTTAGATCTTCCCGAGAGTTGTAGATAGTGGAACATAACTGGATCTGATTTATCAAGCTAAGAAGTGCAAGTAACATATTAGTTTTTCACTATTGTTCTCTACCAATTATAGCAGATTAAATCCCTTAACTGGGTAGGTCTTGACAAGCCTTAATCTTGTAAATCCCCTAATAGGGTAGCTCTAAAAAAGAGTGGTAAATCCTCTCATGAGGTTGATCCTAATAAGGTTTGCTCCTAATAGGGCGTACTTCAAAAGAGTACAAATCTTTGTGGGTACTTACTCCCAATATGGTTTTTCCCTATTTGGGTTTCCACATCAAAAATATGGCGTTCATGTGTGGAATGATTTTTCTTGTGATGTTATTGACTATCTTTAGTTTATTCATCATTTCTGAATACACCAGTTATAGCAGTTTATCAGATATTTATCAATGGTTACCGATATTGTTTAATGAATTGGCATATGTGGTAAATGATGTTGGATTTGTTGGAAGTTCTATTTGGGTTTAAAGTTTCAAATTGGTATTAATACTGATTCATCCCCCCTCTCATTATTAATTAGATCCTCATAGAATTAACAATTGGTATAAGAGTTTTGGTCCTTTATTTGCAGAAATCCTAACCATTTGAGGGAAAGATTATGAGGAAGTCACGATGATGAAGAAATAGGGTCCTAAGTTCAACAAGGATAACTACAAGATCTAGAAAGACAGAATGAAGATCTACATCAAAGGTCTTGGTGTACAATATTGGAAGCAAGTTGAAACAAAATATGTTGCTCCTACTACTATTCCCTTGACACCAGATGAACTCAAAGAGAAGCAAGAGAACATGCAAGCCTTAGAAGCAATTGTTATTACTTTACCTAATTTAGAATATATTGATGTTCAAGGATTGGAAATGGTAGGCGAGGTTTGGGAAAAGTTAAATATAATCTATGGAGGAGCTGAGCATGTACAAAGAGCTAAAGAGGAAATCTTGTGAGAAAAGTTCAATGACATGAGAATGCTTGAAGGAGAAAATATTGCACAATATGGTCAGAGAATCAAAGAAGTTGTTGGTGGCATAACGAGCGCTGGAGGTAAAATAGATGATGATGCAATAGTAAGTAAAATGCTTAGAACTCTTCAACCTCAGTATGCTATAAGAGTATCTGCAATCCAAGAACTTAGATCTATTTCAAAGGATAAGGTAACTGTTGATTCATTGATTGGTAAGCTTACAACTTTTGAGTTCAATATTTTTGACAATAGTGTGATAAAACCTACTAAATCTGCCTTTAAAGCTTCTGTTACCGGTTCATCTTTTAGAAAAAGAAAAGATATATGTCAAAATCATGAGTGTGATGAATAATGATGAATAGTGAGTACCAAACTGATACTTAGAGGGGGGGGTGAATCAATACAAACAAAAACTTTCCCTCAACCAATTTGACTACAAAGACTGCACTTAACTAGTAAACCATAACACCGGTCTAAATCAGGGCATTACCGGTTACACACAGAGAAAGTATGAATAGCATAAACCAGTAAACACTTAGATCTCTACATAATCTAATATCTCATATCCACTTCACCCTTATGCATAAACATGTAATCTATCATCAGAAATATAATAACTGCTAGTTCAACATGTTTTACCACTTTGACATAAAACACTAAACCATCACATGAAAGGCATCACACATGACACACTGATTTTTCATGTGGAAACCCAACTGGGAAAAACCACGATGGGGATGAATACCCATAAGCTGTTCTTTGAACTCTTTTGAAGTCCACTCTATTAGGAGCCTAGTCCGGTTAAAGACTTTTACAATAGGTTCTGCTAGGAACCGATCTTGCTAGGGATCACCCGGTTAAGGGATGGCTAAATACCCGATTGAAGGTTAGAACCCTGTTAAAGGTTACCTCGCAAGAGGATTTGAAGAACTCATTGAATTGAGTCACCTTGTTAAAGGATTTACACAAAATCCTGTTAAAGCTACCTGGTTAAGGGATTTTCCAATTGTTGAAATGGTTAGAAGTCAACATGTAATACACTGATATGATAATAGCACACAATGCCAAGGTAGATCCACTTTAGCTCCTTTTATTCTGCAATCACACTCTGCAGGTATCACCACACTTTCTCCCATCTGGCAAGAATCAAGTATCACTTACTAGGATACACACATAACATTTTCCAACAACTTCAAAATGAAAAACATCAATGACCTTATAGGAAACAGATAGGTTGGTAGCATAGACCCTAAGCCCTAAACATTTCAGTTTAACAATTCAGTCGGTTTGATCCTAACTATTAATCATACTGCATCAAATTCAACAGTCTTGAACTGATCTCAAAACATTCTCCAACGTTCATTCTTTGCCGCTTCAGGAAGCTGATAACCCATCATGTGCTCTCCACCATTTAGAGAGACTTCACACATTCCCAAGGTAGATAGGATCAATCTCTAGGCAAGATCCTCAAGGAAATCCTTCACGCACACAAGGTTGATGTGGCAACACTATCTGGTCTTCATTACAATGCTAACTCATCACAAGATGTCATCGGTTGAATCACACAGGCAATACATCAATTGAAAACCCTAAAGCTGAGACTACCCACCGGTAGTCATGCTAAATGAAACCCCGATACAAAAATTCCATATACCGGTTCTCATTCCAACATACCGGTTCACCTTGAACAAACATACTGCTTCACTTTGTCACATATACTGATTTACATCATCATACCGGTTCTCTTGCCAGTTCGCTTACTACAATATACCGGTTCATACTTCAGGATATTGACATCAATGACAACATACAATATCCTCATGTTATCATGCTCTGCACATATACCAATAGAGTGTAGGTCAAGTCATGGAAGTAACTGGGGAAATGAAGACAATGAAGAATAGGTGATGGAACTTGAGGCACTGTTAGCAAAAATATTTCCAAGAGGCACCGGTAAGTATAAAGGGAAGCTACCTTTGAAGTGTTTCTCTTGTAGTAAAATTGGTCATATTGCTGCTAATTGTCCTAATGCTGACAAGAAAGAGAAATTTAGAAAATATAGAGGAAAGGGCAAAAAGCAATGTTATGTTGTTGTAGATGAAGGTGTGACCAATTAGGAGTCTGAAGATGAAGATGACAATGAGGAAATTGTGTTTGTAGCCATGGAGGAGGAACTGACAGATGAAAAGGCACTGGTATCTCATATGGAGAATAATGATGAATGAATTATAGATAGTGGTTGCTCGACTAGAGAAAAAAGTAAGTTCATAACCCTTGATGAATTTGATGGTGGTGTTGTTAGATTTGAAAATAACTCTCCCGGCATGGTGAAAGGTAAAGGTTCAATTTCTCTAAATGGGAAGAGTAATGTTGATGATGTATTTTGGGTTGATGATTTAAAGCATAATCTTTTAAGTGTTGGTCAGCTCAATGGTAAAGGTTATTTGATTGAGTTTAAAAGTGGAGTTTGCAGAATTCTTGGAGGTGTAGACACTTAAACATAATTATTTTAATTATTTTAAGTTCCTGACATAATTAATTTATTAATTTGCCAATTTTTAATTCCTCCTTAATATTAATTAATTGTAATTAATATTGTCACTATAGTTTGTTGATTGTAAATCAATCCACCTTTATTCTTCTAAAAATCCTTAATATTAAGTCTCCGCAAATTCCTCCTCTTAATTAATTAATTTCAATTAACTAGTTAACCTAGGTGATTCCTACAAATCACCTTTTTCCTAATCCATCATTAACCTAATGAATTCTTTTAGAAACTTCCTAAACTCACTTAGCATTATTCTTCTAATTTTTAATTCCCTCCACTCATTCTCTCTCCTAGTCAAATCCTCCTACAAATCTTATCTACCCTAATCCCACCTAATAATTCTTCTAATCCATCTCCTAATGAGTTGCTAGTGGCTAATCATCATGATTAGCCACAAAGTCAACTCCTTGTCCCTTCCATCCAACCACCCTCCTTAAATGATCTTTTCCTAGGTGAATGTGAAATTTTCACATTCCTCTAGACATCCCATCCTCGAAGGAATTTTTTGATTCCTACTTATTCCTCCAATCCCCATGAACATCCTTTTTGAAGAATTTTTAATTCTTCATCTCTATCCCTCAAGGAATATTTTATTCCTTGTTCTTCCCTAGGCAAATTGGGAAGTCTTCCCAATGAACCTTGAGGAGTGTGGAGACAAGAAATGCCTTTAAGGCATATCTCTTTGTCTCCACACTTGTCTTGTCATCTCCTCTTAGGCCTTGTGTGGGCTCACAAGAAATCCCGACCCTCCATCTTGGGTCAATCCTAGCCCTGAATTCCTTCTCCTCTCTTCCTATAAATTGAGGACTCCATCCCCTCATATCTCATCTCCAAGTTTAGTAAATCCATGTTGCTAGTTTGTGCCCAAGAAATAATCCTCATACCCTTACCATGCCAAAATTAGCACTCATCCATACTTATCCATTCCATCGTTTGATCATTAACCCATCTTCTCTCATCCATCCATCATATTCCATTTGTGCACAATATTAGAGAGTCAACCACATTCAAATCAATCAAAGGAGCACTTCAAGTGGAGCATCATTAAGGGGCACCTTCACTTCATCAAGCTCAATCGGAGGGAGATGATAGCTTGCAAGGTATAAATTTTTTTTTTTTGCATTTTGAATGTTTCTTTGGATTAACCATCTAATCTCACCTTACACGATTTTATCCTCTTCATTTTGGCACGTCTGGTGGTACCCATGTCCCTGAATCTAACATTTATTGCAATTTTTTATGAGTGTGCAAGTCGTAGGTATCAAAATAGCGCGAGCACCTACAAATTAGCGTGACTGACTCAGGATCAACGCGAGTGAAAGCAATTTCAGCGTGTGCGCAGGCGCATCAACGCGAGCGCTCTAAATTTAAATTTCTTTCCCGCTTCCCTGCAGGTCTGCATAATCAGTGCATGCATTTTTGGATTAATGCATCCGATTTTAAAATTTTCTTCCTAATCTAATAGACTTCTTCAATTTTCATTCTACCGCTTTTCTTGTTGGTTAATAGTCAAAATAACTAAAAATCAAAAAAAAAATCTAAGAGGAAAATTTGGTTATTTGGTTTTACAGGTTAGTCATTTTTTTTTAGTACTCCCGCTTTAGCACGAGCGACCTGCAAATAGCACGGGCGCTCTGCTGGATCCCCGCTCATATTCAAATTTTGGGATCTTTTTTAATTCTGCTAACTATTTTTGTCTTTTTCAGTGCATGCACTCACGTTTCAATGCGTACGCCTGTGTTTCAGGGTGGGAGAAACTGTATCAGCATGACCATTTTCAGAATCCTGCCCTCTGTAAAAATTTAATTTTTTTGGATTTTCCATCTAACCGCTAACTCTTTTTTTGCAAGTTTTAGTATTTTAGCGTGAGTGCAGGCATTTCAACACATGTGCAGATGCTTTAGCACGACCAATCCAGAACAACAGGACAGTCAGGTATAAATAAACAATTTTGTTTGTGTTTATTTTCTATCATTTATTTTTGTTTCGGCCCCCTTCAGCGTGTACGTAGGTGTTTCAGCACTTGCATAGGCGCTTTAGTGCGATTGACTACAGTTCAACACATATGTTATTTTTGCAGGCCTGTAGCTACTAATTGCTTTTTTTTGGTGAGTGGTGCAGCTTCTTCGATTGTCCAAGACTTAAAAAATAGAAAAACTACTAATCAAATGGTTTTGCAGGTTGCCTAGGAGTTTCAAACAAACATTGTATCTTTTTTTTTAAACTAGGCACCTAGATCTAATTAGCGGGTAAATAAACCATTTCCTTTTGTGTTTTTGAAAAGTGTAAAGGTAGGAGAGTATGCTCTCATCTTTCTAGATGATAAAAAATCTAGACCCTCCAAGCTTTTCATGTTTGTCGCATGTTTACCCTTAGCGGACCTGCCCTCCTGAGTTGCTCTTTGAGCTGATGAGAGGGGAACGACCCAAGTGATTACACCCTGACCTAGGGTTCCCAACTCACTATAATAAATAGGTCATTGAGGATGAAAGAATCAATGGTTGGGGCTATATAAGAGTTCACTCTCACATTGGGTTCCTAGTAGGATCATAGAGATCTCAATCACACTTTCCTGACTACTAAGTTCTTGGTGCTTTGTTGGGCTATAGGCCTCAATTACACTTGTGCAACTATGAAGGGTAGCTCCTAACAGGAATCCATATTAAACACCTTGTCCATAGTGGCCAAAAACATTCTAGTCATTGGTGCAGGAGGTCGGACCTCTGAAGCCGCCCATATTTTTATGACTCTTAGTAGAGACACAAAGTTTGTCATGAGGAGTTTTCATGGGAATTGATGCTTGGCTGCCCGAAAGAAGTGAGTGTCATGGAGGGAAGCCAATGGGGTCAAGCATCTAAGTGTCTACTTTGGGTAAGCATAGCTGGGAAACCAATTGGGATCCAATGACTATTGTCCTTGCTAGCCTTAAGAATGTTGTATATGAGCATGAGTGTTTGAGCTAAAATTCATTTGATTACTGTGTTTCCTTTGCTTAATACTTACTTTCCAAGAGTAGACTAAACACATCATTATCCTCAAACACTTTGCAAAAAAACTTGTCTAAAAACAAACAATCGTTCAAGTCAAGGTCCTAGTCACAATTCCAATCATAGTCATACCTAAGTCACATCCTAGTCACCATCCACACAAAGTCCCAATTGTGTCAAAACTCTGTCCATCTCATGTTTCATAAACCCAAGTTGTATAAGCATCCTAAGAAGTCAATCCATTGACCTATCAAGAATAAGAAACTCACACAAGCACAACTCATTAGACATCAGAAATTTTGGTACACAAACCGCAAACTCTTGCTTAAACATAGGACCTTCTTGCATCATTACCATGATTACGTCCATGGTCATAGCAATGAGTTTGATGCTAGTGATGAATTAAGAGCCTATGCCCTCCATCAAGGTTTAGGTTTGTCTTTTAACACCAACTATCTTCAAAATCAGGGTGGTCATATCCTTTCATACAACTTGCCATCCGAACCAATCATCTATTGAGTCATGTTCATGCCAAGGATAGCCTAGTCACCAAATTTCTTCTAATCATCACTATCATCCCTCTTTAATCAATCATCCTCAATCTTTTCCTAAGGACTTAGCACATCAATCACTCACAAAATCACTCACCTTCAATTATCAAATCAATTCTCAAATCCAAATCAAATCATCCTTTAATCCAATTTAACCTCACAATAAGGTTGCATGCCTTGTGAAGTTTCATTTAGACCTCATCCTTAATCAATCAATCACTTGGCTTTGTGCTTGAAGAAGAATTCTCTCCAAGTACCTTTGCCTTATCCTTTAAAGTCAATCAAGACTCTTATCTCACATCTTTGTTTTACTTAGGGTCATGAGTAAACCCTTAGTGGAAGAAAGGCTTTTGATCATCATTCCAAGGTATAAATTCTACCCAACTTGGTCATCACCTCCCTTATGGTTTCATCAACATTTCCCACCTAAAACACTCATCTAAGGAATAAGGTGCAATCCTAATCAAATCTGTGTCCTAACTCAAGGACCCTATCAATCAGCAAAATCCAAATTCATCAAATTCAAATCCTAAGATCCAAGAGCCTTGCTAAGTCCTCTCATCAAAAATTTCCTCCTCCTTCAAGTTTTTCTAAGGCTATTCTTGTATGGTCACAACTCGATCTCAAAAGAAAAATATGGCCAAACAACAATATGGTATGCTGGACATTAGTGCCCTATATGAAGATCCTACACAAAGTGTGCAACCTAGCATTCAAAATCAACCACAAAATCCTAATATGGTTGACCAAGATGAACTCTCTCCAGAAGTGCAAACTTTCCTGGTAGACTCTTATAATCAAGAGATGTTGGAGAGATTTATCCAACACAATCCTAGTGCACTTTTAAAGACCCTCCATAAAAATGGAGCTCAACTCCCACCTGATTTTAATAAATCCACCCTTGGTCAACAACCACAAAGAGACCTTGCTCCCACTCATACCACCACTCCTGTTATTCAAACTCAATCAATTACGGCCCCGCCAATCATTCAACCCCAATCAATAGCACCCGTGACATCTGCCCCCGTGGTCTCCAATCCACCTTCTTACCATATATACCACTATCAAATACAATCTCATCTATTCTCCAACATGCCTCTATACCATGTTCTTCTACCCAACCATATATTTCTATTCCACAAACCTCTATTCCCATCAACAATGTTGCTAGCTTCATTCGGGCTGCACTTAATCCTATCTCAATAGTTTGTGGGTCATAATGGAATGTCACTCAAGTCCTTGTGATGTTGGTAATCACATCTCACATCCCCTCTTCCTCATCATATAAATACATTAGTGATGGTGCACCTTCCATGACTCATCCGATTCTGGGGGCAAACACAATCCATCATGTCCAAAATCCACAACAAGACCTCATTAAAGAAATTCAGAACATGAAAGAAGGGACTAACAAAAGGAAACCTTACTTGTTTGAGGAATTTTGTCCTTGTCCTTATGACCCATCTATATCAATTACACCTTACCCCCCAACATTTGAGATCCCTAAGTTCACCAAGTATGAAGGCAAAGGGGACCCCCACGACCATGTCTGGGAATTTCACATCCTATGTCAAGAAGTGTTCTATAGTGACCTATACCTTCGAAGAATCTTCCCTAAGAGTCTCACGGGAGATGCCCTTGCATGGTTCTTGTCCTTACTGCAAGGTTCCATTATCTCCTTCCCAGACTTGGTAGAGAAGTTTGTGGCTTACTATGCCTACAACATGGCTAATGATGTTTCCATGATGGACCTGTGTAACACAAAGAAAAGGCCCTAAGAGACTTTTGCTAACTTCTTGCAAAGATGGTGAAACCTCATCAAGAAATTCCAATGGGACATGCCAGAACAACACCAAATTAAATTATTTCAAAATAATTTGGTGCCCAAACTATCAAGATCTCTGACATCTCAATGTATTATATCTTTCCAAAAATTGAGTGATAAGGGCCTAGCCCTTGAATGTGTCTTGTTATAGGAAGGAACCTTGAAACACTACCCTCCTCTTATCATAATGATAAACCAAAATTCTGGTCCAAAAATAAGAACGTAGTCAATAATGGTGTAACTGATGCAAAACAGGTCCAGACCATGGCCGCCTCTCCAAATCCCACCACCACCAATCACCAATTCAACAATAAAAATAATCAAAATCAATCCCAAAAGCCTCATAACAATGTCCCAATCTAGGGGTGACCACCCCGATACAACAACAAAACTCCAAGAGACTTCACTCCTCTTGTTGAGCCGATTGAAGTGGTGTTTCAAAAAGTTGTTCAAGCAGGCGCAATGGTTTTTCTGATTACTCACCCATTTAATCCCAATTAACCCAAACCTAGGTGGTATAATGAGAATGAATATTGTGAGTATTATCATATCAAGGGACATGATACACGAAAGTGCATAAAACTTAAAATCTACATACAAGATCTCATTGATAGGGGTGAAATCAAGGTAGCAAATGCAAAACCTAGTAATAACAATGAAAAACTCAAAATGTACCTAGAACCCTTCCAGAAACATGATAAAGGAAAAGGATCATCATCTAAAATGGTGAACTATGACTACACTAATCACATAACCGACTTTGACTCTTCAGTAGGTCGCATTGAGCCCATAGACAATCATGTCAATGTCATAACTATCCAAGGAGCTAACCCTCCTCCCCCTTTCCAAAGTAGACCTAACCCTACTAGGATAGTCATTCAAGGTGCTACACCTTCTGCTTCCTACTCTCAAAATGATTGCAATGTAACCACCCGTCGAGGCAGAGTCACTGTGCAAGGAGATCTTCCTCCACCAAACCCTCCCCCCATGTCTTCCACCCTCCAATATGACCTCCTTGACCAACTTAGGAAGACCCCTGCACAGATCTCCATCCTAGAACTTCTCAAGACTTCCCCTATCCATAAACTAATTTTGGAACAATCCCTCATTGAGTCTCTCTTTCTCGATAATATCAATGCTACCCAATTTCAATCTCTCATTGGAAACCTTACCGCCCAACAACACCTTGTGTTCACTTCCAATGATGGTCCTGCAGATGAAGACCATAATACACCTTTGCACATCAAAGCCCTTTTCCAAAAGCACAAGGTCAAATGTATCCTGATAGACAGTGGATCCGGACTCAATTTGTGTACATACAAGTTAATAAAATAATTGGGACTTTCTGAGGACCTGGTAGATACATCAGGAAGGATCACAATAAAAGCATATGATGATGCTAAAAGAGTTTCAAAAGGCATGATCACCTTACCTCTTCTAGTGGGCCCTATCACAATTGAAACCCCTTTCCAAGTACTAGATCTTGATCTTCCCTACAACATTCTTCTTGGTCGCCCATGGATTCACTCCTTGCAAGCTGTACCCTCCATTTCTCACCAATCCATCAAATTTCCCTTCAATGGAAGAGAGATCACTATCAAAGGTAATCCACAACCCTTTTCAATATTGCAAGCTCTTAGAGGGGAAGCATCCATATCATTTCCCACTAAATAGACCCTCGCCAATTCCTCCATCTAGTGCATCAAATGTTGCCTCAACCTCATCCCAAGAAGGCCCACAAATCAAGATCTTGGATAATGGCTATAGAGAATACAAATTGGAGGATGTGCTATTAATAGGAAACCTCCCCTTATCTCCTAAGTCATTTGGCAAACCAAAAGAACTCAAAAAAGATCAAAAAACCGGTTATACAATGAAAATATACAACCTTTTAGCAATGGGGCCCACTTGATAAGGAGAGCCTCGACACAGATGTCTCTTCATGGCTATACCGGGAAGAAGATGAAGACCCAACAAAAATACCTAAAAAAATGTATCCAAAAGTATCAACTATAGTCGAAAAAATGGATTACAAAGGACATGGCTTGGGACTAGAGGAGAAAGGAAGAATATCACCCATAAATCCTATCTCCTACAATTACAACAGAGGTTTGGGGTACTCCCCAGTGCCTATGATTACTATCATTGGTGGCCCTTCAAGTCCTTCTTTGGATATCAAAAATTCTGACAAAGAGGAGTTCCATGAAATGCCTTATGAATATGAAAATGACATCTTCTTTCACACTCACGTCAACACCATCACCCCCATAACCCGTCCCATTTCACACGAGCTACATCTTGTCCATCCTAAACTCATAGATTGGGGCCAACGAGACAACCCCACTTTAGATATCTATGTCGATGATAATGCTCTCATTACTCTCCTAACCATGCAAAAATTGGAAGACTGCAACATAGTACATGGTATTCAACTACATGAAAATGGATACTTTGGTAGTTAGGTCAATTCCCCTGGCCACAAAAAAGATAATAAAAAGAAAAAAAAGATTCCCTAGGTGAAAACCTCTTTGAGGCACCTTTGGATGAGCAAAAAGAAAAAACAAAGGGCATATCTGAAAGTGGAAATCTGGAAAAGGCACTTGAGGATGAGTGACTTGACCTCCCTACCATTGGTTACCTTCCACAAGATAGGTCAAATTTGTTAATAGAGGAAACCGACAATATCAATATGGGCATCGAAGACATTCCAAAAACCGTTCTCATTGCCAAGTCCCTCACAGAGCAAGAGAAACAAGACTTCATCAATTTCCTTAGAGAGACAAAAATCAATTTTGCATGGTCCTATGTTGACATGCTAGGTCTAGATCCTGACTTGGTGGTTCATAATATTATTGTACACCCAGATGCAAAACCTGTAAAATAAAAGTTGCACAAAATGCATCTGCATATTGCACTCTTGGTCAAGACAGAACTCCAAAAGATGTTGAACGCAAAATTCATCAAACCAATAGACTATGATGAATGGGTATCTAACATTGTACCTATCGCAAAACCTGCTGGGGGCATCCACATCTATACTGATTTCTAAGATGTAAACAAGGCTTGTCCTAAAGATGATTTCCCACTCCCCAACATAGATATGATTATGGAACTTACAAAAGGACCTGAAATGCTATCACTTATGGATGGAGTTTTTGGATATAATCAAATCAAGATTGCAGATGAAAATCAACATAAAAATGTGTTCACAACACCATGGTGGACTTTCTGTTACCAGGTCATGCCTTTTGGCCTCAAAAATGCTGGATCCACATATTAGCGGGCCATGACAACAATTTTTCATGACCTCTTGCATAAAATTATGGAGGACTATGTGGAGGATATGCTAGGCAAATCAAAGACAAGACATGAGCACATCCCTATCTTAAAGAAGATCTTTGAAAGATTGGAAAAATACAAACTGCACCTCAATCCTAAGAAGTGTGTTTTTAGTGTCACATTGGGAAAGCTACTAGGTTTCATTGTTTCACATAGAGGCAGTGAGGTTGATCCTACTATTGTTCTCCATTTTAAAAACTCATGTTTCTTCTCTTTAAAAGTGAAAGCTACTGCCTCTGTACTGCAATGGAAGAGAACAACAAAAGTTTGAAACAAAGACAACAATATGAGGTTCCAAATGAGGAAACCTCCTACACTTTAAGCCTTTAAAAGATTGGGTAGGTGAACCCTTTTTAGACTATTTTCTTACAAAAATAGCAAAAGGTTTACAAAAAACCAGTGTAAATTCCTATAAACTTTCCTTTCTGACTGGTACAACTAAAACATAAATGGAAAGTTGATTTGATCTTTTGAAAAGGATCACAAAATGCACCCAAAAAACCAATAGGTAAACCAGTGCCTTATCTGGGCAATAGAATCATCTACAACAAACTACAACCTGACAAAAGAAACTTGTACACAAATCACAAGTTCCTAATCTATTAACTTTGAATATGCTTGACATATACAGAGTCCTGATTTGAACCAGACTTCATCATCAAATCCACGCCAAAAATACTGATATCAATGACTTTGTTCAAAGTATATTTATATTTTCCTCCTTGAGAAAAAGACTAAAAACAACTCCATTAGATGCCTAGCAAATCATTCAAATAAACAATCCTTGATTATTTAAATAGAATAAACACCAGTACAATGACATAGAAACAATACAAGTCTGAGTTTAAATTCTTTGGACTGTATATTTCATTCCTCTATCAAAAGGTTACAAGTACATCATATTTGACTCAGAAATTGCTAAGAAAAATGCCCATATTAAATTTTTGCAAGAGTTTTGATACAAAATTTGTGTATTTTCTAGGTAGCCTTGCTATCCTTTTATACAAATCAGGATGCAACAAGTTTGAACTACCTAGAAGAAATTCTTACCCTAACTATCATTTACTCCAAAAGTTACATTGTTGTGCCATTGCAGTTGAGGGAGAAACCTAACATTCTTTTAAGGGATGCGTGCTTCATTAATTCACTGGACATTCATTTGGAAAATGACCAAAAGGGTAAGTTCCTATTACCCAAAATTGATTACAACCATCGACAAATTCATAATGTCGGTGTATTATATCATGCTAGAGCATTGACGGGTTTCACCTAAGAAAACACACAATCGTGCACCATTATATTCTCTACAAATCTCCCTCGATATCTCTCACCACATTTTCACTTCAAAACAACGTCGGATGGAACTTGCACACCTCTGCCATTAATTATTTTAAATTTTGGTGCCAACGGACCAGGAAGGCCTTCCTTCTGAGCACTTTTCCTTTAGTCTCTATGTTGTGGCTTCTAAAGTTTGGACATGTTTCCATTGCGGTATAGCAACAACTATCCGATCATGGAATACTAGCACGCCCTTTAACTTACCTGAGTAATCCACTTAGAATGGGCCCCACTATTTGGTTCTTCATTCACGCTCCGCCATGTCATATCCCATGATAGGCTCTGGGGTCCCTATCCTACCACCTCAACATGGCCTAGACTCACCACTAGAATGAAGCTCTTCCTTTTCCTTTCTTTGTTGCTGATCCGCGATGATTATTCATCATGCATCTCTGCATAGTGGATCAATGACCACCATTGGATACTTTCCAAACTGCCCATTGTTTATCTTTCCTCCGAACTACTCTCCTGTCAGGTCCCACCACTTTGTCACCAAGTCACACCACTTAGCCATCGAGCATATTTCCATCGTGACATGGTGACCACCATCGGATCATCCATCCAACCGTCAGATCTTTCTTGACTTTCCTACATGTTAATTCACTTGGGCTACTCTCCATTTACGCATGTGTTTTGTCACCAAGTTGTGGTGAGTATTCAGCGATTATCTTTTTATCGCGACATAGTGACAGCCTTTGGATCTTTCTTGATCACCATTGATCTTCCTTGATCTACTTGATCTTTAGCTTCTATGTATGGCTCTCTCTTATTGCACAGTATCATCACGTGTCAGCCACTGGTGCACTCATGAGATCTACCTGGGCACCACCAGACCCATCATTTCACTTTGGTTTGTTCGGCACCAACTCCTCCCTTGGTGAGCCATTTAAAAGTCTCATCGAACCTACAGTTTCATCGATGCTTTTTACCTTATCAGTGGGACCGGTTCAAATTTATTTGATGTACCCTTGTCGATGGAATTGATGCCTTCGGTGAAACCATTTAGAGATCCATTGCGGCCAAGGTCTGCCCGACATTCATTTTGATGACATACCACCTGTTCTACCTCATGTCACCACTAGAACTTCCACCTCTTCTGCTGCATGTCACCACATGGCACCTTATGATTTGCTCAGAGTCCACCTCCACGCCACCTAACCTGCCACCTCACCAGTCTCCAAGTCACGGTGATTAATAGTTGAGCACTTTCGCATGGTGGTATAGCGATGGTCGTCTAATTGTCTGCAACCTGCTCACCCATTAATTTTCCCTTTTACTACAAAATTTGGTTGCCTTGAGATGTGCACGCACGTGGGGTCCACTAGGCCACTAGCCACTTCTTGCCAAAAGCCCATAAGCTTTAACACTAAAGATATATGCGGCTGTGCATTTAAATACTAAAATGCTCCTCCCCGTGGCCAATGTGGGATAAATAGTCTACACTTGGACCTTTCAATCGGGTCATCAGGATAACATGAAACCACTCCATGCCTATGCTTTCTCATCGAGGTAAGTCTTTTCGATCGGGCAAAAATTCAAAAACTGCCACAAACAACCTCAAATTCACCAAATTTTTATGAGTCCAAATAGTGGATCTGACTGGGGATGGTTGATCTCTAGATCAACACAATAATTTAGCAAGAACTCTAGAAAGTAGACCTACAAAACCGTAATGAAAGAAAATCTAAACTATATACAGCCTACAACTACTATGCATGGACTGAAACAAATCAATAGAAGTAATATTTCAGGAATTTTCCATGCACTAGAAATTTATGTACTTCACCATTCATTCTTTGCAAGAATTATAAATCCTTTCCATTGATATAACAAATAATTAAAGGGCCTATCCACAATGATTCAAATTTATTATACTTGCTTTTGTCTTGGTCTTTTGCATTCCACTGCAACACCATGTCACTAATCTGGAACTTTATTGCACTAGTCCTTTTATCAAAAATGTACTTTGACTGTAATTGAAGTTTCATATTTGTTTTATGGGTTGCAGTCCTCATTTCCTCTAGCTCTACTAACTGAATCATTCTTTCTTCCATGGGCTCAGACATTTCTAGTTCTTCAATCTGCAAAAATTGGTAAACTGGAAGCAAATTATTCACAAGTAATCTGGCTTTCACTCCATAAACTAGCTCAAAAGAGGATGTACCAATGGCCTTTTTTATAGTCACCCTGTCAGCTCATATACCTAACCTAAGCTTTTGATCCCAGGACCTTTTATTTTCCTCTAGGATCTTCTTGATGATGTTGAGGAGACTTTTATTACTCGATTTTGCTTGGTCATTTCCCCATGGGTGGTATGGTGAAGAGTATGACATAATAATCCCATAATTAGCACAAAACTCTGCACACTCCTCAGACCCAAAGCACATAGCATTGTCCATTACTATTTTAGCTAGAACACTAAACTTTGTCACTATATTATACATAAAAAAATTAATGACTACCTTACTGTTAGGACCCAGAGGCAACTAAGAGGGGGGGAGCTGAATCAATTGTCTATTAATTTCAACCCAAATATAACTTAATCAAACTTGATGCATAATACCGATAAACCAAACTTAATGTCGGTTGACATTTAATAGTTAATAACAATACCGGTAAAGTTTAATGCATGAAACAGAAAGACAAATAACATCCACAACACATAACACATATATTTGTACATGGAAACCCTGTAAGGGGAAAAACCTCGGTGGGAAACCTTACCCACAATCAGATGATACTACTGCAGATAGTATGTGTGTACAAATTGGGTCTGCACATGTAGAAAGGCCAACTGCCTAGAGCTCACTTCTCAATCACAAAATTGGAGTCACACTGACTACAATTGGATAGTTAAATA
Source organism: Cryptomeria japonica (assembly GCF_030272615.1). Classification (NCBI taxonomy): domain Eukaryota; kingdom Viridiplantae; phylum Streptophyta; class Pinopsida; order Cupressales; family Cupressaceae; genus Cryptomeria; species Cryptomeria japonica. The sequence goes on along the minus strand of NC_081406.1, from coordinate 146,685,813 downwards.
CAATGATAATGTATTGCTCAAAATAGCATCTTCATATGCTGGATTCAGTATCGGTTAAGCTGTAATTGTTTTCTTCATACCTTCATTGTATCTTCAAATGATGTATGCATGTACATCTCTTCTTATGTTTGCATATACCAAATATTACAACCTTCTAATACCTTGTTACATTCCTTATAGCAATCTCACAAATGAGATCTGACATATATACCAAAACCTAAGACCAACTGTGTAGGTCAGCTCACTAAGAATATTACAACTAAATCAATTACAAATGAATCAATATCATGTTGGCTCAATGCATTTACAATAATAACCAATCAATAAATCATGTCCATAATGTGTCATGCTGATCTGGAATAGATAACACTTGCCGATCCATAACCTAGACCTATTTGCCGGTAACAACAACTATGCAAAATAGATTAGACCAATAACCAAATCACCAAAACCAAGTTTCCAAACAATATCTTCGACATAACTAGGTAATCTCCAGATGATAACAGATCATCCTTAGTGCTAGTGAACAATATAACCTATCGGTGAACTAGATACTGGTGACTATGCATAAGTCACTGAACATACCAGTGAACATAACATAAGATATTTAGTACTGATAAGTGTTCACAAGTGTTGACAGGTGTTGACATCAATGAAATAACCAATGCAACACATCCATAATACCAACAATATCCCCCTTTGGCATTGATGGCAACACAAGATGGAAAAACCATCTAAGTGCCAAAGCAGAAATGCCAAAAACCAAAAACCAACAATCTCCCAAAGAGATCAATTACCAGAAATCAAAATACATAATATATCTCCTAAAAGATAATGTGTTTTTCCATAGATATCTCTCCCCCTTTGACATCAAATGTAAAAGCAATACAAAACCAAATACAATCAATTCATAGAACTTATTACAAATACCAATTGTTATAACCAAATTTATCCAATCTACTCCCCCTGAGAAGTATCTCTCCTTCATCAAAGCCGGAAAAAGATTTCTGTGTTAATTTGGTCAGTCTGATGCCATGCTCCAACTATCTAAGTTTCTACCAGTGAGGGTATAACTCAAAGCTGCTCTTTGAGATATTCAAAACTTTCCTTAGGTAAAGGCTTAGTAAATATATCTGCAATCTACTCTTTAGTATTCACATAAACCAATCTCACTACTTTTGCTTCAACATTCCCTTTCAGAAAATTGAATTTGATAGAAACATGTTTTGTTTTAGAGTGAAATACCAGATTCTTAGATATATCAATTGCTGCCATATTATCACAGTAAATGATTATAGGTTCTTTGCATTTTACCTTTATGTCCTTCAACATTTGCTTAGTCCATAATACCTAGGTACAATTGGTTGCTGCTACAACATATTCTGATTCTATTGTTGATAATGATGTACAACTTTGTTTCTTGCTCAACCATGAAATTAATCTACTACCAAGGAAAAATGCTCACTGGTGGTTCTCTTTTTGTCATCTACATCTCCTGCCCAATTTTCATTTGTGTATGCACATAGATCAAAATTTTCATCTTTAGGATACCATAAACCAAGATTTTTTGTGCCTTGTAGGTATCAGAAAATCCTTTTCACTACTAATTCATGATTTTCCTTAGGATTATGTTGAAATCTTGAAACAATACATACCGCATTCATAATATCAGGTCTTGTTTGTGTCAAATACAGTAAACCTCTAATCATAGACTTGTATCTTGTCAGATTAACAGGTGCTAATTCATCCTTCAATGATAGTTTATGAGTTGTAGTCATAGGAGTACTTACCGGTTTAGAGTTTTCCATACCAAATTTCTTTAGTAGTTCTTTCAAGTACTTTGATTGATTTATGAATATAACTTTATCAGTCTGTGAAATCTGCAATCCTAAAAAGAATTTTATCTCCCCAATCATAGACATTTCAAATTCTTCCTGCATCTTATTAGAAAAGTCTTTACACAATCCTTCTTCTCCTCCAAAAATGATATCATCAACAAAAACTTCAATAACCAAGATGTCATCATTAGTCACTTTGTAATATAAGCTGCGGTTAACATTACCTTTAGTGTAACCAAGCTTTAAAAGATATTTGTCCAATCTAACATACCAAGCTCTAGGAGTTTGCTTCAATCCATATAAAGCTTTCCTTAACCTACAAACCATATCTTTGTCATTTGTCAAATAAAATTCATTAGGTTGTTTAACATAAACTTCCTCTTCAAGAGCACCATTTAGAAATGCACATTTAACATCCATTTCATATACTTTAAAATTCTTGTGTGTTGCAAAAGTTAAGAATAGTTTGACTGATTCAATTCTAGCTATCGCTGCAAAGGTTTCATTGTAATCAATTCCTTCTTTCTGTGAATATCCCTTACACACTAATCTTGCTTTGTTTATGATTACCTTACCATCTTCATTAAGTTTATTCCTGAATACCCATTTAGTTCGAATTACATTTTTGTTTTTAGGTCGGGGAGCCAATGTCCATGTGTTATTCTTTTCAATTTGTTCCAATTCATCTTCCATAGCCTTAATCCAATGTTTATCTTCACATGCCTCATAAATAGTTGCTAGTTCAATTTGAGAAATTAAACATACCTCTTCATTTTCCAGCCTTCTTGTAGTCATTACACCTTGATACTTATTCTCAATTATCTAACTTTCAGAGTGATTCAATCTTACATACCTGGGTGTATTCACTTGCTGATGTTCTTCAGTCACTGTGGAATTCTCTGATGATGCTGGTGTGACTGGATCAACATTCTGTATCAGTGTACTCATTGTAGGTTCATTTGTGATTATCTCAATTGTTGGTTCAGAGTCCATAGACCTTGAATTACCTCTAAACTATTCATCAATCTTCACATTTGAACTCCTAAGATTTTCTATAATCTCTTATTAAAAAATTTGTATGCCTTGCTCTTAGATGAATAACCAAGAAATATTCCTTCGTCACTTCTAGGATCAAATTTGCCAATATAATCATCTCTCCTAATGTAACATTTGCTTCCAAATATTCTGAAATATTTAAGAGTAGGAGTATTACCAAACCATAGTTCATGAGGGATCTTACCGGTTTCACCTTTGATGTGAACTCTATTGAATGTGTAAACCATTGTATTGACTGCTTATCTCCAATACACATGAGGTAGGTTTGCTTCTGATATCATGCTTCTAGCTACATCCAGAATAGTTTTGTTCTTCCTTTCCACAACTCCATTTTGTTGGGGTGTCGGAGGTGCTGATAATTGTCTTCTAATTGCATTCACTTCACAGAATGTATTAAATTCTTTAGATGTGAATTCACCTCCTTGATCTAATCTCAAACATTTGATTTTCTTACTGGTTTAATTCTCTGCCATTACCTTGAATAGTTTGAATTTCCCAAAAGCTTCTAATTTCTCCCTGAGAAAAGTAACCCAACACATTCTAGAATAATCATCAATGATTAGCATACAATATCTATCTCCTTGTAAACTTCTAGTTCTTGTTGGACCACATAAATCAGTATGAATTAAGTCAAGAACATTATTAGATTTCTCTGGAATACTCTAAAAAGTTTCTCTAACTTGCTTTTCAAAGTGACATTCCTTACATACTAGATTGTGAGGTTTTATAATCTTAGGTAAATCCCTTACTACCTTAGTAGTACTGATTTTCACAATGCAATCAAAATTTACATGACAAAGTCTCTTATGCCATAACCAAATTTCATCAATATGTGCAACCAAGCATGTTTTCTCATTGTTATTCAAATGAAAGATATTAGCTCTAGTCTGATTACCAGTTGCAATTTCCAAACCAGTTCTATTCATGATTTTGCATTTACCATTCTTGAATTGTAACTGAAATACCTTTTCAACTAATTGACCAACACTCAAAAGATTATGCTTCAAACCTTCAACATAATAAACATTGTCAGTATTGTGCTTACCATCAAAAGATAGAGTGCCTTTTCCTCTTATCAAACAAGCTTTATCATCCCCAAATATTACTAGACCTCCATTGTATTATGGAAAGGTTAAGAATTTACTTTTATCACCAGTCATGTGATGGGAACATCCGCAATCAATGATCCATTCATTCTTTTCTTCAATTTTAGCTGCCAGGGCCTTCTCTACCAGTTGAATAGTAGGTGTTGGTTGATCTTCTGTTATTGAAAAATAATCCCATCCATTGTCTACCGGTTCCTCATCAGAATCATCAGTAACTCCTTCATCAGCATAGTAACATGATTTGTCTCTATTCTTCTTAAATCTGTATCTTTGATATTCGGGGTTAGGCTTATATGTTCTTTTAGCTTCTTCTTTCAAGCTTGCATGTCTATCAGGACACCTAGATGCCATATGACCAATTTTATTGCAGTTAAAACATTTAAATGGTGTTTTACCTTCATACTTACTTCCAATTGGACCTTTAGGCATTTTTCTTGCAAAAAGTGCTTCAAGCTCTTCAAGTTCTTCATTCTCTCTTCTAATTTCTTCAATTTCTCTAGCACAAAGTGCTTTCCAATCAGATTTTTCAGATGATGATGATGTTGCAAATGATGATGCTTTGAAAGACAAATCTCTCTTAATTGTAGCAGCAGGACCAAATTCCTCAAGTTCAAAAGCTGAAAATTTTCCAACCAAAGTATCTCTAGATACTGATGTATTAGGCATTGTTCTCAATTCATTAATAGCAGTTACTTTCATTTTGTATTCTAGTGGCAATGCTCTTAAAACTTTAGAAACAATTTCATCTTCACTTAAGGATCCTCCACAACATTGTATACCCAAAACAATTTCATTAACTCTTTCCATAATTGCTGTGTTTTTTTCAAGTCTAAGTACAAATTGCAGAAGTAGTCCTCCTTTCAAGCAATTCTTTGTTCTTTAGTTTTATAATCAAAACCTGCAATGCTGTTGTATTTGGGCTGCTGTTTTGGCCTGTAGATAATATAGCATGTAGTTCATTTATGTTGGATCCATGGATTCTATATTGAACTGGGTATGTCTGGCTAATGAAAGCAGCTGAGGAGGCTATTAGAAGTAGAAGCTCTAGGGCTGGCAAGATATTTGATTGGGGCATTCATCATGATGGTGGGTGTAGTTTTTCCTGTGGGATATATGATGTTCAAAAACAAGCAAGTCCCCAACACTTCTGTTTACACGAAGCAGATGTAGGTGTGCTTATACCCCATTACACCATGTTTTTTTGCATAGATCTCATTATTGTGCGATTTTTTGAGTTACACCCAATTCTATTTTACGGATGGTAGGGAAAACAAGGCTATAACATATGAAATTTTGTTTTAAATGAAAGACCAACCTTGAGAGATCATTTTTGAATGCAAAAACCATGACAGATCATTTACATGATGACTCGATTTTTATTTTCTAGATGAGAGACCCGAGCACAAAAAATAAATTACTTCTAGTTCTGGCTTGTGGGTAGTAAAGGGATAACTGTAGAATATGAAAATATGTTTAAGATCACATTAGGATCTAATGGATAGGAAATAATTTTCTTACCACATGTCAACCATCACAAATCATTAAAAAAACTCAGGTTTGTGGGTTATTGTTTTTAGGATGAGAGACATAGTGGTGCACTCTATATTAAAATTAGCTTTACGAAATTGGAAATCCTAGGTTTTCAACATTGATTTTTTTTTTTTATTAGTGTTTTTATAACCTTTTGTAAAGGGTTAACAATGTAAGGCATTCTAATCTATATGCACACTCATCTTGATAATGAGTTGCAAAGAGCGGCCCGAAGCATTCCAGTTTTGCAATTTTGATAGTGGTATCACCTTCATTCAATGTCTCCAATTTATCCCAAATAGATTTAGCAGTAGATCGGTCTGATAATCCCATGATTTGCTGATCTGATAATGCGCTCAAAAGTGCTTCTCTTCCTTTGCAATCATTCTCCTGATCTTTAGCCAAGGTTGGTGGATTAGGTTGACTCTATGTAGGACCAACATAGCCATTCTTTGTAACATCCCATATGTCTTTTCCAATGTAATTCAAATGTGTCTCCATTTTGATCTTCCATATACCATAGTTAGTTCCATCAAGTTTTGGACTGTCCTTCCTGAAATAATTAGTTGCCATAGAATCTCCTCAAGATGTTAAACTTCTGCAAAAAGAGGACTTAGCTCTGATATCAATTGTTAGGACTTGGAGGCAACTAAGAAGGGGGGGGGTGAATCAGTTGTCTATTAATTTAAACCTAGATTATAACTTAATCAAACTTGATGCATAATACCGGTAAACCAAACATAATGTTGGTTGACAGTTTAATAGTTAATAATAGTACCGATAAATTTTAATGCATGAAACAGAAAGACAAATAACATCCACAACACATAACACATATATTTGTATGTGGAAACCCTGTAAGGGGAAAAACCACGGTGGGAAATCTTACCCACAATCAGATGATACTACTGCAAATAGTATGTGTGTACAAATGGGGTCTGCACATGCAGAAAGGGCAACTGCCTAGAACTCACTGCTCAATCACAAAATGGGAGTCACACAAACTATAATTGGATGGTTAAATCCAATGATAATGTACTGCTCAAAATAGCATCTTCATATGCCGAATTCAATACCGATTAAGCTCTGATTGTCTTCTTCATACCTTCCTTGTATCTTCAAATGGCGTCTACATGTATAGCTTTGCTTATATTCGCATATACTGAATATCACAACCTTGTAATACCTTGTTACATTCCTTATATCAATCTCACAAATGAGATCTTACATATATACCAAAACCTAAGACCAACTATATAGGTCGGCTCACTAAGAATATTATAATTAAATCAATTACAAATGAATAAATATCATGTCGGCTCAATGCATTTACAATAATAACCAATCAATAAATCATCTTCATAACGTGCCATGCTGATCTGGAATAGATAACACTTGTCAATCCATAACCTAGACTTATTTGCCAGTAACAAAAAATATGCAAACTTGATTAGACCAATAACCAAATAACCAAAACCAAGTGTCCAAACAATGTTTTTGACATAACCAAGTAATCTCCAAATGATAACAGATCATTCTTAGTGTCAGTGAACAATATAACCTGTCGGTGAACCAGATACCGGTAACTGTGAATAAGTCACTAAACATGCCAATGAACATAACAAAAGATCTTCAGTGCTGATAAGTGTTCACAAGTGTTGACACATGTTGACATCAATGAAAAAACCAATGCAACACATCCATAATACCAACACTTACTAGTGGCCTGTTTGGTAGGTATGGCTTGAATCCACTTGGTGAAATAGTTTGTAGCCACCAGGATCCATCTGTGACCCCTGCTTGATTTTTATAATCTCTCTCCAATAAAATCAATTCCCCATTGAACAAAAGGGGCTTCAACTATAACACAATTCGAAGGCAAAGCACCAACATACTTTAGTTAAAAAGAAAACCATAGAAGGATCAAATTTTTGAACATATTTATGAGCATTCTTGAACAAAGTTGGCCAATAATTCCCTGCTCTGATTATCCTACTAGCAGTAGTCTTAGATGAATAGTGGTCTCCATACACCTCATTGTGCATCTCTTTAAGAACTTTCTCAGCTTGGAATTCCTCCAGGCAAACCAGTAGCATCCCATCACTGTTCCTAGAATACAAGTCTCCCTGAATAAGAACATACTTCTGTGATTTTAACTTTAATGTTCTCATCTGGTTGTGTAATATCTTTCTAGGACATGACACATTCTTCAAGAAGTATACCACATCTAAATACCACAACTACCTCTCGATACTAGTGACCAGGACTTCCTTAATTTCAATATTATTAACAACAACAGTAACCAGATTTAATTCAGCCATCAATTTTGCAAGGCCCAATCCTCTTACTAGTTTGGTGATCTTGATCACTAAGTCAAACTCTTGTATCCTAGTTATCCATCTACATCTATTTCCAATTACTTTAGACTGGGACAAAATGTCTTTCACGACTGCATGTGGTACATAGGCTACAATTTGAGCATTTACCAGATAAGGCCTAAATGATTTTACAGCTTTAACTAGAGCATATGCCTTCTTCTCCATGATTTCATACTTTAACTCAATAGGCTGTAAAGATTTTCTATATAAATCAATTAGATGTTCATATCCTTCATCATCCTTTGGAAGCAGAACTATTGCTACTATGTGATAAGAATCAAAAGAAAATAATGAGAAAGGCTTACTGTAATCAAGGGATTTTAGCACTGGTGCTTCCTAAATAGCCTTCTTAATTTTGTCAAAAGCTTGTACAACTTATTCATCCCAAGAAAACTTTGCATCTTTTTTAAGTAATTTAATGATAAGCTTAATGATTTCAGCAAAGTTAGCTATAAATCTCCTAACAAAATTCACCTTGTGCAAGAAAGACCGAATCCCTTTAACATTCCTTGGCTGAGGTACATTATTTATAGCTCCAAGCCTTTTAGGGTCTATTCTAACCCCTTCCTTGCATGCAATATTCCCTAATAATTTTCCTTCAGTCACTGCAAAATGACATTTTGGGGGGTTCAAGGATACACCAAACTCTAGAGCCTTGCAAAAAACCTTTTCCAAGTGACCACAGTGATCACCTACCTTCTTTGAGAAATGTGTCAAATCATCCTAGTAAACAACCATTATGATGTTGATAAACTCCTTAAAAGCTACATCCATTGCTCTCTGAAAAGTAGCTCTAGCATTCTTCAGGCCAAATGGAATTCTCACATACACATAAGTCCCCCAAGGGGTAGTAAAAGCAATCTTAAATTGCTCAAACTCCTTTACTAATACTTGATTATAACGTAAGAACCCATCCATCATTGACAATAGATCACAACCAGTTACCCTTTGTAACATAGCCTCCATATTTGGGGAAGAATAATTGTCTTTCAGAGAAGCAACATTCAAATTTCTAAAATCCACACAAAGCCTTATGTCCCCATTCTTCTTTCTGGCCGGGACCAAATTGGACACCCATGAAGAATGTCCTATAGGTTTTATAATCCCCCCTTCACTTAACTTGGTTAGTTCTTGATGCATTTTGGTCTCCAAAAGGGGGTTAATAGGTCTTTGATTTTGTTGAAAAGGCTTAGCATTAGCATGCAGAGGAATTTCATGTTGAAATAAGTCTAGTCTATATGCCTTTCGGTCCTCATAGGACCAAGCAAAAACATGTTTATACCCTTTTAATAAGTTAATGAGGTTGGTCCTAATATAGGGAGACAGGTTCTTCCCAATATACACCAACTTAGGGGACGCTTCTTTCCCTAAGTTCACCTCATCCAAATCCTCCAACTTTTTAGATGATGCTTGATGTAAGTGACCATCACTTTAACTGAACATACCCTCTAGTTCAACTAGTCCCCATAGTATTTCATTTGTCTCTAGCTGCACTATGTCACTACCAAAAATTGTTTCCTATCCATCTACTACTTCCACCAATGCATTACAATCAATCTTTTGACCTTCATAGTCAACTATGCATTGTACAAATCTAAGGATGTCTTCATCATCCTCAAAAACTTACCAATTGTACACATTATCTGGGATGGTTGGTCTAGCTTTTGTCTTAATTATTGAAACTCCAGTCAATGTTACATCATCATTCTTTAATACAACATTAGCTAAAAAATCTGGCATAATGTTCTTAGACCTTTCAATCCAATCAATGGAAAATGCATCAAAGTGTTCAATGACATCCCAAACATCATGCTTGTACCTTTTTAACTTGTCATTTTTAGATGCATATCTTGATCTTATCTAAAACACTACAAGTTCAGAGTCTCCATAAACCCTTAACAACTTGATCCCATGTCTTTTAGAAATTTCTAAGCCTAATAACAGAGCTTCATACTCAGCTGTGTTGTTTGTACATTGGAATGCTAACAAAAAAGAATACTTGAAGGTAATACCTGATGGGGAAACAAATAGCACTCCCTCTCCAGACCCTTCCTTGGAGCAAGCTCCATGAAAGTACATCTCCCACATGCCTTCTTGTTGGGATTCTAGCTCATCAACAATAGGATCAATATTCTTCAACTAAGGCTGAATGGGTTCAATCTTGAAGTTATCAAGATCCACATCAATCATGCAATTAATCATGTTTGGGTCTATTTTTTCAATAACCACTGGGGTACATGGTTCTCTGTATAATTTTACAAAATTCCCATTCAGTGCAATAGTTGCAAATGATAAATCTAGCTGAAGATGTCCTCCAATAGCAGCAACCCACTGTCTAGACAGAAGCATGCCATAATGGCTCTTGGTGTCTATAACTATTACATCCATTTTATAAGTAGCTTTAGGGAATGCTACTATTTTTACTTCTACATATTTTATAGTACCCACAACGGGTGCTTCTCTATTATCCATAACATAACACCTCCCATATGAAGTGAGTACTGACAATCCTAGTTCTTTCATAACCCCATAAGACATTATATTAGCATATGCACCAAAATCTATCATGCAATTTTTTATCAATTTGTTATTTACTAACAACGTGAAATAAAAGGGATCTATCTATGATGGTTCCTGATTAATAGTGGTGCCCACATTAACTTCTAGGATCCCTTGTTCTTTATCCTTCTCATATTTTGCATTTCCCCTTTTAGAAGAAGCATCTACATCTAATATACTTGAATTCAAAGAAAAAACAGTCTGTCTATGTTCTTTTATTTTCAGCAGCTCTATCAAAGGTACTGAAACTTTCATCTGTGTTAAAGCTTGAGTTATATCAAAAATAGTGTTAACATTAGATTCAACATGAGCTTTAACCTTTTCTACCTTCTGGTGACTTGTTCTCTTGTCACTAGTGGTCTCTACCTTATTTCCAGTTGTATCAGCAATATCAGGTTTCATTGAACTACTTAACTAATCACCTTTAGCTTGACTATCTTTGACATAAGTTTTGTTCTCAGTGGGCCTTTTAGAAGAAGTTTCTTTAAAAAACATAAAACTAGGCATAACTTGACTTTCATCATCTTTGCTGCATCTCTGATTATAGTTATGCTTAGCTTTAGCTATTGCAGTCTTAGTGAGATTCTCAACTTCCTCCTCACTAGGCCTTCTAAGATGAATCTCTTGATCTTCTATTGTGACTACATTCAAAGTGGGATTACAATCAACTGTCAATCGCTCTTAGCAATTTGCATCGCTTCTCAAGACATCATATTCAGTTTCTTCACCCTTTGAAGACTCACAGTCACTGTCCACAATATAGTCAACCATATTAATTGCAGGTTCATCCTGACTTCTCATGGATTCATTTAGAACTTGAGCCACAACACACTGATAGGGGAATGTGGCCCATCACATGCCATACACCAAGGGGTATTCTCCACATTATGTACGTTTCCTCCCTTTAAAGGATCAGGGGTGTTCTGATTTTGTGTTCCTTTTGATCTATCTTGCACAGGTTTGCCATCTTTCCATGTAGTGTTATATGGCATATCATGCAATCTAGTAGGTCTGTCTTACCAGTTGTAGTGAGGCCTCTCAGGTTTACTTACTTTAGCAGTAAGATCCTTGACCATAGTCATTAATTTCTCTATCTTATCCTATTCTTTAGAGGATTTATTTTGTTGTGGTTTTTGTTCCTGCCACTATCTTCCATCAGTCCTTCTTCCCACTTTACCAGATGCTTTTCTATTACTCTCTACATTGATTACAATTTTGAAAGAATCCCTTAAGCTATGTGGGTTCTTATCTTTGAGAATGTAAGCCATCTTAGGATAAAAGGCATTGTAATAAGTGGTTAGACATACATTCTCATCTAACCTCATACATTGAAGGAGCCTATGCATTGCCTTTTGAAAACATGTATTAAAATCTGTAACAACTTCATTATTAGACTTCCTGATATTGTTAAATTCATTGAGCATGAAGGTCACATTTTTCTTATCTCCATATTTCTCTTTAAAACAATTCTTGAATTCCTCCCAAGAACCTATACTATCCACAGGTAACCCTATGTACCAATCTCTAGCATCCTCAATCAAGGATTGCACAAACAACTTCATGATGACATCCTCATGTGCAATTTCATAGTCATTAATCATGTCACCAAAAGATTTTAGATGCTCTTCAACACTGATAGAATTATTCCTAGCAAACTTCTAGAGTTTATCCCTCAATTCAATAGGGACATGGTTTGGATATCTAGGAATTCCATCAAAATACAACTGCCTATATAGCTCAACATTTATCAGTCTCCTTTGAAACTGATTTCTAGTAAAGTTATTTCTGGCATTCACCCTTGGGCCTGAACCACCAACTTTAGGATTTTGATGACTTTGATTATGTGATAGTCCATGACTAGTTTGATTTGCTAGAATTGTACTTGAGGGAATAGAAAAATTATTTCGGGCAGCATTTGTTTGCATCATTGGTTGAGTATTCAACAAAGAGGCAGAAGTATGTTGGGACATAGGATTACTATGATCTACAGGTGGGAAAGCTATGGGAGGAGCCTTTAAGCAGTGTATCTTTCTTTTGAACTCGACATTAAGTGCTTTTGTTTCAGCCTTTTCTAATTCCCTTTGCAGGTCTTCATTTTCTTTCCTTACCCTTTCTACCTTGATCTCATGCAACATCATTCCCTGGCGTCCTTCTACACTTCTTGACACTAGACCTTCAAATCTATTCTCCACTACTTTCTGCTTCCCTTTGTCAATAATGGGTCTGGCAGGTTGGGGATAATTGTGAACCTCCCTACTAGGTTGTGTTGCAACTTTAGGTGCAAAAACAATCTTTAGATAAAGGATTTCTCTAATAACAAGACCTTGTTCTTTACTCCCAGGTTCTACTTGAGAAAACAACTAAATCTCTGCAATCTGTCTCAATAACCTATCTCTTTCAATGAGTTTGCCTTTGGTTTCATTCTCCTTTTCCTTTTCTTTCTTTTTTCTAATGGCAATGAGGTGATGTACTCCCTGATTTAGAACCTCAATTTCCTGAGACACTTCATCTTGGTCTGGCAAGGTTTCCTCCTTTTACAAAAGTTTAACAACTTGAGGAGATCGTATGTCTATTAACTATTTCAGGAAGGATAGTCTGAAGCTTGATGGAACTAACTATGGTATATGGAAGATCAGAATAGAGACACATCTCAATTGCATTGGAAAAGACATATGGGATGCTACAAAGAATGGCTATGTTGGTCCTACTCATGGTCAACCTAATCCACCAACCTTGGCTAAAGATGAAGAAAATGATTGCAAAGCAAGAGAAATACTTTTGAGTGCATTGTCAGATCAACAAATCATGGGATTATCAGGCCAATCTATTGCTAAAGTTATTTGTGATAAATTAGAGACATTGAGTGAACATGATACCACTATCAAAATTGCAAAACTAGAATACTTTTGGGTTAGGTATGCAAATATGAAAATGGAAGAAGATGAAAGGATTTATGCTTTTATGGAAAGAGTTAATGAAATTGTTTCGGGTATACAATGTTGTGGAAGATCCTTAAGTGAAGATGAAATTGTTTCTAAAGTTTTAAGAGCTTTCCCACCGGCATGCAAAATGAAAGTAACTGTTATTAATGAATTGAGAACAATGCCTAATGCATCAGTATCTAGAGATACTTTGGTTGGAGAACTTTCAGCTTTTGAACTTGAGGAATTTGGTCCTATTGCTACAAATAAGATAAATTTGGCTTCCAAAGCTTTATCATCTACATCATCATCATCATCATCATCTAAAAAATATGATTGGAAAGCACTCTATGCTAGAGAACTTGAAGAAATCAGAAGAGAGAATGAAGAACTTGAAGAGCTTGAAGCACTCTTTGCAAGGAAAATGCCTAAAGGTCCAGTTGGAAGTAAGTATGAAGGTAAAGTGCCATTTAAATGTTTTAACTGCAATAAAATTGGTCATATGGCATCTAGGTGTCTTGATAGACATGCAAGATTGAAATAAGAAGCTAAAAGAACATATAAGCCTAACCCTGAATATCAAAGATACAGATTTAAGAAGAATAGAGACAAATCATGTTACTATGTTGATGAAGGAGTCACTGATGATTCTGATGAGGAACCAATAGACAATGGATGGGCTTTTGTTTCAATAATAGAAGATCAACTGACACCTACTGTTCAACAGGTAGAGTAGGCCCTGGAAGCTAAAATTGAAAAAAAGGATGAATGGATCATTGATTTTGGATGTTCACATCATATGATTGGTGATAAGAATAAATTCTTAACCTTTCAGGAATAAAATGGAGGTCTAGTAAGATTTGGAGATGACAAAGCTTGTTTGATCAGAGAAAAAGGCACTATATCTTTTGATGGTAAGCACAATACTGATAATGTTTAGTATGTTGAAGGTTTGAAGAATAATCTTTTGAGTGTTGGTCAATTAGTTGAAAAGGGATTTCAATTACAATTCAAGAATGGTAAATGCAAAATGATGAATAGAACTAGTTTGGAAATTGCAACTGGTAATCAGACTAGATGTAATATATTTCATTTGAATAACAATGAGAAGACATGCTTGATTGCACATATTAATGAAAGCTAGTTATGGCATAAGAGACTGTGTCATGTAAATTTTGATTGCATTGTGAAAATTAGTACAACTAAGGCAATAAGAGATTTACCTAAGATTGTTAAACCACACAATCCAGTATCTAAGGAATGTCAATTTGGAAAACAAGTTAGAGCAACTTTTAAGATTATTCTAGAAAAATCCAATAATGTTCTTGACTTAATTCATACTGATTTATGTGGTCCAGCAAGAACTAGAAGTTTACAAGGAGATAGATATTTTATGCTAATCATTGATGATTATTCTAGAATGTGTTGGGTTACTTTTCTCAGGGAGAAATCAGAAGATTTTGGGAAATTCAAACTATTCAAAGTGATGGTGGAGAATGAAACCGGTAAGAAAATCAAATGCTTGAGATCACACCAAGGAGGTGAATTCATATCTAAGGAATTTAATACATTTCGTGAAGTGAATGGAATCAGAAGACAATTATTAGCACCTTGGATACCCCAACAAAATGGAGTTGTGGAAAGGAAGAACAAAACTATTTTGGATGCAGCTAGAAGCATGATATCAGAAGCAAACCTACCTCATGTGTATTGGAGAGAAGTAGTCAATACAGTTGTTTATACATTCAATAGAGTTCACATCAAAGGTGAAACCGGTAAGACCCCTCATGAACTATGATTTGGTAACACTCTTACTCTTAAATATTTTAGAATATTTGGAAGCAAATGTTATATTAGGAGAGATGATTATATTGGCAAATTTGATCCTAGAAGTGATGAAGGAATATTTCTTGGTTATTCATCTAAGAGAAAGGTATATAGATGTTTTAATAAGAGATTGCTAGAAAATCATTGAAAGTGCAAATGTGAAGATTGATGAATAGTTTAGAAGGTCTATAGACTCTAAACTAGTAGTTGAGATAATCACAAATGAACCTACAATCAGTACACCGGTACAAAATGTTGATCCAGTCACACCGGCATCATCAGAGAATTCCACAGTGCCTAAAGAATAGTAGCAAGTCAATACACCCAGGTATGTAAGATTAAATCACTCTTAAAGATAGATAATTGGGAATAAGTATCAAGGAGTTATGATTAGAGGAAGACTCGAAAATGAAGAGGTATGTCTAATTTCTCAATTTGAAATAGCAACTATTAATGAGGCATGTGAAGATAAACATTGGATTAAGGCTATGGAAGATGAATTGGAACAAATTCAAAAGAATAACACATGACATTGGTTCCCTAGCCTAAAAACAAAAATGTAATTGGAACTAAATGGGTATTCAGAAATAAACTTAATGAAGATGGTAAGGTAATCAGAAACAAAGCAAGATTAGTGTGTAAGGGATATTCACAGAAAGAAAGGAATTGATTATAATGAAACCTTTGCACCGGTAGCTAGAATTGAGGCAATCAGATTATTCTTAGCTTTTGTAGCACACAAGAACTATAATGTATATCAAATGGATGTTAAATGTGCATTTCTGAATGGTGATCTTGAAGAGGAAGTTTACATTGAACAACCTGATGGATTTTCTTTGATAGATGACAAAGATATGATTTGCAGGTTAAGGAAAGCTTTATATGGATTGAAGAAAGCTCCTAGAGCTTGATATGCTAGATTGGACAAATATCTTTTGAAGATTGGTTACAATAAAGGTAATACTGACAACAACTTATATTATAAAGTGACAAATGATGACATCTTGGTTATTGAAGTTTTTGTTGATGATATTATTTTTGGAGGAGAAGATGGATTGTGTACAAAAATTTCTAATAAGATGCAGGAAGAATTTTAAATGTCTATGGTTGGAGAGATAAAATTCATTTTAGGATTGCAGATTTCATAGAATGATAAAGGTATATTCATAAATCAATCAAAGTACTTGAACGAATTACTTAAGAAATTTGGCATAGAAAACTCTAAACCGGTAAGTACACCTATGACTAAAATTGATAAACTATCATTGAAGGATGAATCAGCACCTGTTAATCTGATAAGATACAAGTCTATGATAGGAGGTTTACTGTATTTGACACAAACAAGAACCGATATTATGAATGCAGTATGTATTGTTTCAATATTTCAGAGTAATCCTAAGGAAAATCACGAATCAACAGTAAAAAAGATTTTCTGGTACCTACAAGACACAACAAATCTTGGCTTATGGTATCCTACAGATGAAAATTTTGATTTATGTGCATACATAGATGCAAATTGGGTAGGAGATGTAGATGACAAAAAAAGCACCACCGGCGGAGCGTTTTTTCTTGGCAGCAGACTAATTTCATGGTTGAGCAAGAAACAACTTTCTACATATCTATTAATAGCAGAATTAGAATATGTTGCAGCAGTAACTAATTGTACACAGGTATTATGAATTAAGAAAATGTTGAAGGACATAAAGGTAAAATGCAAAGAACCTATAATCATTTACTGTGATAATATGGCAGCAATTGATATATCAAAGAATTCGGTATTTCACTCTAAAACTAAACATGTTTCTATCAAATTCAATTTTCTAAAAGAGAATGTTGAAGCAAAAGAAGTGAAATTGGTTTATGTGAATACTAAAGAGAAGATTTCAGATATCTTTACTAAGCCTTTGCCTAAGAAAACTTTTGAATATCTAAGAGAGCAGCTTGGAGTTATACCCTTACTGGTAGAAACTTAGACAGTTGGAGCATGGCATCAGACTGACATAATTAACAGAGAAATCTTTTTTTTGGCTTTGATGTCAAAGGGGGAGAGATATCTATGGAAAAACACATTATATTTTGGGGAGAGATTATTAATTGGGGGAAAGATTGTTACTCTCCATATCTGTATTTTAATGATCTCTTTGGGAGATTGTTGGTTTTTGGTTTTTGGCATTTCTGCTTTGGCACTTAGATGGTTTTTCCATCTTATGTTGGCATCAATGCCAAAGGGGGAGATTGTTGGTATTATGGATGTGTTGCATTGGTTTTTTCATTGATGTCAACACCTGTGAACACTTGTGAACACTTATTAGCACTGAAGATATTTTGTTATGTTCACCGACATGTTCAATGACTTATGCACAGTCACCGGTATCTGGTTCACCAACACTAAGGATGATTTGTTATCATCTGGAGATTACTTTGTTATGTCAAAGACATTGTTTGGACACTTGGTTTTGGTAATTTTATTATTGGTTCAATCGAGTTTGCATATTTGCTGTTACTAGCAAATAGGTCTAGGTTATGGACCGACAAGCATTATTTATTCCAAATCAGCACGACACATTATGGAGATGATTTATTATTGTTGTAAATGCATTGAGCCGACATCATGCATCACATATTGATTCATTTGTAATTGATTTAATTGTAATATCTTAGTGAGCCGACCTACACAATTGGTCTTAGGTTTTGGTATATATGGAAGATCTCATTTGTGAGATTATATAGTAGAGGAGTGTGAAAAGGATTGTAATAAGATATATGCAAATATAAGCAAAGATATACACGCAAACATCATTTGAAGATTCAAGGAAGGTATGAGGAAGGCAATCAGAGCTTAACTGGTACTGAATCCAACATATGAAGATGCTATTTTGAGCAGTACATTATCATTGGATTTAACCATCCAATTGTAGTCAGTGTGACTCCCTTTTTGTGATTGAGCAGTGAGCTCTAGGGAATTGGCATTTTTGTATGTGCAAACCCCATTTGTACACACATACTATCTGTATTAGTATCATCTGATTGTGGGTAAGGTTTCCCACTGTGGTTTTTCCCCTTACAGGGTTTCCACGTACAAATAATTGTGTTATGTGTTGTGTATGTTATTTGTCTTTCTATTTCATGCATTAAAATTTATCGGTACTGTTATTAACTGCTAAACTATCTACTGACATTAAAGTTTGGTTAAGTTATATTAGGTTGAAATTAATAGGCAACTGATTCACCCCCCCTCTCAGTTGCCTCTGGGTCCTAATATTAGCAAGTCCATATCAATCAGGCTGATATTTCCTTCCATAGTTTTGGGAATGGAACTGACCCTATTAATTGTACTATGCCTATCTCTCCTAGAAGTGGTGGTATTAGACAATCTTTGGTGAAAGGTTTGGATATCATCATTAGTGCCAAACAGACCAGAATGAAAACCCATAATATCATGGTCAGAGTCATGAGAAGAGGCATTGGACCTTGCATATACGAGACGCTCAGAAGTCTTACCCATTTGATTACTCTATTGTTTCCATGACTGATTTGACTAATAAGGAATAATAGTTCCTCTCCAGCCCTTCTTGACTAGTTTAGGTAACCCTTCATGCAACTTCTCTTCAGGGTTTTTCTTCATATAAGACCTAGTATTCCTTCTCCTATTCATCTTGCTAACCTGTGAAGTGACTAATTTTTATGAAAAGAACACTAGTTTTTTTTTACTTCAGAGTCGCCACCTAATATCTTGGGAATGAAATATATAGTTTAACACTGTGAATCACTTACATGACACTTAAGAATGAAACTGTTGATCTTTTAAAAAGAACATAATAGTATTATAAGATGATATGAGATAGATCAAGGATTTTCTTTAGAAAGATAAGCTCAATAATTTTCAGACTGAAACCAAGGGAGCCTGATCTCAACACTTTTATGCAATAAAGACACAGATTTACAGTATAAGACTTATCTTATTTGACTCTCCCCAATAGAGTTGCCACTTTTTGTTGTTCTCCATTTTGAAAACTCTTGTTTCTTCTCTTTAAAAGTGAAAGCTACTGCTTCTGTGCTGCAATGGAAGAGAACAAAAAAAGTTTGAAATAAAGACAACAATATGAGGTTCCAAATGACGAAACCTCCTACACTTTAAGCCTTTAAAAGCTTGGGAAGGTGAACCCTTTTTAGAATATTTTCTTACAAAAATAGCAAAAGGTTTATAGAAAACCAGTGTAAATTCCTATAAACTTTCCTTTCTGACTGGTACAACTAAAACATAAATGGAAAGTTGATTTGATCTTTTGAAAAGGATCACAAAATGCACCCAAAAAACCAATAGGTAAACCAGTGCCTTATTTGGGCAATAGAGTCATTTACAACAGATTGCAACCTGACAAAAGAAACTTGTACACAAATTACAAGTTACTGATCTATTAACTCTGAATATGCCTAACATATACAGAGTCCTAATCTGAACCAGACTTCATCATCAAATCCATGCCAAAAATACTAATATCAATGACTTTGTTCAAAGTATATTTATATTTTCCTCCTTTAGAAAAAGACTAAAAACAACTCCATTAGATGCCTAGCAAATCATTCAAATAAACAATCCTTGATTATTTAAATAGAATAAACACCAGTACAATGACATAGAAACAATACAAGTCTGAGTTTAAATTCTTTGGACTGTATATTTCATTGCTCTGTCAAAAGGTTACAAGTACATCATATTTGATTCAGAAATTGCTAAAAAAAAGGCTTGTATTAAATTTTTGCCAGACTTTTGCTACAAAATTTGTGTGTCTTTTCTAGATAGCATTGGTATCCTTTTATAGAAATCAAGATGCAACAAGCTTCGGACTACCTAGAAGAAAACTCTTACCCTAACTATCATTTACTCCAAAAGTTACATTGTTGTGCTGTTGCAGTTGACAGAGAAACCTAACATTCTTTCTGGGATGCATGCTTCATTATTTCACTAGACATTCATTTGGAAAATGGCCGAAAGGGTAAGTTCCTATTACCCAAAATTGGTTACAACCACCGACAACTTCATAATGTCAGTGTATTATTTCATGCCAGAGCATTGATGGGTTTCACCTAAGAAAACACATAGCCACGCACCATTATGTTCTCTATATATCTCCCTTGATATCTCTCACCAAATTTTCACTTCAAAACAACGTCAAATGGAACTTGCACACCTCTACCATTAATTTTTTTAAATTATGGCACCAACGGTCCAGGAAGGCCTTCCTTTTGAGCACTTTTCCTTTAGTCTCTATGTCACAACTTTAAAGTTTGGACATGTTTCCATTGCGATATAGCGACAACCATCTGATCATGGAAAACTAGCAGGCCCTTTAACTTACCTGAGTAATCCACTTAGAATGGGCCCCACTACTTGGTTCTTCTTTCATGCTCTACCATGTGGTATCCCATGATTGGCTCTAGGGTCCCTATCTTGCCACCTAAGCATGACCTGGACTCACCATCGGAGTGAAGCTCTTCCTTGTCATTTCTTTGTCATTGATCCGTGATGATTATTCATCGTGCATCTCTGCATAGCGGATCAGTGACCACCATTGGATCCTTTCCAAACTGCCCATTGTTTATCTTTCCTCTAAACTACTCTCCTGTAGGGTCCCACCACTTGGTCGCCAAGTCACACCGCTTAGCCATCAAGCATCTTTCCATCATGACATGGCAACCACCATGTGATCGTCCATCCAACTGTCAAATCTTTCTTGACTTTCCCAACTGTTAATTCACCTGGGCTACTCTCCATTTACGCACGTGCTTTGTCACCAAGTCATGGTGAGTATTCGGTGATTATCTTTCTATCGCGACATAGTGACAGCTGTCAGATCTTTCTTGATCACCGTTGATCTTCCTTGATCTACTTGACCTTTAGCTTCTTTGTATGGCTCTCTCTTATGCCACGGTATCACCACGTGTCAGCCACTGGTTTGCACATGAGATCTGTCTGGGCACCACCGGACCCACCATTTCACTTTGGTTTCTTCGACACCAACTCCTCCCTGTGTGATCCATTTATAAGTCTCATCGAACCTATAGTTTCATCGATGCCTTTTACTTTATCAGCAGGACTGGTTTGGATTTATTCGATGTACCCTTGTCGATAGAACTGATGCCTTCAGCGAAACCATTTAGAGATCCATCGCAGCCAAGGTGTGCTCAACATTCATTTTGATGACATACCACCTATTCTACCACTTGTCACCGCTGGAACTTCCACCTCTTCTGTTGTGTGTCACTATGTGGTACCTTATGATTTGAACAGAGTCCACCTTAATGCCACCTGCCATACCACCTCACTAGTCACCAAGTCACAGTGATTAACAGTCGAGCACTTTCGCATGGCAGTATAGTGATGGTCGTCTGATTGTCTACAACCTGCTCACTCATTTATTTTCCCTTTTACTGCAAAATTTGGCTGCCTTGAGATATGTGCACACACGGGTCCACTAGGCCACGAGCCACTTCTTGCCAAAAGCCCATAAGCTTTGACACTAAAGATATACATGACTATGCATTTAAATACTAAAATGCTCCTCCTCGAGGCTAATGTGGGATAAATGGTCTACGCCTGGGCCTTTCCATCGAGTCATCGGGATAACATGAAACCACTCCATGCATATGATTTCTCATCGAGGTAAGTCTTGTTGATTGGGGTAGGTCTTGCCGATAAGGCAAAAATTCAAAAACTTCCACAAACAACCTCAAATTCACTAAATTTTTATGAGTCCCAATAGTGGCTTTGACTGTGGATGGTTGATCTCTAGATCAACACAAGAATTTAGCAAAAACTCTAGAAAGTAGACCAACAAAACCCTAATGAAAGAAAATCTAAAATATATATAGACTACAACTACTGTGCATGGACTGAAATAGATCAAGAGAAGTAATATTTCAGGAATTGTCCATGCACTAGAAATTCTTGTACTTTGCCATTCATTCTTTGTAAGAATTATGAATCATTTCCATTGATATCACAAACACCACAGTGATTCAAATTTCTTATGCTTGCCTTTGTCGTGGTCTTTTGTATTCCATTGCAACACCATGTCACTAATCTAGAACTTTCTTGCACTAGTCCTCTTATCAGAAAGGTACTTTGACTATAATTGAAGTTTCATATTCCTTTTATGGGCTCCAGTCCTCATTTCCTCCAACTCTACTAACTTAATCATTCTTTCTTCCATGGGCTCAGACATTTCTAGTTCTTCGATCTGCAAAAATTGGTAAAGTGGAAGCAAATTATTCATAGGTAATCTAGCTTTCACTCCATAAACTAGCTCAAAAGGGGATGTACCAGTGGCCTTTTTTACAGTTACATTGTCAGCCCATAAAGCTAACCTGAGATTTTGATCCCAGGACCTTTTATTTTCCTCTAGGATCTTCTTGATGATGTTGAGGAGACTTTTATTACTTGATGTGTATGGGAAAAAGCGAGACTAGGTTAACATGCCCTAATCCTACCTTTCGACACACATTACGGAATACGAAAGAGCCTAGAGATATCGCACAATTGGCTACTTCTTTTTGTGAAAGAGAGAGCCACGGGATACCTATTAGGATTTCTATTCCTTTGTTGAAATTGGAAGATCAAATGATGCAAGTTCAATCCCTAACCTCAAAATGCAAGTAGGAACTAATGACAAGATTGCAGAATTGAGATTAAACAATGAATAGTTGTAAATGTAAGGATAAAATAAGAATGCAGATATGTACCTGGAGTTGAAATCAGACTGAAAATGTTCAGGATGGGGGCACGGGCGCCACTGTCCCGAAAACTGCACCGGAAACCACTGTTTTGCACCCTGAAACACTGTCTGGAAACTGTCGGAAAGCTGTCTGTCCGGAGGACCAGGGCACCCAGTGCCTCTGTCCCAGGGACCAGGGCACCCAGCGCCCCTGTCCTGGCAAGACCAGGGTGCCCAGCGCCCCTGTCCCAGACTTCGGAGCTACAATTTCACACAGGGCTCTATCTCAGTCTTCTCTCTCCAGATCTGTGTCCCGCGGCGTCGTCCGAATCCCGAAACCTGCAGTAATATCTGAAAAGGGGGAAGGGCGGCTATATAGGGTTTTTCCTTAGTCAAACCCCCACTTCGGTGATTTCCACCTCCACGAATAGCCAAGTTGTTTTGTAAAATGTATTGTGTGTGCAGACCTAGTGTGTGTGCAAGGTCCAAAATGCAAGAAAGCAAACTAGAGCAACCTAGAAAGTAAACCCTAATTGCTTGTAAATGATAATGCAAATGCTCTAAATCAAGATGCAATGTGATCTAAAGCATGAATAAATGATATATCAAAGCTTATGTAAGGACATGAAAACAATATGAAATCATACCCAACCCTCAAGGGAGGAGTACAAGCCAATCTTCAGTCGGTAATCTCCTATTGTTCTTCAATGTCTTCCAAGCCCTAAATGGATGAATGAATGAATTTGATAGATGTTTGATAGAATGATGTTGAATGTTGTTGAAGTCTTCAAGGATCTGCTCTTTCGCTGCATAGAAGGTCCTTGAAAGCCAAAAATCGGGATCCTTTCAAATGAAGAAAGAGTGCTCTTATGTATCAAACCCTAGGTCTTAATTTCAACTTTTGGCTGACCTAGAGATTGAATATCCCGCCAATTTCTTGGGGTTAAGATTTACTTTATGATTGGATCGTGCTCCCAAAATTTCAGGAAAAATGTCCGGGACCATGTTGCACGGGCGCCATGGTCCCGACAACTTTTCACCAAATTTTCAGGGCCATCAGATATGATGATTTTAGAGAGAATCCCGAAGTTACAGGTGATTTCGAGATGTTTTGACCCCCGAAATCAAGCCCCCAAGTTCAAAATAGGACCTAATCAGGGTTTTTGATTAAATGATGTATTGGAAGAATAAAATGAAAGGGGCACACTTTAATGAAAGGGCCCAACTTTATGATATGGGAGATGATAAAATAGGACCTTAGACCTAATTAATTTAATTAATTAAGTGCTAAAGGGGAAATGTAATGTAAAATGCAAAATGCGCCAAGGCGGGTGCTAAACTAGGTGTGAAATTGTACCACCCTAGCAAGTGCGTACAATTTACGACGCTACATTTAGCCCCCACTTTAGCGGTCATATGAACACTACGTGCATATGCAAGCTAAAGTACAGAAAAGTAAACATTATTTGAAAAAGGATATATCCATAAGTCTGTCGAACGAAGCCCCCAGCGGTATCTGCAGTACACAGTTAGGAACTGCACCCTACAAAACACACGTTAGATCACAAAATCACCTAATGCTTACTAAGGAAGGTGATGAAAATTCGAGGGTAGCTATATGCCCCCCCCTGTTTCGGCTTGCTAATTTTAGTGAGTTGAAACAGGGTATCATGTTTACCACTTCGAATTGTTAAAGAATATTGATGACAAATGCTCACAAGAAGATTTGATATGAGATCAAAAACTAATGGAGAATCATTTGGTAAGAAAGAGGACTAAATCTCAATTCCAACACAACAAAGAGTGTGAGGATTTGGGAGTTCTCTAACACAAGATGAAGGATGTAAATGGAAACAAAATGAAAAGAGAAAGAAAGGAAAAAAAGCATGAATACACACATTGGTGATCCATGAGAAGAATAGTGAGAGAGAAAACATGGACTTCTCGCCAATAGATCTTGTCTAGGTGATCCATGTAAGGGAGGAGAGTGAGAAAGTCTAGCCTTATACCGCTAGTTCCACTCAACCTCGTGCATGTGTGTGTAAGGGAGGTTAGAAGCACCTCATAGGAGTCTATGCCCGAGTATGCTACAACTTGTATATGTATAGTACAAAAAGGTGACATCTCGCTCTAAGAGTCTGTGCTCTAGTTTCGAGAATGACCCATTGCTCAAAAAGTGTAATGTTTATGTCATAAGCAAAGTAGAACAAGGATACCTACCTTCATCACAAAAGAAGATACCCCAAAAATGCAACAATGTCATAGATCCAAGCAAGAGAGTTTTGCACTCTTTAAGCAAGGATGAGATAGTTGAAAAGGGATATCTTGTAGTATGTGTAAAGGAGATCCTTAGAGGAGAAGAGATCTTTGTACAAAAGACACCTATCCCCAAGAGGAATTGTCTTAGACAAATATAACATCTTCTAGAATAAGACAAAGAAGAGAATAAGAATGCAATACTTCCTTCTTTTGCGAGGTGAAAGTGATTCTTAATGAAGGATGACGCTCTTTTTAACCCAATTGGGAGAGTGAATTCATTATGGATGTAGTTTACCAAGTGCAAAAGAGGTTGTAGTCAAGGACTTACACCTCTTGTAAGAGAGAATCCTTGAACAAACAACAACAAATGCATACAAGGAATAACATCAAGTAATAAAGTTCACACCATCCACAAAATAGGAAAAAGTGGATCCTTAGATAAAAATAAGGAAAGATCATTGCCTCAATGAGAAGGACTTACACAATCTTCTAGGGAGAGATTTGGACATAAGCAAAAGAAGAGATGTATGAAATTACTCTTGTCCCCATAGGAACAAGAAAATTAGGCTATTATGTTGCTTCAAAAAAATATGATTGCACTTGAAATTGTACCATCATGAATGACAATGAGCCCCCAGTAAATGAGCTACCAATGTCACATAATGATGAGCAACATAATAGCCATTAATGTTATTTAAAGACATGATAGATTGAATAAGGTATTTGAATATGACATGCTAAATGCTCAACTATAAGTGAGATCAAAAACATGTATAAAATTGAAGAAGAAAAGTCACAAGAACTCTTAGAAGAGGGATGAGTGTAATTTATTAGAGCCTTATCCCTGGAGGAAAGGACTTTATGATGAATAGGAGATAAAGATTCATAAGTGGATTTAGAAATTTGAGGGGATTCATAAAGAGATTTGTTCATTGCCAAGATTTCCTTATGAGGGGAATGAGAGTTGATAGAAGTAGAAGATGATTTAGTTGAAGTGAGATCATCATCACTACTAAATATAGCATTCACATTGAGAGATGGTCTTTTAGATGCTTTAGTGCGTTTGCAGGGATTATAGCCAAGTCCAAAGGCATAATTGTGAAAATTAGTCTCTAGAGGAACTTTTATCCCTTGTTCATGAGTGCCACAACCATTTCCATGATACCCATGCTTAGCAAAAATGCGAAAACCACGACCATAACGATCAGCCATTTCAGGAAGAGAAGGTGGTTTTTCATAAGACAAAGAATCAAACTCTTCATAATTAGAGGTGTGAGGAGAAGAAGTTTGAGAAGCGGCCACAAAATTATTGCTCATAGATTCAGGTAAGACTGATTGATCTCTAGTTTCTTCCTTCTTTTTACCTTTAAGATCTCTAGGAGGAACCCTATATTCACCTACAAAGGTGGGATTAAAATCAAGAGATCCCCAATCGTCTTCCGCGAGAACCTTCTCAGGATCAAAAGCCTTTTCATGTGTAGACTCAAGTTCAGAAGGATCTTCTTCAGCAGCTTTAGGCTCATCCAAAGAATTTTGATTATTAGAGGGTGATGATTTATCCATAGGTATCTTGTTCAAAGAGTCATTACTAGAAGAGGAAGGCTTAGAAGAACTCCCTTTGGAAGTAGATGTTTGCAAACAAGCCTGAAGATTAGTATCGCCTATCAAGGTATATGTCTTATTGTTATAAATGAATTTAACTTGTCTATGCAATGTAGAGGGGACAGCTTGCATACTGTGAATCCAAGGTCTCCCTAATAACAAGTTGTATGATAGATTTCCCGACATAACATGGATAGGAGTAGGCAAAGTAACAGGTCCCACTGTGACGGGTAAGGTGATAATACCTAATAAAGACTTAGCCACATTATCAAAGCCTCGAATGGGATGAGAGTCAGGCTCAATAAGGGATGTATCCACATTCATCTTATGCAATAGATTAATGCTACACACATTAAGGCCAGAGCCATTATCTACCAGTGTTCGTCTTATAGTAGTGTCATTTATGATAACCACAATCATCAAGGGATCATATTGTTTTGTTGAATTTCACTAGTAGGCAACTCATCTTGGGTAAACACAATTTGAGCTTTAGGATTCATCACAGAGTTAACCAAAGACACTATATTACTAGATATATTAGGTGGAGGAACATTCAAATCTTTCAAGGCATCTTGTAACATTCCATGATGAACAGAAGAAGTTTGTATCAAATCCCAAAGAGATATCTTAGCAGGGGTAGCTTTAAGTTGTTCTATGAGATCATAGTCCTTACTAAGCATTTGTGAAATATGAGGCGCTTGAGGAAGAATAGGTTGGGAAGGAGGAAGTGAAGTGGGGATAACTGGAGGAGGACTAGGTTGCCTATTGTTTCTTGTGTTATAGGTATGAGCAACCACATGATAACTCTCTCTAGTCAGTTGCTTAGCATACTCATAAGGGCTCTTAGAAGAATAACCTCCTTGCACAGTAATAATAGGTTTCTTAGGAGTGCAAAAAGAATCATTAGCATAACCACCTTGAACCACTAAGATAGGCTTATTTAAAGGTTGAGAATTTTGAGAAGGACAAGCACCTTGGACAGTGAAGAGAGGTTTGTTAGGTGTCTCATTCAAATGTATCAAATTGATTGAGGATGGTTTAGAGGAATGAACAAAAGTGTTGGAAGAATTATTGATAGTCTTCTCTTGCACTAAAATCTTATCATGGATTAAATCAATTTTAGGAGAGAGACAAGGGGTAAGCATTGATGTTCTAGTAGGAAGAGGAAAGGTCATATCATCCTCTATCATCAAAGGATCTACATGGGGAATAAACTCTCTAGGAGAAGGATCAACACTACTCTCTAAAGTCTCACTTTTGAGAGGGAGATCTTTGAAAGAAATGTTAACCATCTTGCTTTGAACTAGGGTTTCCTTATGAGTAGAACTAAGTTGAGGAAAGGGAGAATAATTGAGATTCAAGGAAGGTGAGAAATTATCAAGGGAGAGAGAATAATCTACACCTTCTTCTAATGGTTCATCCCAAATAGTGAAGTGGTTGAAAGGAATGTTTGAAGTATTGTCAATTTCGGGAGAGGAGATAACATTGCTTATTAATTCCTCATCCTTAGAAGGGAGAGCATCAATAGATGTGTTAAACTCATCCTCTTTCCTCAAAATATGTTCAATATGATCTTTAGGGGAGAGAGAATTAAGGAAATTGCTTATTATTTCATCTTCTTTCTCTAAGGGATGCTTATGGGTAAGACAAACTTTAGGAGAAGGGTAAGCATTTATCATTAATTCATCATCTCTAGTGGGAATTTTGTTGGAAAAGGAAAGGCCATCACTAGGAAATGTAGGGATAATGTCATCTTCTTGCACACAAGGATCCTCATGAAGGGAGCATTTTTTAGGAGACACAAAGGCATCAAGGGCATCATCCCACAAAGCATGATCATATCTATTAAAAGGTTTATCTTTTGATTCAAAAGGAGATATTTCCTCATAGAGGGGATTATTGAACACAACCATGTTACTAGATTCAGTGGAAGAGTTGATAGGAATGTACCCTTGAGAGGAACCATTTGACTTATCTTTCTCATCACATCTAAATGGCATAGTAACAAGGTTTATGAGTTTTTGGTAAAATGAAGGTTTCAAAAATTCATCTAAAGCTTCATCTAACTCACAAATATGATCATCTTGCAAATAAAAATCTAACATTTTGAAATTGCATAAAATTTAAACACACAATGCAAAGAAACACACTTTTTTTTTTTTTCTTTTTAATGAAAATGAAATGAAAACACACTAAATCTAGATCTAGATCTAACAAATGCAATGCAAGAGGAAGCAATGATAGATTCACGTCAGGTTCACCAAAATGTGTATGGGAAAAAGCGAGACTAGGTTAACATGCCCTAATCCTACCTTTCGACACACATTACGGAATACAAAAGAGCCTAGAGATATCGCACAATTGGCTACTTCTTTTTGTGAAAGAGAGAGCCATGGGATACCTATTAGGATTTCTATTCCTTTGTTGAAATTGGAAGATCAAATGATGCAAGTTCAATCCCTAACCTCAAAATGCAAGTAGGAACTAATGACAAGATTGCAGAATTGAGATTAAACAATGAACAGCTGTAAATGTAAGGATAAAATAAGAATACAGATATGTACCTGGAGTCGAAATTAGACTGAAAATGTTCGGGATGGGGGCCTGGGCGCCACTGTCCTGAAAACTGCACCGGAAACCACTGTTTTGCACCCTGAAACACTGTCTGGAAACTGTCGGAAAGCTGTCTGTCCGGAGGACCAGGGCGCCCAGCGCCTCTGTCCCAGGGACCAGGGCGCCCAGCGCCCCTGTCCTGGCAGGACCAGGGCGCCCAGCGCCCCTGTCCCAGACTTTGGAGCTGCAATTTCACACAGGGCTCTATCTCAGTCTTCTCTCTCCGGATCTGTGTCCCGCGGCATCGTCCGAATCCCGAAACCTGTAGTAATATCTGAAAAGGGGGAAGGGCGGCTATATAGGGTTTTGCCTTAGTCAAACCCCCGCTTCGGTGATTTCCACCTCCACGAATAGCCAAGTTGTTTTGTAAAATGTATTGTGTGTGCAGACCTAGTGTGTGTGCAAGGTCCAAAATGCAAGAAAGCAAACTAGAGCAACCTAGAAAGTAAACCCTAATTGCTTGTAAATGATAATGAAAATGCTCTAAATCAAGATGCAATGTGATCTAAAGCATGAATAAATGATATATCAAAGCTTATGTAAGGACATGAAAACAATATGAAATCATACCCAACCCTCAAGGGAGGAGTACAAGCCAATCTTCAGTCGGTAATCTCCTATTGTTCTTCAATGTCTTCCAAGCCCTAAATGGATGAATGAATGAATTTGATAGATTTTTGATAGAATGATGTTGAATGTTGTTGAAGTCTTCAAGGATCTGCTCTTTCGCTGCATAGAAGGTCCTTGAAAGCCAAAAATCGGGATCCTTTCAAATGAAGAAAGAGAGCTCTTATGTATCAAACCCTAGGTCTTAATTTTGACTTTTGGCCGACCTAGAGATTGAATATCCCACCAATTTCTTGGGGTTAAGCTTTACTTTATGATTGGATCGTGCTCCCAAAATTTCGGGAAAAATGTCCGGGACCATGTTGCACGGGCGCCATGGTCCCGACAACTTTTCACCAAATTTTCAGGGCCATCAGATATGATGATTTTAGAGAGAATCCCGAAGTTACAGGTGATTTCGAGATGTTTTGACCCCCGAAATCAAGCCCCCAATTTCAAAATAGGACCTAATCAGGGTTTTTGATTAAATGATGTATTGGAAGAATAAAATGAAAGGGGCACACTTTAATGAAAGGGCCCAACTTTATGATATGGGAGATGATAAAATAGGACCTTAGACCTAATTAATTTAATTAATTAAGTGCTAAAGGGGAAATGTAATGGAAAATGCAAAATGCGCCAAGGCGGGTGCTAAACTAGGTGTGAAATTGTACCACCCTAGCAAGTGCGTACAATTTACAACGCTACACTTGATTATGCCTGGTTGTTTCCCTGTGGGTGGTATGGTGAAGAGTATGACATAATAATCCCATAATTAGCACAAAACTCTGCAAACTCCTCAAACCTGAAGCACATAGCGTTGTCCATGAATATTTTAGCTAGCACACCAAACTTTGTCACTATATTATCCATAAAAAAATTAATGACTACCTTGCTGTTAGGACCCAAAGACAACTTTGGGGGGGGGGGGGGGGGGGTGAATCAGTTGTTTATTAATTTTAATCCAAATATAACTTAATCAAACTTGATGTATAATATCGGTAAACCAAACTTAATGTTGGTTGACAGTTTAACAGTTAATAATAGTACCGGTAAAGTTTAATGCATGAAACAGAAAGACAAATAACATCCACAACACATAACACACATATTTGTACGTGAAAACCCTATAAGGGGAAAAACCATGGTGGGAAACCTTACCGACAATTAGATGATACTACTGCAGATAGTATGTGTGTACAAATGGGGTCTGCACATGCAGAAAGGCCAACCGCCTAGAGGTCACTGTTCAATCACAAAATGGGAGTCACACTGACTACAATTGGATGGTTAAATCCAATGATAATGTACTACTCAAAATACATTCTTCATATGCTAGATTCAGTACCGGTTAAGCTCTGATTGTCTTCTTCATACCTTCCTTGTATCTTCAAATGATGTTTGTGTGATATCTCTACTTATATTCACATATACTGAATATCACAACCTTGTAATACCTTGTTACATTCCTTATATCAATCTCACAAATGAGATCTTACATATATACCAAAACCTGAGACCAACTGTGTAGGTTGGCTCACTAAGAATATTATAATTAAATCGATTACAAATGAATCAATATCATGTCATCACAATGCATTTACAATAATAAACAATCAATAAATCATCTCCATAACCTAGACCTATTTACCGGTAACAACAAATATGCAAACTCGATTAGACGAATAACCAAATCACCAAAACCAAGTATCCAAACAATGTCTTCGATATAGCCAAGTAATTTCCAGATGATAACACATCATCCTTAGTGTTGGTGAACAATATAACCTATCAGTGAACCAGATATTGGTGACTATGCATAAGTCACTGAACATGCCGATGAACATAACAAAAGATCTTCAGTGCTGATAAGTGTTCACAAGTTTTGACAGGTGTTGACATCAATCACAAAAGCAATGCAGGACATCTATAATACCCACAATCTCCCCCTTTGGCATTGATGGCAGCACAAGATCGAAAAACCATCTAAGTGCCGAAGCAAAAATGCCAAAAACCTAAAACCAACAATCTCCCAAAGAGATCAATTACTAGAAATCAAAATACATAATATTTCTCCCAAAAGATAATGTATTTTTCCATAGATATCTCTCCACCTTTGACATCAAATTCCAAAGCAATAAATAACCAAATAAAATTAGTTCATAGAACTTATTACAAATACCAATTGTTATAAGTAAATTTATCCAATCTACTCCCCTTGAGAAGTAGCTCTCCTTGATCAAAGCCAGAAAAAGATTTCTCTATTAATTTTGTCAGTCTGATGCCATGTTCAAACTATCTAAGTTTCTACCTGTAAGGGTATAACTCGAAGCTGCTCTCTAAGATATTCAAAAGTTTCCTTAGGAAAAGGCTTAGTAAAGATATTTGCAATTTACTCTTTAGTATTCACATAAACTGATTTCACTTATTTTGCTTCAGCATTCCCTTTCAGAAAATTAAATTTGATAGAAACATGTTTTGTTTTAGAGTGAAATACCAAATTGTTAGATATATCAAACTCTGCCATATTATCACAGTAAATGATTATAGGTTCTTTGCATTTTATCTTTATGTCCTTCAACATTTGCTTAATCCATAATACCTGGGTACAATTAGTTGTTGCTTCAACATATTCTGATTTTGTTGTTGATAATGATGTACAACTTTGTTTCTTTCTCAACCATGAAATTATTTTGCTACCATGGAAAAATGCTCTGTCGGTGGTACTCTTTCTATCATCTACATCTCCTGCCCAATTTGCATCTGTGTATGCACATAGATCAAAATTTTCATCTTTAGGATACCATAAACCAATATTTGTTGTGCTTTGTAGATACCAAAAAATCTTTTCACTATTGATTCATGATTTTCCTTAGGATTACATTGAAATCTTGAAACAATACATACTGCATTCATAATATTAGGTCTTGTTTGTGTCAAATATAGTAAACCTCCAATCATAGACTTGTATCTTGTCTGATTAACAGGTGTTGATTCACCCTTCAATGATAGTTTATCAGTTGTAGTCATAGGAGTGCTTACCGGTTTAGAGTTTTCCATACCAAATTTCTTTAATAGTTCTTTCAAGTTCTTTGATTGATTTATGAATATACATTTATCAGTCTGTGAAATCTACAATCCTAAAATGAATTTTATCTCCCCAATCATAGACATTTCAAATTCTTCCTTTATCTTATTAGAAAAGTCTTTACACAATCCTTCTGCTCCTCCAAAAATGATATCATCAAGAAAACCTTCAATAACCAAGATTTCATCATTAGTCACTTTATAATATAAGTTGTTGTTAGCATTACCTTTCGTGTAACCAAGATTTAAAAGATATTTGTCCAATCTAGCATACCATGCTCTAGGAGCTTGCTTCAATCCATATAAAGCTTTCCTTAACCTGCAAACCATATCTTTGTCATCTGTCAAATAATATCCATCAGGTTGTTCAATGTAAACTTCCTCTTCAAGATCACCATTCAGAAATGCACATTTATCATCCATTTGATATACTTTATAGTTCTTGTGTGCTGCAAAAGCTAAGAATAGTCTAACTGCCTCAACTCTAGCTACCGGTGCAAAGGTTTCATTGTAATCAATTCCTTCTTTCTATGAATATCCCTTACACACTAATCTTGCTTTGTTTATGGTTACCTTACCATCTTCATTAAGTTTATTTTTGAATACCCATTTAGTTCCAATTACATTTTTTTTTTTAGGTCGGACAACCAATGTCCATGTGTTATTCTTTTGAATTTGTTCCAATTCATCTTCCATAGCCTTAATGCAATGTTTATCTTCACATGCCTCATAAGTAGTTGCTAGTTCAATTTGAGAAATTAAACATACCTCTTCATTTACCAGTCTTCCTCTAGTCATTACACCTTTATACTTATTCCCAATTATTTGAATTTCACAGTGATTCAATCTTATATACCTAGGTGTATTCACTTGTTGTTGTTCTTTATGTTGGTATTTTGGTATGGTTTTGTCATTGATGTCAACACCTACTAAAACTCTAGAACTTTGGAGATTCAACAACATTCACTGGCAAGCAAGTGACTTATGCACAGTCACCGGTATATGGTACACTGACAAGTTATAATGACCACCGACACTTGGAATGGCATGGAAAACACTTGGTAATGTCGAAGACATTGTTTGGACATCTTGTCTTGGATAATTGTTTATTGGTATATTCGTATTTGCATATTTGTTGTTACTGATAAATAGGTCCAGGTTATGCACCGGCAGGTTTATCTTTTCTAGATCAACATGACATACTATGGAGATGATTTATTATTGTTGTAAATGCATTAAACCGACATGTTGAATCAGTTATTGCATCAGATATTGTATTGTTTGTAAAATGATTTTATTGTAATATCTTGTAGAGCCGACCTACTAAAATTGATCTTAGGTTATGGTATAAATGTAAGATCTTATTTGTAAGATCGGATGTGGAATGCGAAAAGGAACTGTGTGAAGGTATATACGAGATTAAGTAGAGCTATACACATAGACATTATTTGAAGGTGAAGCTAGGTTTTTGTGAAAGCATATCAGAACTACACCAGTACTGAATCCAGCATATGAAGATGCTATTTTGAGCAATACATCCTTATTGGTTTTAACCATCCAATTGTAATCAGTGTGACTCCCATTTTGTTTTTGAGCAATGAGCTCTAGCCGCTTGGCCTTTCTGCATGTGCAGACCCCATTTGTATACACTTACTATCTGCAGTAGTATCATCTGATTATGGGTAAGGTTTCCCACCATGGTTTTTCCCCTTACAGGGTTCCCACGTACAAATATTGGTGTTATGTGTTGTGGATGAGTTTGTCTTTTTGTTTCATGCATTTATCTTTACCGGTATTGCAATTATCTGATAAAACTGTCCATCGGTATATCAGATTGGTTCACCGGTATTAAGCAGTAAATTGGTAAAAAAAAATTTGGTTTAAATTTATTTGACAACCGATTAACCCCCCCCCTCTCAGTTGCCTCTCGGACCTAACAATTGGTATCAGAGCATAGTCCTCTTTTGTAGAAGTTTAACAGCTTGAGGAGATCCAATGACTACTAACTACTTCAGGAAGGATAGTCCTAAACTTGATGGAACCAACTATGGCATATGGAAGATCAGAATGGAGACACATCTAAATTGTGCTGGAAGGGACATCTGGGAAGTTACAAAGAATGGCTATACTGCTCGTACTCCCGGTCAGCCTAATCCACATACTTTGGGAAGAGATGAAGAAAATGATTGCAAAGCAAGAGAAGCACTTTTGAGTGCATTAACAGATCAGCAAATCATGGGATTATCAGACAGATCAACTGCTAAATCTATTTGGGATAATTTGGAAACACTAAATGAAGAAGATTCCACAGTCAAAATTGCAAAACTTGAAAGCTTCTGGGTCAGGTATGAAAATCTAAAAATGGAAGAAGATGAAAGGATTTCTGCTTTTATGGAAAGAGTTAATGAAATTGTTTTGGGTATTAAATGTTGTGGAGGAACCTTAAGTGAAGATGAAATTGTTTCAAATTTTTTAAGAGGATTGCCACCAGCATATAAAATGAAGGTTACTGCTATAAATGAGTTAAGAACAATGCCTAATACATCAGTAACTAGAGATACATTAATTGGAAAACTTTCAACCTTTGAAATTGAGGAATTTGGTCCTATTGCTACTATAAAGACAGATTTAGCCTTTAAAGCATCAACATCATCTGCATCATCATTTGACAAATCTGATTGGAAAGCCTTTTATGCAAGAGAACTTGAAGAAAGAAGGAGAGAAATTGAAGAACTTGAAGCACTATTTGCAAGGAAAATGCCTAAAGGTCCAGTTGGAAGTAAGTATGAAGGTAAAGCACCCTTTAAATGTTTTAACTGCAATAAGATTGGTCATATGGCTTCAAGATGCCCTGATAGACATGCTAGACTAAGAGAAGAAGCTAGAAGGACATACAATCCTAACCCTGAATATCAGAGATACAAATTTAAGAAGAATAAAGACAACTCATGTTATCTTGCTAATAAAAGAGTGATTGATGATTTTGATGAGGATCTGGTAGACAATGGATGGGTTTTTGTTGCTATAACAGAAGATCAACCGACACCTACAATCCAACCGATAGAGCAGGCCTTGGCAGCTAAAATTGAAGTAAAGGATGAATGGATCATTGATTTAGGATGCTCACATCATATGACATGAGATAAAGGTAAATTATTGAACTTTCAAGAATATAATGGAGGCTTAGTGAGATTTGGAGATGATAAAGCTTGCCTAATCAAAGGTAAGGGTACAATATCTCTTGATAGTAAGCATAATACTGACAATTTTTACTATGTTGAAGGTTTAATGTATAATCTTTTAAAGGTTGGTCAATTAGTTGAGAAAGGATTTCAGTTACAATTCAAAAATGGAAAATGCAAAATCATGAATAGAACTGGTTTAGAAATTGCAACTGGTAATTAGACTAGAGGTAATATCTTTCATTTGAATAATAGTGAAAAGACATGCTTGATTGCATATATTGATGAAAGTTGGCTATGGCATAAGAGACTCTATCATGTAAACTTTGATTGCATAGTAAAAATCAGTACTACTAAGGCAGTTAGAGATTGCCTAAAACTGTCAAACCTCACAATACAGTATGTAAGGAATGTCAATTTGGAAAACAAGTTAGAGCTAGTTTCAAAAGTATTCTAGAAAAATCCAATAATGCTCTTGATTTAATTCATACTGATTTATGTGGTCCAGCTAGAACTAAAAGCTTAGAAGGTGATAGATATTTCATGCTAATCATTGATGACTATTCTAGAATGTGTTGGATTACTTTTCATAGAGAAAAATCAAAAGCACTTGGAAAGTTTAAACTATTCAAAGCAATGGTAGAAAATGAAACCGGTAAGAAAATCAAATGTCTAAGATCAGATCAAGGAGGTGAATTTGCATTCTGTAAAGTGAATGGAATCAGAAGACAGCTATCAACACCTTGGACACCACAACAAAATGGAGTTGTTGAAAGGAAAAACAGAACTATCTTGGATGCAACTAGAAGTATGTTATCAGAAGCAAACCTACCACATGTATATTGGAGAGAGGTAGCAAGTACATCAGTCTATACATTCAACAAAGTTCACATCAAAGGAGAAACCGGTAAGAACCCTCATGAACTATGGTTTGGTATTACTCCTACTCTTAAATATTTCAGAATATTTGGAAGCAAATGTTATAGTAGAACAGATGAGTATATTGGGAAATTTGATCCTCGAAGTGATGAAGGAATATTTCTTGGTTATTCATCTAAGAGTAAAGCATATAAGTATTTTAACAAAAGATTGAAGAAAATTGTTGAGAGTACAAATGTGAAGATTGATGAACAATTCAGAGGAACTTGAATGTATATAGATTCTAAACCAGCAACAGAAATTCTAACAAATGAACCTACACTGAACCCACCGATACAGAATGGAGATCCAGTTACACCACTATCATCTAAAAATTCCACGAACAACATCAAACAAAGACACCCCGGTATGTAAGATTGAATCATTTTGAAGATCAGATAATTGGAAATAAGTATAAAGGAGTTATGACAAGAGGAAGATTGGAAAATGAAGAGGTATGTCTTATTTCTCAAATTGAACCATCATCAGTTAATGAGGCACGTGAAGATAAATATTGGACTAAAGCTATGGAAGAAGAATTAGAACAAATTGAGAATAATAACACTTGGACATTAGTTCCCCAGCCTAAAGATAAAAATGTAATTGGAACCAAATGGGTATTTAGAAACAAACTTAATGAAGATGGTAAGGTTATCAGAAATAAAGCAAGACTAGTGTGTAAGGGATATTCTCAGAAAGAAGGAATTGATCATAATGAAATCTTTGCATAGATAGCTAGAATTGAGGCAGTTAGATTATTTTTTGCTTTTGCATCACATAAGAACTACAAAGTATATCAAATGGATATTAAATGTGCATTTCTGAATGGAGATCTTGAAGAAGAAGTTTACATTGAACAACCTGATGGATTTTCTTTGACAGATAACAAAGATATGGTTTGCAGGTTAAGGAAAGCTTTGTATGGATTGAAGCAAGCTCGAAGAGCTTGGTATGAAAGATTGAATAAGTATCTTTTGAAAATTAGTTTTTCTAAAGGTAATGCTGAAAGAAAGTTATACTATAAAGTGACTAATGATGAAATCTTGGCTATAGAAGTTTTTGTTGATGATATAATCTTTGGAGGAGAAGATGGATTATGTAAAGACTTTTCTATTAAAAAGCAACAAAAATTTGAAATGTCTATGATTAGTGAAATAAGATTCTTTTTAGGATTGCAGATTTCACAGACTGACAAAGGTATATTCTTAAGTCAATCCAAATACTTAAAATAGTTACTAAAGAAATTTGGGATGGAGAACTCTAAACCTGTAAGCACACCTATGACTACAAATGACAAACTATCTTTAAGGGATGAATCTACACTTGTTAATCCAACAAGGTACAAATCTATGATAGAAGGTTTACTATATTTGACACAAACCAGACCTAATATCATGAATGCAGTATGTATTGTTTCAAGATTTCAAATTAATCCTAGAGAAAATCATGAATCAGCAGTAAAAAGGATCTTCCAGTACTTACAAGGCACTACAAATCTTGGATTATGGTATCCTAGAGATGAAAACTTTGAACTATGTGCATACACAAATGCAAATTGGGCAGGAGATGTGGATGATAGAAAAAGCACCACCGGCGGAGCATTTTTTCTTGGAAGTAGACTAGTTTCTTGGTTGAGTATGAAACAAAGTTGTACATCTTTATTAACATTACAATCAAAATATGTTGAAGCAACAACTAACTGTACATAGGTACTATGGCTTAAACAAATGTTGAAAGATATAAAGGTAAAATGCAAGGAACCTATAACTATCTATTGTGATAACACTGCAACAATTGATATATCTAAGAATCCGGTACTACATTCTAAAACAAAACATGTTTCCATCAAACTGAATTTTCTAAGGGAAAATGTTGAAGCAAAAGAAATAAAACTGGTTTATGTGAATACTAAAGAGCAACTTGCAAATATTTTCACTAAACCTCGACCTAAGGAGATTTTTGAATATCTTAGAGAACAGCTTGGGGTCATACCCCCACTGGTAGATACTTAGAGAGTTGATGTTTGTCATCAACCGGCAGAATTAACAGAGAAATATTTTACTCTGGCTTTGATGAGGAAGCTACTTCTTAGGGGGAGTAGTTGGTATACTAAATTGGTTGGTATTTTGTATATGAACTTGGTTTTGTTGTAACTTTGGCATTTGATGTCAAAGAGGAAGATATTGGTATGGAAAAACATGGTATGAAACATAGTACACAGAAAAACACAAGGAAACATATATTACTCTCAGGGGGAGAGATTGTTACTTTGGGAGAGTTTACTTATACTTTGGTAATTGTTGGTATTTTGGTATTTGGCATTTCTGTTTTGGCACTTTGATGGTTTTTCCATCTTGTGTTGCCATCAATGCCAAAGGGGGAGATTGTTGGTATTTTGATATAGTTTTGTCATTGATGTCAACACCTACTAAAACTCTAGCACTTTGGAGATTTAGCAACATTCACCAGCAAGCAAGTGACTTATGCACAGTCACTGGTATATGGTACACTAGCAAGATATAATGACCACCAGCACTTGGAATGGCATGGAGAACACTTGGTAATGTCGAAGACATTATTTGGACATCTTGTCTTGGAGAACTGTTTATTGGTATATTCGTATTTGCATATTTGTTGTTACTAGTGTTACTGCATCATTTATTCCTCATGACAAAGTGAGTCATCCTATAAAATTTTCATTCAGAGTCATTATCTTTTTTGTGACACCTTGGTTCAAGCCCCTAGTACGTCAGTAAATCCTCTTTCATTCACAAGTGTCAAGTTTAGGTAATAGGTTGAACTCTGTGAACACGCTGAACCATCTTGAACGAGGTTCAATAGGTTCATTTACGTTCCATAGGTTCATAGGTGTTCAGGGAGGTTTTTCATACTAATATTTTCTTTAAGTGTCTTGCAGCGACTCTCTAAAGGTTTCTCATTCAGTGATTTGTTACTTTATTTCTCTCCGGGTTTTGAACTCATTGAACCAAGTTCAAGAGGTTCAAAGGTGTTCAACATGTTCAATATAGCACAAATGGTCAGCAGCATGGCATAATTAATTTTCTCAGCAAAGATTTTCCTTGAGTGCGGCGTATGCCTTGAACTGTTTGAATGCTAATGAAGTCTGTTCAGAGCATTCAAATGTGTACGAAGCTGGTGGGTCCCGCGGGTTAAGTGATTTGATATTGCATTTATTGCCAACTATGAGAAAGGTGAACCATGTCTTAAGTGACGTCAATCCTTGGCTTTTCGAAGTAAGTAATCATTTTGGGAACTAGCAGTTACTTCAAAAATGCCGCCATGCATTCAATGCGTGCGTGCGAGGTCCAATCCACAAACTTAACACACTCAGACTAACAATTAGAATTATTGCAT
This sequence comes from Cryptomeria japonica, assembly GCF_030272615.1. NCBI lineage: Eukaryota > Viridiplantae > Streptophyta > Pinopsida > Cupressales > Cupressaceae > Cryptomeria > Cryptomeria japonica. The sequence goes on along the minus strand of NC_081406.1, from coordinate 146,645,241 downwards.
TCAATGGTCTCACATCATTGCTCTCACTATAAGGTATGAAGGATTATTAGTGCTCTGCATTCGTTCCTCATTGCTGCAGTTTTGTTTTCCTGGATAGGAGTCTTGTTTGCCGCTAGTCGTCGTCTAGTTGTTCAACTGTGAAGGTGAGTCCTTTTCTTATTCTCTCCAATAGTTTTTACTTGCTTCTTCTTTCTCATAGAAAGGTTTGCTGCAACTGATTAAGGCTCATTGCTTTGAATCATGAAGTATACACTGTATTTGTTCAAAAATGTTTTTAGCCTCACATGTACTGAATCCATAGTTAGCGATACCTACCTAAAAGGGGAAAATCTTGAGGTTTTGAAAGAGAGGGTGTTCCAGGGAATTGACAAATCTTTTGGTGTGGAGATTTTGAGTAGCATCCTCATAGAAGCGGCAACTTTTCACCAAGCCGTTCCTTGCCCAGAATTGATTTGGGAATGTATCGCTAGATACGACCCAGTGTCTGAGACCATTAGGAGAGATAATGGTGAAACCCTTCTTGCCATAAATCGTGAAGTAATTTTATCAGTCTTCAAGATACCTGATTACCAGTTCTCTAACTTTTCCCCTGCTTAGTTAGTCACCGAGTTCAACGCAGATAGAGCCGGACACCATAATAATGTTGCAAAATTTTGGTTGAAGGTTCCTCAAAGAGGTGGTTCCAGGTTACCCAAGAATCTTAATAAGAACCACATGTTGCCTCATATTCATGATGTGATTCTTTTTTTGCACTAGGCCAGAGGGTCTACCGAAGCTTACAGCTTCGACGATTGGATTTATTGCTACGTGCAGCTAGTTTTGGAAGGAAAGTAGTATCTGGATTGGGCCAAATTGATTGCTGATTCAATGAGAGAACAATTGAATATGGCTAAATAGTTCAAACAAAACTTCTTTATGTCTTATTATCTCTTGTATTGTTTGGCGTGTGTTAAAGAGTTGGTCGAAATACCGAAACAACCCACTGAGGAGGATGTCGCCGTATATGAGTTCTATCTCATGCTACAAAAGGACAAGGCTTTATAGGATTTCAGAAGGGTGCACAATGCTTTCCTGGGTGATTTGTGTCATGAATTGAAGAGTACAAAAGCCAAAAGAATCTCTAAGGATGTGCAAACATTGATAAAGAGGTTTGGTAGCTTTTATACCCAGTTTCCACACTTTTGTTACATAAGGATAGGTGACTTTGAAGACGAGCCCTTCAAGCTCCCTCACTTTTGTTCAGACTGCTTTGTTTTGGTGGAGATATGTAGATAACTGACCTCTGTAATCAAAAAGGCACAACCCAGGGATAAATTGGAGGGTCATTTTCCCATCCAGTTGGGCGTGTTGTCCTATAGTTTGATGTCTGACGCCTTGAGTATTGGAGCAATTCTCAAGAATTTCAATTTTTCCCTGTATCCTGAAAGGAAAGGTTTTGACAACAAAGGTTTTTCCCGAAGTCTGGGTCTAATGCCATACCTTCCAATCCCACTATTAGAGGATTTTTGGGAAGATTGTGCTGATGAACTCGAGGTGTTCAAGAGGGGAAGCATGAGGATGCTTTTAGAACAAGTTGTTTCATTGCAGGTAAAGTTGGACATTAATGGGCTTGAGGAGGACTATCTAAAGCATTTCGAACTAGGATACTTAGCTCGTTCAGATATTGAAATGCCTCCAATTGACTGGGATGAAGAAGAGAAAGATGATATATAGTTAAGGACCAAAGAAGTTTTGGAAAGGAATGCAGCGTGGGTTGCCAGGAAGAGAGCAATGAAATTAGGCATTAAGTCTAATTCAGCAAAGAGTAATGACATCCCTCTATGCTCACCAAAGCATCTTTCTAACAGTGCTTCTATGCCTGTTCATGCAGGTAAGGACAATAAGCCACCCCAGCTTAGACATAAGTCTAATTCAGCTTTGGATTTCTGTACTCCTCGGCATACCCGATCTCGAAGCACTACTCAAAGAAAGATGGATCAAGCAAAGGATACAGTTGCAAAAGATATGATTATCACTGCTCAGATATTCAAAGTTAAAGACTTAGATAGTGATGTTGCTAATGCCCTAGTTTCTCATATAGTGACTATGACTATGATGCCACCTTCCAATGCAATTGAAGGAACAACCAACTCCAGTGCAACTCCTAAGTGGTTGACCACTTCGGTGAACAGAAAGCAGAATTTTCTTCCCGTGACTATCCCAATTCAGGAGATGGTCGTTAAGTACATGGAGAAGAATCCTAAGCCAAAAAGGTTCAAGACCGCTGCCCACCTAGACAATGATGAGGGAACTGGAAAATGGGTTGCTGAAATCGCCTCGTACAAACCCAAGGACGAAAACAAGGAGGCTAGCCCTGATGATTTCAAGATCATGAAGGTGGAATTGGGAAACATGAGTAGAGACACAAACAATCATTTCTTCTAGGTATCAACAAAGAAAATGCTCACCAGGTCGAAGAAGGATGGGCGAGAAAAGAGAGAGCTAAAGTGACACATAAATGTTCTTGCCCAGTTCATCGACAATATTGGTTGCTTTGGGGCACTCCCGATATCTCATGCTACAGAGAACTTCAACCCAACCTCATTAGAAAATAAAAGGTTGATGAGCCAAGTTCAACGGGCCAAGAGTATTTCAAAATCCGTGGAGAAATGGATTGAGGGAATAACCAAGGATGGCGAGAAGTACATCACCAACTCCTGGAGGCTATGCGATGAGATACAGAGTCTTATTGCTGAAGTTCAAAATCAGCTTGTGCCATGGGAGAAGGAGGAACACAAATGGTAGAATATCTTGCCCTTGTTCGCCAAAATAGAAGAATATGGAGTTACCAGGTTTTTGACGAAACACTCAATTAAGCTGGTGGTGGATGAATGTTAGCTTTTTGTGCTCAAGAAAACCATAATGTGGTGAGTGCTTACCTTCAAGTCTATGATCTCTGATGCTAAGACCTTAGTTTACAAGCTCCAAGATCTCCAGTATAGTATAGTTAATGATAACAAGATAGTTAACCCTGACCATGATTGACAATTGGGAATTTGTGGGTTGAACACATAGGATGCAATCAAGGCTTTCTGGATAAACATTGAGAAAATCAAGGCTAAAGGTAATTTCACTCTGGAAGATATAACAAGGGTGGCAAGGATCGAGTCCATGACTTTCATTGGAAATGATCAGTTGTTGAAACACGTCAAAAAGATGGTGAAGCACCGGTGGAATAAGGAGGTGGCAAAGGCAAAGCTCAATACGATGAAAGCTCTGAACCAGTCTATTATTCAAGAAGTCACCTCTGCCCATGATGCCTGTGAAAGCGGAAAGGATGATGATGATGGAAAATGACATAATGCATTGATTTAGGCCCGGTTTCCTTTGTTTTTGTAATGTTTCATGTTTATGCAAAAACTTTAGGACATCTGTCCCATGATACATCATGTTGGTTTCGTAACTATTTTAGGGGAGGTCGAGTTTTTAGGGAGACCTGCCCTGTTCTAAAACTATAAATTAAGGAATGATAGATAGAATGGGGGTTAGATCTAGTAACAAAATTCTAGTTAGTTTTTGTTTTCCCTTTGTTTTTGTGAGGTTTCTGTTTTAAAGAAGGAAAGATCAGACTTTTGGAATCTGAAATGGAAAAGGATTTATAGATGTATTATCGTGCCTTTGTTGCAAGAGAATATATATATAAAGATCATACTATTTCTGGGAGAAGGAAAATCTATGGGTTTTGAATCTGTGTAGATACATATCTTTGCATATGCTTATCTAATCAAATAGCAGTAATGACCTTTCTATTGCAGAAGATTATTATTTTTCTGGTGCTCCTTCCTTTGGGTGTTTATTCTTAGGAAATGATTTGTGTTTGAAAACAGATACAATTTCTATTATCTGTTCATTTTTTATTCGAATTGTGGGAATGGTGTTCTGAACTTTGATTCATTTTCTTTCATTTCTTGCATTGTAAAGATTAGAAAGATAGTTTTTCTCGGAAAAATGTGTGGAATATTGGCCTCTCATCCAAGAATGAAGTAGGCAACCTTGCATGCTTTCAGGTTAAAAGCTATTGCTAAAATAAAATTAACTAGATTATTCCTTGACTAACTGAAATAGGGAGTTGTACCTATGAAAAATTCAGATGGAAGTGGTTTATACAACACTTACCCAACTGTTTAGCTGAACACTTGTCTTTTAAAAGAAGGTGATAGAGTTTAAAATTGATCATTTTTAAGAAAAGACAAATCTGTTCACTAACAGATTTTTGGTGACTCTGTTGGGGAGTTAAAAAAAAAAAAAGGAAAACCAAACTTTCAGTAGACTGGATAACAAAGTTGAACCTATAATCAGCAAAAATTCACAGACTTTGTTTTGTCAAAGACACAGTTCTATAATCCAGGAAAACCATTGTGATTGAGATTTGCTTAAAAGAGCTTAGGATTCCTAAGGGTGATAACACTGGATTCTCATCCATATACCAGATCACAAAGGAGAGAGGGAATAATTGATAATTGTTTTGAAGAATTGCAAGGGTTGTCGTTTGCCACAAACTTTACTTCCAAAAGAAACGCTAAGAGCAAGCCTTCCTCTCCTGTTAGAGCTACTCCTATACCTTCTTCTTCTAACCCTTGGCAAGCACTAATGCTTAGTGGAGTTCAAGCTCCTCCTCTAGTAACCATTTATCCTATGTTCATTATGGCCCAACCATGGGGTGTTGTTTTTGGACCTCTTGCTCTCGCAGCTCATAATCCAGTTCCAAAAGGGGCAAGGGATGTCCTACCTAAAAATAATGGAGACGGAAAAGTCTCAGTTGATGAGAACTTGAATTCTTTTAATGTAGCCACTGGGATTCTGGTAGTCCAATATGAAGATGTGGCCATTAGGCTCTTTGCTCAAACTCTTACTGAGGGGGCAACAAATTGGTTTAGTCATCTACAGGCAGGATCCATAACTGACTGGCAAATAATGAAAACTGCCTTTGAGAAAAGGTTCAAAAGTGTTGATGATGAACATTTGTTACTGGCTCAACTAACACAAATGAAAAGGGAAATTCATGAGCCAATGAGAGACTATGTAGCCAGGTATAATAAGTTTATCCATAAAATTCCTCAAGCCAAAAGGCCAACTGCTGATAATCAACAATGTTTCTTCATAAATTCCATGCCTCCTGACATGGGTTTTCACCTTAGAAGGAGTAGGCCAGCTGATCTTGAGACTGCACAAAATGAAGCTATACATCTTGAAGATGATCTAATAATAGTCAAGAAATGGAGGAAAGATGTACAAACCCCTCAGGGTCAACCTCAGGCATCTACCTCTTCCACTGACCTAGTTGTTCAATGGCTTGTCAATGATATGATTGCTTTGAAGAGGTAGATACCAAAGCCTAGAAATTCCTATCCGCAGCCTTATCAGGATTTAAGCAGAAAAACTCCAAATTAGTATAACTATGGACGACCATTGCAATTACTTGCTGCTCCACAAAGGTTACAAATAGAAACACCTCCTGACAGGGGTGTCATGTGTTCATTCCATCTTACCACAAATCACGATGGGGGTTCTTGTCCCGATATGATAAGACATGTTAAGATGCAAAACACAAAGGATGAATTAGGTGAGTTCACTGAAGCAGAAAGAATTCAAGAGGTACCTGGTGATTCTGGATCATTCTACCTCGAATATGACTCGGATTTGGAAAGAGGTAGTAACATTTTGGAGACCCTTGAAGGTCATACATGTGCGATTCTAACAAGGAATCAACGAACTTCCTAGTCTTCTTCTTCTGTGAATCCTTCTGGAAGCAATTTCAAAGGTAAAGATCTCCCAAGTAATAGCTTTTCAGAGACCCCTGAAGTTAGGATTTTGCAAAGGAACCATGAAGATAACAATAGCTCTTCCTCTTCCTCCTCCTTTAACATCATTGAGTTTTGTAAAGCTTCTATTGTTCAGCTTCCCACTACTGAGTACTTGAAACTAAATCCAAAAGAACTAGATAAGCTGGTTAAATATGATAAGGGAGACCCTTGTTCAAAGTCCCTGGTACACGAATGTATGGAGAATAGTGATTTAATTGCTGCTGAAAAATCTTCAGCTGTCCCATGTCCATTAGCTAACTTGGCTGATCCCTGTGCTTTTCATGATGCTAAAAATGGACTTGAGATTGAGACTTTGAAACCTGAACATTTCTATATTTCCCTTCTCCTAAATGGTCAGAAGCTTAGCAATTGCATAATAGATTCAGGGGCATCAGACAATATAATGCCTTCCCTTGTAGCTGGGTCTCTAGGTTTGACACTCATGAAGACATTTGGGAGATTCTTTTCAATGGATGGGAAATAGGTTCCTCTTATTGGATAAGTAAAAGATGTCTAGGTAGTGCTGGCAGCATGCCCTGATAAGAGAGTTAAATTAACTATACTAGTTGCTGACATTCCAGCAAGTTACGGGATGCTCTTGAGTAGAACATTTTGTAAGGACCTTGGAGGTGAAATCAAAATGGACTGGTCTGAAGCTATTATTCCTCTTGGAAAACAGAAAATCAAGCTCGAACCTAAGACAAAAAATAAGTACACTGTCTTTCCTTCAGATAATCCTAAAGCTCAGATTTTGTTTCAAGAATGTGAGTTTGGAAACTATCTCATCCTTGCACCTGGTGAAAGGGGACTGGAAGAAGCTACTGATGAACTTGGTAGGTTGTGGCAGATGGAGTTTGATGGAAGTTGCGCCAACTCCGGCTCTGGAGAAGGGGTAGTTTTGCTGTCACCTACAAGTAATATTTTTCCGTTTTCTTTCAAGTTGGATTTTAAGAATACTAATAATACTGTAGAGTATGAGGCATTATTATTAGGATTAAATGAGGCCAGATCTAAAGGTATCAAATTGCTCAAAGTTAAAGGTGATGCAGAGTTGATTGTCAGACAAGTGAGAAATGTTTATATAGTTAAAAATGATAGATTGAGACATTATAGAAATAGGGTTTGGGATGAGTTAGAATTCTTTGATGCTTTCTCGATTGCAGCCATTCTGAGAGAACAAAACAGTAGGGTAGTTTCGTTGGCCGTTTCAGCTTCTTTTTTGTTACCACATCCAAATTATAAGGATAATTCATATAGGATTGAAATGATTTATAGGCCTAGTGTCCCTGATAATGTAAATAATTGGCAAGTATTTGATGCGGATGCTCAGATCAAAGATTTTATGGAATGTGTTCAGTCATTTTCCCAATCATATTTTGAAGGTTCTGAAAATAACTGCAAGGAGTTTAGTGCAGACCTAGATATTGATCCCACAAATAGTTTTATCTAGCTCAAAGGCAACAAAATTCCAAAAGGGCTAGTGACTCTAGAGAGGTTTTTCACCAGAGATGATGTGTTCATAGGTAAGAAAGTCCCCAAGGATGATGGGAAAGGAAGTTGAGAGAAGATAAATCTGGGTGATGAGTCCAACCCAAAAGAGATAACAATTGGCAAGTGTTGTTCTACGGAGGAAAAGTGAATACTTGGCATACTCCTGAAACAATACATTGATGTTTTCGCTTGGTCCTACGATAATCTAAAGGAGTTTAGTGATGGGCATTTTCAGCATCAGATTCCGTTGAACCCCGATGTCTCTCCTTTCAGGCGAAAATTGAGGAATTTCAACCCCATAATGGCGGATGCAATTTTTAAAGAGGTTGATAAAATGCTTAAGGCTAGAATCATATATCCAATTCATCACTCTACTTGGGTAGCCAACATTGTGCCCATAAGGAAGAAGAATGGGGAGATTCGTATTTGTGTCGACTTTTGTAATTTGAATCAGGTGAGTCTGAAGGACAACTATGCTTTACCCAACATGGACCACATTCTGTAGACGGTATCGAGTTTAGAGTTGATGTCGATGTTAGATGGTTTTTTTAGTTATAATCAAATTAGTGTTGCAGGTCATGAACAACATGTATTCACTTCACAAAATGTTAGACAGTTTCTCTAGTTACAATCAAATTAGTGTTGTAGATGGTATTCACTTCACAAAATGTATTAAATTTTTTAGATGTGAATTCACCTCCTTGATCTGATCTCAAACATTTGATTTTCTTACCGGTTTCATTCTCTACGATTACCTTGAATAGTTTGAATTTCCCAAAAGCTTCTTATTTCCAAACCAGTTATGTTCATGATTTTGCATTTACCATTCTTGAATTTTAACTGAAATCCCTTTTCAACTAATTGACCAACACTCAAAAGATTATGTTTCAAACCTTCAACATAATAAACGTTGTCAGTATTGTGCTTACCATCAAAAGATATAGTGCATTTTCCTCTGATCAAACAAGTTTTATCATTCCCAAATCCTACTAGACCTCCATTGTATTCCTGAAAGGTTAAGAATTTTCTTTTATCACCATTCATGTGATGTGAACATTTGGAATCAATGATCCATTCATCCTTTTATTCAATTTTAGCTACCAAGGCCTACTCTACCAGTTGAATAGTAGGTGTCGGTTGATCTTATGTTATTGCAACAAAATCCCATCCATTGTCTGTCGGTTCCTCATCAAAATCATCAGTAACTCCTTCATCGGCATAATAACATGATTTGTCTCTATTCTTCTTAAATCTGTATCTCTAATATTTAGGGTTAGGCTTATATGTTCTTTTAGCTTCTTCTTTCAATATTGCATGTCTATCAGGACACCTAGATACCATATGACCAATTTTATTGCAATTAAAACATTTAAATGGTGCTTTACCTTCATACTTACTTCCAACTGGACCTTTAGGCATTTTTCTTGCAAAAAATGCTTCAATCTCTTCAAGTTCTTCATTCTCTCTTCTAATTTCTTCAAGTTCTCTAGCATAGAGTGCTTTCCAATCAGATTTTTCAGATGATGATGATGATGCTGCAGATGATGATGCTTCAAAGCCAAATCTATCTTAATTGTAGCAACAATATCAAATTCCTCAAGTTCAAAAGCTGAAAGTTTTCCAACCAAAGTATCTCTAGATACTGATGTATTATGCATTATTCCCAATTCATTAATAGAAGTTACTTTCATTTTGTATGCCGATGGCAATGCTCTTAAAACTTTAGAAACAATTTCATCTTCACTTAAGGATCCTCCAAAACATTGTATACCCAAAACAATTTCATTAACTCTTTCCATAAAAGCAGAAATACTTTCATCTTCTTCCATTTTCAGATTTCCCTACCTAACCCGGAAGCATTTCAGTTTTGTAATTTTGATAGTGATATCACCTTCATTCAATGTCTTCAATTTATCCCAAATAGATTTAGCAATAGATCGGCCTGATAATCCCACGATTCTCTGATCCGATAATGCACTCAAAAGTGCTTCTCTTGATTTGCAATCATTCTCCTGATCTTTAGCCAAGGTTGGTGGAGTAGGTTGACTCTGTGTAGGACCAACATAGATATTATTTGTAACATCCCATATGTCTTTTCCAATGCAATTCAGATGTGTCTCCATTCTAATCTTCCATATACCATAGTTAGTTCCATCAAGTTTTGGAATATCCTTCCTGAAATAGCTAGTTGCCATAGAATCTCCTCAAGTTGTTAAACTTCTACAAAAAGAGGACTTAGCTCTGATACCATTTGTTAGGACCTGGAGGCGACTGAGAGGGGGGGGCTGAATCATTTGTCTATTAATTTTAACCCAAATATAACTTAATCAAACTTGATGCATAATATTGGTAAACCAAACTTAATGTCGATTGACAGTTTAATAGCTAATAACAGTACCAATAAAGTTTAATGCATGAAATAGAAAGACAAATAACATCCACAACACATAACATAGATATTTGTACGTGGAAACTCTGTAAGGGGAAAAACCATGGTGGGAAACCTTACCCACAATCAGATGATACTACTGTAGTATGTTTTTACAAATAGGATTTGCACATGCAGAAAGACCAACTACCTAGAGCTCACTACTCAATCACAAAATGGGAGTCACACTGACTACAATTTGATGGCTAAATCCAATGATAATGTATTGCTCAAAATAGCATCTTCATATGCTGGATTCAATACCGGTTAAGCTCTGATTGTCTTCTTCATACCTTCCTTGTATCTTCAAATGATGTCTGCATTTATAGCTCTGCTTATATTCGCATATACCGAATATCACAACCTTGTAATACCTTGTTACACTCCTTATATCAATCTCACAAATGAGATCTTACGTATATACCAAAACCTAAGACCAACTATGTAGGTCGGCTCACTAAGAATATTACAATTAAATCAATTACAAATGAATCAATATCATGTTGTCTCAATGCATTTACAATAATAACCAATCAATAAATCATCTCCATAACGTGCCATGCTGATTTGGAATAGATAACACCTGTTGGTCCATAACTTAGACCTATTTGTTGATAAAAACAAATATGTAAACTCAATTAGACCAATAACCAAATCACCAAAACCAAGTGTCCAAACAATGTCATTGACATAACCAAGTAATCTCCAGATGATAACAGATCATCCTTAGTACCAATGAACAATATAACCTGTCAGTGAACGAGATACTGGTGACTATGTATAAGTCACTGAACATGCCAGTGAACATAACAAAAGATCTTCAGTGCTGATAAGTGTTCACAAGTGTTGACATCAATGACAAAACCAATGCAACACATCCATAATACCAACACTTACTAGTGGCCTATTTGGTAGGTGTGGCTTCAATTCACTTGGTGAAATAGTTTGTAGGCACCAGGATCCCTCTGTGACCCCTTGTCTCCAATAAAATCAATGCCCCATTGAACAAAAGGGGCTTTAACTGTAACAGAATTCAAAGGCAAAGCACTAACATACTTTAGTTTAGAAGAAAAGCTTTGACAAGGATCACATTTTTTAACATATTTATGAGCATCACTAAACAAAGTTGGCCAATAATACCCTGCTTTGATTATCCTACCAACAATAGTCTTAGATGAATAGTGGTCTCCACACACCCCATTGTGCATCTCTTTAAGAACTTTCTCAGCTTGGAATTCATCCAGGCAAACTAGTAGCATCTCATCATTGTTCCTCTGATATAGGTCTCCTTGAATAAGAACATACTTTTGTGATTTTAACTTTAATGTTCTCATCTGGTTGTGTGCCATACGTTCTGGACATGAGGCATTCTTCAAGAAGTATACCACATCTGAATACCATGGCTACCTCTCAATACTAGTGACCAGGACTTCCTTAGTTTCAATATTATTAACATCAACAGTAACCAGATTTGATTTAGCCATCAATTTTGCAAGGCCCAATCTTCTTACTAGTTTGATGATCTTGATCACTAAGTCAAACTATTGTATTGTAGTTATCCATCTACATCTCTTTCCAATTACTTCAAACTGGGACAGAATGTCTTTCATAGCTGCATATGGTACATAGGCTACAATTTGAGCATTTACCAGATAAGGCCTAAATGCTTTTACAACTTTGACTAGAGCATATTCCTTCTTCTCCATGAATTCATACTTTAACTCAGTAGTCTGTAAATATTTTCTATATAAAGCAATTGGATGTTCAAATCCTTCATCATCCTTTTTAAGCACGACTACTACTACTATGTGATAAAAAGAAAAAGAAAATAATGAGAAAGGCTTACTGTAATCAAGGGATTTTAGCACTGGTGCTTCCTGAATTGCCTTCTTAATTTTGTCAAAATCCTATACAACTTCTTCATCCCAAGAAAACTTTGCATCTTTTTTAAGTAATTTAACGATAGACTTAACGATTTCAGCAAAGTTAGCTATAAATCTCCTAACAAAATTCACCTTGCCCAAGAAATATTGATTCCCTTTAACATTCTTTGGCTGACGTACATTATTTATAGCTTCAATCCTTTTAGGGTCTATTCTAACCCCTTCCTTGGAGGCAATATTCCCTAATAATTTTCCTTCAGTCACTACAAAATGACATTTTTTTGGGTTCAAGGATACACCAAACTCCAGAGCCTTGCAAATTTTTTTTTACAAGTGAACATAGTGATCACCTTCCTTCTTTGAAAAATATGTCAAATCATCCTAGTAAACAACCATTATGATGTTGATAAACTCCTTAAAAGCTACATCCATTGCTCTCTAAAAAGTAGCTCCAGCATTCTTCAGACCAAATGGCATTCTCACATACACATAAGTCCCCCAAGGGGTAGTAAAAGCAGTCTTAAATTGCTCAGACTCCTTTACTAATACTTGATTATAACCTGAGAACCCATCCATCATTGACAATAGATCACAACCAATTACCCTTTGTAACATAGCCTCCATATTTGGGGAAGAATAATTGTCTTTCAGAGAAGCAACATTCAAATTTATAAAATCCACACAAAGCCTTATTTTCCCATTCTTCTTTTTGACCAGGACCAAATTGGACACCCATGAAGAATATCTTATAGGATTTATAATCTCCCCTTTTGTTAACTTGGTTAATTCCTGTTGTATTTTGGTCTCCAAAAGGGGGTTAATAGGTCTTTGCTTCTGTTGAAAAGTCTTAGCATCAGCATGTAGAGGAATTCATGTTGAAATAAGTCTTTTCTATACGCGTTTAGGTCCTCATAGGACCAAGCAAAAACATGTTTATACCCTTTTAATAAGTTAATGAGGTTGGTCCTAATATGGGGAGACAGGTTCTTCCCAATATACACCAAATTAGGGGATGCTTCTGTCCCTAAGTTCACCTCATCCAACTCCTCCAACTTTGTAGATGATGCATGATGTAAGTGACCATGATTGTAACTGAACATACCCTCTAGTTCAACTAGTCCCTTCGGTATTTCATTTGTCTCTAGCTACACTATGTCGCTTCCAAAAATTATTTCCTGTCCATCTACTACTTCCATCAATGCATTACAATCAATATTTTGACATTCATAGTAAGCTATGCATTGTACAAATCTAAGGATGTCTTCATCATCCTCAAAAACTTGCCAATTGTACACATTATTTGGGATGGCTGGTCTAGCTTTTGTCTCAATTATTGAAACTCCAGTCAATCTTACATCATCATTCTTTAATGCAACAAATTGTTCAATGGCATCTCAAACAACATGCTTGTACCTTTTTAACTTGTCATTTTTAGATGCATATCTTGACCTTATCTGAGACACTACAAGTTCAAAGTCTCCTTAAACCCTTAACAACTTGATCCCATGTCTTTTAGCAATTTCTAAGCCTAATAACAGAGCTTCATACTCAACTGTGTTGATTGTACATTGGAATAATAACAAAAAAGAATACTTGAAGGTAATACCTAATGGGGAAACAATTAGAACTCCCACTCCAGACCCTTCCTTGGAGAAATCTCCATCAAAGTACATTTGCCACATGCCTTCTTGTTGGGACTCCATCTCATCAACAATAAGATCAGTATTCTTCAACTGAGGCTAAATGGGTTCAATCCTGAAGTTATCAAGATCCACATCAATCATGCAATTAAGCATGTTTGGGTCTATTTTTTCAATAACCATTGGGGCACATGGTTCTCTGTACAATTTTACAAAATTCCCATTCACTGGAATAGTTGTAAATGATAAATCTAGCTAAAGATGTCCTCCAACAGCAGCAGCCACTGTTTAGACAGAAGAATGCCATAATGGGGCTTGGTGTCTATAACTATTACATCCATTTTATAAGTAGCTTAAGGAAATGCTACTATTTTTACTTCTACATCTTTCATTGTACCCACAATAGGCGCTTCTCTATTATCCATAACATAACACCTCCCATATGAAGTGTGTACTGACAAACCTAGTTCTTTCATAACCCCATAAGGCATTATATTAGCAGCTGCACCAAAATCTATCATGCAATTTTTTATTAATTTTTTATTTACTAATAGTGTGACATAAAAGGGATCTATTGGAGATGGTTCCCGATTAATAGTGGTGCCCACATAAACTTCTGGGACCCCGTGTTCTTGATCCTTCACATCTTTTGCATTTCCCCTTTTAGAAGAAGCATCTACATCTGATATACTTGAAATCAAAGAAAAAACAGCCTCTCTATGTTCTTTTAATTTCAGCAGCTCTATCAATGGTACTGAAACTTTCATATGTGTTAAACCTTGAGTCGTATCAAAACCAATGTTAACATTAGACTCAACATGAGCTTTAACCTTTTCTACCTTCTGGTGACTTGTTCTCTTGTCACTAGTGGTCTCTACTTTATTTCTAGTTGTATCAGTAATATTAGGTTTCACTGAACTACTTGAGTGATCACCTTTAGCCTGACTATCTTTGACAGAAGTTTTGTTCTCAGTTGACCTCTTAGAAGAAGTTTCTTTAAAAAACATAGAACCAAGCATACCTTGATTTCTGTCATCTTTGTTGTATCTCAGATAATAGTTATGCTTAGCTTTAGCTATTGTGGCCTTAGTGAGTTTCTCGACTTCCTCCTCACTAGCCCTTCTAAGATGAATCTCTTGATCTTCTATTGTGACTACATTCAAAGTGGGATGCCAATCAACTGTCAATTGCCCTTGGAAATTTGCATTGCTTCTCAAGACATCATATTCACTTGCTTCATCCTCTGAAGACTCACATTCACTGTCCATGGTATACTCAAACATATTAACTACAGGTTCATCCTCACTTCTCATGGATTCATTTAGAGCTTGAGCCACAACACACTAATAGGGGGAATGTGGCCCATCACATTCCATACACCAAGGGATATTCTCCACATTATGTACATTTCTTCCCTTTAAAGTATCAAGGGTGTTTTTAGATTTTGTGTGCCTTTTGATCTATCTTGCACAGGTTTACCATCTTTCCATGCAGTGTTATATGGCATATCATGCAATCTAGCAGGTCTGTCTTGCCAGTTGTAGTGAGGCCTCTCAGGTTTACTTACTTTAGCAATAAGATCCTTGACCATAGTCATTAATTTCTCTATCTTATCCTCTTCTTTAGAGGATTTATTTTGTTGGTTTTTGTTCCTGCCACAATCTTCCATCAATCCTTCTTCCCACTTTACCCGTTGCTTTTCTATTACTCTCTACATTGATTGTGATTCTGAAAGAATCCCTTAAGCTATGTGGGTTCTTATCTTTGAGAATGTAAGCCATCTTAGGATCAAAGGAACTGTAATAAGTGGTTAGACATACATTCTCATCTAACCTCATACATTGAAGGAGCCTATGCATTGCCTTTTGAAAACATGTATTAAAATCTATAATAGCTTCATTATCAGACTTCCTGATATTGTTAAATTCGCTAAGCATGAAGCTCTTATTTGTCCTATCTCCATATTTCTCTTTAAATAAATTCTTGAATTCCTCCCAAGAACCTATAATGTCCATAGGGAAACCCTCTATACCAATCTCTAACATCCTCAATCAAGGATTGCACAAACAGCTTCATGATGATATCCTCACATGCAATTTCATAGTCATTAATCATGTCACCAAAATATTTTAGATGCTCTTCAACACTGATAGCATTATTCCTAACAAACTTCTAGAGTTTATCCCTCATTCCAATAGGGACATGGTTTGGATATCAAGGAATTCCATCAAAATACAAGTGCCTATACAACTCAACATTTATCGGTCTCCTTTGAAATTGATTTCCAGTAAAGTTATTTCCAGCATTCACCCTTGGGCCTGAACTACCAGCTCCAAGATTTTGATGACTTTGATTATGTGATAGTCCGTGACTGGTTTCATTTGCTAGAATTGTACTTGAGGGAATAGCAAAATTATTTGGGGCAGCATTTGTTTGCATCATTGGTTGAGTATTCAACAAAGAGGCAGAAGTATGTTGGGATGTAGGATTACTATGATCTATAGGTGGGAAAGTTATGGGAGTACCCTTTGAGAAGCGTATCTTTCTTCTGAATTTGGCATTAAGTGCTTTTGTTTTAGCCTTTTCTAACTCCCTTTTGCAGGTCTTCATTTTCTTTCATTACCCTTTCTACCTTGATCTCATGCAACATCATTCCCCGGGGTCCTTCTGTACTTCCTGACACTAGACCCACAAATCTATTCTCCACTACTTCCTACTTCCCTTTGTCAATAATGGGTCTAGTAGGTTCGGGATCACTGTGAACCTCCCTACTAGGTTGTGTTGCAACTATATGTGCAAAAACAATATTTGGATCAAGGATTTCTCTAATAACATGACCTTGCTCTTTACTCCTAGGTTCTACTTGAGCAAACAACTCAAGCTCTGCAATCTATCTTAATAACCTATCTCTTTCAATGAGTTTGGCGTTGGTTTCATTCTCCTTTTCCTTTTCTTTCATTTTTCTTATGGCAATCAGTTGATGTACTCTTCGATTTAGAACCTCAATCTCCTGAGACACTTCATCTTGGTCTGGCAAGGCTTCCTCTGAATCAGATACATTTAGCTAGTCCATATCAATCAGGTTGATATTTCCTTCCATAGTTTTGGGAATGGAATTGACCCTATTAATTGTACTATTCCTATCTCTCCCAGAAGCGCTGGTATTAGACAATCTTTGGTGAAAGGTTTGGATATCATCATTAGTGCCAAACAGGCCAGCATGAAAACCCATAATATCATGGTCAAAGTCATGAGAAGAGGCATTGGACCTTACATTTATGGGACACTCAGAAGACTTACCCATTTGATAACTCTTTTGTTTCCATGACTGATTTGACTGATAAGGAATAATAGTTCCACTCCAGCCCTTCTTGACTGGTTTAGGTAACCCTTCATGCAACTTCTCTTGAGGTTTTTTCTTCATATAAGACCTAGTATTCCTTCTCCTATTCATTTTGCTAACTTTGTGAAGTGACTGTGATTTTTTCTAAAAGAACATTAGTTTTTTTTTTTTTCAGAGTTGCCACCCAATATCTTGGGAATGAAATATATAGTTTAACATAGTGAATCACTTACAAGACACTTAAGAATGAAACTATTGATCTTTAGAAAATAACAGAATAGTATTATAAGATGCTATGAGATAGATCAAGGATTTTCTTTAGAAAGATAAGCTCAATAATTTTCAGACTTAAACCAAGGGAACCTGATCTCAACAATTTTATGCAATAAAGACATAGATCTACAGTATAAGACTTATCTTATTTGACTCTCCCCAACAGAGACGCCACTTTTTGTTGTTCTCCATTTTAAAAACTCATGTTTCTTCTCTTTAAAAGTGAAAACTACTGCCTCTGTGCTGCAATGGAAGAGAACAAAATTTTTTTGAAACAAAGACAACAATATGAGGTTCTAAATGAGGAATACTCCTACACTTTAAGCCTTAAAAAGCTTGGGGTGGTGAACCCTTTTTAGAATATTTTCTTACAAAAATAGCAAAAGGTTTATAGAAAACCAGCGTAAATTCCTGTAAACTTTCCTTTCTGACTGGTACAACTAAAACATAAATGGAAAGTTGATTTGATCTTTTGAAAAGGATCACAAAATGCACCCAAAAAACCAATAGGTAAACCAGTGCCTTATTTGGGCAATAGAGTCATTTACAACAGATTGCAACCTGACAAAAGAAACTTGTACACAAATCACAAGTTACTGATCTATTAACTCTAAATATGCCTAACATATACAGAGTCCTAATCTGAACTAGACTTCATCATCAAATCCATGCCAAAAATACTAATATCAATGACTTTGTTCAAAGTATATTTATATTTTCCTTCTTCAGAAAAAGACTAAAAACAACTCCATTAGATGCCTAACAAATCATTCAAATAAACAATCCTTGATTATTTAAATAGAATAAACACCAGTACAATGACATAGAAACAATACAAGTCTGAGTTTAAATTCTTTGGACTGTATATTTCATTGCTCTGTCAAAAGGTTACAAGTACATCATATTTGATTCAGAAATTGCTAAGAAAAAGGCTTGTATTAAATTTTTGCCAGAGTTTTGCTACAAAATTTGTGTGTCTTTTCTAGATAGCATTGGTATCCTTTTATAGAAATCAAGATGCAACAAGCTTTGAACTACCTAGAAGAAAACTCTTACCCTAACTGTCATTTACTCCAAATGTTATATTGTTGTGCCATTGAAGTTGAGGGGAAACCTAACATTCTTTCTAGGAAGCATGCTTCATTAATTCACTGAGCATTCATTTGGAAAATGCTCGAAAGGGTAAGTTCCTATTACCCAAAATTAGTTACAACCACTAACAACTTTATAATGCTGGTGTATTATATCATACCAGAGCATTGATGGGTTTCACCTAAGAAAACACACAGCCGTGCACCATTATATTCTCTACAAATCTCCCTGGATATCTCTCACCAACTTTTCACTTCAAAACAACATTGGATGGAACTTGCACACCGCTGCCATTAATTATTTTAAATTTTGGTGCCAACGGACCAGGAAGGCCTTCCTTCTGAGCACTTTTCCTTTAGTCTTTATGTCGCGACTTTTAAAGTTCAGGCGTGTTTCCATTGCGGTATAGGGACAGCCATCCGATCATGGAAAACTAGCACGCCCTTTAACTTACCTGAGTAATCCACTTAGAATGGGCCCCACTACTTGGTTCTTCTTTCACGCTCCGCCACATGGTATCCCATGATTGGCTCTGGGGTCCATGTCCTACCACCTCAGCATGGCCTGAACTCACCACCAAAATGAAGCTCTTCCTTATCCTTTCTTTGTCGCTGATCCACGATGATTATTCATTGTGCATCTCTGTATAGCAGATCAACGACTACCATTGGATCCTTTCCAAACTGCTCATTGTTTATCTTTCCTCTAAACTGCTCTCCTACCGGGTCCCACCACTTGGTCGCTAAGTCACATCGCTTAGCAATCGATAATATTTCCATTGTGACATGGTGACCACCATTGGATCATCCCTCCAACCATTAGATCTTTCTTGACTTGCCCACCTATTAATTCACCTGGCCTACTCTCCTTTTACACACGTGCTTTGTCACCAAGTTGCGGTGAGTATTCGGCGATTATCTTTCTATTGTGACATAGAGAAAGTCACCAGATCTTTCTTAATCACCATTGATCTCCCTTGATCTGCTTGACCTTTAGCTTTTTTGTATGGCTCTCTCTTATGCCATGGTGTCACCATGTGTCAGCCACTAGTTCGCTCATGAGATCCACCTGGATACCACCTGACCCACCATTTCACTTTGGTTTGTTCAGCACCAGTATTTTGGCCAAACTCCTCCCTCGATGAGTTGTTTACAAGTCTCATCGAACCTACAAATTTATCAATGACTTTTACTTTATCAGTGGGACCAGTTCGAATTTCTTTGATGTACCCTTATCGATGGAACTAATGCCTTCGGTGAAACCATTTAGAGATCCATCGCGGCCAAGGTCTACTCAACATTCATTTTGATGACATGCCACCTATTCTGTCATGTGTCACCGCTAGAACTTCCACCTCTTCTACTGCATGTCACCATGTGGCACCATATGATTTGCTCAGAGTCCACCTCGGTGCCACCTGACTTGCCACCTCACTAGTCACCAGGTTGCAATGATTAACAGTCGAGCACTTTCACATGGCGATATAGCGATGGCTATCCGATTGTCTGCAACCTGCTTGCCCATTAATTTTTTCTTTTACTACAAAATTTGGCCTCCTTGAGATGCGCACGCACATGGGGTCCACTGGGCCACGAGCCACTTCTTGCCAAAATCCCATAAGCTTTGACACTAAGGATATATGTGGTTGTGCATTTAAATACTAAAATGCTCCTCCCTGTGGCCAATGTGGGATAAATGGTCTATGCCTAGGCCTTTCCATTGGGTCATTGGGATAACATGAAACCACTCCATGCCTATGCTTTCTCATTGGGGTAAGTCTTGCCGATCAGGGTAGGTCTTGCCGATAAGGAAAAAATTCAAAAACTGCCACAAACAACCTCAAATTCACCAAATTTTTATGAGTCCCAACACCTGCAAAGGTGAAAGCCATCATGGAAATGCCTCCATTGAAGACTCTCAGACAACTGCGTAGCCTCCAAGGGAAACTCCAATCTGTTAGATGTTTTATTTTACAACTTGTAGATAAATGCCATCCATTTGCACACTTGTTGTGCAAAGACACAAAATTCAAATGGGACTGCTTGTGTCAAAAGGCCTTTGAAAAACTCAAAGAATATCTAGCATCACCTCCAGTGCTTATGCCTCCTACTCCTGGAAAACCTCTTATTTTGTACATATGTGCTACTACAGTGACATTGGGGGCATTATTTGCACAAACAGATGATCAAGGGAAGGAAAATGTCATATATTACATTAGTCAGACACCAGTGGGGTATGAACTCAATTATACCCCCATTGAAAGAGCATGCCTGGCATTGGTATTTAGTACATAGAAACACTAACACTATATGATGAACAACAAAACAAAACTAATTGCTAAGATTGACCTTCTTAAATATCTCTTGTCAAAAGCTACCCTCACTGGTAGAACCGCTAAATGGGTCATGTTGTTAACGAGTTTGACATTAAATATGTAGATAGAAAAGCAATCAAAGGACTGATGAATAATGATGAATAGTAAATACTCAATAGATACTGAGAGCGGGGGGTGAATCAATATAGACAAAAACTTCCTTAAACCACTTTGACTGCAAAGACTAAACTAACTGGTAAACAGTATCACCGATCTAAAACAGGGTACTACCAGTAAAACATAGTATGACTATGAAAGACATAAACCAGTAACACTTAGATCTTCACCACACCTAATATCTCCTTTCCACTTCACCCATATGCATCAACAAGTAATACATCAGAAATATAAAGACCACTGGATCAACATGCATTACCACTTAACATAAAATACTAATCATCTCATGAAAAAGCATCACACATGACACACAAATTTTTCATGTGGAAACCCAACTAAGAAAAACCATGGTGGGGATGAATACCCACAAGTTGTTCTTTGAACTCTTCTAAAGTGCACTCTATTAGGAGCCTAATCTGGTTAAGGACTTTACAATAGGTTCTGCTAGGAACCGATCAATCTAGGGATTACCCAGTTAAGGGATGGCTAAATACCCAGTTAAAGGTTAGAACCCTGTTAACGGTTACCTCACAAGAGGATTTGAAGAACTCATTGATTTGAGTCTCCCTATTAAAGGATTTACACAAAGCCTATTAAAGCTACCCAATTAAGGGATTTTCCAACTATTGAAATGGTTAGAAGTCAACAGGTAATACATTGATCTGATAACAACACTCAATACCAATGCAGATCCACTTTAGTTCATTTTCTTTTGCAATCACACTCTGCAGGTATAACCACACTTCTCTGGTCTGGCAAGAATCAAGTATCTCTTCACTTGGATACATGCATAACATTTGCCAACAACTTCACAATGCAAATCATCATCGACCTTATAGGAAATAGGTAGGTCGGCAACATAAACCCTAAACCCTAAATATTTAGGTTATCAATATAGTCGGTCCAATCCTGACCGTTCAAACACATTGCACTGAATAAAATAGTCTTGAACATATCTCAAGACATTCTCCATCATTCATTCTATGTCACTTTTGGAAGCTGGTAACCCATCATGCGCTCTCCATCATTTACTGAGACTTCGCACATTCTCGAGGTAGATAGGATCAATCTTCTTCGTGCAAGATCCTTAAGGAAATCCTTCACGCACACAAGGCTGATGTGGTAACATGATCTGATCTCCATTTCAATGCTAGCCCATTACAAGATGTCATCAATCCAATCACACAGACTTGAAGTGCATCAACTGAAAACCCTAAAGCTGAGACTACCAACTGGTAGTTATATCAAATGAAACTCCTATATAGAACTTTCCATATACCGGTTCACATTCCAACATACCACTTCACTTTTTCACATATATCAGTTCACATCATCATATCGGTTCATACTTCAACATATTGACATCAATGACAACATACAATATCATCATGTCATCATACTCTACACATATGCCAACAATCTCCCCCTTTGGCATTGATGGCAATATACAAAGATATCTCTCTGCTTCACATCTTCTCCTTAATACTACATATATCTTCTTTGCTTCACATCTTCTCCCCCTTTGACAACAATGCCAAATTGGAGGCACAAACATCCATCATCCACTATGCTGCTCCCCCTGAGGAGTAGCATTCTTCAACACATCAATCCTGAAAAGATTTGTCTATGTAATACCTAACTCATGTGGAGCACATACCTTTAGTTCACCTCTTGAAGGGCCATAACCTCTAATTCACCTCTTAAATAGGTAAATATAGCCTTTGGTAGAGGCTTGGTGAATATATCTACTAACTGCTCCTTACTGGAAACATGTTCCAATACAACTTCTTTGTTCTGAACCTTCTCCCTCAAGAAGTGATACTTGAGCTCGAAGTGCTTGGTTCTAGCATGCAAAACCGGATTCTTGGAAATATTATTTGCACTTGTGTTGTCACAAAAGATACTCACCGGTTTAGATACAGGGACTTTGAAACCACTTAATACATGCTTCATCCAAATTGTCTAAGTGCAGTTCATAAATGTTGCTACATATTTTGTTTTTGCTATAGAATGAGAGATACAACTCTGCTTGTTACTCATCCATGAGACTAGTCTACCACCAAGAAAGAATGCACCACCGGTTGTGCTCTTCCGTTCGTCCACATTACCAGCCCAATCAGCATCTTTAAACACTTTGAGGTTGAAATCATTATTGTATGGATACCACAATCCATAGTCTACAGTTCCCTTCAGATATCAAAGAATCCGCTTGACTACTATGTGAGGCCCTACCCTGACTCATCCTAGCATTTCAGTGTTTTTCATGTTGAGACAATTATGGATGCTTTAATTTTTATGCATTTTGGATTTAGAACTTATATGATTCCATGATTTGGATAACTTTGATATATATTGAGGTTCCATTGCTATGCATTATAGATACAGAACTCTATATGAATCTAGAATAGGATAAATTGGGATGATGTATGTCATTTTTATGTGGATAGAAATAGAATGCATGTCTTATGTATGGATCAAAATGATGAGGATTATGATAATTACTTATGTGGATTTATTTGGATATTAGATGTATCAATTTGTTTAAATGTAAATTGTATCCAGCGTGTTTGATGTGTATTCTTATTCATGTGTTTAATATTATATGAGGTTATTTGGAATTACTAATGTGTAATTGAGATGCACAGGAAAATTATCCATATGACCATGGACACATTATGGAGAACCAAACCTAGACCCATGTAAGTTCATGAAGCTAGGGTTTGTCTATTTAGAGAGACAACACCTCATTTATATCATATTTTATATGTGAAAGTGAATGTGGCATGTGTGTTAAATTGAATTTATTAAATTGTGTAAATCCAACAAGAGATAAAATTTCATGTGTAATTTTGTAAAAGTATTTTTATTGTGTCACTTGACACGTGTTGATTTATGTCTTGATTTTTGAATTGTCTCTTGGAGGGAGTGGTTTTAACCATAGCTTTTTCAAATAATTTAATGTGGTTCTATATTTTCCTTGGGTAGAGAATCTTTGGGGTGGTCAACTTAGGTTTGACCCGAAAGTTAACTTTAGATGGGTTTAAAAGGGGTTAAATGGACTCCTAGGGGTAGTTTAAAGGTGTTTCCTAAAGCCCATAAGGTATACCTAAGGCTTAGGAGTAATTTTAGGCATGTGACAACTCCCATGTGACTGTTTAGTCATCCTAAAAAGTGAGTTTTCTAAGATGTACGAAAATTGAATTTAGAAGGCATCATCTAGGTTAGTTAACTTTCCTTTTTGATGAGAGATCCCTTTTGATCTTTTTCAGACTTTTTCCTTTTTCAATTTTAAAAACCTATGAGAACTCTCACTGAGGTCTTCTTAGGCAAGAATGAGAGATTTTGTGAGTAATCACCCACTCTCCATTTTTGGAGACAATGCAATTTTGAAAAGAAAAATAGATTTGGTATAGGAATTTGGCTAAGGGTAGAGAAGCAAGGAATTTTTCGAATTGGGCTGCTCATCCTCAACTAGACTAGCATACATTTGGGCAGATTGAAGGTTGGTTTAACTTCTTCTTGTTTTCTTTCATGTTGCATGTTATTTTGGAAAGATTGTTTGTGTGGAAATAGTTGTTCTCTTGCATTTTATTTTGTGAAAATTATTACGAGTTATGTGTTTTATTTCTTGTATGCATTTTGTGTTTTGGGAGTAACCAAGACCTCCTACTCTTGGGAGAGAGGATGGTTTTGTGGGTGGTAAAAGTTTGACAGCCCTCGAGTGAGAGGCTCTAGTTATGAGAGTGATCTCAAGGGATATTTGTGTGACCCTTGATGCATGACTTGTTTATGCATTTGGGGGTCACAAGGAAGGAAAGAAGGCATGAATGCCTTGGGGGGCATAAGGATGTGGGGTTGTTATACTTATGATATATCTTTGTTTTCCATGAGGTGGCTTTGTGTTTTACCATACTTGCAGTCTCCTCAGGGTATTTGGTCCACTACCACCTATGTAAAATCATCACATTTTGTGGTGCAGTGTAGCCTTGGTTGGGAATATGTTGTTTTGATTGTTTTCCCCTGCTTGTTGTGTTTGCATGTGTGTAACCTGTCTAGGGCTTGGTTCTCCAAACTTGGGGGTGGCTACTAGTTAGCCTAGGCTGAGAGGTGAGCACTCCGCGGTCATAGCCTATGATTTATTTGTAGGTTGTTGGAAGAAAGAAAAAGGACAAGTAGAAGTTGCTAGTTTTATTTGTTTATAGAAAAAGATTTGGGAATGGAAAATTTATGTTTTTAAGTTGCAGCAATGTAAAGGGAAATTATGTTGTATCTATTTTCGAAAGGAAATGTATCTATTACTTTTAAGGTCCTCATTTAATAGAAATGAGAGATCCATTTGTAAGATTGACTATAATGTATTTTAAATATACTTTAAGGAAATACATTGTTTTATTAAGTATTATATGGTTGCAAAATGAATTATTTATGTGGAGTTTATGTTTTGTATTGTTCTTGAAGTTTTAATGATTGCATGCATGTTACTTTGAAAACAAATGTTCAGTTTATTTCCTATGCATATCTCTAAAGTTAAATTTAAATAATATAACATTTATATAGTTGCTATTAAATATATTGAATTCTATCATTTTATTAATTTGCAGAAAATAAAACCTAGAGTTTAATAGTCTGTTTAATTTAAATAATATCTTATTCATATAGTTGCTATTTACTTTTATGGAATTCTGTCAATCATTTAATTGCAGAAAATAAATCTAAAATCAAATAGTTTATCTCTGTTTTATGATATTTGACTTTTTAAAAAAAATACATACATTGATTTAAATCAACATATTTAAATCAATTTGTTTAAAAAAAAAAAAAGGGATTTTTGTTTTATCAAAAAATAAATAAATATGATATCTGTATTTTGGCTTAACAGAGTTAGCCTAGGTATCAAAACCATCTAATATATATATATACTACACCTATTTTTAACATGCATCTATATATAATATATATATAAATATATATAAATTTATATATATATATATATACATATACATATATATATATATATACATATATATATATATATATAATATATATTAATTTATTTAAACATTAAATAAAAAAAATTTAAAAATTTAATTAAAAAAAATAAAACCTTGGAAAGGGGCTCAGCCCCTATGGATGTCCTCGCAGGGTGCCCCCCCCACCCCCCCCGCACAGTGGGCAGCAACGCCCAGCGGTGGCCGCAGCTACCACTGTGGGCTGCAACCCATAGTGGGAGGCTTCGGCCCCCACTGTGGGTGGCACCCCACAGCGATGGTGCTACTGAGCTATGGGCCGTGTCCCACAGTGGTAGCCTAGGCCGCCTCTGTGGGCCACGACCTGTATGCTCGATAGTGGCCGCCCCTGCGGGGAGCCCCCCCCATGGCCTCCCTCTTCAAAAACTTCGGCCGCCTCCATCACTGTATACGCTCAGCCCCCCTGCACAAGAATTAAATTCGAAACCCTAACCTAGTTTGGGTTAGGATATTCAAAAAGTAAAAGTAGGAATAAGGAATGAAAGAAATAAAAAAAAGGGGCTTTATTGTTATAATAATAAAGTTAGGGTTTGCATGGACAACTTTTAATAAAGTGAAAACATATATATATATATATAGAGAGAGAGAGAGAGAGAGAGTTAAGAATATGAATTGGACAAATTGTAGAATTATTTTATATATATATATATATATATATATATATATATATGGTTAAGAATACAAATTGGACAAATTGTAGAAATATTTATTTTACTAGGTGTTTACATTTTATGTATGTTTTTAAAAACATATGGGTTTATTTAAAAAAAAAATAATATGTTTAAATTTAAAATACTTGTGAAGTTTAATCTTTTAGAATTTTTGTAACAGATTTGGGTAAGTTATTTTGGCTGTGAGAAAGTATTTTTAGTCCACCTAAATATAGGTTTCGGATGAGATTAAACCTTATAGAACAAATTTTCATTATGAATTTAATTGACCCTATGTCGATTTACTGTAATCATATTTTAATTATTATTAAAATAAATTCTAGTCATTATAAACTAAGTGCTAGGACTAATTTAATTAGTTCCTAAAATCAATTAATGGTTATTAGAGATTAATTTTATCTACGTCAATTAATTGACTAAATTAATTTATTGATTAAAATCGATGAGATAATAAATAATTCTTTTAGTGTTCTGCATTTGATTTAAATTAAATATCACTTACTTGAGTTAGTGGTTAGGGTTAACTCACACATAGTTAAGACAAACTTACTAGTGCATTTCATGTTAGCAAATTTAATGTTTTAAGTTGAGATTTAAAAAAAAATTTATCCCGTTCGTGCCCAAAAGTTTGGGCATGACATTTTGGTATTAGAGCAAGGTTTCCAACACTAGGAACCTTTCTCTATTACATTTTGCTTTAAATATTTAATTTATTTTATTATATTAATTATCTAGGATATTTAAATTTAATTAATTAAATATTTTTCCAAAGAAATTAGTTATTTAATCTATTTTATTTTTCTCATTAGGATGCCTTCGACTATGTGACAAGCTCACAAGCATGGAAGGGGTCCTAGGCATGTACGCATAGCACACGATGAGGTTGATAGGGAGGAATTGGTCCCGGAAGGGAATCCAGAGGCTCCTCTTGAACCACCTGTTGACCCAAACCGAGGTATCTTAGAGGCACTCTAGAATCTGATAGGAATAGTCTAGGATAGGCTTCCAGCAGGGGATCATCATGTTGAAAACCAAAACTCAGGGAGCCATAGATCGGCAGATAGGGAACGGAGTAGGAGTCCACCTCCTAATCCCATAGAGAGTTAGGCTAGGCATGAGCCTGAGTCTGTGCATCTACCAAGACCACTTCTAGTGGAAGAGCTAGTGTATTATGAGAGATCACGTTGGGAACCAGGGGATCTTATTAGAGAGGTTATGCACCTCCAGCCACCATCTTTTGGGGGATCTACCGATAGGGTAGAAGCTGAGGCTTGGCTATTAAGTCTTGATAGGTGCTTTGCATTGCGCTCTTACGAGAGCAATCTAAAGGCATGTGTAGCAGTCCACCTATTGAGAGGAACGACCTCCACATGGTGGAGACAGGAGGAATACAAGTATGGTTTAGTTGGTGATACCCTCACATGGGAGATTTTTACAGAGAGGTTCAGGGAGAGGTACTTGTTAGAGCATTACAGACAGCATAGGATAGATGAGTTCCTTGACCTCCAGCAAAAGGGTCTCTCAGTGACCCAGTATGAGAGCAAGTTCTTTGAGCTCTTACCATATGTGGACTACCTAAAGGACTAGAAACTTCTCATCAACCATTTCATCAGAGGGCTGAATATCGGCATAGCAGGACCCATGAGGATGTCTGCTCCAAGGAGCCTTCAGGTTGCCCTGGAGAAGGTACTTATAGCAGAGGAGATTCAGGTTAGGCCATAGGATACAAGGGATCAGTTCCAGAACCAAAACCCTACACCGTAGACATACAGATTTCAGAAACCCCATTGGAAGGGAAATAACAGAAACACACAGGGGTTCTCCAAACCTCCTCCTCCGCAATAGTCACAACAAAACCAGAGGCAGAGGCCTCTGCAGAATCAGTAGAGCACAAAGCTCAAGCAGTGGTAGTCTCAGGGTCAAAGGCGAAATCAGCGATCTTAGGTTCCGTAGACACCTCCGGTGAGGACTCAACAGTCCTCTAGGGGTGGGTATAGTGGTTCTAGCAGGACAGGGAGACAGTCTTTTTCTAGGCCTCGGGGCATCCAGTTTTAGGCACACGGTGCTTGTTTCACATGTGGAGCCATGGGGCACATGGTGAGGGAGTGTCCTCAGGGTCAAATGGCAAGGAATCAGAGGATGGCAGCATTAGAGCCTATAGTTGAAGATATGGGTAGGTCCCATAGAGTCTTCGGAGCAGTTGACAACCGCCAGGTAGAGCACCAAGCCACAGTCATTGAGGCTGCAGGTATGATCAGAGGTAACAATGTATCTATATTATTTAATTCAGGAGCTATTGACTCCTTTATATCTCCATTGGTTGTGGAGCGTTGCAGGCTAGTAGCAACTAGACAAGGTGTCAGTTGGGAAGTGGAGTTAGCTTTAGGGGCTAGAGTGTCAGTGGAATTAGAGGTTAGGGCATGTCAGCTTCAGATTGGCAATACCACCACCTTAGTAGACCTTAGAGTTACACCATGTGGATCATATGGC
The DNA here is from genome assembly GCF_030272615.1 of Cryptomeria japonica. Taxonomy (NCBI): domain Eukaryota; kingdom Viridiplantae; phylum Streptophyta; class Pinopsida; order Cupressales; family Cupressaceae; genus Cryptomeria; species Cryptomeria japonica. The sequence goes on along the minus strand of NC_081406.1, from coordinate 146,616,569 downwards.
ATCGTACTTGGCATGGATTGGCTTTATGCCCACAGAGCCAAGATGGATTGCTTCCGGAAAGAAATTGAGTGTGAGGATGATCAGGGTTCACCCGTAGTAATCATAGGGATTCAGAGACTAGTGTCTCTTCGTATGATTTCTACAATGCAACTTAAGCAGAGCATGCGAAAGGGATGTCAGTTATTTGCCATCACTATCAGTGATAGAGAGGAAGAGGATGAAAAGGAAACATTGATTGACGACCATCCTATCCTTATGGGATATTCATACGTGTTTCCTTTAGAGCTACCAGGAATGTCGCCCCATAGAGAGATTGACTTTCATATAGACCTTGTACCAGGAGATGAGCCAGTTTCAAGAGCACCTTGTAGAATGACCACAAATGAGCTTAATGAGCTCAAGATGTAGCTTGAGGAACTCCTAGAGAAAGGTTACATTCATCTTAGCGTATCCCCTTGGGGTGCACCAGTCATCTTCATGAAGAAGAAGGATGGATCTCTTCGGTTATGCATGGATTATCGTCAGTTGAACAAAGTAACCATCAAGAACTGATATCCCTTGCCCAGGATCGATGATTTATTCAACCAACTTTAGGGTGCCAAAGTATTTTCCAAAATTGATCTGAAGTCAGGATACCATCAGTTGAGGATAGTGGAAAGAGATATCCACAAGACCACATTTTGCACTAGATATGGCCACTATGAGTTCACCGTGGTCCCATTCGGTCTTACAAATGCCCCAGCTATTTTCATGAGCCTCATGAATGGGGTATTCTGCACATTTATTGACCATTTTGTGATTGTGTTCCTTGATGACATATTGATATATTCTTGGCATGAGAAGGAGCATGAGGAGCACCTGAGACAGGTTTTGCAGTGTTTGAGGGACAATCAGTTGTTTGGTAGTTTGTCAAAGTGTGCTTTCTTTCAATTAGAGGTCAAGTACCTTGGGCATGTTATTTCCGGTGATGGGATCTCAGTAGACCCATCAAAGATCAAAGTGATTATGGATTGGCTAGTGCCAACAAGTGTGACAGAGGTTAGGAGCTTCATGGGCTTAGCAGGTTATTACCGACGCTTTGTTGAGGGATTCTCTAGAGTCTCACATCCTATTACTTCTCTTCAGCATAAAGAGAAGAAATTTGAGTGGACAGAGAAGTGTGAGAGGGCCTTTCAAGAACTCAAAAAGGCACTTACTAGCGTACCTATCCTTGTAGTACCAGATCCCTTAACTGACTTCATGGTGTGCATAGATGCCTCCCTGGATGGTTTAGGAGTAGTCCTTATGCAGGACGGTAGGGCTATAGCTTTTGAGTCTAGGAAACTTAAGACTCATGAGTTTAACTACCCTACGCATGACATTGAGCTTTTAGTAGTAGTGCATGCACTTGTGAGGTGGAGACACTTCCTTTTGGGTCATCATTTAGAGCTTCATTCAGACCATCAGAGCCTTCAGTACATATTCACCCAGCCGAACCTTAATGCACGTTAGAGGAGATGGATGGAGTTTTTGTGCGAGTATGATTTTGATGTTCACTAAATCAAAGGGAAAGAAAACATAGTTGCAGATGCTTTGAGTAGGAGATGTCATGAGGTATACACCATATCTATGGGCATGGATTTGAGAGATCGGATATTGCAGCAGTTTCCAGAGGATGGATGGTATTTAGAGGTTTGTCAGGTAATACGATCTTAGGATACTCTAGAAGGGAAATATGTGGATTATTCTTTGGAGTCTGATGGACTATTACGCCATAGAGGCCCCATCTATGTACCTTCTTCTAGAGGTTTGCGAGAGTTCATTGTCATAGAGCCTCATAGAGCTCCTTATGCAGCACATCCCAAAGTTAAGAAGATGTATGCTGACTTGAGACAATTATATCATTGGCTAGGAATGCAGTAGCTCATTGCTAAGTTAGTAGCCTAATGCCTCGAGTGTCAGAGAGTCAAGGCAGAGCACCACCATCCAGGTGGGTTGCTCCAGTCTCATGCTATACCAGAGTGGAAGTGGGATACTATATCCATGGATTTCATCATTGGTCTTCCTATGTCATCTCGTCACCATGATGCCATCTTGGTGACAGTTGACAAGTTGACCAAAGTGGCCCACTTTTCACTAGTTCAGACTACCTTCACAGCACCAGCAGTGGCACATGTGTTCTTGTGAGACATTGTTAGACTTCATGGCCTTCCACGGAAGATTATTTCTGACAGGGATTCCCTCTTCACTTCTTCCTTTTGGAAGGCATTATAGGTAGCTATGGGCACTAAGCTCAACTTTAGTACAACCTATCATCCAGAAACGGATGGTCAGACAGATAGGGTTAACTAGGTGTTAGAGGATATGCTTCACATGTACATCATGGATCATCAGACTAGATGGGAAGAGTACCTTCCCTTAGTGGAGTTTTCCTATAGCAATGGGCATCACACTTCGTTGGGAATGCCACCTTATTAGGAATTATACAGTAGGTCTTGTAGGACACCGTTGAGTTGGGACCACATAGAGGACAAAGTTGCTATTGGTCCTGAGATAGTTTGAGATATGGAACAATAGGTCGATTTGATTAGGCAGCGTCTTAGAGAGGCACAGGATAGACAAAAGAAATATACAGATGCAAAGAGGATAGACCGTAGCTACTTGGTTGGAGATAGAGTCTTTTTGAGAGTGCGACCGCATAAGAGTCCAATCTATTACGGAAAGGGTTCTAAGCTCGCACCTCACTTTGTAGGACCATTTAAGATCCTTGAGAGGATAAGACTAGTTGCTTATCATTTAGCATTGCCACCTAGCCTGTCACGCATCCACAATGTATTTCATGTATCAGTTTTGAGAAAGTATGTGTATGATGAGTCTCATATTTTAGATTGGGATGCCTTGTAGGTGGAGTCAGATGGGCAGCTAGCTTTGGAGCCCATTCGCATATTGGCACGCTGGACACTGGCCCTTCGAGGTCAAGAGCTAGACGAGGTTAGGGTCTAGTGGGATTGCTACGATGAGGTTATGGCTTCATGGGAGGACACAACGCGTATGAAATCACAGTTTCCCCACCTTTTTGATGAACTCCAGGAGGAAGTTCATGCCTAGAGGGGGAGGGTGTGAGGCCCTACCCCGACTCATCCTAGCATTTTAGTGTTTTTCATGTTGAGACAATTATGGATGCTTTAATTTTTATGCATTTTGGATTTAGAACTTATATGATTCCATGATTAGGATAACTTTGATATATATTGATGTTCCATTGCTATGCATTATAGATACAAAACTCTATATGAATCTAGAATAGGATAAATTGGGGTAATGTATGTCATTTTGGATCTGCAGGACTTTACTATGTGGATAGAAATAGGGTGCATGTCTTATGTATGGATCAAAATGATGAGGATTGTGATAATTACTTATGTGGATTTATTTGGATATTAGATGTATTGATTTGTTTAAATGTAAATTGTATGCAGCATGTTTGATGTGTATTCTTATTCATGTGTTTAATATTATATGAGGTTATTTGGAAGTACTAATGTGTAATTGAGATGCGCGGGAAAATTATCCATGTGACCATGGAAACATTATGGAGAACCAAACCTAGACCCATGTACATTCGTGGAGCCAAGGTTTGTCTATTTGGAGAGACAACACCCCGTTTGTATGGTATTTTATTTGTAAAAGTGAATGTGGCATGTGTGTTAAATTGAATTTATTAAATTGTGTAAATCCAACAAGATACAAAATTTCATGTGTAATTTTGTAAAAGTATTTTTATTGTGTCACTTGACACATGTGTTGATTTATGTCTTGATTTTTGAATTGTCTCTTGGAGGGAGTGGTCTTAACCATAGCTTTTTCAAATAATTTAATGTGGTTCTATATTTTCCTTGGGCAGAGAATCTTTGGGGTGGTCAACTTAGGTTTGACCCGAAAGTTAACTTTAGATGGGTTTAAAAGGGGTTAAATGGACTTCTAGGGGTAGTTTAAAGGTGTTTCCTAAAGCCCATAAGGTATACCTAAGGGTTAGGAGTAATTTTAGGCATGTGACAACTCCCATGTAACTGTTTAGTCATCCTAAAAAGTGAGTTTTCTAAGATGTGCGAAAAATGAATTTAGAAGGCATCATCTAGGTTAGTTAACTTTCCTTTTTGATGAGAGATCCCTTTTGATCTTTTTTGGACTTTTTCCTTTTTCAATTTTAGAAACTTGTGGGAACTCTCACTGAGGTCTTCTTAGGCAAGAATGAGAGATTTTGCGGGTAATCACCCACTCTCCATTTTTGGAGACAATGCAATTTTGAAAAGAAAAATAGATTTGGTATAGGAATGTGGCTAAGGGTAGAGAAGCAAGGAATTTGTTGAATTGGGCTGCTCATCCTCAACTAGATTAGCATACCTTTGGGCAAATTGAAGGTTGGTTTAACTTCTTCTTGTTTTCTTTCATGTTGCATGTTATTTTGGAAAGATTGTTTGTGTGGAAAAAGTTGTTCTCTTGCATTTTATTTTGTGAAAATTATTACGAGTTGTCTTTTATTTCTTGTATTCATTCTGTGTTTTGGGAGTAACCAAGACCTCCTACTCTTGGGAAAGAGGATGGTCTTGTGGGTGGTAGAAGTTTGACAACCCTCGAGTGAGAGGCTCTGGTTATGAGAGTGATCTCAAGGGATATTTGTGTGACCCTTGTTGCATGGCTTGTTTATGCATTTGGGGGTCATAAGGAGGGAAATAAGGCATGAATGCCTTGGGGGGCATAAGGATGTGGGGTTGCTATACTTATGATATATCTTTGTTTTCCATGAGGTGGCTTTGTGTTTTACCATACTTGCAGTCTCCTCAGGGTATTTGGTCCACTACCACCCGTGTAAAATCATCATATTTTGTGGTGCATTGTAGCCTTGGTTGGGAATATGTTGTTGTGATTGTTTTCCCCTGCTTGTTGTGTTTGCATGTGTGTAACCTATCTAGGGCTTGGTTCTCCAAGCTCGGGGGTGGCTACTAGTTAGCCTAGGCTGGGAGGTGAACACTCCATGGTGTTAGCCTATGATTTATTTGCAGGTTGTTGGAAGAAAGAAAAAGGACAAGTAGAAGTTACTGGTTTTATTTGTTTACAGAAAAAGATTTGGGAATGGAAAATTTATGTTTTTAAGTTGCAGGAATGTAGAGGGAAACTATGTTGTATCTATTTTTGAAAGGAAATGTATCTATTATTTTTAAGATCCTCATTTAATATAAATGAGAGATCCATTTGTAAGATTGACTATAATGTATTTTAAATATACTTTAAGGAAATACATTGTTTTATTAATTATTATATGGTTGCAAAATGAATTATTTATGTGGAGTTTACGTTTTGTATTGTTGAAGTTTTAATGATTGCATGCATGTTACTTTGAAAACAAATGTTCAGTTTATTTCCTATGCATATCTCTAAAGTTAAATTTAAATAATATAACATTTATATAGTTGCTGTTAAATATATTGAATTCTATCATTTTATTAATTTGCAGAAAATAAAACCTAGAGTTAAATAGTCTATTTAATTTAAATAATATCCTATTCATATAGTTGTTGTTTAATTTTATGAAATTCTATCAATCATTTAATTGCAGAAAATAAATCTAAAATCAAACAGTTTATCTCTGTTTTATGATATTTGACTTTTAAAAAAAAAAACATACATTGATTTATCTCAACATATTTAAATCAATCTATTTTTTTAAAAAAAAGAGATTTTTGTTTTATCAAAAATAAATAAATATGATATTCGTATTTTGGCTTAACAGAGTTAGCCTGGGTATCAAAACCATCTAATATATATATATATATATACTACACCTATTTTCAACATGCATCTATATATGTAATATATATATAAATATATATAAATTTATATATATGTATATGTATATGTATATGTATATGTATATGTATATGTATATGTACATATACATACATATACATATACATATACATATACATATATATGTATATACATATACATATACATATACATATATATAGTATATTAATTAATTTAAAAAAAAAAAACCTTGGAAAGGGGCTCAGCCCCTACGGATGTCCCCGCAGGGTGGCCCCCCCCGCATAGTGGGCGGCGACCCCCAACGGCGGCCGCAGCCACCACTGCGGGCCGCAACCCACAGTGGGAGGCTTCGGCCCACACTGTTAGTGGTACCCCACAATGACGGCGTTGTTGGGCTACAGGCCACATCCCACAGCAGCGGCCTAGGCCGCCTTTGTGGGCCACGGCCCACAGGCTCGGTAGTGGCCGCCCCTACAGAAACCCCCCCCATGGCCTCCCTCTTCAAAAACTTCAGCTTCCTCCATCACTATATATGCTCGGCCCCCCTGCACAAGAAATAAATTTGAAACCCTAACCCAATTTGGGTTAGGGTATTCGAAAAGTAAAAGTAGGAATAAGGAATGAAAGAAATAAAAAAAAGGGGGCTTTATTGTTATAATAATAAAGTTAGGGTTTGTATGGATAACATTTAATAAAGTGAAAACATATATATATATATATATAGAGTTAAGAATATGAATTAGAAAAATTGTAGAATTATTTAATATATGGTTAAGAGTACGAATTGGACAAATTGTAGAAATATTTATTTTACTAGGTGTTTACATTTTATGTATGTTTTTAAAAACATATGGGTTTATTTAAAAAATAATAATATGTTTAAATTTAAAATACTTATGAAGTTTAATCTTTTAGAATTTTTATAACAGATTTGGGTAAGTTATTTTGGCTATGAGAAAGTATTTTTAGTCCACCTAAATATAGGTTTCGGACGAGATTAAACCTTATAGAACAAATTTTCATTATGAATTTAATTGACCTTATGTCGATTTAGTGTAATCATATTTAAATTATTATTAAAATAAATTCTAGTCATTATAAACTAAGTGCTAGGACTAATTTAATTAGTTCCTAAAAACAATTAATGGTTATTAGAGATTAATTTTATCTACGTCAATTAATTGACTAAATTAATTTATTGATTAAAATCGATGAGATAATAAATAATTCTTTTAGTGTTCTGCATTTGATTTAAATTAAATATCACTTACTTGATGTGAAGGGGAAAAAGCGAGACTAGGACAATATACCCTAATCCTAACTTTTGACACACATTGCGGAATACGAAAGAGCCTAGAGATATCGCACGGTTGGCTACTTCTTTTGGTGAAAGAGAGAGCCACGGGATATCTATTAGGATTTCTATTCCCTTGTTGAAATTGAAAGCTAAAATGATACAAGTTCAAACCCTAACCTCGAAATGTAAGTATGAACTAGTAACAAGTTTGCAAAATTGAGATTAAACAATGGACAGCTGTAAATGTAAGGATAAAATAAGAATGCAGATATGTACCTGGAGTCGAAATCAGACTGAAAATGTTCGGGACGGGGGCGCGGGCGCCACTGTCCTGAAAACTGCACCAGAAACCACTGTTTTGCACCCTGAAACACTGTCTGGAAACTGTCGGAAAGCTGTCTGTCCGGAGGACCAGGGCGCCCAGCGCCTCTGTCCCAGGGACCAGGGCGCCCAGCGCCCCTGTTCTGGCAGGACCAGGGCGCCCAGCGCTCCTGTCCCAGTCTTCTGAGCTGCAATTGCACACAGAGTTTTGTCTCAGTCTCCTCTGTCCGGATCTGTGTCCTACGGCGTCGTCCGAATCCCGAAACCTGCAATAATATCTGAAAAGGGGGAAGGGCGGCTATATAGGGTTTTGCCTTAGTCAAACCCCCGCTTTGGTGATTTCCACCTCCACGAATAGCCAAGTTGTTTTGTAAAATGTATTGTGTGTGCAGACCTAGTGTGTGTGCAAGGTCCAAAATGCAAGAAAGCAAACTAGAGCAACCTAGAAAGTAAACCCTAATTGCTTGTAAATGATAATGCAAATGCTCTAAATCAAGATGCAATGTGATCTAAAGCATGAATAAATGATATATCAAAGCTTATGTAAAGACATGAAAACAATATGAAATCATACCCAACCCTCAAGGGAGGAGTACAAGCCAATCTTCAATCGGTAATCTCCTATTGTTCTTCAATGTCTTCCAAGCCCTAATTGGATGAATGAATGAATTTGATAGATGCTTGATAGAATGATGTTGAGTGTTGTTGAAGTCTTCAAAGATCTTCTCTTTCGCTGCATATCCAGTTCCTGGAAACAAAAATCCCATCCCTTCCAATGAGGAAAGAGAGCTTTTATGTATGAAACCCTAGGTCGTAAATTCGTATTTTGGCCGACCTAGAGATTGAATATCCCACCAATTTCTTGGGGTTAAGCTTTATTTTATGATTGGATCATGCTCCCAAAATTTCGGGAAAAATGTCCGGGACCATGTTGCATGGGCGCCATGGTCCCGACAACTTTTCACCAAATTTTCAGGGCCGTCAGATATGATGATTTTAGAGAGAATCCCGAAGTTACAGGTGATTACGAGATGTTTAGACCCCGAAACCAAGCCCCCAAGTTCGAAATAGGACTTAATTAGGGTTTTTGATTAAGTGATGTATTGGAGGAATAAAATGCGAAGGGCGCGCTTTAGTGAAAGGGCCCTAATTAATTTGATTAATTAAGTGCTTAAGGAGAAATGCAATGCAGAATGCAAAATGCGCTAAGGTGGGTGCTAAACTAGGTGTGAAATTGTACCACCCTAGCAAGTGCATACAATTTACGATGCTACATTTAGCCCCCACTTTAGCGGTCATATGAGTACTACGTGCATATGCAAGCTAAAGTACAGAAAAGTAAACATTATTTGAAAAAAGGATATATCCATAAGTCGTCGGACGAAGCCCCCAGCGGTATCTGCAGTACACAGTTAGGAACCGCACCCTACAAAACAAACGTTATATCACAAAATCACCTAATGCTTACTAGGGAAAGTGATGAAATCTATGAGTAGCTATATGCCCCCCCTGTTTCGACTTGCTTATTTAGGGAGGTGAAACAGGGTAACATGTTTACTTGCGACAAATTGTGTAATAGAGTGTTGATGAGGGGTGTTCACTAAATAGGCTTCATCAGAGCACTTTTTGGAACATCCTGAGAGTAGGAGAAGGAAAATAAGATTCCAACGCAACAAACGGCTCGAAAATCGTATCTCCCAAACCCAAGTTATGATAAAATGAATGATAGGGGAAAAATTAGGGTTTCGAGAAGTAAGAATAGACAAACTAGAGTATATACTTCGAAAGTGACACTTGTATTCGTCACTTTGCCGATTTCAGGATACTATTTAGTGCAGCGGAGCCCACCTAGTCATCATGCCTTCACGACGATCGGAGCGTCCCACGAGGATCGAGATCCTGCGCCAGGCCGTGATCGACGACGAGCCACTGGACGAGGTGAGTTGACTGAACGTTTGACTTTTGATTTCTCGCATGTTTGACTTTTTCGTGATCGAATGCGGACCCTGAACGCCGACCGGGGCCCACCTAGGGTGCCCTGGTCCCCCCAGGGTGCCATGGTCCCTGACAAGGGCACCATGGTCCTTGCAGGGCGCCATGGTCCCTGACAGGGCGCCATGGTCCCTGACAGGGCGCCATGGTCCCTAATTAGGGCCTGGCGAGGGGTTACAAGGCAAGCATTCAATGTTCAACAGTTTGCATTTGCGATTTCGATGATTGAGTACTGATTTTAGTCATGTTTTCGTTTTGCAGGGTCTCCCGTACATGAGAGAGCATACAGCAGGACACATCCTTTGCACTTTGCGAGACCAGATTCCACGGCTGACTCAGTCAGAGAGAGACACCCTATCGATAGTAGGATTGTGGTACATGATTCTTATGCCGGCCATTCGATTTCATCCTATGATGCTGATGGCACTGATGGAGAGATGGGATCCTGACACCTGTACCTTTCACCTTCCGGTAGGAGAGCTGACGGTCACACTCGAGGATGTGTACCGTATACTGCGTCTTCCTATCAGAGGAGCGATAGTCACATATGTGACTGATCGGGTAGCAGAGGATCATCAGAGGGAGCAGATGTACTGCATAGGGAGAGTCATGCCGAGCGAGACAAGAGGTTGTATCATGGTCAGCTGGCTCTTACATCCTACGGGAGAGATACCACTTCTGAGATGCCTCATGATAGCCATCATAGCACTAGCCGTCTGCCCTAATGGGTGAGGGACACACATGCATGGGGGCCTCACATGGTGTATCAGAGGGATGGAGAGACATAGGAGAGTTTATGCATGGGGTCGGAGTATGCTTGCACATCTCTATCACGACCTTGAGGAGTATGTATTCGGACAGGGTTGTAGTTTGATGACATACACACTTCTGCAGGTATGGATCTTAGAGCACTTCACATGCACCAGGCCCGTCGGCTATCCACTGAGTATAGCGAGCGAGCGACCTAGGGTGTTCGCTTATCCACTGACCAGCGAGTGGAGATTTGGGGATTTGTTGTATTGGAGAGTGACTATTGACAGACTGACATCCGAGATGATAGTGTGGAGACCTTACCTACTGATGCACAGATGGGATGGTATGGAGAGATAGTTAGCATGTTTACAGAGGAACCGCCTACTGCGAGGACGATATGCACACATCATAGTCCCTTTCTACTTCGACCGAGTACGGAGGCAGTTCGGACTAGAGCAGTGTGTTCCAGCCGATGTGCCCATCTATACTCGCACTCATGGGTCCTTCCCAGACCTAGAGCAGTAGCGAGACCGACGGTGGATGATATCGAGACGACAGACTTGGAGGGATCAGATCAGGATGTAGTCACTGACTATTCTGCAGAGCCTGGAGCACAGTGTAGATATGTTTCATGGTTCATGAGATCATATCCAGGTCCTATCTTTCCACCAGATCATCCGACAGGCTATCCAGGCCCATGGAGACATGGAGACCGAGACGAGGACGAGGGATCCAGGTCAGAGGAGCTAGATGAGGAAGAGGGTCATGAGGAGATAGGAGATCCTGATCCACCTACAGGCGATCAACCCTGTGATGAGGAGGAGGAGGATGTAGATAGAGAGGAGGACGAGGAGGATGCAGGTGATGATGCGGATGAGGATGAGGATGATGAGGAGGATGACAAGGAGGATGATAGAGATGATGAGGAGGAGTCAGATGCAGCTCCCCACCATTCAGGAGACGATACCATAGCTCTGGATCCACCTTTTATTCCCCAACAGGAGGAACAGGAGGCAATACGGAGACCTATCACCAGTACCGTCCAGCCTACACCCATCGTGGATAGAGTATTCGAGCGAGGGGAGCCTAGCAGTTCCTAGTCACAGATGCTACCATATCATGATCCCTACTGGCGCGAGGGAGATCCAGGTATAGTAGGTTTATATTGATTGATTAATGCTTTGATGATATAGAACGGTACTAACAAAGATCTATTCTACTGCCACAGCTAATGTGCAGGACTGGCGTTCCTTGATTCAGCAGGCAATGACAGATATCTCCATGATAGCATAGATTCCTAGTTCCTCACAGATTACCTACAGGCCTCAGGGGAACGCGGGTTGGCATGAGGATTTGTTTTTCCCATTCCGATTACAGGTAGATATATGGAGGGAGAGAGAGAGAATCCTATCAGAGGATCTCCGTCAGGCGCGGCAGAGAGAGGGAGTCCTATCGGAGGATCTCCATCAGGCGCGGCAGAGAGAGAGAATCCTATCAGAGGATCTCCATCAGGCGGGGCAGAGAGAGAGAGTCTTATCAGAGGACCTCCAGCAGGTGCGGCGAGATCTAGTAGCGGCCCAGACCGAGGCTACCACCTATCGTGTGATCCTCATGGATAGGGATCGTAGGAGTTCCTCTCGGAGTCAATCATGATCTGTATCGCGCTACACACCCATGGGTCCACCTCCACGGCCAGATCAGGAGGGAGCATCCAGTCGACACTCTCCAGCCACTAGCCCTAGGGATAGGAGATGATTGTATGATGTAAGAGAGAGATCACATTTTGGATATACAGTGACCTATGTTTGTATACGATCCACACATATATATGTATATATACATGCTTCTCGTTCTGTCTCAAATGTGTTATCTTTAATGCCTAAAACAATGTATATTTTGTTTTGATTAAATCTAATACATTTGGTAAATGTACATGTATGTTCAGAATTTTAATTTCTATGTGATTGATTTCTCAATGCTCCATGATTAAATTGATACATGTGTGACTTAATTAAAATATTTAATCAAGTACGACATTGATGATAAGGAAGAAATATGCATTAAGTCTAAGAATCATATAACTAATGTGATTTAATTATGAACTTAAACACAACATGATACGATTCTACTTAACACATAAAAACACTATATAATATGCTAGCATTATAAAAATGTAAACCTTTTACAATTTACATTAATGAATTCAAGACAAACTATAAAGTAAGAAGAAATGCTTGTCAGGAACGAAGCAATATAGATCAAACATCATAACATTTAATTCTATTTTTCTTTTAATTAAGAAACACTAACATATTATCCAATGTTGAAGAAGATAGATAAGAAGTGAAGAATTTAAGCATAATATCTATGCAAGTGCATAGCATTGATAGGTTCTTTAAGAGGCGTACCATCTACATCCGCTATTTTGTAAGCACCTGATCCATAATCCTCAATAACGATATATGGTCCAAGCCAATTAGGACTAAATTTTCCCTTTTCGGCTGGCAAGGCATTCACATTGCACTGATTCTCATAAAGGACTAAATCACCTACTGAGAAGGAACGTTGAATGACCTTATCATTATAGCTTCGCTGTAGGGTTTTGTGATACGCTTGAATATGCTCAAGAGCATTTATACGCTGTTCATCAAGCATCTCAAGCTGTTGAAGTCGTTGTTCTCTATAGGAGTCATCATCTACTATACCTTTAAGAGAAACCCTAAGTGATGGAATTTCTAACTCTAAGGGCATAATATCGTCAGCACCATAAACAAGATTATAAGGAGTAGTTCTCGTAGCAATTCGTACACTCGTTCGGTAGGCCCAAAGAGCGTAGATTAGCTGGTTACTCCAATCCTTACCATGCTTATTTACGGTTTTACGAAGAATTTGCTCAATTATCTTATTGGATGATTCGGCTTGACCATTTGACTGAGGGTAATACGGTGTAGAAAATCGATGTTTGATATGATACTTCACAAGGAATTTCTTCACGTCCTTGTTCTTAAATGATGTTCCATTATCTGAGATAATAGTGGAAGGTATCCCAAATCGAGAAATAATATTTTCTAGAAGAAATTGACAAATCACTTCAGCAGTAGTAGAGCGAAGAGGAATAGCTTCTACCCACTTCGTAAAGTAATCTGTTGCAGTTATAATGAAGGTGTGTCCTTGAGATGAAGGAGGAGAGATTTTTCCAATAAGATCCAAACCCCATGCGGAGAAAGGCCAAGAAGCTACTTGAGAACGAAGTTCTTGGGCAGGAGCATGAATCAGATTATTGTGTTGTTGACATTGGTGACATTTCTTAACAAATGAGAAGGAATCCTTCTGCATAGTTTGCCAATAGTATCCCATACGAAGCAACCTATGAACCAGGGATTTGCCCCCAAAATGCCCCCCACAGGCACCCGAATGTGCCTCTTCAAGAGCAACAGGGATTTTCAACTTGTTAAGACAACGAAGAAGGAGACCATCATAACCCCTTCGATAAAGGACATTAGAAAGGATGATATACCTAGCAGACAACTTGCGGATTCTAGCCCTAGTGTTCCTATTAGCAGAATCAGGGAAGGTACCATCGGTCAAATATCTTACAATATGCGAGAACCATTCATCTGAGTCTACAAAGTCACAACATGTTACCAAGCTAGAATCATCTTCAATAGCTGGAGAAGTAAGATTGTGAATAACGAAGTTAAGATCGACCATAGGGTCCTCTAAAGATACTAACGAAGCCACACATGCCATCGCATCCGCATGTCAGTTATCTTTTCGAGGGACAGGTTCCATGGTGTAAGAATCAAAATTTTGTAATAACGATATAGCAAGGTCTTTATATTGTGATAATTTGTCTTGTTTTGCTTGATATATTCCTGTTACTTGTCTTATAATTAATTGCGAATCTCCATAGATATGTATGTGTTTTATATTAAGAGCTAGGGCTGCTTTTATTCCTGCTATAAGAGCCTCATACTCAGCAATGTTATTGGTACACAGGAAATTTAGACGATATGATAAGGGAATAGGTTTCTTTGTAGGAGAAACCAAAACAACACCTGCCCCCGATCCCGTACAGCACTTAGAGCCATCAAAATATAACTCCCAAGTTTCATCTTTCTCTATAGAAAGAATGAAGTCATCAGGAAAGGACTCAGGGTTAGGGAATGAAAAAGGTGAAGGAGCCTCAACTAAGTGATCAGTCAACGCTTGTCCTTTAATTGCTCTTTGTGAAACAAATTTAAGGTCAAATTCAGTTAACATCATAACCCACTTAGCGAGACGTCCTGATAAATCAGTTTTAGAGAAAAGATGCTTCAACGGATCAAACTTAACCATGACATGGACTTCTGAATTTAAAAGATAATGTCTCAATTTCTGAGTCGCAAACACCATGGCCAAGCATTGTCTTTCTATCACAAAATATCGGGTCTCATAATCGAGTAAGGTACGACTTATGTAATACACCAGACACTCCTTACCATCTTTATCATGTTGTGCTAACAATGCTGCGAGAGCATGAGAAGAAGCAGCTGTATATAGGATAAAGGGTTTAGAAGGTTCGGCAGGTTGAAGAATAGGAGGACTAGCTAAATACACTTTTAAATCTTCAAATGCTTGTTGACAATCCTCATTCCACTGAAAAGTGATATCCTTTTTAAGAAATTGAGTAAAAGGAAAGGTACGATCCGCAAGTTGAGACACAAACCTACGAATAGCTTGAATCTTTCCTTGTAAGCTTTTAAGTTGAGATACATTTCGAGGAGGTGGCATGTTAACAATAGCATCTATTTTCTTAGTGTCCACCTCAATCCCACGATGCGAAACTATGAACCCTAATAGTTTTCCACTATCCACACCAAAAACACATTTTTGGGGATTCAAGCACATGTGATATTTACGAATTCTTTCAAAGATTTGACGAAGGACTTTAACATGATCCATGCGAAGAAAGGATTTAGCCAAAATATCATCAACGTAATCCTCTAAAATCTTATGCATATAATCATGAAAGATAAGGGTCATCGCTCGTTGATAAGTTGCACTGGCGTTTTTAAGTCCAAAAGGCATCATTATCCAACAAAACGTACCCCAAGGAGTGGTGAAAGCGGTTTTGTATTGATCTTGAGGGTTAATGAAAATTTGATTGTAGCCTGAAAAACCATCCATGAAGGATAAGAGGGCATGTCCTGCCATAGAATCAACTATCATATCAATGTTTGGAAGAGGGAAATCATCTTTTAAAGAAGCCTTATTTAGATCCCGAAAGTCGGTACACATTCTTATTTTGTTATCTGGTTTAGCCACAGCGACAATGTTTGAAATCCATGGGGAATAGTCAATAGGGCGGATAAATCCAGCCTCCAATAACTTTTCAATCTCAGCTTTAACAAGAAGAGCTATCTTAGGATTCATTTTTTGAATCTTTTGTTTCACGGGCTTAGTATCAGGTACTAAGACGATATTATGAGTAACAATCTTAGGATCTATACCAGGCATGTCAGAATATGCCCAAGCAAAAATCTCAGGGAATTCATGCAATAGTTCTTCATATTGTTTTTGTTCCTCTTCATCCAAACATTTTGCAATTTTAATGATTTTTTCTTTGTTGCAAGGATCCATCTTAACATCAAGGGTATCACTTATGAGGAGATTACTTTGTTGAGGAGTATCCTTTAAGTGAGGGAATTCTTTCACAGTCTTATCATTATCAATCTCTTTTCCAAAATAAGCTTCAGTGTTCAAACAATAAGGGAGTCCCCTATTGTGATGATAACGAGGAAGAGTGTCATAGGCTCCCAAGAACTCAGCTAAAGCATCGTCAGTAGGGAAGATATCTAGAGCACAATCACCCGAAGAATCCTCATCAATATACTCAGGGTGTTGTATTGATAAAGATGTAGAGACGGCATTAACACTAATGCATGGTCTTTTAGAGGCTTTAGTATGTCTGCAGGGATTATAGCCAAGTCCAAAGGCATAATGTTGAAAATTAGTCTCTAGAGGAACTCTAATCCCTTGTTCATTAGCACCACAACCTTTTCCATGATACCCATGCTTAGCAAAAATGCAAAAACCACGACCATAGCGATCAGCCATTTCAGGAAAAGAAGTGGTTTTTCATAAGATAAAGAATCAAACTCTTCATAGTTATAGATGTGAGAAGAGGAAGTTTGAGAAGCGGCCACAAAATTATTACTCATAGCTTCAGGCAGGGTTGATTGTCTTTTAGTTTCTTCTTTCTTTCCAACTTTGTGATTTTCAGCTTCTTCCTTCTTTTCAACTTTAAGTTCTCTAGAAGGAATCTTATATTCACTCACAAAGGTAGGGTTAAAGTCAAGAGATCCCCAATCATCTTCCACGAGAACCTTCTCAGGATCAAAATCCTTTTTATGTGTAGTTTCAAGCCAAGAAGGATCTTCCTTAGGAATTCCAGATTCATCCCAGGGATTTTGATCATCGGAAAGCGAAGACTCATCGATAGGTTTCTTGTTTAAAGATTCATCACTAGACGAGGATGGCTTAGAAGAATCTCCTTTGGAATTAGATGTTTGTGGACAAGCTTGAAAATTAGTATCTCCCATCAAAGTATATGTCTTATTGTTATAGATGAATTTAACTTGTCTATGCAATGTAGAGGGGACAGCTTGCATGCTGTGAATCCAAGGCCTCCCTAATAACAAGTTGTATGTTAAATTTCCAGGCATAACATGGATAGGAGTAGGCAAAGTAACAGGTCCCACTGTGAGAGGTAAGGTGATGATACCCAATGAAGTCTTAGCCACATTGTCAAAGCCACGAATAGAACGAGAGTCAGGCTCCATAAGAGATGTATCCACATTCATCTTATGCAATAGATTGATGCTACACACATTAAGGCCAGAGCCATTATCTACTAGTGTTCGTCTTATAGCAGTGTCTTTCATGACAACCACAATCATCAAGGGATCAAATTGTTGTTGGACTTCACTAGTAGGCAACTCATCTTGCGTAAACACAATTTGAGGTTTAGGATTCATCACAGAGTTAACAAAAGATGCTATATTACTAGATGTATTCGGTGGAGGAACATTCAAATCTTTCAAGGCATCTTGTAACATTCCATGATGAGCGGAAGAAGTTTGAATCAAATCCCAAAGGGATATCTTAGCAGGGGTAGCCTTAAGCTGTTCTATGAGATCATATTCCTTACCCATAACTTGCAAAATATGGGGAGCTTGAGGAAGAATTGGTTGAGGATTAGGAAGAGAGACTGGAACAACAGGAGGAGGATTAGGTTGCTTATTATTTCTGGTATGATAAGTATGGGCAACCGCATGATAACTCTCTCTAGTTATTTGCTTAGCATAATTGTAAGGACTTATAGGTTGTCTTCCTTGTACGGTAATGATTGGTTTATTCAGAGTACAAAAGGAATCATGATCATACCTCCCTTGGACAGTAAGGAGAGGAGTCTTAGGAATTTGAAAGGTGGGAGAAGGATAAGCACTGTGGACTTCAAAGAGAGGTTTGTTATATTCATTCGAATTTATCATGTTAACCAACTTAGAGGTCTTGTTTTTGTTTATAGGTTTCGACAAAGCCACAAAGTCATCAAGGGCATCATCCAATAAAGCATAATCATATTGGTTAAAAGGTTTGTCTTTTGATTCAAAAGGAGACATCTCCTCATAGAGGGGATTATTGAAAACAACCATGTTACTAGATTCAGGGGAAGAGTGGATAGGAATGTATCCTTGAGAGGAATCATTCGACTTATCTTTCTCATCACACCTAAATGGCATAGTAACAAGGTTTATGAGTTTTTGGTAAAATGAAGGTTTAGCATCCTTAGGGTTTAAAAACTCATCTAAAGCTTCATCTAATTCATCTTGGCTATACTCATAATAATCATCAAATGCATGAACATTTTGCAAATAAAAATCTGACATTTTGAAAAGATTGCATAAAATTTAAACACACAATGCAAAGAAACACAAGTTCTCTCCTTTTTTTTTTTTCTTTTTCTCTTTTAATGAAAAACACACTAAATCTAGATCTAGATCTAACACATGCAATGCAAGAGGAAGCAATGATAGATTCACGTCGGGTTCACCAAAATGTGTAGGGGAAAAAGCGAGACTAGGACAATGTACCCTAATCCTAACTTTTGACACACATTGCGGAATACGAAAGAGCCTAGAGATATCGCACGGTTGGCTACTTCTTTTGGTGAAAGAGAGAGCCACAGGATATCTATTAGGATTTCTATTCCCTTGTTGAAATTGAAAGCTAAAATGATACAAGTTCAAACCCTAACCTTGAAATGTAAGTATGAACTAGTAACAAGTTTGCAGAATTGAGATTAAACAATGGACAGCTGTAAATGTAAGGATAAAATAAGAATGCAGATATGTACCTGGAGTCGAAATCAGACTGAAAATGTTCGGGATGGGGGCGCGGGCGCCACTGTCCTGAAAACTGCACCGGAAACCACTGTTTTGCACCCTGAAACACTGTCTGGAAACTGCCGGAAAGCTGTCTATCCCGAGGACCAGGGCGCCCAGTGCCTCTGTCCCAGGGACCAGGGCGCCCAGCGCCCCTGTCCTGGTAGGACCAGGGTGCCCAGCGCTCCTGTCCCAGTCTTCTGAGCTGCAATTGCACACAGAGTTCTGTCTCAGTCTCCTCTGTCCGGATCTGTGTCCTGCGGCGTCGTCCGAATCCCGAAACCTGCAATAATATCTGAAAAGGGGGAAGGGCGGCTATATAGGGTTTTGCCTTAGTCAAACCCCCTCTTTGGTGATTTCCACCTCCACGAATAGCCAAGTTGTTTTGTAAAATGTATTGTGTGTGCAGACCTAGTGTGTGTGCAAGGTCCAAAATGCAAGAAAGCAAACTAGAGCAACCTAGAAAGTAAACCCTAATTGCTTGTAAATGATAATGCAAATGCTCTAAATCAAGATGCAATGTGATCTAAAGCATGAATAAATGATATATCAAAGCTTATGTAAAGACATGAAAACAATATGAAATCATACCCAACCCTCAAGGGAGGAGTACAAGCCAATCTTCAGTCGGTAATCTCCTATTGTTCTTCAATGTCTTCCAAGCCCTAATTGGATGAATGAATGAATTTGATAGATGCTTGATAGAATGATGTTGAGTGTTGTTGAAGTCTTCAAAGATTTTCTCTTTCGCTACATATCCAGTTCCTGGAAACAAAAATCCCATCCCTTCCAATGAGGAAAGAGAGATTTTATGTATGAAACCCTAGGTCGTAAATTCATATTTTGGCCGACCTAGAGATTGAATATCCCGCCAATTTCTTGGGGTTAAGCTTTATTTTATGATTGGATCGTGCTCCCAAAATTTCAGGAAAAATGTCCAGGACCATGTTGCATGGGCGCCATGGTCCCGACAACTTTTCACCAAATTTTCAGGGCCGTCGGATATGATGATTTTAGAGAGAATCCCGAAGTTACATGTGATTTTGAGATGTTTAGACCCCGAAACCAAGCCCCCAAGTTCGAAATAGGACTTAATTAGGGTTTTTGATTAAGTGATGTATTGGAGGAATAAAATGCGAAGGGCGCGCTTTAGTGAAAGGGCCCTAATTAATTTGATTAATTAAGTGCTTAAGGAGAAATGCAATGCAGAATGCAAAATGTGCTAAGGCGGGTGCTAAACTAGGTGTGAAATTGTACAACCCTAGCGAGTGCGTACAATTTACGATGCTACACTTGAGTTAGTGGTTAGGGTTAACTCACACATAGTTAAGACAAACTTGCTAGTGCATTTCATGTTAGCAAATTTAATGTTTAAGTTGAGATTTAAAAAAAATTTATCTTGTTCGTACCCAAAAGTTTGGGCATGACATGCTACCAAGTGGGATTCTCTTGGACTTTTCTGGAAGCGTGCAACAATGCTCACTGCATGTGCAATGTTCAGTCTACTATGTACTACATAGTGCAACCTACCAATCATTGATCGGTATTCCTTCTCATTCACCAATGTTGAGTCATCTTCCTTTGACAATTTACAACCGGTAACCATCGGTGTACCAACCAGTTTGTTGTCTTCCATGCCAAAGGTCTTCAACACCTCTTTGACATACTTGGACTCAGTGATAAAGATACCATCTTTCATTTGTTGAATTTGTAGTCCAATGAAGAACTTAATCTCTCTGATTAGTGACATCTCAAATTCCTTCTTCATCTCATATGCAAAATCATGACTCATCTTGTCATCTCCACCAAAAATTATGTCATCAACAAATACTTCATAGATCAGAATCTAATCTCCTTCTGACTTCAGATAGATATTGCTATCTTCACTTGTTCTTTCAAATCCAATCTTCACAAGATGGGAGTGTAAACATTCATACCATTCTCTAGGTGCTTTCTTTAATCCATACAAGGCTCTATGTAGCCTACACACCATATCACTGTCTTTTGATAGGGAAAACTCATCTGGTTTCTCTATATACACTTCTTCTTCAAGTATTTCATTCAAGAATGCAGATTTTACATCCATCTAATACACTTTGAATCCCTTGAAGGCTGCATATGCAAGAAGTATTTGAACTCCTTCCAATCTAGCTACTGGAGAAAAGGTTTCTCCATAGTCTTCTCCTTCTTCTTGAGCATATCCCTTACACACTAGTCTGGCTTTGTTTCTTACCACTGTGCCATCTTCATTCAACTTGTTTCTGAAAACCCATTTGGTGCCAATAACATTTATATGCTTAGGTCTGGGTACCAAAGACCATGTACCATTCTTTTCTATCTGGTCAAGTTCCTCTTCCATAGCCTTGATCCAATCTTCATCTTTATGTGCCTCTTTAAATGTTTTAGGCTCAAATTCAAAGATCATGCAAGAGTTTTCTCTGACCTTTCTTCTTGTAAGAATTCTTGCATCCTTATCTCCTATGATCTGCTTTGGATCATGATTCAGCTTTACATACCTAGGAATGATCTTAACAGATTCCTCTTATTTTTCTTCTTCATCAGCATCAACATCTACCGATGTAGGAGAACTATTACTGGTACTTGGTTGTTTTGCAACCGATTCCCAGAAGGTTACAACCGATTCATCTACCATTTGCTCACTATCGGTTTCCTCAGATTTCTCAGAGGTTTCATCAACTCTAACATTGATACTTTCAATAATTTTCTGAGTCCTATTGTTGAAACACTTGAGAGATTTGCTCTTGGTGGAATATCCTAGGAATATTCCCTCATCACATTTTGCATCAAACTTTCTCTGGTGTTCACTCCTCTTGATATAACACTTGCTACCAAACACTCTAAAGTAGCTTACTACAGGAGTCTTACCGGTCCAATATTCATAAGGTGTTTTATCCTTACCTTTATTGATGAGTACCCGGTTCATAGTGTAGATTGCAGTGCTCACCACTTCCCTCCAAAAAGTGTGAGCAACCTTTCCTTGAATCAACATTGTTCTAGCTACTTCAACTACAGTCCAGTTGTTCCTTTTTGCTAGGCCATTCTGCTGTGGAGTCCGGGGGGTAGACAGTTGCCTCTTGATGCCATTTTCTTCATAGTACTTATTGAACTCACTAGAAATGAACTCACCTCCTTGGTTAGTTCTAAGGCATTTGATTCTCTTACCACTTTCTTTTTCAACTAGTGCTCTGAAAGATTTGAACTTTCCAAAAGCTTGAGATTTGTCTTTCAAGAATGTAACCCACGTCATTCTTGAGCAATAATCAGTAAGAATCATAAAGTACCTATCTCCTTGAACACTCCTAGTTTTCATAGGACCGCACAAATCTGTATGCACAAGATCAAGTAAATTTTCTGCTATGAAATATTTACCTTTGAAGGTTGAGGAAGACATTTTCCCTAGTTTATATTCTCTGCACAGAGGATTCTCCAATTTTTTCAGCATAGGCAATCCTCTAACTGCCTTGATCTTATTGGCCTTCACAATATTATCAAAATTTACATGACAAATTCTCCTATGTCATATCCAACTATCATCAAACTTAGCCATTAGACATTGACTGATATTTGTATTCAACTGAAATAGGTTACCTTTGGTTTGCATACCGGTGACCATCAGTTCACCACTTTTTCCTTTTATTTTGCACACTTCATCTTTGAATTCGAGAGTGAGTCCATTATCATTCAGTTGAGCAACACTCAGAAGGTTATGCCTAAGACCTTCTACCCAATACACATTATCAGCACTTCTTTTTCCATTTAGAGAGATGGACCCTCTTCCTTTTACCATACAAGGTGCATCATTACCAAATTAGACTACACCTCCATCATACTCTTCCAAAGACAAACTTTCTCCAGTCACCAGTCATGTGGTGAGAACAACCACTATCAATAATCCATTTATTAGAATTATCAAAGTGGGAGACAAGAGTCTTCTTGTCTGACACATCTTCCTTGATAGCTACAAATACTATGTCTTCACTTTCTTCATCTTCTGATTCATCATTAGTGACACCTTCATCAATTGCAACAAGACAGTCCCCCTTTGAACTTTTTGAGGATCTTTGGTTTGTCCTTATTATCACCATTAGGATAGTTAACAACAATGTGTCCAATCCTATTGCAAGAAAATCATTTCAAAGGGAGCTTACCTTTGTATTTACTAGATCCCTTAGGAAGTCTCTTGGCCAGAAGAGCTTCAAATTCCATCAGGATCTCCTCATCATCCATATCTCTTCTTTATCTAGGTTCACAACTGGTACTAACTTATTTACTCTTTCTAGATAGTGCAACAGATGCTTTAAAGGCTGAGTTAGTCTTCTGAACACTGTCATCATAATTATTTAGCTCATAAGTAGTCAACTTAGCAATGATAGAATCAAGGGACACCTTTGTCTTGTCAATAGATCTCAAATCCTAAATAGCGGAAACCCTTATTGCATAGACTGGTAATAAGGTTCTCAAAACTTTGCTAACAATGGTGGAATCATCCATTGTATCTCTTGCACTATTGATGTCTCCAACAATAGTTTTAATCCTTATCCCATATTGTTGAGTGGTCTCTCCTTCAACCATCCACATATCTTCAAACTTTCCTCTAAGGCTTTCTTCCTTAGCCTGCTTCACATGCTCATCACCACCATAGATAGACTCTAGAGTATCCCATACATCTTTGGGATTTTCTTTATCTTGAACATCAATAAACTCAACATCAAATAGGTTGCTGATAAGAGCTTCCATGACTTGTCCATTCTCCTAAATTTCTCTTCTTTGATCATCGGTGAGAGTACCAGTAGGGACAACATAATTATTCTCAACATAGCTCCAATGTTGAGCACCCATGCTTTTAATGTATATCTTCATTTTGTCCTTCGATATCTTAAAGTTGTCTCTGTTGAACTTAGGATCCTCCCTCTTCATCATTAGAATAGGATCTTTTCTTCAAACGATTAAGCTTACAACACAGAGGACCAGGAGGACGCTCTGATACTAATTGATGAATAATGATGAATAGTAAATACTCAATAGATACTGAGAGGGGGGGGTGAATCAATATAGACAAAAACTTCCTTAAACCACTTTGACTGCAAAGACTAAACTAACTGGTAAATAGTATCACTGATCTAAAACAGGGTACTACCGGTAAAACACAGTATGACTATGAAAGACATAAGCCGGTAACACTTAGATCTTCACCACACCTAATATCTCCTTTCCACTTCACCCATATGCATTGACAAGCAATACATCAGAAATATAAAGACCACTGCATCAACATGCATTACCACTTAATAGAAAATACTAATCATCTCATGAAAAAGCATCACACATGACATACAATTTTTTCACATGGAAACCCAAATGGGAAAAACCATGGTGGGGATGAATACCCACAAGTTGTTCTTTGAACTTTTCTGAAGTCCACTCTGTTAGGATCCTAATCTGGTTAAGGACTTTATAATAGGTTCTGCTAGGAACCGATCCTGCTAGGGATCACCCGGTTAAGGGATGGCTAAATACCTGGTTAAAGGTTACCTCGCAAGAGGATTTGAAGAACTCATTGATTTGAGTCACCCTATTAAAGGATTTACACAAAGCCTATTAAAGCTACCTGGTTAAGGGATTTTCCAACTACTAAAATGGTTAGAAGTCAACAGGTAATACACTGATCTAATAACAACACTCAATGCCAATGCAGATCCACTTTAGTTCCTTTGCTTCTACAATCACACTTTGCAGATATCAACACATTTCTTTGGTCAAGTAAGAATCAAGTATCTCTTCACTTGGATACACGCATAACATTTTCCAACAACTTCACAATGCAAATCATCATCGACCTTATAGGAAATAGGTAGGTCGGCAGCATAAACCCTTAACCCTAAACATTTAGGTTATCAATATAGTCAGTCCAATCCTGACCGTTCAAACACATTGCATTGAATAAAAAAGTCTTGAACAAATCTCAAGATGTTCTCCATCATTCATTCTTTGCCGCTTCTGGAAGCTGATAACCCATCACATGCTCTCCACCATTTACTAAAACTTCACACATTCCCAAGGTAGATAGGATCAATCTTCTTCATGCAAGATCCTAAAGGAAATCCTTCATGTGCACAAGGCTAATGTGGCAACACAATCTGATCTCTATTTCAATGCTAACCCATCACAGGATGTCGTCAGTCGAATCACACAGACTTGAAGTGCATCAACTGGAAACCCTGAAGCTGAGACTACCAACTGGTAAGCATATCAAATGAAACCCCGATACAAAACTTTGCATATATCGGTTCACATTCTAACATACCGCTTCACTTTTTCGCATATATTAGTTCACATCATCATATCGGTTCTCTTTCCAGTTTGCTTACTTCAATATAAGGGTTCATACTTCAACATATTGACATTAATGACAACATACAATATCATCATGTCATCATACTCTGCACATATGCCAACAAGGACAAGTCATCGCAGACCAGCTAGTTGACGTTCCACTTCCAGCTGACCATCCTATTCTTACAGAACTACCAGATGAATTCATTATGATTGTCACCACATCCTCCACATGGCAGTTATACTTCGATGGCTCTTGCACCCAAAATGGATTGGAGGCAAGAATACTACTGATCACACCTCAAGGAGATTGCATCCCAAAGTCATACAAGATAGCTTTTGCATGTACCAACAACATCGTAGAATATGAGGCACTAATTACAGGACTACGCTTGGCTATCAAGTGGAAGATAAGGGAATTACAAGTCTATGGTGATTCCCAGATTGTCATAAAACAAGTCAATGATGAATACTAAACAAAAGATGACAAACTTATCCCCTATCATAGCATGGTTGAAGATCTTAAGCAACACTTCACAATGATCAAGTTTGATCAAGTCCCATGAAAAAACAATAGGGCTCCAGATGCAATGGCCACCATTGGCTCCCTCCTTCAGATGCCAGCACATAGTTAGAAGTGTGAGTTCTTGGTCGAGAAACTATTCATACCAACATGCGGTCTACCAGAGTCTGAAATGGTGTGTGTACTCATTGGTCTCGAGTCCCCCTGGTACCAAGAAACCTTCACTTTCCTAAAATACAACACCATTCCCCCACATCTTACCAAAACCCAACAACAAACCTTCATCCGCTGATGTGCTCGTTACACCATCCTTGGAGACACCCTATTCAGAAGGCATTTTGTTGGTTCCCTCCTTAGGTGTTTAGATAAACAAGAGGTGGAATGGGCACTATGTGAAGTGCATGAAGGCATTTGTGGGACACACTCAAGTGGGCTCACCTTGGCTAAAATTTTTTTGAGAACAGGATATTACTAGCCTAAAATGAAAGTAGATGCATATAACTATGTGAAGAAATGCATCCCTTTCTAGCAACACCGTGACATGATCCATGTGGCATCATGAGAATCACAACCATTCATTACACCCTAGCCCTTCTCACAGTGAGGGCTTGATCTCATTCAGAAAATCCACCCTTCATCCTCCAACTGGCATAAATTCATTATCACTGCTACCGAGTATTTCACCAGGATGGTAGAGGCTATCCCTCTTACTTTCACCACTAGTAAGAAGATATCCAAATTCATCCTGAACTACTTGATATGTCAATATGGCATCCCAAAAGTTATCATTATAGATAATGGCAGACACTTTAAAAACTAGGATGTCAAATAAATTTCCTAGAAATTCAACATCCAACATCACTTCTCCACCCCATATTAGCCTCATGGTAATGGTCAAGCCGAGGCTTCTAACAAAACCCTAATCAAAATCCTCAAAAAGAAAGTCAATGAAGTTGGCCATGATTGGCACCTCCAACTCCTTCCTACTTTATGGGCCTACTGCACTTCCATCTGCACACCCACAGGTGCCACCCCCTATTCCCTTGTCTTTGGCTCTGAAGTCATCCTCCCCCTTGAGATCGAGATCCCCTCTCTAAGGGTATCACTGCAAAATATCCTACCAGATGAAGAATACATAATTGCCCGACTACAAGAGCTAGAATTGTTAGATGAAAGGTGCCTCAAGGACTTGAACCATCTCCGAGTATATCAAAATCATCTACCCATGAGTCACCACAAGAAGGTCAGAACTTGGGAATTTGAAATTGGTGATCTTGTCCTCATGGAGAATCAAAAAAACCTTCAAGAAAGAGAAAATAAAGGCAAGTTTGAGCCTCATTGGCTTGGACCATATGTAATCACAACAAAATATGGATCAGGGGCCTATCAATTGGATACTCCTGAAGGAGATCCTTTGGATGATCCAATGAATATCATGCACCTAAAAAGATTCTATGCCTAGTCCTCAGAAAGTCATTAATTGTAAAAAAAATAAAAAAATCATGAAAAATACATAAAAATGAGAAAAAGATCTTGAAAAAAGATCGTTACTCTAGTGAAAACCTGGCAAACAAGCACCTTGTGACACAAAAAAAAATTTTTAAAAATAAAAAAAAATTCAATTTGTCCATCAGTGAAAACCACTTTGTGGCACTATGGGCAAGTACCATGGTGAAAACCTCCATGCAGGCACCAAGGTAAATAAACTAGATCCATTGTCTATCAGGTTGGTGCTCCATAACCCTCACTATCTAATCCTCCCATCGCAACATTCCTCCCCTTCCACCTTTGAATAAATCATGCGTATGATGATGAGTCTTTGCCTAAATCATGAATAAAGAATGTCCCATCAAACTGGGCTTGTGTGCCTCTGTGTGAGCTTCATGAAGTCTTGAAAACAATCCATAGTCCATAGGTAAATCTTCAAGGCCATCTGATCACTTGCCTAATCCAAAAGTCCACCTGCTCCATCCTTTGCCCTAGGGATGAATCCTTCCCTCGCTTGGCAACTTAATCGTCCACACTAATCCTACTCTTGGAAAGAGGTGTCAGTTGGTCATGAATGAGTGATTTGTTTGATTTCTTGGATTTTTCATTTAGACTTGCATCTTTTTCCCTACAATTGCATCTACCTACGATTGCCCGGATTTTCCATAGCCAGGTATGTTTACAATAGGTGCATGTTGGGGCATATTTTCATACCATGGCATGTTTTGGATCTCTCTTGTATAAACCATTGACCTGGTACTAGTGTTTATCAACACTTACCTTCTCATGTACAAGAGGTATCGGTGTGTTTGAGGGTTTCCTTGCACGTACCCACAACTTTTGTATTAGTGTTTCTCAACACTTGCATAGCTGTGTGTAAGGAATTCTCATTTGACTATGATTCAGTCCACACATTGGGTTTCTCATGGCATCTTGATTCCTATAATCAGTGGTACAAGTTACCCAAGGAAATATCAAACTAGGTTGGCTCTTCACATTTTTATGCACAACTCTCACCATCATTCCATAAAGTCCTAATCTAATAATCCCATGGAGTCCTCAATTCATCCCCCCCGTTCTATTCTATATTCTTCTATTTTCTATCTAAGATCATTGTATTACTATCAGCATATTCCCTCTTTGCATTATTCATTCACTTTATCTGTGTAGCTGGTATTATTCATATAGATTTTATTTAGGTTGCATTACTTATTCATTTCATTACACTACTCATTTAGATTCTCATTTTTCACAAACATTTACCACATAGGTTGCACTTAGACTTCATTGCATACATCATTATCCATTTTAATGGATGAGATTAATTCGTCCACATAGGTTACATTACATTATTCATTCATTTCATCATTCATCTAGATAACATCATTTGCATACCATTGGTGATTTACATTGTAATATCTTTATAAATGACATTACATTCATTCCTCATATAGATTGCATCTACACTAATTATTCATTCATCATAAATCATTTACATCTACATCTACTATTGCATTACATATCAATCATACATTTGCATATGCAACATATATACACATCAAAAGCATGATCACTCATCCTACATCCATTAACATGTCAACAACATATCATAAGCATACATATATAAGTATCCACACTGCATCACAAATAGGTCAACATAGTATATCCATAATAATCATCCATACATCACATCACAAGAAAATAAATAGAATCCATCATAATTAAATACACACATCATCCACCACCACAAATCATATATATGCATATAAGCTCAAAAAGATGAAATGTCTATCATAATACAATGATCACCCCGAAGGGTCAAAATATGATACACAAGAAAAAATGGAGCTAGCTCTCCCCTCTTGTCTCTCCACCCCCTCCTTTGCACCTCCTCCACCTAATCCTCCTGCTCCCCCTCCTCTAGATGGCCTAAAACCCACCAATCCACTTATCTGTTGGCTCTGTGTGGGCCGCTGACTCTGTGTCCTATGGGATTGCACACTATCAGTGTATGAAGCTACTCATTGTGCCATAGGTACTGCTTCGTGGTATAGTCCCCTATAGTACCCTACCTCTTGAACTACCCTCTCCACCCTATTCCTCTACTGTATCACATAAGAGTACATTTGCCCAAGCCCCGTAGGAACCAACATCTGACGGGCTGCATCCCTCTCCTCCCATAGTCATATCACATCTACCTCTGCCCTCTATACTCGGCCCCGTAGCTCCTCTAGCTCATCATCATGCTGATGAAGAACATCTTGTAAGGCCTCAATAGTTGTCCATGTTTATGCCTCCTCTAGAATCCATTCAGACTCCTCCCTCTCCCCTCTCAAAGCATCCACCTTTGTCCTCATTGTATGGATGCTCACTATCAAATCTATTATCTCCCACTGTAGCCACTCCACCTTTGCCTCCAGACTCCCCCTCCTAGCTCTCTTTATCTATATCTCATCCTCAAGGGAGTAGAGCCTCATCCGGGTCATGTGTCTCTCCTGATGCACTCTGTCAAGATCATCATGTGATACTCCTACCCTACCCTCCACCTGTGCCTCAGGAATATCCATGGGTACATCCTCTCCCCCACCAACCCCTCACTCTATAGCCTCTCTTGTTGGTACTACTCCTCCCTATCCCTCTCCCTCCTTGGGATCCCTCCTCCATACAACCCTGACCCTCCTCTATTGTCTGCTAGCACCACGCCCTACACCAACCACAACTCTCTCACTTGGCCCATCATCCTCCCCATTGACTACCTGATCTACTGTTGGCTGCAACTCATCCTCCTCCAAAACGCTAGGAATGGTAAGATGTACTGGAAATTTCCCCTCCCACCAACTCCTCTATCCCCTTATCAGCCTCGAATCCTCAACTACCCCCATCCGCTCATCCCAGACCAAATGAGACACTGTCTGAAAATTGGTCCTGCCCTCCAATGGACTTTCTATCGAGCCCAAATATCTCACCTCTCATGTAATCCGAGGATATAATGGGATGTATCCCACTATGTCCTAAGCCTACCCAATTTATCTTGCTATTCTATATGGTGCATAATACTCCATAATGTATATCGACCTACCAAACATCCACATCTCCAATCTAGCCCAGTGTAGCTACCAATCCCCCCTCCATCTCTCACAACCCAAAAATGGCCATCATGTAAACTGCATAAGCTCATCAGGAATCTAGTGCCAAAATCATACAGACCCTATCCAGGTGTAATGCAGCAGCCCTCTGTACCTATCTACATATAGCCAATGGCCCCGCCTGTCCTGTACACCTAGTGGCCGAGTAACCACAATATGCTCCCAAGCCTAGATATGGAGAAGTGTCACTCCCGTGGATAAGCTAGCATACTCCCTGTACACCACCAGATGCATATCATGATATAATTGAGCCAACATTGTGGCTCCCCAAGCATACTACACACCATCATGTACCATGAAATAAAGACACCTACTCCATCCAATAGGAAATCCATGTCCTCCGAGATCCGATATAATCCGTCTGCTCAAAAATCCACAAATCACCAATACCACATGAGGAATATGCCAAATACCCATCACCCTACCAAAATGCATCCTACTCCTGTCTAGCATCAGTAGGGTCTCATACTCGCAAACCTCCTGAAGATAAAAATCTGCTGCATCCAAATGATACTCAGGGATGACACTATGAACGGGGATCTTCAATATCCTACATACATCTAGAAGAGTCACTGTCGCCTCTCCAATAGGTAGACAAAAGGTGTTATACCTATTGTCCCACCTCTCAACTAATGTCATCATCATCACAGTATGAGCTCCTATCCTCGGCCACTTGCCCACAAAATGCAACCCTAGAGAAACTAAGACCTCCAACTCATCCAGCTGCAACTCTTGATATAAACTCATGGTAGCGGGCCAATGCTCCCTCGAAGCCATTGACCCCAACTCAGCCTGCATCCAACACTCCAATTCATTATTTCCATGTCCTCAAGTCCTATTCTACCCTTCAGGTGCAACCATACCCTCAACCTATCCCAAAAATTCTAATCCTATTTCTAACTTCTTCTTTCCTCAGTGCACATGCTGATTTACTCTGTGCTCGTGCCAAAACATGGCAGACGTGCCATTCTATAGGCGCATGCGCTAACATAAACCCTAGCCTATCCCACCCCCTACCTAGAAACTCCTTCAACACGAGCACCCATGCAGATGCCTGAACGCCCACGCTAAACACTAGTCCCCTCCCCTCCCAAACCATTTCTATCTGCCTATTGCCTGTGAGCACTCACGCTACTCACTAGTGCTCGCGCTACCCCATAGGAACGTGCACTAAAATGACGATCAACATGTGCACCTTGCCTAATCTTGGCCCTAAAATAAGCCCTAATTCTACCCTAAACCTAAAAATCCATAAAGGAGGATAGTACTACCGTCAGATCCTCTTGGCATGATGCTCACGTGTGGGAATGCGATCCATCTCTCCTTCTATGCTTTGATTGGCTCCAAGGCTTGTGTGTAACAATGACTCCTCATTGGGCCCTTTGTGGCTTATATGGACCCCCTTGAGGGCCCATTCCCTTCGTGGTCTCTCTTCTTCTATTTCCTCTTCTAGTTTTTCTACATCTGCTCCCTCTCTCTCTTTCACTTATCTCCTCCACTCAAATTCTTCCTTCTTCATTTCGAGAATTTTTCCGTCATTTTTTTTGGACAAAATTCTTGAGGGGCCATACACCTCCCACGCTTTACGTTGGGGCATCTATTTCTTTTTTCTTCTATCTTTTACACACCGCCAAATTTGCCGCTACATAAAAAGAGGGGCAAAATGTAGACACTTAAAAATAATTATTTTAATTATTTAAGTTCCTAACATAATTAATTTATTAATTGTGCCAATTTTTAATTCCTCCTTAATATTAATTAATTGTAATTAATATTGTCACTATAGTCTATTTTAATAAATCAATCCACTTTTATTCTTCTAAAAATCCTTAATATCAAGTCTCCTCAAATTCCCCCTCTTAATTAATTAATTTCAATTAATTAGTTAACCTAGGTGATTCCTACAAATCACCTTTTTCCTATTCCATCATTAACCTAATGAATTCTTCTAGAAACTCCCTAAACTCACTTAGCATTATTCTTCTAATTTTTAATTCCCTCCACTCATTCTCTCTCCTAGTCAAATCTTCCTACAAATATTATCTACCCTAATCCCACCTTATCATTCTTCTAATTCCTCTCCTAATGAGTTTCTAGTGGCTAATCATCGTGATTAGCCACAAAGTCAACTCCTTGTCCCTTCCATCCAACCACTCTCCTTAAATTATCTTTTCCTAGGTGAATGTGAGATTTTCAAAATCTCACATTCCTCTAGACATCTCATCCTCCAAGGAATTTTTAATTCCTCCTTATTCCTCCAATCCCCATGAACATCCTTTTTGAATTTTTTTTAATTCTTCATCTCTATCTCTCAAGGAATATTTTATTCCTTGTTCTTCCCTAGGCACATTGGGAAGTCTTCCCAGTGAACCTTGAGGAGTGTGGAGACAAGAAATGTCTTTAAGGCATATCTCTTGGTCTCCACACTTCTCTTGTCATCTCCTCTTGGGCCTTGTGTGGGCTCACAGGAAATCCTAACCCTCCATCTTGGGTCAATCCTAGCCCTCCATTCCTTCTCCTCTCTTCCTATAAATTTAGGACTCCATCCCCTCATATCTCATCTCCAATTTTAGTAAATCCATGATGTTAGTTTGTGCCCAAGAAATCATCCTCATACCCTTACCATGCCAAAATTAGCACTCATCCATACTTATCCATTCCATCCTTTGATCATTAACCCATCTTCTCTCATCCATTCATCATATTTCATTTGTGCACAATATAGGAGAGCCAACCACATTCAAATCAATCAAAGGAGCACATCAAGTGGAGAATCATCAAGGGGCGCCTTCACTTCATCAAGCTCAATCTGAGGGAGATGATAGCTTGCAAGGTATAAAATGTTTTTTTTTGCATTTTGAATGTTTCTTTGGATTTCTAACCATATAATCTCACCTTGCATGATTGTATCCTCTTCAGGAGGTAATGGTGAACTGATTTCTATTGGGAAGCAAACTAGAGGTAACTTATTCTATTTGAATAGTAATGTTAATAATCATCTAGTTGCAAGAATAGAAGACAGTTGGTTATGGCATAAAAGATGTTGTCATGTTAATTTTGATATTTTGGTTAAGATAAGCAAGTCAAGTGTTGTAAGAGGATTTCCCCAACTTGTTAAACCGAATAGTGTCATATGCAAAGATTGTAAAATTGGTAAGATGATCTCTATTTCTTTCAAGAGAAAGAATGGTACTTCTGAGAATATTTTAGATTTGGTACAACTGATCTTTGTGGCCCTATGAGAACAAAGAGTTATTACAGTGATAGGTACTTCATGATTTTCACCGATGACTATTCTAAATTGATGTGGGTGACATTTTTAAAGGAGAAATCAAAAGCATTTAATAAGTTTAAATCATTTAAATATCTAGTTGACAATGAAACTGGTAATAACTTGAAGTGTTTAAGATTAGACTGAGGAGGAAAATTCACATCTGATGAATTTGTTAAGTATTACGATGAATAGGGTATCAAGAGATAGATGTCAGCTCTGAGGACACCACAACAAAATGGCATAGTAGAAAGGATGAACAAAACAATAGTTGAAGTTGCTAGAACCATGCTATTAAAGGGTAATGTACCTAAAATATTTTGGAGAGAAGTAGTCAGCACTGCTATATATACTTTAACCTGGGTATTAGTAAAAAGAGGTAACAACAAAACACCCTATGAGCTATGGTATCGAAAAAATCCTTGTGTAAGTTATTTAAAAAAATTTGGGAGTCAATGTTTTATTAAGAAATATAATAACAATGAGAAATTTAATGCAAAATCTGATGAGGGAATCTTTCTTGGTTACTCTACTAGAGGTAAGGCATATAAATGTTACAATAAGAAAACTAAGAAGATTATTGAAAGTGCTAATGTGAAGGTAGATGATCTCTCTAGAAAGTCAAAAGGTACCAACAGATTTGAGCTTGAAAAAGATGATGAGAAACTTGTGATTATTTAATTGGAAGCACAAAACAATGAAGAACCAGCAAATGGATAATTAGGTGCTCAACTAGTAAGTGATAATAGCGATGAAGAAAATGATGAACAAGAAGTATAAGATGTATATCTAGTACTAGTATTGCCTAGGTATGTCAGATTAAACCATTCACAAGAGTAGATAATTGGTGATAAGAATGCTTGTGTGCACACAAGGAGGAAAAATAGAGAAAACTCCTCCTTGATATCTACAATAGAACCCAAAACAGTAAAGGAAGCACTAAAAGATGATGATTGGGTTAATGCAATGAATGAAGAATTAGATCAAATTGAGAAGAATTAGACATGGTAACTTGTTCCTAGACCGAAGGATGAGAATGTAATTGGAACAAAATGGGTCTTTAGGAATAAGATGGATGAAGAAGGAAAAATTGTAAGAAATAAGGTGAGGTTAGTTTGCAAAGGGTATGCATAGGAAGAAGGTGAGGATTATGGAGAGACCTTTGCACCTACTGCTAGATTAGAAGGAGTGAGAATGTTGCTAGCATTTTTTGCATATAAGTGATTCAAATTTTATCAAATGGATGTCAAATCAACATTTCTGAATGGGATTCTAGAAGAAGAAGTCTACATAGAATAGCTGGATGGATTTTCTCTATCTAATGATAAACACATGGTATGTAAATTGCGTAAAGCACTATATGGTCTAAAGAAGGCACCAAGAGCATGGTATGAGAGATTACATGCACATATGATCAAAATTGAATTTGAATGTACCAGTGAGGACATCACCATTTATTTGAAGACTAATGGAGACAAGATGTTGATAGCAAAAGTGTTTGTAGATAACATAATTTTTGGTGGAAATGATGATATGTGTATGGATTTTGCTGATGTAATAAAAAAGGAATTTGAAATGTCTCTAATCGGTGAAATAAAGTTCTTTATTTGGTTAAAGGTCTAGCAACTAGATGGTGGTATCTTTATTTGTCAGAGAAAGTATATCAATGAGTGTTGAAGACATTCGACATGGAAGACTGCAAACTAGTAGGAACATCGATGGTGATAGGATGCAAGTTGTCCAAAAAAGATGATTCTCCTCTTGTTTGTGAAAAAGAGTATAGGTCTATGATTGGTAAGCTGCACTATATTGTTCATAGTAGGCCGGACATTGCTTATGTTGTTGGATTAGTTGCCAGATTTTGGAAAGAGCCTAAGGAGATACATTTGGTGGTAGCGAAGAGAATTTTTCTGGTATCTCAAAGGCATAGCAGACTATGGTTTATCATACCCCTATAAAGGAGATTTTAATTTGGATGTCTTTATTGATGCAAATTGGGCAGGTAATGTGGATGACCGGAAAAGCATAACTGGTGGAGCTTTTCTTCTTGGTGGAAGATTAGTGGCATGGACAAGCAAGAAACAAACATGTGTTTTTGAATCTATAGCTGAAGCAAAGTATGTTGCTACATCTATGAATGGCATGCAGGCAATATGGATGAGACATGTGCTAGAAGGATTCAAAATAGATATGTCTAAACCAATGACTATCTATTGTGATAATACAAGTGCGATAAATATTTCTAAGAATCCTATACTTCATGCTAGAACCAAGCACATTGAATTGAAGTATCATTTTCTAAGGGAAACAATTCAAGAAAAATAGGTCAAGATGGGTTATGTGAAGAGTAAAGATCAGATAGATGATATATTTACTAAGCCCTTACTGAAGACTACCTTTGAGTTTCTTAGAGGTAAACTAGGGGTTAGACCCCTACACCAAAAGATGCATCAATCATATGGATCTAATGTTTATTATTCACTAAGGGTTGATGAGGTGAAAGATACTCCATAGGGGGAGCAACTCTGATATAAATATCTGATTTAATGATCTGATATAATGATTGGATATAATGATTTTGATTTGGTTAGCAGAGATGATGATGACATAAGCATAGCAAAGAAGATCAGTGATGCACATACACCTTTGGAATTTTTGTCAAAGGGGGAGAAGAACAACATAATATTTGGGAGAAGAACAAGATCAAATTTGAGAGAAGAAAAGGATCATAGAAGTATTGGTTTAGGTGGACAAGACAAAAGGAGGAGACCGACAGATGATATGATACCGGTAACAAGTAGCAATAATGGTGTAGAAGTGATGGTGTTGCAATCTAATTGGTATATCTGATTGGTGTTTCCATCAATTCCGAAGGGGGAGATTGTTGGCATGATTGGCATTAGTGATTTAGATGAGGTGATGTAGTTAAAAACTAATGACTAAACCGGTAGAGGATATAAGACTATTTGTGATGAAGAGATTGAGATTTTTTGATTAGATGAATTGATCAGTTATTTATGTTGTCATTGATGGAAATTGATGATTAATGATGTTATTTGATGTTTGGTTTTTAATCTAAGTGATTTAGTCTACTAGAGACAAGGTTTACCGACAATATACAGAAGACTATGAAATAGAACTTTAACCGGTATATGCAGAGATTCTTTACTTGAAGCAGATGATTGGTGATGATTGGTGATTTGTAGTTTGGAATATAAGATTTTATCATGGTAATGAGTATCTGATTGGAACCACATCTTGTGATGACTATTAGAAGGCATGTTTCTAATTTTTGATGAAGTTTTGCCAGGGTTTTAGTAGGGTTTTAGAACTGGTGAAGAAATCATCAAACTGACAATGATTTTTGTTATGGCAGTGATCGACATCAAGTCTACATGTTGATGATAATGTGGCACAAACTACATGAAGTGTTTGAAAGATGTTTTGGCACATTCTAAGAGCAAATTTCTTGGGAATATGCAAAGTGCTTAGCAGAATGAGATAAGAGTTTGACTCTATACCAGATCGACCTGATGTGATGACTTATGATCATTCAATGATGGATATTGATTTTTAATTGATTGTAATGATCCATATGATGATTTGTAATGTGTTGTAAAGATATGTGGATCTATGATGTAATTTAGGGTTTAGTGGTCCACCTAGTGGAAAGCATTATTTATGTTAGCTTAGTTGATGTTCATTGTGTCAATGGTCTTAGAGAAGAGTGTGAAGCCATACTAGAGAAGAGTTAGATATGCCTGAGAGTTGCAGATAGTGGAACATAACTGGATCTAATTTAGCAAGTTGATAAGTACAAGTAACATATCACTTTTTCACTATTGTTCTCTAACAATTACAATAGATTAAATCCCTTAACCAGGTAGGTCCTGATAGGCCTTAATCTTGTAAAACCCCTAATAGGGTAGCTCTCAAAAAGAGTGGTAAATCCTCTCATGAGGTTGATTCTAACAAGTCATTAAGCTCCTAACCGGGATGCACATCCAAATCCCTTAACTAGGTGACTTCTAATAGGGTCTTCTCCTAATAGAGTGTATTGTAAGCTCCTAATAGGGCGTACTTAAAAAGAGTACAAATCATTGTGGTTACTAACTCCCACTATGGTTTTTCCCTATTTGGGTTTCCACGTCAAAAATATGGTGTTCATGTGTGGAATAATTTTCATGTGATGTTATTGACTACTAGTTTATTCATTATTGCTGAATACATCGGTTATAGCAGTTTATTAGAGATTTATCAGTGGTTACTGGTACTATTTAATGAATTGGCATATGTGGTAAATGAAGTTAGATTTGTTGTAGGTTTGATTTGGGTTTAAAGTTTCAAATTGGTATTAATACTGATTCACCCTCCCTCTCACTATTAACTAGATCCTCATAGAATTAATAGTTTGCAGGTTGAAGAAAGAACTATATGGATTGAAGCAAGCTCTAAGAGCCTGGTATGCCAGATTGGATATGTATTTGATGAAGATTTGATTCAATAAAGGTACTAGTGATAGTAATCTATACTTCAAGATTGGTAATGATAAAATATTGATTGTTGAATTTTTTATTAATGATAATATTTTTGGTGGAAATGATGGTTTTTGCAAGAAGTTTGTTGATGATATGCAGAATGAGTTTGAGATTTCTATGATTTGTGAGATGAAATTCTTTTTGGGATTTCAAATTTCTCATTTTGATAAAGGTATTTTTATATCTTAGTCTAAGTATGTGAAGGAATTATTGAAGAAGTTTGGTTTAGATGATGCAAAGCCTATTGGTAGACCTATGTTGACTAGATGTCAGTTAACAAAGGATGAAAATTCTCCAAAAAAAAAATCAGACTAGATACAAATCCATGATTGGTGGTTTGTTGTATTTGACTCAAACTAGACCTCATATTATGAATGTTGTATGTCTTGTTGCTATATTTCAAGTTGATCTTAAGGAATCTCATGTAGTTGTTGTGAAATGAATTTTTAGATATTTGAAAGGGACAATTGACTTTGGTTTGTGGTATCCTAGAGATGATGATTTTACTTTGAGTGCTTTTATAGATGTTGATTGGGAAAGTGATGTTGATGATAGAATAGTAATAGTGGTGGTGCATTTTTCTTGGGTAAGAGATTGGTTTCATAGATGAGTAAGAAGCAGAATGCTATATCTTTATCTATTGTAGAAGATGAATACATTACTACTGCTAGCAATTCTACTCAAGTGATTTGGATGAAGAAGATGTTGAAAGATATTTGAGTTATTTTTGATAAGCCTAATTCTATATGTTGTGATAATTCAAGTGCTATAAACTTTTCTAATAATCTGGTGTTGCATTCAAAGAGTAAGCATATATCAATCAAGTTTCATTTCTTGAGAGAGAAGGTGAATGAGAAGGAAGTCAAATTCGAGTATGTAGTTACAAAGGAACAGATTGCAAATATCTTCACGAAGCCTTTGCCTAAGGATACATTTGAGTATCTCAGAGTGAAGTTAAGGGTGATTTCCCCTCTTGATGAGAACTAAGATGCATGGAGTTGCATTAGTTCAGTGGACTTCATAGAGATATCTGATGGTATGATGAAAGAATAAGTATCCAGTCAACTACTAAGAGGTGGGTGTCAATCAGTAGATAGAAAAACTGATACCAACTTCACCAATCTCAAGAATTATTCTCTCAAAGTAGACTTAGAATAATACCTCTATCAAGATAAATACTCATAGGATAAACTGGTTGACTATTACAACAAATTAACAATAAACAACTTCTCATTTCTCAATGCTTCCGGTTATCATGAATTATCAAAATAGTTAAGTAGTTAAGTAAAACAACCATGAAAACATAACCACAAAAACATTCACCACTTGACACAAATTTTTTTGACATGGAAACCAAAATAGATAAAAACCACGGTGAGATGAGACTCACAAGATAACTATATGAACTCTTCTGAAGTTCGCCCTATTAGGAGCCTAGCCTGTTAAATATTTACAAAAAGTCTCGTTAAGAACTAATCCTGTTAGGAATCACTTGGTTAAGGGATTTACTATGAATTCCTTATTAGAAGCAATACCCTGTAAGGAGTAACCTCGGTAGAGGATTTGAAAATCCAATCTAATGGATCACCTTGTTAGAGGATTTGAATAACACCAAGCTTGTTAGAGCTTACCTGGTTAGGGGATTTCAATTTTGTTGTACTTGTTAGAAAACAACATGAGTTTTCTTATCTGTCTGAATAGAACTACACTTGGTTGATCAGATCCATTTCGTGATCCTATCTACCTTTACTCAAACTGCAGATACATTATCTAGTTCGGCAACCACACACTCAATTGATTTGTGCTCACTCTTTGCCAACTCATTAAACTAAACAACTTCATTGACCTTATAAACAAATCAATCAGGTTGGTAACATAACAAAAACCTAATTCTCATAGAGATTACAAACAAATCAGTTCAAGTATGACCATTCGATTACATAATAATCTCTGCACATCAATCAAGAAAACCTTGATCACTCCTTGATCACCACTTCATTGAACTTAGTAACTCATTATGCACTTTGCATTAGATGTAATACATTTTCTCATTCCCTAGATAAAAATCGTTACAACAACTCGCCAAAATCTCTTGGAATTGTCTTCATATAATAATCATACATGTCATAATCATTACCGCTCATCATCAGATCATAAACCAATATAACCAATTCACCAAACTTAATCGGTTAGGGTTTATAAAAAACAATAGGTAGGGTTTACTGATTACATCAATAGATAAGGTTTACACCAATTATCAGTTCACTCCACAAATTATTCCTATTGGTTACAGTAACAATATTACAACAATATCTACAATATCATTACCAGTTAATTGACAACAATGACAACATAACATATCATTAATCCTATCTTCATGCAAATGCCAACAATCTCCCCCTTTTGCATTGATGGCAATACAAATATCAATACCATTGATTGTTGTGTGATTGTGAATAGGAATCCTAGTTTACATTACCAAGTATTCACCATTCTTTCCATGTCTTCAGCTTATCGTTGGTTCTCCTTCCCATAATCACATAATTCTTCTCCCCCTTTGACAACAATGCCAAATTGAAAGTAAACCATGTAATGTCAAATTTCACTATTCATCATCAACAATCTATAACTTGATGCTCCCCCTATAGAATAAATCCACTTCTACGTCAATCCTTCTATAAAATTCTAGAAGTAGCTCAAGGACTAATGTAATCTACATCATACTTAATTGACTTCATGAAGAGGGACAAACCCTAACTGACTTCTAAGATACTCAAAAGTAGTCTTAGGCAGAGGTTTAGTAAAAATATCTACAAGTTGTTCCTTGGTAGAAACATGCTCCAAGATCACATCTTTACTCTGTACTTTTTCCCTCAAGAAATGATACTTCAATTCAATATGTTTGGTTCATGTGTGCAAAATAGGGTTCTTGGAAATATTTATGGCACTTGTATCATCACATAAAATCTTTATAGGTTCTTAAATCTTCATTTTAAAACCTTCCAAAATGTGCCTCATCCATATAGCCTGTGTACAATTTATGTAAGCTACAATATACTCAGCTTCAACAGTAGATTGTGAAGTACAACTCTGCTTCTTACTACTCCATGAAACAAGTCTTCCTCCAAGAAAAAATGCTCCACCAGTTGTGCTTTTCTGGTTATCAACATTTCCTGCCCAATCTACATTTGTGTACACCTTCAAGTCAAAATTTCCTCCATATGGATACCATATCCCATAATCAACAGTACCTTTCAAATATCTAAAAATTCTTTTGGTTTCTATCAGATGTGTTTCCTTAGGATTCTTCTAGAATCTAGCAACTATGCCAACTGCATGAGCTATGTTCGGTCTGCTATGAACAACATAGTGCAATTTCCCAATCATTGACTTGTATTCCTTCTCATCAATAGATTTGGATTCATCTTCCTTAGACAACTTACAACCTATAACCATAGGTGTCCCAACTAGTTTACATTCACTCATGCCAAATGTCTTCAAGAACTCTTTCACATACTTAGACTGTGTGATGAAAATACCATTCTTCATTTTCTGTATTTGCAAGCCTATGAAATTTTTATTTCTCCCACTAAAAACATTTCAAACTCATTTGTCATTTCATCTACAAAACTATTGCTCATGTCATCATTACCTCCAAATATGATACCATCAACAAATACTTTGCTGACTAGTATTTTATCTCCTTCAGATTTGAGATATATGTTACTATCATCATTGGTTCTTAGAAAGCCTATCTTCATCAGATGTGTATGAATCCTTTCATACCATTCTCTCAGTGCCTACTTTAATCCATATAAAACTTTATGCAATCTGCATACCATGTCTTTCTTATCAGTCAGAGAATAACCATCTGGTTGCTTAATGTATACTTCTAATATCCCATTCAAAAATGCAGATTTAACATCCATATAGTATACCTTGAATTTCTTGTGTGCTGCAAATGCAAGTAAAGTTCTGACACCTTCCAGTCTTGCCACTGGTGCAAAAGTCTCACCATAGTCTTCTCCTTCCTCTTGTGCATAACCTTTGCAAAGCAACCTA
Organism: Cryptomeria japonica; assembly: GCF_030272615.1. Lineage (NCBI taxonomy): Eukaryota > Viridiplantae > Streptophyta > Pinopsida > Cupressales > Cupressaceae > Cryptomeria > Cryptomeria japonica. The sequence goes on along the minus strand of NC_081406.1, from coordinate 146,574,590 downwards.
GCTTTATTGTGAACTACAACACCATCTTCATTCAACTTGTTCCTGAATACCCACTTAGTACCTACCACATTTTTATTTACTGGCCGGGGTACTAGGGTCCATGTGTTGTTCTTCTCAATTTGATCTAATTCCTCCTCCATATCTTTAACCCAATGATCATCACCAAATGCTTCCTTAGCAGTTCTTGGTTCAATAGTGGAGATCATGCAAGAATTCTCTCCGATTCTTCTTTTGGTTAGTACTCCAACATCCTTATCCCTAATAATCTTTTCAGGATTGTGATTCAGTCTCACATATCTTGGAATAACATGATCATTATCTTCAAGTTCAGCTTCTTCATTATCATCATCTTCTTTTGAATTTATCTATTCTGGTTGAACTGGTACATCAATATTTACTTTGTCGGTTTCAGATTTCACATTTTTTGGTTCCAAAAATAAAATGCAAGGATCTTCATCCTTTTTCTCTGAACTGGTTTCCTCTGAGACTTTAGGATTTTCATCCACTCAAACATCAACACTCTCAATAATTCTTTGTGTCCAATTGTTAAAACACTTGTAGGCCTTACTCTTGGTGGAATAGCTAAGAAATATACCTTCATCATTTTTAGCCTCAAATTTTCTATTATAATCACCTCTCTTAATAAAACATTTGCTTCCAAATATTCTAAAATAACTAACATCAGGTGATCTACCATACCAATATTCATAAGGAGTATTGTCCTTAACTCTCTTTAGCAGAATTTGGTTCATAGTGTAGATAGGTGTGCTGACAGCTTTTCTCTAGAAAGTTTTCTCTACACCTCGTATCAACATCCTCCTAGTAGCTTCAACAACTGACTGATTGTTTCTCTCTCCGAAACAATTCTGTTGTGGTTTCCTTGGTGCAGAAAGTTGTCATTTGATACCATTTTCTTCACAATACCTAGTGAATTCCTCAAAAGTAAATTCACTACCCTGATCTATCCTCAGACACTTTATCTTCTTACCATTCTCTTTCTTAGCCAAGGCCCTAAATGCCTTGAACTTACCAAAAGCTTCAGTCTTATCCTTCAAGAATGTGACCCACATCATCCTTGAGAAATCATCAGTGAATATCATAAAATATCTGTCACCTTGAATAGTTTTTGTTCATATTGGTCCACAAAGATCCATATGAACCAAATCTAACAAATGTTTCACTGAAAAGGATTTTCTCTTGAAAGTTGAGGATGTCATCTTTCCCAACTGACATTATTTGCACTGAGCATTAACTTGTTTGTCTAACTGAGGCAAACCTCTCACTATCTTGGACTTACTCACTTTAACAATGCTATCAAAGTTTATATGAAAAAATATCCTATGCCAAAGCCAACTATCATCTATCTTTGTAATTAAATAGTTTCTGACTTTAGGATTAAGGTGAAACAAGTTACCTTTAGTTTGCTTCCCGATTGCAATCAACTCACCTTTATTGCCATAGATTTTGCACATACAATTTTTAAACTCCAATGGGTATCCTCTATCATTGAGTTGTGCCACACTCAAAAGATTATGCTTTAAACCTTCAACCTAGTAGACATCATCTGCACTACTCTTTCCATTAAGAGAAATAGTTCCCTTACCTTTAACCATGCAGGGTGAGTCATTTCCAAATCTTACAACTCCATAATCAAATTCCTTCAGAGAAAGAAATTTTCTCCGATCACCGGCCATGTGATGTGAACAACCACTATCAATGATCCAATCATCAGAGTTATCCATCCTAGATACTAATGCCTTCTGGTCTAACATCTCTTCTTTATTGACTACAAACACAGTGTCTTCATTAGCATCACCATCAAATTCCTCATCAGTGATACCACCATCAACATCAATAAGACAATCTCTTTTGCCTTTACCTTTATACTTCTTGAATTTCTCTCGTTTGTGCTCATTATCACAATTAGGATAGTTAGCATAAATATGTCCAATCTTGTTGCATGCAAAACATTTCAAAGGTAATTTACCTCTATATTTACTTGTACCTCTAGGCAACCGCTTGGCCAACAATACTTCAAACTCAACTAAACTATCTTCATCATCAGCTTCTCTGCTGGATTTGGATTCATAACTGTGACTGGAATCTCTACTTTTCCTCATAGATGGGTTAGAAATAGAAGCTCTAAATACAGACTCAAATTTTTGTACACTACCATCATAACCATTTAATTCAAAAGCAATAAGCTTGCCAATGATGGAGTCAAGAGTTCCCTTAGTTTTGTCAATGGACTTTATCTCCTGAATAGTTGCAACTCGGATAGCATAGACTGGTACCAGGGTTCTTAGTACCTTATTGATCACTATGGAATCTTCCACTTTACCTCCTACAGTCTTAATTTCACCGACTATCTCTTTTATCCTTTGACCATACTGCTGGATATTCTCACCTTCAGCCATCTGCATGTCATCAAACTTTCCTCTTAGACTCTCTTCTTTAGCAATCTTAACATGTTCATCACCGTTATAAATCTCTTCAAGTTTTTTCCATACCTCATATTCAATTTGAAGACCATGAACATCTACATACTCTACATCAGACAAAGAACTGATAATAGCCTCCAATGCTTGATGATTATATTGTTGCTCTTTTTTCTGATCATCAATCAACATCCCAGTAGGTGCAACAGACTTAGTATCGACATGTTCCCAATAATGACTTCCCAAACTCTTGCTATAAACTTTTATTTTGTCACTCTATATCCTATAGTTCTCTCTATTAACCTTTGGACCTTCCTTCTTCATCATTATTTACAAAATCTCTACCTCAAACTATTAGGCTTAGACCTTAGAGGACTTGATATGTCTAGACATCAATTGATGGTATGATGAAATAATAAGTATTTGGTCAACTACTAAGAGGGGGGGTGAATCGGTAGATAGAAAAACTAATACAAACTTCACCACTCTCAAAAATAATTCTCTCAAAGTAAACTTAGAATAATACCTCTATCAAGATAAAAAATCATAAGATAAACCGGCTGATTATTACAACAAATTAACTATAAACAACTTCTTCATTTCTCAATGCTTCTGGTTATCATTACTTATCAAAATAGTTAAGTAGTTAAGTAAATCAACCACAAAACCATTCACCACTTGACACAAATATTTTTGACGTGGAAACCAAAATAGGTAAAAACCACGGTGAGATGAGACTCGCAAGATAACTTTTTGAACTCTTCTGAAGTTCGCCCTATTAGGAGCCTAGCATGTTAAAGCTGTACAAAAAGTCCTGTTAAGAACTGATCCTATTAGGAATCACCCGGTTAAGGGATTGACTACAACTACCTTGTTAGAAGCAATACTTTGTAAGGAGTAACCTTGGTAGAGGATTTGAAAATCCAATCTAATGGATCACCTTGTTAGAGGATTTGAATTATACCAAGCTTGTTAGAGCTTACCCGATTAGTGGATTTCAATTCTGCTATAATTGTTAGAAAACAACAGGAGTTTGGTGATATGTTTGAATAGAACTACACTTGCTTGATCAGATCCATTTCATGCTCCTATCTGCCTTTACTCAAACTACAAATACATCATCTGGTTTGGCGATCACACACTCAACTGATATGTGCTCACTCTTGCCAACTCATTAAACTAAACAACTTCATTGACCTTATAAACAAAGCAATCAGGTTGGTAACATAACAAAAACCTAATTCTCATAGAGATTACAAAAAAGCTAGTTCAAGTATGACCTTTGGATTACATGGAAATCTTTGCACATCAATCAAGAAAACCTTTATCGCTCCTTGATCACTTCTTCATCAAATTTAGTAACCCATCACGCGCTTTGCATTAGATGCAATACATTTTCTCATTCTCTAGACAAAAACCGTTACAACAACTTGCCAAAATCTCTTCGAATTATCTTCATATAATAAGCATACATGTCATAATCATTACCGCTCATCATCAAATCATAAACCAATATAACCAATTCACCAAACTTAATCGGTTAGGGTTTACCAGTTACATCAATAGATAAGGTTTACACCGGTTACCAGTTCACTCCACAAATTCTTCCTACCGGTTACAGTAACAATATTACAACAATATCATTGCTAGTTAATTGACATCAATGACAACATAACATATCATCAATGCAATTTTCATGCAAATGTCAACAATATCTTATGATTCAGATTGATGAGTGTGGTTGCTACTCAACAGAGTAGTCAGTATATGGTTTAGATTTGTGAGTTTTCCCTAAGGGGAGAGATTATCTTCTAAGGGTGAGATAATCAGGTTTTGTGTTGTATGTGCCTTTGCATTCATGTCAAAGGGGGAGACAATCATGTGAAAAACTTCTATATCCTGTGTTGATCTCAGGGGGAGATTGTTGAAAATTATGGGATATTGTTGATTGTTGATCTCTTTCTTTACATTGATTGTTTTTCACATTCATATTTTGCCATCAATGCAAAAGGGGGATATTGTTGGATATTGCTGTGAATTTTGCTGGAATGATGTGTTCTCATTGATGCCAACATATTCTTCTATGTATTACAGTGTTGTAGTCAGATTGGATGAGTTGGTTTGGCTAGTGTGTTGCAAATGAGTTGGTACGGTTTAATGGGTTTAGAGATACTTATCTCTAGTTGATTCAGAATAATTTTTAGTGGTCTGCATGATTATTTGATCAAGTTGTGAGATCTGGCATTGAGGCTAGTTTTTTAGTTGTTCATGTTATTTGGTATTTTGGATTGTCCTTCACATTGCTCTGGAATTGCAATATCTTGGTTTGTGGATTTGGTTTAGCCTATCTTGAAATATAGGTTGATGGTTCTTATAAATATATGTAATAATCATGTTGGGGATGTATCTTTTTGGTATCTACATGTGCAAATATTGATTTGATCTTTCAATAGCAGAGAAGTGCAAAGAAGTGTGAAAGAGCAGAGTTTGAGTATATGTGCTTAACCGAAACTATAACCAGGGATAAGGAGATGATATTTTATCAGTTCATGATCCTCCAAATGTAATCCAAATGTTTTTGTAAGGAAGTGAGCCTTCCTTAGGTTTTTAGCCCTTCTTGTTTTTTGATTTGACCAGTGAGCTCTAGGAAGTGTTCCTGAATGCATGTGCATTCCACATTGTAATATTTTCACTTACTCCTAATAGGGTATTATCTCATTGTGGGTAGGTTCCCACAATTTTTTTTTTCCCTTGATAGGGTTTTCCATGTCAAAAATATTGGTGTTATGTGTGTTATTGATGTGATGTTGATTTATGCATTCACTGTTTATTCTCATATCTGAATTTAAGTTCATGTTTTGTAGAGTTTGAAAGCAATTTGATTCACCCCCCCTCTCATTTTCTCGTATTGTTGCCAAAATTTTCTATGGATCCTAATAAGTTAGTTGCGAGAGAACCTAGTATTAGAAATACTAAAAAATTGGAAAATGTACTTTTGGAAGAATATGGTCATGAGAAAATTGGAAATTTGGAAAGTTCCTTGTCAAATGAAGATTTGTAGAAAATTAGGGAGCACAAAGGTCTGGATATTCAGAGCAAGTTTCCATGGTTTGCAGATGAGGGTTTGATCAAATCTATTTTGAATCATATTGATGATGGTCATATGATGCTAGACAAACCCTATCTGATTTTCAAGGAAGCAATATCAACTATTTCTAGTCTTTGTGATGTTGGACCCATTCCGATGAAGAGATCAGTTAAGAAAAAAGAAGTCAAAAGCCTGACTGGCATCATGGGTGATCAATGACCATTGATAATTGATACAATAATCAACCCTATTGTGAGGAATGTTTCTTATAGAATTTCTTATAAAATTTATTTCAAAAACAGAGAAGAATCAACTTCAGCAATAGTAGTATATATTGCACATCGAATGGTGAAAGAAAGCAAAGATTTTAATTTGTGTGAGTTATTACAAATGCAATTAATAGAGAATACTACTATGTCAAATATTAGGGATATCCTTTCTAATTTGTTTCTTTGGTCATGTGCTTAATGTTTTATTTCATAAGATCCTTACCAATAAAAGAGAATGTCATGTGGAAATCCAATGTCTTTGATGGAAAGAAAATTTTCAGGTACCTAGGTTGTTTGGTAGAGAAAGATTAGGTATGCACAAGAATCATTTCATGAACCTTAAGGAGATGTGGTGCTCTAGTTTGGTTCCCAGTATTATCAGTACTCCTTAGGAGACTCCCTCCTTTGATAGAAAAAGTTTGAAGAGAAGAATTGATGTATCTTCTTCAAAACTGATGAAGTTGAAAAAATTTGATGAAAAGAAAGAGATGATTTCCCTTGATGATCTGGAACCATATTGCAGAAGCAAAGTGAAAGATGGTTTTAGTTGAAAAGAAAGAAGGTAGTATGGATGGACATGACCCCTACAAAGCTTAAAATATTTTAAGTATGCTTAAGGAAGTAGATGGTTTGAAGAAGATTAGAGATTTGTGGCTTGTGAAACCTTCATATGATCAAAGATAAGATTGAGGAAGTTTTAGCTGATTATTTTCTCTAGAATAGCATTACTCTAAATAATCTTACAAATATCTTTCTGGATATTCTATTTGAGTTACTTGGAGACCGTATGAAAAAGCGTCCTAAAGTATCTATTGGAAATGATGAAGTTTAGGAAGATGTGGAGAAAATGTGTGTCTATGCTCATAAGAGATTCTTTGAAAGCATTAATAAAATGAAAGATTGTGTTGGAGAAGTAGCCAGAGTATATAAGTATTATCTCGAGTTGCTTGCAACTATTGAAAATTTCAAAGCTAAGATTGATTCTATTGAATTGAAATTAAATTTCATTGGTAAATCATTTGACATTTTAAATGATAGAGATGGTACTCAAAGAAAGAAGAGAAGTGTGTGTGAAACTCTTCCATCTCGAGTTACTTATCCGATGTTGTTGATTTGTGAAGCAGTCACCGATGAGGAGGGACCTCAAAGAGATCAATTCAGACTGGTCAGCAAGAGTAAACACAACGGAAACACAAAGATATGATGGATGCAATAGAAAATAGATTTCTTTATTACATGAAATTCGATTACATCCATTCGGTAACAACTAGGATACAACATACCGGCTCATAGGCCTGGTAGAATAGGTCACAACTGAGACCTTGAATCTTATGATCTATCTTCTACACAGAGTCTAGCTACTTGATTATCTGATTCTAATTTATTGCATTCTAATGCATAATTACAAATATATATATCAATCCAAAGGATCCATTCAACCCAAAAGGGATTAAAACCCGAAGAACAAGACCTAACATGCAAAATAAACATCTGGATCCACCAAGAGATTCCTCCGGAATCCAAAGGATAAAACATAGATCATAGGAAAAGGTCAACCACATGTGAAGGAACATCAAAATCAATGCACAAGGCTCCGCAAGCTTCAAAATAGGTTCCGGTAGATCACCAGAATAGGCCTTAGGCAACTAGTAACAAAGGAACAACCGGTAGTGATATCTTGTCAGAAAAGGATCGAAATGCGATGCGGTCAAGAAGTAAGAAAGATGATCAAGTCTTCAAGTAGAATCCAACTCCACAGGATCCAGTGAGCCAAAACTCGGACACATAGAAAGGAAAACTAAAACTACAAACAGAAATAAAACAAAAAAGGAAAATGCTTTTGGTTGATGCAAGATTGGAATGAACCGGGGATTCTCCTGCATTAGACATCTGAGGTAATTGAAAAAGTGAGCCTCTCAATTTGGTAGAGTCAAAGGGAAACAAAGGTGATCTGCCTCTACCTAAGAAATACAAGATGAATCTTCAACTAGTTTGTCCTTCCACTTCACAAGATATTCTTTATATTGACTGCTCCGGGTAGTATGCCCAATGCTACTGTCCAAAATTTCTTCAATCTGATCCACTTCCTTCTAGGGCAACTATTTCTCCAACTTTGCAGCACTATTCTTATTGAATTTTGGTTCATGGTACTCAAGAAGATCTGCTATGTTGAATATAGGTGAAATACTTAGACTATCTAGTAACTCCACTTCATATGCATTTCCAGAACTGAACTTCCTCAAAATCCTACAAGGTCCAAACTTCTTCATCTGCAACTTGTTATAAGTTCCAAATAGGAATCTCTCTTTTCATAGATATACCATCATTTCATTACCAACTTCAAATTCCTTATGTCTCTTGTTCTCATCTACCTTCTCCTTATACTTGTTGTTTATGTCTTCCAAATGTTGCTTAACCTGAATATGCAATGTTGCCACATGATCCGCAAAGTCTTCTGGTTCTGAACTCCTCTGGTCTTCACTGCCAATGTCTCTCAATTCTAATATACCTCTAGGATGTACTATGGTAACAATCTCAAAATGTGTTCTTCTGGTACTTCTATTCACTAAATTGTTCCAGGAAAACTCTACTTGTACAAGGATTAAATCCCAACTTCTGGTTTTATCTCCCACTAAACATGTCAACAAGTTTCCCAAAAATGAGTTAACAAATTTTGTCTATCCATCAGTCTATGGATGAAAAGTAGAACTAAACTTCAAGCGTGTCTTCATCTACTTCCAAAGTGTTCTCCAAAAATAGCCAACAAACTTAGTATCTCTATCTAAAGTTATGCTCTTAGGTAATCCATGCAATCTCACCACTTCCTTGAAAAATAGGTCTGCTACATGCAATGCATCTAATGTCTTCTTACAAGGTATGAAATGAGCCATCTTCGAAACTCTATCCACTACCACAAATATAGAATCATTCCATCTCGATGTCTTAGGAAATCCAAGTATAAAATCCATGCTTATATCCTCCCAAGGTCTTACCGGTACTGTCAAAGGTTTATACAATCCCACATTCTGACTACTACCTTTTGCAACTTCACAAACTCTACAACTTTGCACATATCTCTTAACATCCTTATGAGTCTGGGGCCAAAAGTACTGCTTACTCACCAGTACAATTATTTTGTCAATGCCAAAATGTCCAGCTAAACCTCCACTATGTTTCTCCTTTATCAGATTCTCTCATAGAACTTTTAGGTATGCACAACTGACCTCCTCTGAATAACATCCCATCCTAAATGAAATAATCCAACCATTTTCTTCTATCTACCATAACCGGTTCTCTACATGCGTTCCAAGGTTCTGCAAAATCTCTGTCATCATCATACAAGGTCTTCGAATCTTCAAATCCTAATACTATCACTCTCATCTCCGTCAGCAAATTCCTTCTCCTACTCAATGCATCAGAAACTTTTTTATATTTCCTACTTCTATGCTTCAACACAAAGGTGTAACTCTGCAAGAAATCTACCAATCTCATATGTCTCTGATTCAACTTACTCTGACTATTCAAATATTGCAAAGCTTGATGATCTATATACAACACAAACTCCTGAGGCAACAAGTAATGTCTCCACTTTTTCAAGGCTTGAACTATGGCATAAAATTCATGATCATACAATGAATATCTCCTCCGGGAATCATTCAATTTCTCATTGAAATAGGCTATTGCTCTTCCTTCTTGACTTAAGACTGCTCCTATTTATGCTCCACTTGAAATACTTTATTGAAATTTGGTAATGCTAAAACAGGATTCTCAATCACTTTCTACTTCAATGGTTCAAATTTTTTTTTGCTTAGGTGGTCCACTTGAGTTTCTTCGGATCTCCTCTCATGGTCTCAGTCATAGGGTTACAAAGTGAACTAAAACTTTTGATAAACTTTTGGTAAAAACTAGCCAATCCATGAAATGATCTTACCTCTCTAGTGCTTTCCGATGTAGGCCATTCAATAATTTCTCTCACTTTCTCAAGGTCCATCTTCCAACCATCCTCAAATATCACAAATCCTAAATACACTAACTCATCCTTCATGAAAGTACACTTATTGATATTGATCCACAACTTCTCTTCTCTCGATCTCTACAAAACTTGTCTTAACTGCAACAAATGCTCCTCTTTTATATTACTGAAAATCAAAATGTCATCCAAATACATAGTAAAAAACTTACCCAAAAATTTCTTCAATACCTCATTCATCAGCCTCATGAAAGTACCTGGTGCATTAGTCAATCCAAAATGCATCACCAACCATTCATACAGTCCTTCATTTGTCTTAAATGTGGTCTTCCACTCATCACATTCTCTGATCCTAATCTGATGATATCCACTCTTCAAATCTATCTTTGTAAAGTATTTTTCTCCACTCAAACAATCCATTATGTCATCCATCCTAGGAAAAGGAAACTGGTATTTCACTATGATCTTGTTTATTGCTCTTGAATTAGTACACATTCTCTATTCTCCATTCTTCTTAGGTGCTAATATTGTTGGTACTACATAAGGTCTCAAACTCTCCCTGATCAAATCTTTCTTCAACAACTCCTGCACTTGTCTATTTAGTTCTTCATTCTCTTTTGGTATCAACCGATGTGCAACTTTGTTAGGAAAACTAGCTCTGGGAACCAAGTCCATGCAATGAATAATACTTCTCATAGGTGGCAATCCATCAGGTACATTATCTGAAATGATGTCCTTATTTTCTGTCCACAAATCTCTTCTCTTTCGGGTGTTCTCCTTCTGGTTCTGGTCTCTCAGTCTTCTTAGGAATTAAGGCAAAATACACATTCTAATGTCTTAGTCCATCCATGAATTTCCTTCCATCTACCAAACAGATTCTAGCATTCATACAGACTTCATTCTTCAAAGGTTCCTCCAAAGGCAACAAGGTTTGGTTCATCCCATTGGCCACAATAGTGTATGTATTCTTCCTCCCATCATGTATTGCCTTTCTATCAAACTGCCAAGGTCTACCCAACAAAAGATGACAAATATCCATAGGCATAATATCACACAAGACTTCATCATGATAATTCCCAATTTTCAATTTCACCAAACATTGCTCACTTACTAACAACTTATGTTCATCCTAAATCCATGCTATCTTATAAGGCTTAGGGTGTTTCAATCTCTCCATTTTCAACTTATTCACCGTCTCTTCTAAAATAAGATAATTTGAACTACCACTATCAATAACAACTTTACAACACTTACCAGATACCTTACATTTGGTCTTGCAAAGGCTCCTTATCTCCTCCGGTGTGACACAAAGCTCTCCTCATCATCAACATTTATCCATCTTTTGATTTATTGTCCAATCCAGGGGGTTTTCTTCCACCACTGTTGCTCTTCCAGTAGCTTCTTTCTTCTTACACTCAAATGCATGATGTCCTTCTCCTCCACACTCAAAGAAGGTTCCTCTGAATGTCCTCTTATCTTATCTTCCAAAATTCTCATTTTGGTAACCATCCGGTTCTCTCCTCTAGTAGAAATTTCTATCATCCTTCCAGTATGAATTACCTTCTTTTGTTGCTTCCTTGTCCTTGTTTTGATTTATACTAGTTCATCTTCCTCTGATATATCCTCTTCCTCCTTGAAATCTTCTTCTAGTAGACCTTCCACTTGTACCTCTCTGTCTTTGCTCATGTCTTTTGTTTAACTTCTCTTCTGCCTTTAGGGCATACTGGTAAGCCTCTTCAACACTCTCCAATTTGATCATACTGAGTTCATCTTGTATAAACATTCACAATCCATTCAAATATCTTGCAACTTGTTCAACTTCATCATCAACATGTTCGGATCAGATGTTCAACTTGTAAAATGCTTCAGTGTACTCCTTCACACTAGATTCCTTCTATCTCAAATTCTGCAACTTCCAGAATAGATCCACTTAATAATTCACAAGCACAAACTTTGATTTCAACTTAGCAATCATCTGATCCCATGTCTTCATCTTCTCTTTACCTCTTCTTTGTCTATCAACTTGCAAATTCTCCCACCAAAGAGATGCATGACCTTTCAATCAAGTACAGGCATATTTCACCTTCCTCTCTTTTGCAGTGTTTTCAAAATTGAAATACTTCTCCATCTCCAAGATTAAATCCATCAACTCATTCAAATCTAACTTCCCATCATATTCTGGTGGGGTAAAATAAGGTTTAGTATTCACCCTACTCAAAACCCTCAAAAACCTTTCCTCATTCGGATCAACTGCTGGTAGGTTTGCTTGTTCTATCAAGGCTTCTTCTCCTTCATCTTCACTTACATCTTCAATATGTTGCCCTCTTCTCTAGGAATTCTCCATGACTTCTAATCAGGTTGCTATTCCTTACAACATCTCCATCACAACAAGGTCTGCATTCCACCATTCCTAGCTCCTCTTCACGCCATTGTTCATGCTAGTCCTTTGCAGCTAGAGGTCGGATCTACAATCTGCCACCCTACAACAAAATTTTAGGACAAGCAACCTCCGAAATGAAACTTCACTCTGATAGCACTTGAAGCAATCACCAGTGAGGAGGGAACTCAAAGAGATCAGTGTAGATCGGTCAACAAGAGTAAACACAAAGGAAACACAAAGATATGATGGAGGCAACGCATAACAGATTATTTTATTGCATGCAATTCAATTACATCCAACTGGTAACAACCAAGTTACAACATACCGGCTCACAGGCCTAGTAGAATAGGTCACAACTGGGACCTTGAATCTTATGATCTATCTTCTACATATAGTATATCTACTTGATTATCTGATTCTAATTAATTGCATTCTAATACATAATTACAAATATATATCGATCCAAAGGATCCAGTTGGCCCAAAAGGGATCAAAACCCAAAGAACAAGACCTAATGTGCAAAATAAAAAAGGTCGGCCTCTGCCAAGAGATTCCTCCAAAAAATCCAAAGGATAGAATGTAGATGGTGAGAAAAGGTCGGCCACATGCCAAGGAACATTTAAATCAACACCCAAGGATCTACAGGCTTTGGAATAGGTAATGATAGATCACTAGAATAGGTCTCAGGCAACCAGTAACAAAGGAACAACCGGTAACAAGAAATTGTCATGGAAATGGGTAGCGATATCTTGCCGAAAAATGATCTAAATGTGATGTAGTCAGGAAGCAATAAAGATGACCAAGTCTTCAAGTAGAATCTAACTCCACAACATCCACTGAGCCAAAACTAAGACACATAGAAAGAAAAACTGAAACTGTAAATAGAAAATAAAATGGAAAAGGAAAATGTTTTTGGTTGTTGCAAGATTGCAATGAACCAGGCATGCTCATGCATCAATTTATTGGTGGAAAATGACAGTTCAGGTTTAAGTCTTAGTATGGCTATGAATTCTTGGAAGACCTTTCTTCTAGAAATCAAACAGAAGTATAAGATAATTTTCTAGGCAAAGAGTAACTAAAATATATTTTTTGGTGCATTTTTTGTGGTAACATTTTTTGTTACCCTTTGTCCTTGATGTTAAAGGGGGGAATATGGAGAAATATTGAGAAATAGTCATAATTAAGGAAATATTATCTAACTGGGAGATATGGTGAGTTAAGTATAAGTGTTTTTCCATCAATGAAAAAGGGGAAGATTGTTAGAAATACTTGATTGGTTGTTATTGATGTCAAACCCAGTGATCTAGATTGGTCTGAATGTTGTATAGAAGTATGTAGTGTACAAAGTAGTGGAAGTTAGGAATCTATATTGTAGATATATTCTCTGGTGAGTTGTCACTCTAAAAATAAGTATTGTCAGTATGTGGATATGTTTATCTTAATGTTTGAGTTTTGGTGTTGGTTGTGGCAATTGGGTTCATGCATCAGATGTTCATGTTGTAGTGATAATGCAATCTGGTGATATTCAATTGACCAATTTTAAGATTGCAGTGCTCCACATTTCATCACATTGCAAATATGTTAGCACAATTTTGACATGCTAGTGTTCAATTCTCAAGATTTTTGCATTCAAGCTTTGATTGTCTGGAAGTCATGCTCTGAAACTTGTGCTCGAGAAATATATTTGGTTGTGTAGTGTTTGACAGTTTAATGAGCTCCATTTTCCTCTAGTTTTTTTTATTTCTAATGATAATCTTTTGATGATTTGTTGTTCATATCAGTTCATCCTTTAGAAGCATGTTCTTGTAGAAAGTCAAGAATATGTTCATTCTAGGTCAAGCTGACCTTGAATGTCTTTACTATTATCTTGCTCCAATGCATATACCATGCAATTTGATCATCAAAATATTCTTGAAGTAAATCATTTAGAAGACCAATGAAGAAATATTCTTGGGGAAAAAGTTCTTAAGGCCGAATTAGTGCATATACTGATAGTATATATCTATACATATGTTATGATCTGATCTGGCAATGTAGTGATATGGTTTGAAGGAGAGCGAGTGGAAGTAAACATGATTATGTTGAAGTGCAAGTGTGAATGTTTGTGAGTTTGTATGCTGAAGTATAAAGGTAGAATTGATACAACGGTGATTGGAGAAGGCATTTCGAGTTAGATTGGTAGAGATTCCTGGCAGAGTTTGTTGCAAGCAGTTATTGTGATGTTTGAGCTTAACAAGAACTAATCTTATGCATGTGTAGAAGCAATTTTCTTAGTTTATTTTTGTCTCTATTTCTTGGCAGTGTGCCTTCCAGTAGTAAGTCATTGTATTTTGGGTAGTGAGCCCTCCGATAGTGAACCTTGTAATCTTCATATAACTAGTTATTTTTGTAGACACCTAAAAATGGTCAACACTTGCGGGATCATACTTTAAACATTTGCGCATTGCCTCATTTTAGGTTTTTGCATCGCATTAACATTTCTCCTATGTCACGCACTTGGTCTTAATCATTTGCGAGCATTGAGTCCTTCTTCTGCATTCTTCATTCGTCTCACTCTCAAATTTGGTCTTGTCGACAACAATCTTTAATCATGATTTTGGTCGATCTTGTCAATCTCTTATCAACTTGTCAATCTCATCGTTTTACGATCGATTTGTCATCGATCCTTGTCCTCTTCAATCATGTCAATTTGGATCAATTTGTCATTGTTCCTCGGCGCATTTATCAATCAAATCATTTATTAATTCAAAATCATGATCGAATCAATATCAATTATCCTTTGTCAAGACCTAATTGGCATCTTTGCATTTCTAATTCATCTTCCAAGGTTTTATGATTTATTCATTTAATCTTGTTTGGCATTTTCCCTCTAGGTTAAATTATTTATTTATTTATCCTAAGTCTTCGAGTCACAATTAAATGTTCATTTAATTGGCTAATTATTCCTTTTTTTGTAAATTAATTAATGAATGAGAAATTGTTAATTAATTTACCTAATTTGCATCAATTTCCTAATTTCCAAGTCATCATTTCTAACCTAATTTTTTAATTTCTCCTAAATTCCTAAATGTCTATTTCTATTTCAAATTCATGTCATAAATCCTTGCATAGCAATTTGTCATAAATTGTCATAAATTGTCATAAATCCTTGCATAGCAATTTGTCATACACATGTCATAATTTTGCTATTCTTGATTTGAATTTCCATTTGAATCACTATCATGCTAATTTGATCATTTTCTCCAATTTGTCTATAAATTGGATGAATTTCTTCAATCAAATCCCTTGATTCTGAATTGGTAATCAGACTATCGAATTTACGCTTCTAGTACTCTTCATCAAAAATCTCGTCTACTTGCTTTCAATTGTGTGTGTGCACTTGTAGGTAAGATCCACAACCAAACCATTTGAAGAGGAAAGAAGAACAATGGAGCCGCATGAAGGAGCATTCAAATCATATCTTTGGTTTGCATAATCTTTGCTTTTGAATGTTTTTATTTCATGTCTCGATTGAGTGTTGTTTAGGATAGATCATTGCAATTTTGCTTTAGTGATTGAGCTAATGATTAGTATGTTTATAATGTCTGTGATGATTCCTAATTTCCTAAGCTACATTAATTGGTGAACCCAACGTGAAAATGCTTGGATCTAATATTTTTTTGAATGTTTTGTGAAGTTGCAGATTTTTTTGTGAAGTTGCAGATTTTTCTTCTAAAAAAAAAATAGTCATAATCAATTGATCACGTAAAACAATGCGTACAGAATTAAAATAAACGATTTCTGGGTATATTAGATCACATTTTTACCTTTCCAGATCATCTTACGGTTTGTGATTTGGATAAATATTAAGGAAGTTATGACATTTTTAATTATGCTGCTGTAAATGGTCAAAATTTTCAAAAAACAAAATCATGCAACCTTCATCTAGATTAATTTAGCTTGGCAAATTAATCATCTATTCATGCAAATTTTATCTAGATTAATCTAGGGTGGTAAATTTGATAAATTTCACATAGATTAATCTAAGAGGACAAAGAATCACAACTTTTATGGATTAATTTTGATGGTGATTCATTTCTCTTGATTCTCTAACATTGTTGGTAGCTTTGTGGCAAAACGCTTGACAAAGAATTATTTCACAAACTACTAATGAATTATTTGCAGGTTCGCTAGTCAAGACCAAACAAATTAAACTTCTGACTTGGTGATTTTGTAGGTTTCCTTGGACTACAACTAAACTTTGTGTTTGCAATTAATTTTTAGGCACCTAGTGATTTCTAAATAGGATGGAATGAATCTATGTTTGATTTGATTGTTGAGTTTGACATTGGAGTAGGAGAGTATGCTCTCATCCTTCTTAGGGTGATCAGAAATCCAGATCTTTGATACCATGCTCATGTCTTTGATTGTGTGTCACCTTTAGAAGGCCTGCCTTCCTAACCATTTGCTTTTGCAAGCAAATGATAATCGTGAGAAGGGAACGACCCAAAGTGAGTATAGCTAGAATTCCTTGGCATTCTAACTCACTATAAAAAAATACCCGATGAGCGAAAGCTTTGAAGGAAGTGTTACATGGGAATTGCAGTTACTTGGGAAGTGATGACCCTTGAACTCTTTCTCATATCAACATCTAAGTAGGACCTCACGGTCTAAATCGTGCTTGCGCGACTACATTTGTTTGGTATCTTGAAGGGATTAATGTCTCAATCACGCTTGCGTGACATCAAGGAGTAATGCTTAACAGAAATCCTTACTAAACACCTTGTTTTTAGAGGCCAAAAACCCTTCTAGTTGCTTGAGAAGGACAATTTCGGATACTTGGAAGAGATACTAAGTTCGCCATGGGGAGATTTCCATGGGGACTGATGCTTGGTTGCCCTGAGAAGTGAGTACCATGGAGGGGAGCCCATGGGGTCAAGCATCTATGTATTCTCCTTGAATCCCATAATGAGTCTACCTCTCAAGTACCTAATGTCTTTTCCTACCATAAGAAATGTGGAAATGAGCATGATTGTCTTGAGTCTAAGTTGTAATATCTTGTATTCTTTGCTTGTCAAAAGTTGAATTGCATCCCATTTCAAGAGCAAAACAAATTGATTCAAAACATAGGATTAAACACAAGAGACATTCATCCAACAAAGGTCCAACAAACTTCAAAACTCATCTTCAAACATGGTTATCAAATATTGTTCAAAATCTTATCTCAACATGCATGTCACTTACATTTAGGTTCATCCTAGGTTGCATGTTGCAAAGTTCATTGTCAAGTACCAAGGTTAGGTTTCATCTAGGTCATACTCCTTTGCATATCAATAAGAGTCATCCATTTGCATGTGTCCTCTTGCATTAGAGTCATACCATTGTCATACATTGCTTACCCTAGGTCTCTTCATTGAGCTTAGGTCATTATCATATCATATAAGGTCACTTGCATATTAATTGTCCCTTTGCATATAGTCTCAAAAACTAGGTTTTATCATACTTGAGTAATCCAAATCTTTGATAAACCCTAAGTCATTGTTAAGAAGTCTAGACCTTGTCAAACCTTTTCTCTTTTTGTCATTATTGTCATTTGGTCAAACCTAGCTTAGTATCCAAGCATATAGGGGAGACTTTGTCATTTGTCCTTTTGTCACTTGGTCCTTTTGTCTTTTGAGGTCTAGACATCATTTCAATTTCCTAAGGGTCTCTTTTTAGATTTGCATTTCAAAAGTTTGTCAAAATTTTGAAAAACAACCAAAAACATAGATTGCATGCTCGTCTATCTAGTTTGCATTTAGTTGCACATCATACATTATCCTTGAAAAATTCCAAAAATATTTCATTTGCATAGTGACATGTCTATTGAAACAAGGTTCCAAGCACCAATGATGCAACAAAGTTTGACATATCAACCGACAATGCAATCACAATTCTATCCAACCCAACAACAAAGCAACATTGATCAAACTTTTTATGATGAAACAAGTCTCCAAATACAAAAACTAGAGGAGAAACTAGCTCAAGAAAATGAGATTTTGGAACAAAGAGTGAAAAACATTGCAAAGAATAGATCACAAATGTCCAAAATGTTTCGAAAACTTCCAGGTCAAAATCCAAATATTGAGCCAATTGATGTAAGATCTCTTCTTGAATGATCAGACATACCAGCTCCCCTCTCCCAAGTAGAGATGATGAAACAATTTCAAGAAAAGAGAGAACATCAATTTCAACATTATGTGCCTCCACAACAAGAACAAGAAGGTGTTTACTATCAATCACATTTTCAACCATCACAACCAATGGTTCAACCAATTGTCCAACATATTCAACCAACACAACCAATGGTCCAATTTCAACAATATGTCCAACCAACTATACAATGTCAACAAATAGTTCAACCAATGGTGGAATATCAATGTCAACAACAACAACCAAACATTCAAAAACAAAGGTTGCAGCCCACACCAAGCAAAGTTTCAAAGATGTCAGAACAATTGAACCAATTCCAATATCAAAACATGACATCATATCAGAACCAAATTCTTTCCAAACAAGTTCAAATTCCAGATTCAACTATATCAAAACCTCGAAAGAAAGGTGGCTTTATTGCAATGCTCTTAAGGAAATTACCAAGTGAGTTCTTTGAGGAAGATCAAGATAATATAATTATGTCTAGCAATGCCTCATCCCCTCACAAGCAAATTGACTCTCTAGTGGCATCTATCCCTACACCTTTCAAAGTTTCGCAAGAACCTTCTATATTATCCTCATCAAACAATACACCCAAGGATGAAATTACCCAAGGGCTATCCATAATTGATTGCCACGATAATCCAATTCATGATGCACATCCTTGTCATGTTTCAAAAATACAAGACCCAATGCCACCATGCACTTTATTGCCATTACCTGTTTTAGAGGACCCCATTCGAAGTCCCTCTTCCTCATGTTCAAGCATTGATTCCTTGCCAGGATCCATCACAAATGTTCAAAGTGCATTTCCTTCATGCCAAAACATTGATCCCTTGTCAGAATCCTCCATGCATATCAAAAGTCCAACCTCATGTCAAGAGGATAATTTAGAGCATGAAGAAATGTGTCTTAAAACAGATCAAGATCAAGATCCTGAAACCTTATCATCCCATCCAATTATTGACCAAGATCCCATTTCCCCAGACACTCATGATGATTCCCCTATTCTTGTCCATCCTATCCAAAGTCCTATTGACACTCCATTCCCCGAGCAAGATCAAGATATCCCAGTCCATCCAATCCCAAACGATCCCCTTCCATTTCATGAAAAAAATGTCCTTTCAAATCCCATTGACATTCCACTTCCTGAGAAAGATCAAGATATCCCTTCCATCCTTTCCGATGATCCCATTGAAAGTCAAGAGCAAAGCACCTTTAAAGAGGAATCCAATGATCTTCCTCCTTGTCAAGATCAAAGTATCCTTCCAAATTCATTTCCAACACAAGAACCTATCATTCCTTTAGATCCTCCACAAGATCCACTTGTTCCTTCATCTCCTTGTCATAATGCTCCATATACACTCCAAGATCTCATTCCTTTGGATGATCCCATTATTTCTCCCATTCCATCTCTTGAAGAGCCTGTCATTGAACCATGTCCACTACACACTCCTAGTCCCCCTCATGATTTGAATGTGTCAGTGCAAGATGTTCATGAACCCTCGACATGCACAATGGGTTCTTCCACTTTGGTCCAATTTGTTCCACTTCAAGATCTCATTATTTCTCTCATATCATATCCACCTCATAATGGACTCGCGTCTTCTTCCCAAAGAAAAGAGTCTCCTACAAGTCAAGATATTCATAAAGGCAAAGGAGTAGATCTCCATAAGCAAGAATCTCTCCATATCAAAGAAGATCTTAAGGGTCATGTCTACAGAGCTCACACTCAAGGCACTGGTATCCCTTCAAATTCAAAATCCAAATGTCCACCTTCCCCATCATCGCTTCCATCCATTCTAGGTCCCTATATCCCTCCATCTCCTATGCAACATCAGCAAAGGCACACATCCTTGAGTAAATTCCATCCATCCAAAAGAACTCCATTTCATTCATATCCATCCATGCATTCCTTTCCCCCTCCAAGCAATTTGAATGCCAAGTATAAAAGTCATAAGTCTAGCAATCCACATGTATTCAAGGATCAACATGTCCAATATAATCGACATGTCAAAACAAAGAACAATATGATCTATAAAGAAAAAGAAATATCCAAAAGGCCACAAAGGCCCACTGAGCAAAATAAAGAAAAGTCAAAATCTATATGGATTCCTAAATCCCTTGTGCAAGAAATGCACTCCAAGGAACCACAAAAGCATGAAAAATCAAAAACCATGTGGATCCCTAAGCGGCCCCTTGAAGCACAAAAGCCTAAAGAAACATCCAACTTGGCATCCAAAATTGCTATTACTCCATCCAACCCTCTCATATTTGTTCCTCCATCACCTTCTGCATCCATTTTGGGACCTTATGTCCCAAAATCCCAAGCTATTCCTCCATCCAAATCTCACAATCTGAGATCCATTTTTCCTCCATCAATCCACCACCCGTCAAGGTGTGTGCCAATGTCGATCTTGCCTTCATTTCCATCCACTGAAGCCAAATTCTTCCAATACCCTATCCATTATCCAATGCATATTTTCCATCCTTCCATCCCTTTGTTCCAATCCTTTACATAAATCCTTGCCTTAGTTTCATCTCTTTTTCCATGTCCTTATTCTACCAATTTCTTTGAGCATACTTTTAAAGGTCATGGTCCATTTTTTTCAAGGTTAATATCCAAACAAAAAGACGCTTGAGTCCTTCTTCCATCCCCTATCATGTGTCCATCTTCTATTGAAAAAGTCAAAATCCAAAAAAAAAAAATCAAAAGCTCAAACATACAAAAAAATCAAAAAAGTGAAAAAAAAGAGAAAAGAAAAGAAAAGAAAAAGTAAAGCAAAAATAATTCGTTCACTAGTGAAAACCTGGCAAATAGGCGTCATGCGTAATCTATGAACTTCTTGCACACTACACTTGGGGGCAGGTTTCCTCCTTCATATCCTATTGCCCTTCATTATCCTATCATACCATGTCATTACCCTTCATATCATATTGTCCCTCATGTCCAGTTTCCCCTTTTCCACCTTTGATCTTGACAAGGCTGAGGATCTTCATGAGCGTCATGCATCCTATTCACAGCTTTTAGTCCATCATAGCTTTTGGTCTTTATCCATTTGGTTATTATAACCTTTCATCCATATTCCCTATCTTATTGCAACTTTCTGCCACTATCCTTTAGCCAATCCCGACCTTCAGTCCATGTCCCTTATCCATTCTTGGTCTTTCTTATCCTATCCATATCTTATCACTATCCATACACTTTTTCATTCCTTGATCTTGATCTGACATAAGGACGCAAACTTTAAACATGGTTTCAAAAACCTCTTGACATGTCCCTCATGCCATGTTCCTGCTTTACATTGTCACATCTAGTCTCTTGTCTCATCACGCAATAGCCCTTGAAAATTGCATCCGTATTGTCTCCATAATAAAAGGCCTTTGTCTTTCCTTTGTCCACCAACATTTCAGCAAGCCTATTTATTCACCTATCATATTCCTTGCCTTGCTAGACACTGGGGGCAAAAATCATAAAAAATTGAAAAATGTCCTAAAAAACATCCCTAAAAATTGAAAAATGTCCTGAAAAAATCTCAAAAACATTTAAAAATGTCCTAAAAAAATCTCATAAAAATTGAAAAATGTCCTGAAATAATCCCTAAAAATCATAAAAAGTCCTGAAAAAATGAACAAAAACATTTCAAAAATTGTAAAATCTTGAAAAACAAGCATTTTGCAATAAATGATCCCTCTGTGCATAAACATATCACTGAGTATACATCCAATGACACACAATCCAACATTGTGCTTCAATGAAATCATGCGTTAATAGATGAACTTTTTCGATCAAACTAGACATTCAAACTGATCAAAATTGTCATATCAATCAACCATCAAAATTATTCGTCCTTGGCACACTATCATGGGTCTTATACAGGGTGTGGTATACTCGAAACCAGACTATGTCCTGTCTTAGACGGGGTACCACATGTCCTGAAACCAGACAACATGATCGTCCTATCAACACTTTCAACTTTTGACAATGTAGATCAAGATGTTTGTTTGACTTGTTGGAATTAGCGAGTCTTATCATTTATTGATTTATCTTCGATCATGTTCCTATGTTGCTCCATGATGTCACTGAGTGATTTAGAGTGACCGGGATGGTTCATGGTCCTTTTCTTTTTTGTTGTGATTGTTGTTTGTCTGCAATGTGTCTGTCTTTTGCAAAAAGGGTTGCATTTCAGCTCTAGCCTTCAATGCCATGATGCTACACATCCATTTTGCTACATTAAATAAAGGTTCTCACCTACAAAGTGCATTAGTGAAAGCAAGTTTTTCTTCGTCTCTAACTATTTTCTGTCTCATTTCTTCTTACTAACATTTCTTCCATCAGTCTTGGCAGTCTGTTTGATCCTATCATGTTCTATCATTCTTATCGATGAATTGGCCTCTTTTCTGGATGTTTCCGGCCAATTCCTCGAGGGGGCATGCATATGTCATTATTATTGTCTGGGGCATTTTCATTATTATTCTTTGAAACAACGCTTAAAATCGCATTGTCTCAAAGAGGCGCAAAATGTAGACACCTAAAAATGGTCAACGCTTGCAGGATCATACTTTAAACATTTGCGCATTGCCTCATTTTAGGTTTTTGCGTCGCATTAACATTTCTCCTATGTCACGCACTTGGTCTTTATCATTTGCGAGCATCGAGTCCTTCTTTTGTATTCTTCATTCGTCTCACTCTCAAATTTGGTCTTGTCGAAAACAATCTTTAATCATGATTTTGGTTGATCTTGTCAATCTCTTATCAACTTGTCAATCTCATCGTTTTACGATCGTTTTACGATCGATTTGTCATCGATCCTTGTCCTCTTCAATCATGTCAATTTGGATCAATTTGTCATTGTTCCTCGGCGCATTTATCAATCAAATCATTTATTAATTCAAAATCATGATCGAATCAATATCAATTATCCTTTGTCAAGACCTAATTGGCGTCTTTGCATTTCTAATTCATCTTCCAAGGTTTTATGATTTATTCATTTAATCTTGTTTGGCATTTTCCCTCTAGGTTAAATTATTTATTTATTTATCCTAAGTCTTTGAGTCACAATTAAATGTTCATTTAATTGGCTAATTATTCCTTCTTTTGTAAATTAATTAATGAATGAGAAATTGTTAATTAATTTACCTAATTTGCATCAATTTCCTAATTTCCAAGTCATCATTTCTAACCAAATTTTCTAATTTCTCCTAAATTCCTAAATGTCTATTTCTATTTCAAATTCATGTCATAAATCCTTGCATAGCAATTTGTCATAAATTGTCATAAATCCTTGCATAGCAATTTGTCATACACATGTCATAATTTTGCTATTCTTGATTTGAATTTCCATTCGAATCACTATCATGCTAATTTGATCATTTTCTCCAATTTGTCTATAAATTGGATGAATTTCTTCAATCAAATCCCTTGATTCTGAATTGGTAATCAGACTATCGAATTTACGCTTCTAGTACTCTTGATCGAAAATCTCGTCTACTTGCTTTCAATTGTGTGTGTGCACTTGTAGGTGAGATCCACAACCAAACCATTTGAAGAGGAAAGAAGAACAATGGAGCTGCATGAAGGAGTATTCAAATCATATCTTTGGTTTGCATAATCTTTGCTTTTGAATGTTTTTATTTCATGTCTCGATTGAGTGTTGTTTAGGATAGATCATTGCAATTTTGCTTTCGTGATTGGGCTAGATTAGTATGTTTATCTTATTTGTGATGATTTCCTATTTCCTAACGTACAATATTTTCTTGAGAGTTAACCCTCTCTGTGGTTTTTCCCATTTGGGTTTTCCATGTATAAAAATACAGTGTCTCTCTTATGGTTGAGCATATCTTTTATTACAATTATATTGCAAGTATTTCTTTTGGGCTGAATTTAATTGATAATAAGTTAAGTTTTAGAAGTTCAATTTTAATCTTTCAAAGGGGATTACTGATTCAAACCCCCCTCTCAGTATTCTGGTAAGTTCAAGAAATACCATTGTGTGGCTAAATGTGAAAAATGTAGACAATTTTTTGGGAGAACACAGTTAGTTGCACTTCTACTGAGGCTAGTGGTTATTGAAGGACCCTTTTAGCATTGGGGCTAGATTTTATAGGACCAATCAATACTTCTTCCAATGTAGGTCACACACACATTTTGATAGCGACAAATTACCTCACAAAATGGGTAGGAGAAGTTCCTATAAGGCAAACCAACTTAGAAGTTGTCTATGATCTTATCAAGGAGAATATATTGGTATGCTTTGGTGTCTCTAGCCCTTGAATTCCACTTTCCAATTATTTTTAATTTTTTAATTTTGTTGATGTAACATCGTAAATTGTACGCACTTGCTAAAGCAGTACAATTTCACACCTAGTTTAGCACCTGCCTTGGTGCATTTTGCATTTTGCATCGCATTTTCCCTTTAGCACTTAATTAATCAAATTAATTAGGTCTAAGGTTCTATTTCATCATCTTCCACATCATAAAGTTGGGCCCTTTCATTAAAGTGTGCCCTTTTCATTTTATTCCTCCGATACATCATTTAATCAAAAACCCTAATTAGGTCCTATTTTGAACTTGGGGGCTTGATTTCGGGGGTCAAAACATCTCGAAATCACCTGTAACTTTGGGATTCTCTCTAAAATCATCATATCCGACGGTTCTGAAAATTTGGTGAAAAGTTGCCGGGACCAGGGCACCCGGAGTGCACACGGTCCCGGACATTTTTCCCAAAATTTTAGGAGTGTGATCCAACCATAAAATAAAGCTTAACCCCAAGAAATTGGTGGGAGATTCAATCTCTAGGTTGGCCAAAAGTTGAAATTAAGACCTAGGGTTTCATATATAAGAGCTCTCTTTCTTCATTTTAAAGGATCCGAATTTTGGATTCAGGGACCTTCTATGTAGCAAAAGAGTAGATCTTTGAAGACTTCAATAACATTCAACATCCATCCATCAAGCATTCATCAATTTTATTCATCCATTTAGGGCTTTGAAGGCATTGAAGAGCAATAAGGGATCACCGACCGAAGATTGGCTTGTACCCCTCCCTTGGGGTTGGGTATGATTTCATGTTGTTTTCATGTCTTTTCATAAGCCTCCTTATATCATTTGTATTCATGCTTTAGATCACTTTGCATCTTGATTTGGAACATTTACATTATCATTTACAAGCAACTAGGGTTTACTTTCTAGGTTGCTCTAGTTTGCTTACTTGCATTTTAGGATCTTGCACACACACAAGGTTTGCACACACACTACTTTTACAATACAACTTGGCTATTCATGGAGGTGGAAATCACGAAAGGGGGGGTTTGACTAAGGCAAAACCCTATATAGCCACCCACCATACCTTTTCAGATATAAGTGCAAGTTTCGGGATTCGGATGACGTCGCAAGTTGCAGATCTGATGGAAGCGGACCGAGACAGAACTTCACACCAAATTTCAGAGCAAAAGACCAGGACAGGGGCGTGGGATGCCCTGGTCCTGCCAGGACAAGGGCGCTAGGTGTCCTGGTCCCTAGGACAGGGGTGCTAGGTGCCCTGGTCCTTCTGTCAGACAACAAGTTTCAGACAGCTTTTCAGGTTACCAAACAGTAGTTTCAGGAGCAGAATCAGGACAGTGGCGCCTGCACCCCCATCCCGAACATTTTCCCTTAGATTTTAACTCTGGGTATGCATCTGCATTCTTGTCTCGCCCTTCTGTTTATAGCTTTCCATTGTTAACTTCAATTCTGCAATCTTGTTATTAGTTCATACTTGCATTTTGGGGTTAGGAATTGAACTTGCATCATTTTATCTTTCAATTACAACAAAGGAATAGAAACCCTAATAGGTAGCCCATGGCTCTCTCCTCCACAAAAAGAAGTAGCCAATTGTGTGATACCTCTAGGCTCTTTCGTATTCCACAATGTGTGTCAAAAGGTAGGATTAGGGCATGTTAGCCTAGTCTCGCTTTTTCTCCTACACATTTTGGTGAACCCGACGTGAACCTTATTATTGCTTTCTCTTGCATTGCATTTGTTAGATCTAGATCTAGATTTAGTGTGTTTCATTTAAGTTTCATTTCAAAAAAAAAAAAAAAAAAAAGAGTGTGTTTCTTTGTTTCTTTGTATTGTGTGTTTAAGTTTTATGCAACTTTTATTTCAAAATGTCGGATTTTTATTTGCAAGATTTTCATATTTATGATGATGTATGCAATTATGTCGATTATGAGTATAGCCAAGATGAATTAGATGAAGTTTTAGATGAGTTTTTGAATCCTAAAGATGCCAAACCTTCATTTTACCAAAAACTCATAAATATTGTTACTATGCCATTTTGTTGTGATGAGAAAGATAAGTCGAATGATTCCTCTCAAGGGTACATTCCTATCAACTCTTCCACTAAATCTAGTAACATGGTTTTTTTCAATGATCCCCTCTATGAAGAGATGTCTCCTTTTGAATCAAAAGGTAAACCTTTTAATAGATATGATCATGCTTTGTTGGATGATGCTGTTGATGACTTTGTGGCTTTATCGAAACCTTTAAACAAGAACAAAACTTCTAAATTAGTTAACATGATAAACCTAAAAGAGCATAATAAGCCTCTCTTTGAAGTCCAAGGTGCTTATCCTTCTCCCACCTTTCAATTTCCTAAATCACCTCTCCTTACTATCCAAGGAGGGTATGGTCATGATTCCTTTCTTACTCCAAATAAACCTATCATCACTGTGCAAGGAAGAAAACCTATGAGTCCTTATAGTTATGCCAAGCAATTAACTAGAGAGAGTTATCATGTGGTTGCCCATACTTATCATACTAGAAATAATAGGCAGCCTAATCCTCCTCCTGTTACTCCAGTTTCTCTTCCTAATCCTCAACTAATTCTTCCGCAAGCTCCACGTATTTCACAAGTTCTTGGTAAGGAATATGATCTCATAGAACAACTTAAGGCTACCCCTGCTAAGATATCCCTTTGGGATTTGATTCAAACTTCTTCCACTCATCATGAAATGTTACAAGATGCCTTGAAAGATTTGAATGTTCCTCCACCTAATACATCTAGTAATATAGTGTCTTTGGTTAACTCTGTGATGAATCTTAAAGCTCAAATTGTGTTTAATCAAGATGAGTTGCCTACTAGTGAAATTCAACATCAATATGATCCCTTGATGATTGTGGTTATCACAAATGACACTGCTATAAGACAAACACTGGTAGATAATGGCTCTGGCCTTAATATGTGTAGCATTAGTCTATTGCATAAGATGAATGTGGATACATCCCTTATTGAGCCTGACTCTCATCCCATTCGAGGCTTTGATAATGTGGCTAAGTCTTCATTAGGTATTATCACCTTACCCCTCACAGTGGGGCTGGTTACTTTGCCTACTCCTATCCATGTTATGTCGAGAAATCTAACATACAACTTGTTATTAGGGAAACCTTGGATTCACAGTATGCAAGTTGTCCCCTCTACATTGCATAGACAAGTTAAATTTATTTATAACAATAAGACATATACCTTGATAGGTGATACTAATTTTCAAGCTTGTTTGCAAACATCTACTTCCAAAGGGAGTTCTTCTAAGCCTTCCTCTTCTTGTGATGACTCTTTAAAAAAGATACCTATGGATGAATCCTCACTCTCTGATGATCAAAATTCTTTGGATGAGTCTGAAGCTCCTGAAGAAGATTCTTCTCAACTTGAATCTACACATGAGAAGGCTTTTGATCCTGAGAAGGTTCTCACAGAAGACGGTTGGGGATCTCTTGATATTAATCCCACCTTTGTAGGTGAATATAGGGTCCCTCCTAGAGAGCTTAAAGTTAAAAAGAAGGAAGAAGCTAAAAATCAATCAACCTTACCTGAGCCTATGAGCAATAATTTTGTGGCCGCTTCTCAAACTTCTTCTCCTCACACCTCTAATTCTGAAGAATTTGATTCTTTGTCTTATGAAAAACCACCTTCTCTTTCTGAAATGGCTAATCGTTATGGTCATGGTTTTCATATTTTAGCTAAGTATGGGTATAATGGAAATGGTTGTGGTGCTCATGAACAAGGGATAAAGGTTCCTCTAGGGAATAATCTTTATGATGAGACCTTTGGACTTGGTTATAATCCCTGCAAGCGCACTAAAGCTTCTAAAAGACCATGTATTAGTGTTAATGTTATTTCTACATCTCTACCAATGAGACACCCTGAGTATATTGATGGGGATCCTTCATGTGCCTATGCTTTGGATGTCTTTCCTACCGATGATGCTTTAGCAAAGTTTTTAGGAGCATATGATACTCTTCCTCGTTATCATCACAATAGGGGATTTCCTTATTGTTTGAACACTGAAGCTTATTTTGGAAAAGAGACTGATAATGATGACATTGTGGAAGAATTCCCTCAGTTAAAGGATACTCCTCAACAAAGTAATCTTCTTATAAGTGACACCATTGATGTTAAGATGGATCCTTGAAATGAAGAAAAAGTTATTAAAATTGGAAAATGTTTGGATGAAGAAGAACAAAAACAATATGCAGATTTATTGTGTGAATTCCCTGAGATCTTTGCTTGGACATACTCTGACATGCCTGGTATAGATCCTAAGATTGTTACTCATAATATTGTCTTAGTTCCCGATGCTAAGCCTATGAAATAAAAGATTCAAAAAATGAATCCTAAGGTAGCTTTTCTTGTTAAGGCTGAGATTGAAAAATTATTGGAGGCTGGATTTATCCATCCTATTGATTATTCCCTGTGGATTTCAAATATTGTCACTGTGGCTAAATCAGATAATAAAATAAGAATGTGTATCGACTTTCAAGATTTAAATAAGGCTTCTTTAAAAGATGATTTCCCTCTCCCAAACATTGACATGATAGTTGATTCTACAGCATGACATGCTTTGTTATCCTTCATGGATGGTTTTTCAGGATACAATCAAATTTTCATTAATCCTCAAGATCAATTCAAAACTGCTTTCACCACTCCTTGGGGTACGTTTTGTTGGGTGATGATGCCTTTTGGACTTAAAAATGCTAGCGCAACTTTTCAACGAGCGATGACCCTTATCTTTCATGATTATATGCATAAGATTTTAGAAGATTATGTTGATGATATTTTAGCCAAATCCATTTTCCGTATAGATCATATTAAGATCCTTCATCAAATCTTTGAAAGAATTCATAAATATCACATGTGCTTGAATCCCTGAAAATGTGTTTTTGGTGTGGATAGTGGAAAACTATTAGGATTCATAGTTTTGCATTGTGGGATTGAGGTGGACACTAAGAAAATAGATGCTATTGTCAACATGCCACCTCCTAGAAATGTGTCTCAACTCAAAAGCTTACAAGGAATGATTCAAGCTATTCGTAGGTTCGTATCTCAACTTGCAGATCGTACTTTTCCTTTTACTCAACTTCTCAAAAAGAATATCACTTTTCAATGGAACGAAGATTGTCAACAAGCATTTGAAGATTTAAAAGTATATTTGGCTAATCCTCCTATCCTTCAACCCACCGAACCTTCTAAGCCCTTTCTTCTTTATACAGCTGCTTCCTCTCATGCTCTCGTAGCATTATTGGCACAACATGATAAAGATGGTAAGGAGTGTCCGGTTTATTACATAAGTCATACCTTACTCGATTATGAGACTCGATATTCTGTGATAGAAAGACAATGCTTGGCCTTGGTGTTTGCGACTCAGAAATTGAGACATTATCTTTTAAATTCAGAAGTCCACATCATGGTAAAGTTTGATCCTTTGAAGCATCTTTTCTCTAAAACTGATTTATCAGGGCGCCTAGCTAAGTGGGTTATGATGTTAACTGAATTTGACCTTAAATTTGTTTCACAAAGAGAAATTAAAGGGCAAGCATTGACCGATCACTTAGTTGAGGCCCCTTCACCTTTCTCCTTCCCTAACCCTGAGTCTTTTCCCGATGACTTCATTCTTTGTACAGAGAAAGATGAAACTTGGGAGTTGTACTTTGATGGCTCTAAGTGTCGTACGGGATCGGGGGCAGGTGTTGTTCTGATTTCTCCTACAAAGAAATCCATTCCCTTATCTTATCATCTCAATTTCCTATGTACCAATAACATTGCTGAGTATGAGGCTCTTATAGCAGGAATAAAGGTGGCCTTGGCTTTGAATGTAAAGCACATACATATTTATGGAGATTCTCAAGACAAGTAATAGGACTGTATCAAGCAAAACAAGACAAATTATCACAATATAAAGACCTTTCTATCTCTTTGTTACAAAAATTTGATTCTTATACCATGGAACCTGTTCCTCGAAAAGATAATCGACATGCGGACGCAATGACATGTGTGGCTTCTCTTGTATCTTTAGAGGACCCTGTGGTTGATCTTAAATTTGTTATTCACAACCTTATTTCTCCAACTATTGTAGATGATTCTAGCTTGGTGACATGTTGTGACTTTATAGACTCAGATGAATGGTATTCGCATATCGTAAGATACTTGACCGATGGTACCTTTCCTGATTCTGCCAATAGGAACACTAGGGCTAGAATTCGTAAGCTGTCTGCTAGATATATCATTCTTTCTAATGTTCTTTACTGAAGGGGTTATAATGGTCTTCTCCTTCGCTGTCTTAACAAATCGGAAATCCCTATTGCTCTTGAAGAGGCACATTCAGGTGCCTGTGGGGGGCATTTTGGAGGCAAATCCTTGGTTCAAAGGTTGCTTCGTTTGGGATATTATTGGAAAACTATGCAGAAGGATTCTTTTTCATTTGTTAAGAAATATCATCAATGTCAACAGCACAATAATCTGATTCATGCTCCTACCCAAGAACTTCATTCTCATGTAGCTTCTTGGCCTTTCTCTGCATGGGGGTTGGATCTCATTGGTAAAATCTCTCCTCCTTCATCTCAAGGACATACATTCATTATAACCTCAACAGATTACTTTACAAAGTGGGTAGAAGCTGTTCCCCTTTGCTCTACTACTGCTGAAGTGATTTGTCGATTTCTTCTAGAAAACATTATTTCTTGATTCAGGATACCTTCCACTATAATCTCAGATAATGGGACATCATTTAAGAACAAGGACGTGAAGAAATTCCTCAAGAAATATCATATCAAACATTGATTTTCTACACCATACTATCCTCAATCAAATGGTCAAGCCGAATCATCCAATAAGATAATTGAACAAATTCTTCGCAAAACCATGAATAAGCATGGTAAGGATTGGAGTACTCAGCTAATTTATGCTCTTTGGGCCTACCGAACGAGTGTATGAATTGCTACAGGAACCACCCCTTATAATCTTGTTTATGGTACTGATGCTATTATGCCTTTAGAGTTAGAGATTCCATCACTTAGAGTTTCTCTCAAAGGTATAGTAGATGATGACTCTTATAGAGAACAAAGGCTTCAACAGCTTGAGATGTTTGATGAACAATGTATAAATGCTCTTGAGCATATTCAAGCGTATCACAAAACTGTACAACGAAGCTATAATGATAAGGTTATTCAACGTTCCTTCTCAGTAGGTGACTTAGTTCTCTATGAGAATCAGCGCAATGTGAATGCCTTACCTGAAGGAAAGGGAAAATTTAGTCCTAATTGGCTTGGACCGTATATTGTTATTGAAGATTATAGATCAGGTGCTTACAAAATAGCGGATGTAGATGGTACGTCTCTTAAAGAACCTATAAATGCTATGCACTTGCGTAGATACTATGCTTAATTCCTCATTCCTTATCTTTCATTTCATTTATCTTCTTTTCACTTCTTCAAAATTGGATAATATGTTAGCATATCTTTGTTAGAGCAAATAGAATTAAATGATGTTTTGTTTAATCTATATTGCTTTGTTCCTGACAAGTGTGTTTCTTTACTCTATGGTTTGTCTTGAATTCATCTATGTAAATTGCAAAAGATTTACATTTTCATTATGCTGGCATATTATACAATGTCTTTATGTGTTAAGTAGAATTGTATCATGTTGTGTTTAAATTAAATCACATTACTTATATGATTCTTAGGCTTAACACATATTTCTTCTCTATCATCAATGTAGTACTTGATTAAATATTTTATTTTAATTAAGTCACACATGTATCAATTTAATCATGGAGCATTGAAAAATCAATCACATGGAAATTAAATTCAAAACATACATGTACATCTACCAAATGTATTAACTTTAATCAAAATATACATTGTTTTAGGCATTAAAGATAACACATTTGAGACAAAGAGAAGCATGTATATATATATATATGTGGATCGTGTGTTCATATACAAAATTAGGTCACTATACATCCAAAATGTGACATATCCTACATCATGAGATCATCTCCCATCCCTAGGGCTAGTGGCTGGAGAGTGATGACTAGAGGCTCCCTCCTGATCTGGTCGTGAAGGTGGACCCATAGGTGTATAGCATAATATAAACTGTGAATGACTCTGAGAGGAACTCCTATGATCCCTATCCATAAGGATTGCGTGATACGAGGAAGCCTCGGCCTGAGCTGCTACTAGGTCACGCTGTACCCACTAAAGGTTCTCTGATAGAACTCTCTCTCTCTCCCTCCATATTTCCACCTGTACTCGAAATGGGGAAAACAAGTCATCATTCTGACCCGCGTTCCCTTGAGGCCTATAAGAAACCTATGAGGAACTAGGGATCTGTGCCATCATGGAAATATCTATCACTGCTTGCTGGATCAAGGAGCGCCACTCTTGCACATTAGCTGTAGCAGTAGAACACATTTTGTATTAGTATCATTCTATATCATCAAAACATTAATCAATCAATATAAACCTACTATACCTGGATCTCCCTCGCGCCAGTAGGGATCGTGATATGGTAGCATCTGTGACTGGGAACTACTAGGCTCCCCATGCTCAAATGATCTGTGCACGATGGGTACAGGTCTCCGTATCGCCTCGTGTTCCCCCTTTTGGGGAATAAGAGGAGGATCCAAGGCTATGGTATCATCTCCTGAATGGTGGGGAGTTGCATCTGACTCCTCCTCATCATCTCTATCCTCCTCCTCCTCATCATCCTCATCTGCATCCTCGTTCTCCTCATCATCATCTCTATCTATGTCATCCTCCTCTCCTTCCTCCTCCTCCTTGGCACTAGGTTGATCTCCTATGTGTGGATCAGGATCTCCTACCTCGTCATGACCCTCTCCCTCCTTTGGCTCCTTCAATCTGGATCCCTGATCCTCATCTTATTCTCCATGTCTCCATGGACCTGGATGGCCTGTCGGGTAATCTGGTAGAAAGATAGGCCCTGGGTATGTCCTCACAAACCATGAGAGATACCTACACTATGCTCCGGGATCGGTGGTGTAATCAGTGACCACATCCTGATCAGACCCTTCTATCTCTATAATCTCGATATCATCTCTCATAGGTCTCGCTACTGCTCTAGGTCTGGGAAGGACTCGTGAGTGTCGAGTATAGATAGGTACATTGGCTGGAACACACTGCTCTAGTCCAAACTGCCTCCATACTCAGTCAAAGTAGAATGGGACTATGATAAGTGAGTATCGTCCTCTTAGTAGGAGGTTCCTCTGTAGGCATGCTAGCTGCCTCTCCATTCCATCCCATCTGTGCATCCGCAGATATGGTCTCCATACTGTCACCTCAGCTGTCAATCTATCAAATGTCACTCTCCAATATAGTAGATCACCAAATCTCCACTCGCCGGTAAGTGGATAAGCAAACACCCTAGGTCATTTGCTAGCCGCACTCATCGGATAGCCGACAGGCCTGGTGCATGTGAAGTGCTCAAATATCCACACCTGCAGAAGTGTGCATGTCATCAAGCTACAACCCTGTCCAAAAACATACTCCTCGAGGTCGTGATAGAGATGTGCAAGCATACTCTGACCCGAGGCATATACTCTCCTATGTCTCTCCATAGCCCTGATGCACCATGTGAGACCCCCATGCATGTGCGTACCTCGCCCATTAGGGCAGACGGCTAGTTCAATGATGGCAATCATAAGACGTCTCATGAGGGGCACCTCTCCTGTAGGATGTAAGAGCCAACTGAACATGATGCAACCTCTCATCTCACTTGACATGACTCTCCCTATGCAGTATATTTGCTCCCTCTGATGGTCCTCCACTGACCAATCAGTTGTGTATGTCATGGTAGCTCCTCTGATAGGTAGGCGAAGTATGCGGTACACATCCTCAAGTGTAACCGTCATCTCTCCTACTGGGAGATGGAATGTACATGCGTTAGGATCCCATCGCTCCATAAGTGCCATCAACATCACAGGATGGAATCAAATGGCTGACGTAAGGATAATATACCACAAACCTACTATCGATAGCATATCCCTCTCTGCCTGAGTCAGCCGAGGAATCTGATCTCGCAGACTGCGAAGAATCTGCCCCGCAGTGTGCTCTCTCATGTATGGGAGACCCTGCGATGCAAAAACATTAGTGTAATCAGTACTCAATCATCAAAATCATCTATGCAAAAAATGAAAACTGTCGAACATCGAAAGCTAACCCTGACACCCCTTGCCAAGTCCTGATTGGGACCATGGCGCTCTGTCAGGGACCATGGTGCCCTTTAGGGACCATGGCGCCCTCAGAGGACCATGGCACCCTGAGAGGACCATGGCGCCCTTCAGGGACCATGGCACCCCACAGGGACCATGGTGCCTTGATAGGACCATGGTGCCCTAGGTGGGACCTAGGGTTAGATTCTAGGGCCCGCATTCGATCACAGAAACTCAAAGTCAACAAAAATGCAGAAAGTCAAAGTTCAGTCAACTCACCTCATCCAGTGGCTCGTTGCCGATCACGACCTGTCGCATGATCTCCATCCTCATGGGATTCTCCGGTTGTCATGAAGGCATGATGATGGCTATGTGGGCTCCGCTACAATAAACAATACTCAGAAATCAACAAAGTGACAAATGCAATAGTCACTTTCAAGGTATATATTTTCATTTTGGTTTCAAAACCCTAATTTTCCTCTATCACTCATTTCATCATAACTTGAGTTTGGGAGATGCGATTTTCGAACTGTTTGTTATGTAGGAATTGTATTTTTGTTCCCTTACTCCCTTGATGTTCCAAAACATGCTCTGATGAAGCCTCTTCAGTGAACATCTCTCATCAATAATCTCTCACACAATTTGTCGTAAGTAAACATGCTATCCTGTTTCACCTCCCTAATAAGCAAGCCGAAACAGGGGGGGCATATAGCATTTCACAAAATTTCATCACTTTCCTTAGTAAGCATTAGGTGATTTTATGATCTAACGTGTGTTTTGTAGGGTGCGGTTCCTAACTATGTACTGCAGATACCGCTGGGGGCTTCATTCGACAGACTTATGGATATATCCTTTTTCAAATAATGTTTACTTTCCTGTACTTTAGCTTGCATATGCACATAGTACTCATATGATCGCTAAAGTGGGGGCTAAATGTAACGTCGTAAATTGTACACATTTGCTAAAGCAGTACAATTTCACACCTAGTTTAGCACCTGCCTTGGCACATTTTGCATTTTGCATCGCATTTTCCCTTTAGCACTTAATTAATCAAATTAATTAGGTCTAAGGTTCTATTTCATCATCGTCCACATCATAAAGTTGGGCCCTTTCATTAAAGTGTGCCCCTTTCATTTTATTCCTCCGATACATCATTTAATCAAAAACCCTAATTAGGTCCTATTTTGAACTTAGGGGCTTGATTTCGGGGGTCAAAACATCTCGAAATCA
The DNA here is from genome assembly GCF_030272615.1 of Cryptomeria japonica. Classification (NCBI taxonomy): domain Eukaryota; kingdom Viridiplantae; phylum Streptophyta; class Pinopsida; order Cupressales; family Cupressaceae; genus Cryptomeria; species Cryptomeria japonica. Next base: position 146,538,562 of record NC_081406.1, on the reverse strand, counting down.
CTTGTAACTTTGGGATTCTCTCTAAAATCATCATATCCGACGGTTCTGAAAATTTGGTGAAAAGTTGTCGGGACCAGGGTGCCCGGAGTGCACACGATCCCGGACATTTTTCTCAAAATTTTAGGAGCATGATCCAATCATAAAATAAAGCTTAACCCCAAGAAATTGGTGGGAGATTCAATCTCTAGGTCGGCCAAAACTTGAAATTAAGACCTAGGGTTTCATATATAAGAGCTCTCTTTCTTCATTTGAAAGGATCCGAATTTTGGTTTCAGGGACCTTCTATGCAGCAAAAGAGCAGATCTTTGAAGACTTCAATAACATTCAACATCCATCCATCAAGCATTCATCAATTTTATTCATCCATTTAGGGCTTTGAAGGCATTGAAGAGCAATAAGGGATCACCGATCGAAGATTGGCTTGTATCCCTCCCTTGGGGTTGGGTATGATTTCATGTTGTTTTCATGTCTTTGCATAAGCCTCCTTATATCATTTGTATTCATGCTTTAGATCACTTTGCATCTTGATTTGGAACATTTACATTATCATTTACAAGCAACTAGGGTTTACTTTCTAGGTTGCTCTAGTTTGCTTACTTGCATTTTAGGATCTTGCACACACACAAGGTCTGCACACACACTACTTTTACAATACAACTTGGCTATTCATGGAGGTGGAAATCACCAAAGTGGGGGTTTGACTAAGGCAAAACCCTATATAGCTGCCCACCATACCTTTTCAGATATAAGTGCAGGTTTCGGGATTCAGATGAGGCCGCAAGTTGCAGATCCGACGGAAGCGGACCGAGGTAGAACTTCACACCAAATTTCAGAGCAAAAGACTAGGACAGGGGCGTGGGGCACCCTGGTCCTGCCAGGACAAGGGCACTAGGTGCCCTGGTCCCTAGGACAGGGGTGCTGGGCACCCTAGTCCTTCTGTCAGACAACAAGTTTCAGACAGCTTTTCAAGTTACCAAACAGTAGTTTCAGGAGCAATTTCAGGAGCAGAATCAAGACAGTGGCGCCTGCGCCCCCGTCCTGAACATTTTCACTTAGATTTTAACTCTAGGTATGCATCTGCATTCTTTTCTCACCCTTGTGTTTACAACTTTCCATTGTTAACTTCAATTCTGCAATCTTGTTATTAGTTCATACTTGCATTTTGGGGTTAGGAATTGAACTTGCATCATTTTATCTTTCAATTACAACAAAGGAATAGAAACCCTAATAGGTAGCCCGTGGCTCTCTCCTCCACAAAAAGAAGTAGCCAATTGTGTGATACCTCTAGGCTCTTTCGTATTCCACAATGTGTGTCAAAAGGTAGGATTAGGGCATGTTAGCCTAGTCTCGCTTTTTCTCCTACAGAGTTGATAAATGAGGGAGATATCGTTATTTTACCGAGACCATGTTTTTCACAATTTTTGGGTGCTTGATTTTTAGGAAGTCTTCAAGTTCTCAACATGAATGAAGGAATTATTCTTCAGTTCAATTGACCAAATAATTGTTGATCATCATAAAGAATATGATATAATCATGCAATTACATTGGAGTTCTTTAGTAACTTGAGTTATCTTTACTGGAGAAAGATAACATAGTGTAGTATGCAACTACAACTTGTATGAAACTAATACGTTGTCCATTGATTTAGGAATGATTGACACTCCATGATTTTTCATGAATGTTGGAGTGTGTTGGGAGTCTTCAAGATTATTCTCCATCTTCTCTTAATGTCCTCAAAGCCTTCTACAATGTTTGAAGTTGTTTGGAGTTGATATCTGGATCTCTCTGCTACAAGTGTTTTTGAAGCTTCTTCTTTTCATGAGTTATTCAATAACTCATTCAATTACATTTTAATATCTTGAACACTCATGGAGACATATTAGAAGCAATTTGGATCACATTTAAAAAAAAACAAAACCAAATATCTACTTTATATATTACCTTAAACAAGCTAAAGAAAATCTAATTATTACTCAAATCTACTTTAATAACAATACACTAAGAAGAAATGGATGATTTTAATAGGTTAAATATGAGACAATTTATGGTCTCATCATTTCCATAATTGACTTTTAGAGAATTTACAATACCCAATATTGGGGCAGAGACAGGGAAAGAAAAAGAGAAGGCATCAAAATAAAAAGAGCATAGGGGTTAAGGTGAAGCCCAAGAAAATGTTGCAATACGTGATGTTCTTTCTCGAGGTGCCCAAGACACAATGGGTCCTAATAGAGGTAGGCCAAAGACCCCTTTCCCCTTTAATTTGCAAATCATAGATAGAACTCCCCAAATCAAGAGGACACTTCTTCTTACCCTTGAAGCTATCCAGAGTGCATCTAAAACCTTAGCCTCTCCCTCATTGCTTGAGGTTTGTCTTTCAAATAAAGGGATGAGAGAATCCATTAGGGAACAAGCCAGAGAATATATCTCTTGGATTTTATAGTCTCCTCCTACCCAAAAAATAAAAAAGCTCAAATCCACTGTATGCCTTGTTGTAGATGAAGACTCTAATCATTTATTCCTAGAGATCGTCTACCCTAATGTGAAAAAGGACCCAAGTCAATGTTGGCCATATGATGGAATTGATTATGTGTTGCATTGATTTTTTGTCATTGATGTCAACGCATGTTGTTATGGTTGTTTACCGGCTTCCGGTAGAAGGATTGGATTGGGAAGATAATTAGTTGATTGTCACTAGTATGATCTGGATGATGGAACAAGTTTGCATGGATGGTTCATATGCTTCTGAAGTATGTTTCAGTCAGTTGGTATTGACTTGATGATCATATTCTATCTTATGTTTGAGTAAGCTTGCTTTATTGGTCTGGTAAGGGTTTCACCGAGAGAGCTCTATTGAATATCTTTGATGTAATGCATAATTGGTGTTTGTGTAGCTTCTAGAAGGGATTCAGGATATTGATGGTAATTGTTTTTGTGCCTCGACTGATTGGTGTCATTTCTTTGACGTGTGTGGATCTAATTTGGGTCTAGTGCTATCTAGGTTATGGACCGGTTTGCATCAAACATGTTGGTGGGTTCTCTGATGCACTTTCAGGATGTTTTATTGATTGGATGGTGTTTTTTTGGCCTTAGGCTGACATGTGTTATGATTTTATTTCAGGATTATGTAATCGATCTATTGTATTATCATTTGTATGGCTGACCTAATTGGCTAGGTCTTGAGTTGGTATAAATATATGTAAGATCTCATTATAGATTATATGGGAATAGGAAAGGAGCGAATAATGTATTAATCATTTGCGCAGAGGATTTGGTCGCTCATAGGTGATTGAGTTGGGTTTATGTAAGAGGTTTTAGACCTCCAGTATTGAGCTTAACAGAACTATAATCTAGCATGTTTGATGCTATCACTGACAATTCCTCTCTCTGGATTGTAGTCCAAACATCTTGAGGTGATTGGCATCTCTATAGTTAGTGAGACTCCATTGTGATGAGCAGTGCACTCTAGGTAGTGTGCCTTCTTGCATGTGTAGGCCCCTATTGTAATCATATACTTGTTGCAAAATTATCATCTGACTTTCGGCAGGGTTTCCCACTGTGGTTTTTCCTTATTGAGGTTTTCCACATACAAATCATGGTGTTATGTGTTATGGTTGCATGGTATTGATTCTCTAGTTTTCATTTATTCTTTAATGCTTAATCAGTTATACTGATATAAGGTTTTAAGTGCTTTAATTCACATAATTTGTGAGCAATTGATTCATCCCCCTCTCAGTTGTTCACCGATTATCCTAACAATTGGTATTAGAGTATGGTCCTCTTTTGCAAAAGCTTAACCACTTGAGGAAGGTCATATGGCAATTAATAGTTCAACTCATGTTTTTCGGAAGGACAATCCTAGGCTTGATGGGAAAAACTATGGAGTATGGAAGATTTGGATGGAGACTCATTTAAGATGAATTTGATAGGAAATTTGGGTAATAACTCAGAATGGTTACACTCCTCATAATTTGACATCTGGCATTCCTGCACCGGCAGACTTGGATAAGAACATTAAGAATGACTGCATAGCTAGAGAAACCCTCTTGAGCACCTTATAAGATTAGAAAATCATGGGACTATCAGACAAATCATCAACAAAAGCTATATGGGACAAGTTGGAGACTCTGAATGAAGGTGATCCTATTGTTTAAATTCCAAAACTTGAATGTTATTGGGTAAGATATGGAAGCTTGAAGATGGAGGAAGATGAAAGAATTTTTGGATTCATGGAAAGGGTTAATGAAATTGTATTGGGATTTAAGTGTTGTGGTGGATCTCTGAGCGAGGAAGGGATTGTTTCAAAAGTGTTAAGGGTTTTTCCACCAGCATATAAGATGAAGGTAATTGCAATTAATGAGATAAGAACCATGCCTAATTCTTTTGTCAATAGAGATACTCTTGTTGGGAAGATATCTACTTTTGGGATTGAAGAATTTGGTCCTTCTGGAGCTACAAAGATTGATACTGCATCATCAACTGACAAGAAAGATTGGAAATTTTTGTATGCAAAGGAATTGGAAGAGATTAGGAAAGAAGATGAAGCGATTGAGAAACTTGAAGCCCTATTTGCTAGAAGGATACCTAGAGGTCCGTTAGGAAGTAACTATGAAGGAAAATATCATTTCAAATATTTTGCATGTAATAAGATAGGTCATTTTGTATCTAGATGTCGTGAAAGGAATTCAAAATTGAAAGAAAGAGAAAGAAGATCTTTTAAGCTTAACCCTAAGTATCAAATTTAGCATAAGTACATGAAATACAAAAACAAATCATGCTACTATATTGATGAGGAAGGAGTAACGGATAACTTAGAAGAAGAACCGATAGGAGATTCAGCTAGTGGATCTGACAATAGAAAAGACTGGGTATTTTATGCTATGAAGGAAGATGATCTAGAACCAGTTATCAAGAAAAAGGAAAAGGCCCTTGCAGAAAAATTTGAAGACACTGATGAATAGGTAATAGACAATGGATGTTCTTATCATATGACAAGTGATAAAGGGAAGTTTCTAACCCTGCAAGAATTTGATGGTGGTCAAGTAAGATTTGGTAATAACAAGGCATGAATGATCAAAGGAAGAGGAACCATTTCATTGGATGTTAAGAATAACACTGGTAATGTCTATTATGTTGAAGGTTTGAAGCGTAATCATTTGAGTGTAAGATAGTTGGTAGATAAAGGATTTCAATTAGAATTCAAGGATGGAAAGTGTAAAATCATTAGCAAATCAGGATTGGAGATTGCAACCGGTACATAGATGGAAGGTAACATCTTTCATTTAAACTTCACTGAAAAGACATGTTTGATTGCACATATTGATGAAAGTTGGCTATGACATAAGAGGTTGTGTCATGTAAATTTTGATTGCATTGTAAATATCAGTTCAACTAAGGCAGTTAGAGATTTACCTAACATTGTGAAGCCTCATAATCCAGTATGTAAAGAATGTCAAATGGGTAAGAAAATCAAAACTTATTTTAAGAACATACTTGATAAATCTAATGGTGTTCTTGATTTGATTCATACTAACCTATGTGGTCCTACTAATACATGAAGCTTTCAAGGTGATAGATAGTTTAGGTTAATCATTGATGACTATTTTTTTAGACACTTCAAATAACCGATAGACAATTGAGAGAGGGGGTGAATCAATTGTCACAAATTATTAGAACCATTAAAAATTTAAACTTTAATACCAGAACCCAAAACATTAATACTGAAATAGCAGTTAATCCAATTAAGCATAAACAATAATCACAGAATAAATTTACCATCCACATAACACCAAGATTTGTATGTGGAAAACCCGGTAAAGGGAAAAATCACGGTGGGAAGCCTACCCACAGTCAGATAGTACTTCTACAGTAAGTATGTAAATTACAATTGAGGGGCCTACACTTCCAAGAAGGCCAATAGCCTAGAGCACACTTCTCATCACAAAAGGAGCCTTATTAACTACATAGAAATCCAGACTACAATCCAGAGAAGTGTTGAACTACAAAAGATAGTATCTCTTATGTCTGAGTACAATTCTGGTTTAAGATAAATTCGAGAGGACTAAATCATGTTACATAAACCCAATTTGATCTCCAGTGATTGACCAACTCCTTTTCTTGAATGATATTACATTATTCACACATTACATTCCTTGACCATGACCTCTAACAATAACCATGATGACCTACAATGAGATCTTACATCTATTTATACAAACCCTTGACCATAAACAATTTGGTTAGCCACTAGATGGTAAACCAATTACATTATTACAAACCATGTTGGCCTTGGGCCAAACAAATAATATAAACACATAAGACATCCATAAATACATCAATAGGTCCTATCCACATGTTATATTAAAGTCGATCCATAACCTAGATCAACTGGGACCAAGTATAGGTCCACAGGCCACAATAATGATCTCCATTTGCCAAGTCTCAAACATGATCACCAATAGCATCCTGAAACTCCATCAAAAGCTGCACCAACACCAGTTATGCAGTTCATCAAAGATCTCCACAAAAAGCTCTACCGGTGAAACCCTCACTAGAACCAGAAACCAAGCTTCTAAGCAAGCAGGATAGCATCCAATCTCCAAACCAAAACCAACTAACCAAATATGAGCATGAGTATCACGAACAAGCCAATTCCATCACCAAACTATATCGAAGCCTACCAGATCCAAGTTAACCAGAAACTACTCAACCTACCAGGATCAAAAGGGTGCCGATAAATAATCCAAACAACTAGTGTTGGCATCAATGATAAACCATCAATGCAACACATAATCAATTCCACAAAATGGAAAACAATCTCCCCCTTTGACATTGATGGAAAAACTAGATGTGAAAAACATCTAATTACCAAGAAATGCCAAACAAGTCTCCCTTAATGGAAGACAACCAACAAATCCTGCATACAACTCTGAATATCAATATCTCTCCCCTTATTTTTATTTTTCACTTTCTTTTTCTTATTCACATCATTATCACTCCCCTTTTGACATCAATACCAGAAATATAACAAAAATATCAAATCAAAAACATAAACCATTGAATTACAAAACTGACTACTCCCCCTAAGCAGTAGCATCCCACATCAGTGCCAAAATGAATAGTATCTCTAATAATGCATGTTGGATTGATGCCAAACCACATCAATCAAGTCTCTATTGGATTGGAAGAAACTCCCAATCTATCTCTCATGTACTCAAATGATTCCTAGGGCAAAGGTTTAGTGAGAACATCTACAATCTTCTCTTTAGTGTTCACATTAACTAGTCTAACTTCATTTGCTTTCACCTTCTCCTTCAAAAGGTTATACTTGATAGATATGTGTTTTGTTTTAGAATGAAATACTAGATTCTTTGATATATCAATGGCAACAAATTTATCACAGTGAATAACTACTGGTGCATCACAATCCACCTTTATATCCTTCAACATTTTCTTCATCCATAAAACTTGTGTACAGTTAGTAGAAACCACAACATACTCAACTTCAATAGTAAATAAAGAAGTACATGACTGTTTCTTGCTGATCCATAAAACCAAATTCTTTCCAAGAAAGAAAGCTCCATCATAAGCACTTTTCCAATCATCAAAATCTCCAGTCCAATCAACATTTGTATATGCACATAAAGTAAAGTTATCATCCTTAGGGTACCACAAGCCATATTTTGATGTACTTTGCAAGTACCTAAAAATCCTTTTTACCGCCATCTCATGATTTTCTCTAGGATCACTATGAAATCTTGAAACAATACAAACAACATTCATAATGTCAAGCCTAGTCTGAGTCAAATAAAGTAGACCTCCAATCATATATTTGTATCTTGAAGGATTTACCGATGCAGAAACATCTTTTCTTCTCAATTTCTCACTTGTAGCCATAGGAGTACTTACTGGTTTAGAATCTCCCATACCAAATTTCTTCAACAATTCCCTAACATATTTAGTTTGATAGATGAAAATACCTTTGTCAGTCTGAGTAATCTACAAACCTAAGAAAAATTTCATCACACCAATCATAGACATCTCAAATTCTTTCTCCATAATCTTAGAAAATTCTATGCATAACTTATCTTCACGTCCAAAAATAATGTTTTCAACAAATACTTCAATAATTAGTATATCATCATCAATGATCTTATAATATAAATTGTTGTCATCACTGCCCTTAGTAAAACCAAGCTTTGAAAGATATTTATCCAACCTTGCATACAAAGCTCTAGGTGCTTGTTTCAATCCATATAAAGCTTTCCTTAACTTGCAAACCATATCTATATCATTTGATAATGAAAAACCTTCAAGTTTCTCAATATAAACTTCCTCATCAAGATCCCCATTCAAAAATGCACATTTAACATCCATCTGATAAACCTTGTAGTTTTTATAAGCAACATAGGCAAGAAATAATCTTACAGCTTCAATCCTAGCTAGAGGTGCAAAAGTCTTTCCATAATCAATTCCTTCCTTCTGAGAATATATTTTACAAACCAATCTAGCCTTATTCCTTATAACTTGACCATCCTCATTCAATTTATTCCTAAAAACCCATTTAGTTCCAATAACATTTTTATTTTTTAGGCTGGGGAACCAAGGTCCATGTGTTATTTTTCTCTATCTGATCTAATTCTTCTTCCAAATGTTTCAACCAATATTCATCTTTACATGCCTCAATTACTGATACTGGTTCAACTTGTGAAATTAAACATACCTCATTAGTTTCCAGTTTTCTTCTTCTCATCACTCCATTGCTCTTATCCCCAATGATTTGATGTTTTGAATGATTCAATCTCATATACCTAGGAGTCTTCTGACTTTCTGCTTCTCTTCCCTTTTCTTCATTTACTGTAGAATTCTCTAATACTGCTGAAGTAACTGATTCAACTCTTTGTTATGGTAAAGGTGATATCGGTTCAGATATAATCATTTCACTATTGGTTCCTTCTCATAAACTCTGATTTGACTTCTGTTCAGTTCATCTACTTTGATATTAGCACTCTCCACAATTCTTTGCAATCTCTTGTTATAACATCTATGTGCTTTTCTTTCATTAGAATAACCAATAAATATGCCTTCATCACATCTAGGATCAAATTTTCCAATAATATCATCTCTCCTGATATAAAATTTACTACAAAAAATTCTGAAATACTTAACTGTAGGGGTATTGCCAAACCATAATTCATAAGGTGTCTTACTGGTTTCTCCATTGATATGTAGTATGTTGAATGTATAAACCATTGTACTCACTACTTCTCTCTAGTAGATATGAGGTAGACTAGCTTCCATCATCATTGTTCTAGCAGCATCTAAGATAGTTTTGTTCTTCCTTTCCACAACTCCATTTTGTTGAGGTGTCTAGGGAGAAGAAAATTTTCTTCTTTACCATGCTTGTCACAAAAGTTATTAAACTCACTGGATGTGAATTCTCCACCATGATCTGATCTTAGACATTTAATCTTCAATCCTGTCTCAGTTTCCACTTTAGCCTTAAAGATTTTAAACTTTTCAAATGCTTCAAATTTTTCTTTCAAAAAAGTAACCCACATCATTCTAGAATAATCATCAATGATTAGCATGAAATATCTATCACCTGAAAAAATTTTAACTCTAGAAAGACCACACAAATCAGTATGAATAAGATCAAGAACACCATTTGATTTATCTTGTGTACTCCTAAAACTGGTTTTGACCTATTTACATATTTAACACTCTTTACATACACGATTATAGGGCTTCATGATCTTAGGTATATCCCTAACGACCTTAGTTGAAATGATCTTCACAATGCAATCAAAATTCACATGACATAGCCTTTTATGCCATAGCCAACTCTCATCAATCTATGTAATCAAACATGTCTTCTCACTGGAGTTCAAATGAAATATATTACCTTTTGTCTATGTACCGGTTACAATCTCCAAGCCAGATCTGTTAATGATTTTGCATTTTTCATCCTTGAACTGTAATTGAAATCCATTATCTACCAATTGTCCTACACTCAAAAGATTATGCCTCAAACCTTCAACATAATAATCATTGTCATTATTTTTCTTACCATCTAGTGATATAGTTCATTTTCCTTTGATCATACATGCATTGTCATCTCCAAATTGAACTAGCCCACCATCAAATTCTTGCAAAGACAAAAACTTCCCTTTATCTCTAGTGATATGATGTGAACGACCGTTGTCAATTACCCATTCATCCTTGTCTTAAATTTTAGAAGCAAGTGCCTAATCTTCAAGTACATTCTCTTCCAGTGTCAGATCATCTTCCTTGATATCCAAGAACACCCATTCCTTCCCATTGCCAGATCCACTAGCAGAGTCTTATGTCGGTTCATCATTAGAATCAGTAATGCCTTCCTCATCCTCTATGTAGCATGATTTGTGTCTTTTTTTCTTATATTTATATTTGTTCTGATATCCAGGGTTAGGCTTAAATGATCTTCTAACTCTTTCTTCAAATCTTGAATTTCTTTCAGGTCATCTAGATACAAAATGACCAATCTTATTACATGCAAAACATTTAAAAGGTGTTTTTCCTTCATACTTAATTCCTACCGGTCCTTTAGGTACTCCTTTATCAAATAGTGCTTCAAGTTGCTCAAACTCATCATCTTCTCTCTTCATATCTTTCAATTCCTTTGCATACAAAGCTTTTCATTCTTGCTTACTGGTTGTAGATGTAGATGCATGAAAATAAGGTTCAGACTTCACAGCTCCAAAAGGTCCAAATTCTTCAAGCTCAAAAGCAGATAGTTTCCCAGCCAAAGTATCTCTATTGACAGATGTATTAGCCATTGTTCTTAACTCATTAATAGTAGTAGCCTTAATTTTGTAAGCTGGTGGTAGGGCTCTCAAAACTTGAGAAACAATTTTATCTTCGCTCAGAGTTTCTCCACAACATTGAATTTCCATAACAATCTCATTTACCCTTTCCATGAATGCAGTAATCCTTTCATCTTCTTCCATCTTTAGGTTTTCATATCTCACATGGTAACCATCAAGTTAGCAATCTTTGTTGGCATTTTCGCACTAAGTTGTCATTGATGTCAACTGGCATGATGGAGATTGAGCATAAAGGATAAAAGTACAAACCGGTCTGAAGGATGGTTGCTTGTTTATGATGAAGAGGTAGAATGTTAAAAGTTGTCTCACACCACCGGAGATGAAGATGTGAAACCGATACAGGATGCTCTACCGTTTAATAGAAGAAGAACACTCTACTGGCAAAGGGATATACCGGTATGTGTTTGTTAGATCGACTGTGTGTTGGTGGGCCATGTCTTGATTGGTATGATGCCATGTGGAGTAGAGGTGGCAAGTGTGTTGTGGTTGGTGAACCCTCATCGACAAGTTTGTTGAAACAGATAATCGCCATTAATGAAGGAGCCCCAAATCATGAGATTGCATTTGACTGATTATAGCTCAAGGAAAAAGGAATGACAGAGGAAGATCAGCGAGCCATTGGCACCTAAATCAAGGCAAAGGAAATATGATTCATGATGTTCTCATAAAGGAAACTTCTAGAACATTTTATGTGTCGTCTGACTTCATGACAGAAGATCTGATTCATGATTGCCACTCAGAGAAAAACATGCATTGGATAATGAAAACCATGTGCAGGAGAAGTCTTCAAGGACATGTGATTGATCAAATATAGATGGAATTGGATCTCATGAAGATTGTGTTGAAAAGAGAAAACCCTAACCACTCAGGTTTTTTGAATTGCATTCTAGCGGGAAAATATGTATAAGTAATGAGAGATCTGGATAGAAGAAGTTGTTGATGCTGTGAAGATTGAGCAGAGAAGAGAAGTGAGAGAGAGAAAGGAGAAAACTTGAGAAGGTGTTCTGAGCAAGTTGTAGTGTGAGGTTGCAAGCAAACCGGTGAGAGGATTCTACCAACAGTATCATAGTCTAACAGTTGAGCCTAACCGGTAAGGGTTGGTAGAGAAAGAAGCATCCTGGTGTGGCATAGTGTGTTGAGAGACTATGTGTGAAAAGGAGAGAAAGATAATAGAGAGTTATTTGATTCAAGAGTTACAAAATTCATTTGCAACAAGAAGCCTTAATTGTATTCAAATAGTATTTCAATATACATAGCCAAGTTCAAGCTTGGTCCAGGGGTTGGTGCTCCTTGGGTTGGTGCCCAAAATATTTGTAAATCTGTGTTTTACTTGTGAGGCTGGATTGGAGCAGTAGTCTTTAGCAGCTTTTCTCACCGAGGTTTTTCCCATATTGGGTTTTCCTCGTAAACTTGGTGTTGTGAGTTACTTGTGTGTTTATGGTCTCTTTGGCTTTCTTTCTTGTATTACCAGTTTGACTATTTAAGTGATTAAGTAAATAACTGATATTGTCAAGTTAGATCACAAAAGGAAAAACTTAAGAACCACTAATTCACCCATCTCTCAGTGGTACTCTATGTTCATAAATTGGTATCAGAGCAAGGTTCCCAGTTATCTTTAAACCTTGGGTAGATTCTGGACTTTGAGCATAATGTCAAGAAGTGAGTCCGCTTCCTCAAAATCCCCCATGTTTGATGGATCCAACTATGCCTTCTGGAGTAGAAGAATGGAGACCTATATTTCATCCCTTGGTTTTGATGTGTGGATGTTGGTCAAGAATGGGTATATTGTTCCTAATACTCCTCCCACTAATCCGGATGGAAAAAAGGAGTATGAGAATAATGCAAAGGAAAAACATGCTATCTTGAGTGGACTGTCTGATAATGAATTTTTCAAAGTCATGCACTGTATTTTAGGAAAGGACACATGAGACAAATTGCATTTATTATTTGAGGGAGATGCAAAAGTCAAAGAAAACAAGCTGCAAACACTAAGGGGTCAACTTGAAAGAAACAAAATGAAAGATGATGAAAAGATTGCAAACTATCTTCATAGATTTGATGAAACTATGAATACCATTAGAGGACTTGGAGAAGAGATTGTAGATGAGATTCTTGTCAAAAATATACTTAGATCTCTCACTCCCAAATATGATACTAAGGTGTTAGCCATTGAAGAAGCCAAGGATCTGAAGACTTACAATGGATGAGCTATTTGGCTCTCTAACAACCTATGAGATGAGAACAACTGGTGATACTTCCTCAAGGAAAGAAGCAACATCCAACATCACCAAAAAGGGCAAAGAAGTTGTCACTCACAAAGAATCCAGTGAAGATTATGATGAAGAAGTAGCAAAATTTGTTAGGAAGCTCAAAAGAGGATCCAACTAGTACAAAGGAAAGCTACCTCTTAAGTGCTTCAACTGTGCAAAGGTAGGACACTTCATTGCAAACTGTCCTCACAAAGAAACCGGTGGAGATGAGTCAAGAGAGTTCAGAAGATTTGTCAGTAAAGATAGTGAAAGGAATGACTATCAGTAGGGAAGAAGAGGCGATCAAAACTAGAACAGATCATATACCTTTGAGGAGGACAAAATAGATGATGAAAATGCATCAGAAGATGATGACCATGAGAACAACAGAAAAGTCAACCTCTTCATGGCACTTGACAGACCGGCTAATGAAGATGAGGAAGAAGAGGATGTTGAGGCTGAAGTGGATTTGGAGAGTGAACTTATAAGTGCTCTTAAAGAATTGAGTAAAATAAGAAGAGAACTCAACAGAGTCAATCTTGTTGCAGTAAATGAACAAGATTTGATGAAACAATCTCTAGAAGAGTCTAGTCAAGTCATATCTGACTTGAAGCTGCAACTGGAAGAAACTAAGAGGATTAGTGAAGCTACAACCTTTGATATGACAAAGAAAGAAAAGGAGAATCAAGAGTTGGAAGCTAAAATAATAAGGCTCATAAAGGAGCTTGAAGAAAGCAAGGAAGAAATAAAAATAAGGATCAAGTATGAAGGCAACACTGAGGCCTTAGATAAAATGTTGAGAAAACAAAAGCAATCCAAAGACACTGGTGGCTTAGGTTTTGAAGAAGGTCAAAGTTCAACCCACAAAACTAAATCCAACAAAAAAATAATGTTCACCTCTTCAATTGAAGGTGAAGAAAAGAAGACATTCACTGTAGGCAAGGATACCGGCAAAAAGACATATGCAGATGCTGTTGGAAATCGTCACTAAAACTGGTATGTAGAAATGAACTAGAGGCCACACTTCTTGCACAAAATGCAGATCTAAGGAGAAATGTCAGAATTGATCATGAAGGATTCACCAAATTCAACAACATGAAGGGAAAACCCTCCATGAGGCAGTTCCATTTAGGACCAAGACAACTTAACTGGTATGTTTCAAATTTCCATGGTTACTGTTACTGATACAATAAATTTGGACACAAAATAGCTGACTATAGATTAAACAATAAGCCTTCTATGAATTATGAAAGTAGAAATCCATCTGATACACTCTGGGATATGAATGTTGTCTTCTATCAGTGCAATGGATATGGTCATAAGAGTTTTGATTATAGGAAGAATAAACCTGTACCTTACAATAATGTTAAGGAAGTTCCCTTTAATAAAAATGTAAAATGCTATAACTATCAAGAATTTGGACACATAGCAAAGTTATGCAAAAACAAGAAGATCTAGCAAATGAAGGCAAATCCAAATCATGAGCCGACAACTGAACCTGAGCTTAATATAGCGGTAGACAAGAAGAAGGAAATCAAACCAGTATGGGTTGAGAAAGAAAAGGAACAGGAAGAATCAAGTCTCTTAGTACATACACCCTTGCATGCTGAAAGGAAAAATCTATGGGTGGTAGATAGTGGTTGTTCAAACCATATGACTGGTGACAAAAAGAAATTCATCAAACTTGAAGACTAGAATGGTGGATCAGTAAGGTTTGGAGACAACTCCTCCATCAAAATAAAGGGAAAATGAACTCTAAGAATTGATTGAAAACTTAAGGCACATGATGTATATTATGCGGAAGGCCTCAAGCATAATCTGATGAGTGTGAGTTAGATGTGTGACAAAGGTTACAAATTCACCTTTGAGTCAACTGGTTGTCAGATAAAGAAAGATAGTATCGGTAAAGTTGTGGCAAAAGGAAAGAGAACTGATGGAAATGTTTATAATTTGAAGGAATGCTATGAGTCCCAATGTATGTTAGGTCAAGTGGATGAAAGTTGGTTGTGGCACAGAAGATTAGGTCATATCAACTCTGATAACTTAGTTGTAGTAAGCAAAAAGGGGTGCGTGAGGAATATTCCACCCATCATTAAACCGGTAAACATATTTTGTGATGAATGTGTAAAAGGTAAGCAAACAAAAGTGAGTTTCAGGACAAAGGAGCACAACCCCTCAAAACCACTTGAAATTGTACATACAGATCTATCTGGTCCAACTCGAGCAAAAGAACTTTCCAGTGAAAGATTCTTTATGCTCTTCATTGATGACTACTCAAGGATGACATGGGTCACCTTTTTCAAGATAAATCACAAGCATTTGAAATATTCAAGATCTTTCAGAAAATGGTGGAAAAGGAAAGTGGGTACAGATTAAAATGTCTAAGATCAGACAGGGGTGGAGAGTTCACATCAAATGAATTTGAAGATTTTTGTGAAAAACATGGAATTAGAAGGCAATACTCTACTCCTAGAACACCACAACAAAATGGTGTGGTAGAAAGGAAGAACAGGACAGTCAAGGAGATGGCCAGAACCATGTTAAATGAGGCCGATTTGTCAGATACATATTGGAAAAAAGATATTCACACTGCTGCATATACTTTGAACCAGGTTCAATTATGAACAAATAGAAAAATGACACCTTATGAGTTATGGTATGACCGGAAGCCGTCAGTCAAATACTTCAAAGTATTTGGAAGCAAGTGCTTCATCAAGAAAGATGTGGATCATTTAGGAAGTTTTGACTCTGGAAGTGATGAAGTAATCTTTCTTGGATACTCATCGAACAACAAAGCCTACAAATGCTACAATAAAAGCCTAAGAAGGGTCGTTGAGAGTGTGCATGTAAAAGTGGATGAAGATATGCACAGAGGATGTCAACCACAGGTTGATCGGTATGATGACTCTGGTGATGAATATTATAAAGCTTAGATAGATACTGAACCAGAGGTAGCATCCCAGAAGGTTCCCAATGGGTATGTACAACTGAATCACCCAAAAGAACAAATTTTGGGAAATAAGAGTGATGGTGTGCAGACTAGAAGAAGACTTGCCCGGAATGATGAACAAGTCAACCTATGCCTTATGACTGAAGTTGAACCCAAAAATTTTAATGAGGCTAGCAAGAGACAAGAATGGATGGATGCCATGGAAGAAGAACTACACTAGATTGAGAAGAACAAGACTTGGGAATTAGTCCCTAGACCGGAAGACAAGAACATCATTGGCACAAAGTGGGTCTACCAGAACAAGATGAATGAAGAAGGTAAGATTGTGAGGCATAAAGCTAGACTAGTATGCAAAGGATAATCTCAAGTAGAGGGGATTGACTTTAAAGAAACATTTGCATCGATGGCTAGATTAGAAGTAATAAGAATGTTTCTAGCTTACTTTGCCTACAAGGGGTATAAAGTATATCAAATGGATGTAAAATTTGCTTTTCTAAATGTAAATTTAGAAGAAGAAGTATACATGGAGAAACTGGAAGGATTTATGGTGCATGATAATGAGACATTTGTGTATTAGTTAAAGAAGGCTCTGTATGGTTTAAAGCAAGCTCCCAAAGCATGGTACTCAAGATTAGACCAGTATCTCAAGGAGAAGGGATTCAAAAAGGGGAGTGCTGACAAAAATATGTACATAAGGAAAGATGGGAATCACATGATTATTGTGGTTGTGTATGTAGATGACATCATCTTTGGAGGCAACAAGGATACTCTCTGCAAAGAGTTTGCTGATTAGATGCAGTCAGAATTTGAGATGTCAATGCTTGGTGAACTGACTTATTTCCTTGGCTTGAAAATATTATAGAAAGATAAAGGAATCTTTATCTCACAAGCCAAGTATGCAAAGGAGATGCTAAAGAAATTCCAACTGGAAGATTACAAACTGGTAAGTACCCCCATGGTGACCGACAACAAATTGAGTAAGAATGATGAATCACTGGTAGTGGATCAGACTCTATACAGATCCATGATAGACAGTCTACTGTATCTAACTGCTTCAAGACTGGATATAGTTCAGGCAGTATGCATGGTAGCCATATTTCAAGCTACACCAAAGCAGTCACCCATGAATGTTGTTAGCAGAATTTTTAGGTACTTACAAGGAACTCTCAACTATGGTTTGTGGTATCCTAAATAGGGAGATTTTATCTTGGAAGCATACATTGATGTTGATTGGGCAAGATGAATTGATGATAGAAAGAGAACAAGCAGTGGTACATTCTTTCTAGGAGACCAGTTGGTCTCTTGGCATAGCAAGAAGCAAGACTCAATCTCCTTATCTACTACTGAAGATGAGTACATTGTTGCTGCTACATGCTGCTCACAAGTTCTTTGGATGAAGAAAACTCTCAAAGATATACAGGTGGACATCACTAAACCTATTCTCATCTGGTGTGACAATTCGAGTGCAATCAACATAAAAAAGAATCCAGTCATGCATTCCAGAACAAAACATATTGCTATTAAATATCACTTTCTTTGAGAGAAGGTTGAAGGCCAGGAGGTAAGGATGGACTATGTTCCTATTGGTGAACAAGTAGCAGACATTTTCAACAAACCATTACCGGTAAGCTCTTTTGAGTACCTACAACACAAGTTGGGAGTCATGTCATCTACCTAGGAAGGCCTTATTTGGCTCAGGGGGAGTTGATAGTGGTCAAAGGGGGAGCTTGGTATGGGTCAAAGGGGGAGTGCGCAAGTACCCTTTATCATTGTGTCAAAGGGGGAGAAATGTACCAGTATGGAGTGGACAGTGAAAATTTGACATCAATGCCAAAGGGGGAGATTGTTGGCATTTTAGCACTAAGTTGTCATTGATGTCAAATGGCATGATGGAGATTGAGCATAAAAGATAAAAGTACAAACCCATCTGAAGGATGGTTGCTTGTTTATGATGAAGAGGCAGAATGTTAAAAGTTGTCTCACACCACCGGAGGTGAAGATGTGAAATAGGTACATGATGCTCTACCATTTAACAGAAGAAGAACACTCTAATGGAAAAGGGATATACCGGTATGTGTTTACCGGACCGACTACGTGCTGGTGTTCCATGTCTTGATTGGTATGATGCCATGCAAAGCAGAGGTGGCAAGTGAGTTGTGGTTGGTGAAGCCTCATCGATAGGATCGATGAAATAGATAATCACCATTAATGAAGGAGCCACAAATCATGAGATTGCATCTGACTGATTGTGGCTTGAGGAAGAAGGAATGACATAGGAATATCAGGGAGTCATTGGCACTCGAATCAAGGCAAAGGAAATCTGATTCAACACATTCTCATAAAGGAAACTTTTGGAACACTTTATGTGTCATTTGACTTGATGACAAAAGATCTGATTCATGATTGCCACTCAGAGAAAAATATGCATTGGATAATGAAAACCATGTGCAGGTGCAGTCTTCAAGGATAGGTGGGATTGGATCTCATGAAGATTATGTCAAAAAGAGAAAACCCTAACCACTCAGGTTTTTTGAATTGCATTCTAGCAAGAAAATAGGTATAAGTAATGAGAGCTCTATATAGAATAAGTTGTTGATGATGTGAAGATTGAGTAGAGAAGAGAAGTGAGAGCAAGAAAGGAGAAAACTTGAGAAGGTGTTTTGAGAAAGTTGTAGTGTGAGGTTGCAAGCAAACCGGTGAGAGGATTCTACAGGCAGTATCATAGTCTGATAGTTGATCATAACCGGTAGGGGTTGGTAGAGTAGGTAGCATCCTAGTGTGACACAGTGTGTTGAGAGACTGTGTGTGAAAGAGAGAGAAAGATAACAAAAAGCTATTTGATTCAAGAGCTGCAAAATTTATTTGCAACAAGAAGCCTTAATTGTATTCAAATAGTATTTCAATATACATCACCAAGTTGAAACTTGGTGCAGGGGTTGGTGCTCCTTGGGTTGGTGCCCAAAATCTTTGTAAATTTGTGTTTTACCTGTGAGGCTAGATTGGAGCAATAGTCTTTAGCATCTTTTCTCACTGAGGTTTTTCCCATATTGGGTTTTCCTCATAAATTTGGTGTTGTGAGTTACTTGTGTGTGCATGGTCTCTTTGGCTTTCTTTCTTGTATTCTTGGTTTGACTGTTTAAGTGATTAAGTAAATAATTGATATTCTCAAGTTAGATCACAAAAGGAAAAACCTAAGAACCATTGATTCACCTCCCTCTTAGTTGTACTCTGTCTTCATCAATCTTTACTGTAGGGTCACCTTCATTAAGAGTCTCCAACTTATCCCATATAGCCTTTTTAGATTATTTATCGGTTAATCCCATTATTTGTTGATCAGAAAGTGCACACAAGAGGGCTTCTCTTTCTCTAAAATAATTCTCAAGCTCCTTATCCAAGTTTGCCAAAGGAGGATTACGAGATCCCGGATTATAGGGTGTGACACCATTCTATATGATGTCCCAAATCTCCTTGCCAAGACATCTCAAATGAGTCTCCATCCAAATCTTCCATACTGTGT
This sequence comes from Cryptomeria japonica, assembly GCF_030272615.1. Taxonomy (NCBI): domain Eukaryota; kingdom Viridiplantae; phylum Streptophyta; class Pinopsida; order Cupressales; family Cupressaceae; genus Cryptomeria; species Cryptomeria japonica. Next base: position 146,518,981 of record NC_081406.1, on the reverse strand, counting down.
AATTTGTTCCATCAGGCCTTGGAATATCCCTTCAAACGATAGCTCCAAAAGACCTATTAGCAATTTAAACTTTAATATCAGAACCCAAAACATTAATACCAAAATAATAGTTAATCTAATTAAGCATAAATAATAATCATAGAATAAATACCATCCACATAACACCAAAATTTATATGTGGAAAACTTGGTAAAGGGAAAAACCATGGTGTGAAGCCTACCCACAGTCAGATAATACTTATGTAGTAAGTATGCGAATTAAAATTGAGGGGCCTGCACTTACAGGAAGGAAAATAGCCTAGAGCGCACTGCTCATCACAAAAGGAGCCTCACTGAATACATAGAAATCCAGACTACAAACTGAAGAAGTGTTGAACTGCAAAAGATAGCATCTCCTATGCCCGAGTACAATTTCAGTTTAAGCTCAATTTTGGAGGACTAAATCCTCTTACATAAACCCAATTCAATCTCCAATGATCAACCAACACCTTTACCTTAATGATATTACATTATTCACACATTACATTCCTTGACCATGACCTCTAACAATAACCATGATGATCTACAATGAGATCTTACATCTATTTATACCAACCCTTGACCATAAACAATCAGGACAACCACTAGATGATAAACCAATTACATAATTACAAACCATGTCGGCCTTAGGCCAAACAAATAATATCAACACATAAGACATCCCAGAAATGCATTAGTGGGTCCTATCCACATGTTATATTAAAGCCGGTCCATAACCTAGATCAACCGGGATGAAGTATAGGTCCACACTCCACAGTAATGATTTCCATCCGCCAAGTCTCGAACATGATCACCAACAACATAAGACCTAAAAATAAGAATGTTATTGGAACTAAATGGGTTTTTAGAAACAAACTGAATGAGGATGGACAAGTTGTAAGAAACAAGGCTAGATTGATCTACAAAGGATATTCTCATAAGGAAGAATTGATTATGGTGAAACTTTTGCATCGGTAGCCAGAATTGAAGGTGTTAGACTATTTCTTGCTTATGCAGCCTATAAGCACTACAAGGTCTATCAGAAGGATGTTAAGTGTGCATTTATGAATGGAGAAATTGAAGAGGAAGTCTTTATTAAGAAACCAGATGGATTTTTACTGATAGATGACAAAAATATGGTTTGGAGATTAAGGAAAGCCCTATATGGACTAAAACATGCTCCTAGAGCTTGGTATGCAAGGTTGAATAAGTATCTTTTGAAGCTTGATTTTATAAAAGGTAATGTTGATAGTAACCTATATTATAAGATCACTAATGATGATATTTTGATTATTGAAGTGTTTGTTGATGATATAATTTTTGGAGGTGAAGAAAAATTGTGCATGAAATTTTTTGACAATATGCAGAGTGAATTTAAAATGTCTATGACTGGAGAAATAAGATTTTTTCTAAGTTTGTAGATTACTCAGACTCACATAGGCATCTTTATCTATCAAAATAAGTATCTAAGGGAATTCTTGAAGAAATTTGGTAAGGAAAATTCTGAACCAGTCAATACTTCTATGGTTACAAGTGAAAAATTGTCAATTAAGGATGTATCCCCTCCAGTAAATTCTACAAGATATAAATCCATGATTGGTGGTTTTCTATATTTAACTGAGACTAAACTGGATATAATGAATGTAGTCAATATTGTATCAAGATTTCAAAGTAATCCAAGAGAAAATCATGAAAGTGAAATAAAAAGGATATTCTGATATTTGCAAGGAACAACTGAATATGGTTTATGGTACCCTAAATATGATGAGTTTACTTTATGTGCATATACATATGCAGATTAAGAAAGTGATGTTGATGACCAAAAGAGAACATTTAGTGGAGCATTCTTCCTTGGGAAGAAGTTGGTTTCATGGATTAGCAAGAAGCAGCCATGCATATCTTTATCTATTGTTCAAGTTGAATATGTTGCAGCCACAACCAATTACACTCAAGTTCTATGGATGAAACATATGTTGAAGGATATACAAGTGAGTTGTAATGATCTGGTTGTTATCCATTACAATAAATCTGCAGCTATTGACATATCAAAGAATCTGGTATTTCACTCCAAGACTAAGCACATATTGATCAAGTATAACTTTTTGAAGGAAAATGTGAAAGAAAAAGAAGTCAGTTGGTTTATGTAAACACTAAAGAGAAAATAGTAGACATCTTCACTAAACCTTTGTCCCAAGAATCATTTGAGTATTTGAGAGATACATTGGGGGTTTCTACCTCTCTGGTAGAGACTTAAATGATGTAGTTGTGCATCAGTCCGGTATGCATTATCAGAGCTATCTTTTGCTTCAGATTGATGAAATAATGCTACTACTCAGGGGGAGTAGTCAGCCTTGAGATTTAGATTTTTCATATTTTATTTGATTCTTTGATATTACTATCAAAGGGGGGGGAATATATGTGAAAAACCATTGCTATTTATTGATTGTACTCCTTAGGGGGAGTTTGGTAGTATTTGGTCTTTTTTGTTTTAGTTTTGGTTCAAAACTTCATTGCTATATTATTCTATGGGAGATTGTTGGCTATCTTCCATCGAGGGAGACATGTTTGGCATTTTCTTAGCACTTGGATGTTTATCACATCTAGTGTTGCCATCAATGCCAAAGAGGGAGATTGTTGGCCATATGATGGAATTGATTATGTGTTGCATTGATGTTTTGTAATTGATGTCATCACTTGCTATTATGGTTGTTTACTGGCTTCCGATACAAGGATTGGATTGGGAAGATATTCAGTTAATTGTCACAGGTATGATCTGGATGAAGGAACAAGTTTGTATGGATGGTTCATATGCTTCTAAAATATGTTTCAGTATGTTGGTATTGACTTAATGATCCGATGCTATCTTATGTTCTAGTAAACTTGCTTTATTGGTCCGGTAAGGGTTTCACCGGCAGAGCTTTATTGAAGATCTTTGATGTAATGCATAAGTGGTGTTGGTGCAGCTTCTAGAAGGGATTCAGGATGCTGATGGTGATTGTGTTTGTGCCTCGACTGATTGTTGTCATTTCTTTGATGTGTGTGGATCTAATTTAGTTTTGGTGCTATCTAGGTTATGGACCGGATTGCATGAAATGTGTTGGTGGATTCTCTGATGCACTTCTGGGATATTTTATTGATTGGATGATGTTTGTTTGGCCTTAGGCCAACATGTGTTATAATTCTATTTCAATATTATGTAATGGATCTATTATATTATCATTTGTGTGGCTAACCTAATTGGCTAGGTCTCGAGTTGGTATAAATATGTTGGCATTGTGTTGTTATTGATGTCAACCAATATGGGATTTCTACTGGTAGAAGAGATGTATGTGCAACACTGTGAAGGAGGAGTATAGGTTGAGATATCCTTGATATCACCTTGTGTTGCAGGACACCGGTAAGGTAAGGATGAATGACCACTGGAGTCACTAGTAAACAAGTTAGTGCCTGACTTGTGTGGATGAGTTGGTAAGGTGACCAGGGTACAAGTTGGATGGCCAAGGTGCTTGAGCTATTGTTTGTGATGAAGAGGCAGAATGTTACCTAAATCACATCAACACTGGAAGAGAAGAATGAATAGGTCACCTGTATATGGTAAGGTTGCAGAACAATTGGACTCCCACCAGATGAAGATGCAGTCATCATGAGAAGCAATGACTGACAGTGGATGTGCCTACACCAGATCACATGTGCCTATTTGAAGATATGCTGCACAAAACAAGGAAGTCACATGAGTACATTGCAAGATGTAGAAGACAAGGTGTCACTCCATCAGTAAGTGGAACTTATCTCCTATCATGCATTATGTGCATCATAGTTTTGTGAGATAAGGAAGAAGAGGTGTGGATCAAGTGCATGAAATAAGGGATATGCACTGAACCGACTAAGAAGGCATATTGAGATGTCAGTACAGATCAAGAGTGTTTACCGGTATGTAAGTCCACTGGTAATATGAGCAAGGTGCAGTTTCAGATGTCCTTTCACTTTGTGGAAATGTGCATGCTTGGGATAGACATGTCTGAAGACCAGTTTAGGTGTTCCAATGACAGTTCAACAAAGTGTAGACATGAGTCAACTAGTAGAATGTGATATATCGACAGGGTTAGTAAACTGGTAGAAAAGAGGAACCGATAGAGTATTTGGTCGGTGATCCTATCTGGACCGACATGGAGAAACAAGCTGGCAGTTGGTCGACATGAATCTCACATGGAGTCAAGGTGGTGGACTTGCATGCAGTGGTAGATGGAATGAACACCGATAAGATAGTTGCAGAGTTGGTCGATATTAATGGTAGATCCCACAAATCATGGGACGTGTTGCACAGCTATCGCAGAAGTTTGCAACTTGAGGTTTGGAGGACAACTAAGAACTAGCTTAGAATGATTGAGAAGATTGAGGTAGATGAAGGAGACATCAAGCCCAATCTCATTTCTTGACCAAGAGATCAGATGACAAGGTAAAAAGAAGATTGCCAAAGATAGAAGGCTTGATCAAGAAGGTGCGTTAATGGCTAAGGTGTACAGTTGGCTATCTGGGTGATCAAATTTGGCAAGGTCTGATTGGATTTGGTTTGCCTCAAGGTAAGTGAGGAAATCCTAACCTCCCTAAGTTTAAATCAGTTTTTGGTGGAAAATTAGTCTATAAATATGCAATCTAAAAATAGAGATGGTTGTCGCTAGATGAGAGAGTAGAGCTACTGCATAGAAGAAGAGAGTGCTACTACGAAGTAATTGAGTGTTACTTCTACATGTGAGAGAAAATCAGTCAAGTTCTCAATGAATATCTGAGACGAGAATAAGTGTGAAGGAGAAGCAGGCTAAAATGTTCAACCGGTAGTAGAGAAGAACCAATAGTTTTCATAGCGATAGAGTAGAAGTGAAGAGATCTATAGAGAAGGCAGATAGTAGACCGACAGAGTGTAGTACCAGTGAAGAGAAGAGAAGTGAGAAGGAGATCCAACATAGAAGAAGGAGAGTAGATTTGAACCGGTAGAGTTTACGGGCAATGAAGCAGCAGATGAGAGCAATGGGAGAAGTGTACCTGTGTAAGAGAGAAGGTATCTCACCGATAGAGTAAGGTATATGAAATGGTTACAAGATTCACTTGTAACAAGAGAACTACTTTAATAATTGATGTTTTCATTGTGATCACTGACTTGTATCTCCATGTAGGGGTTGTAGCTCCTTTAGGTTGTAGCCCATAGACAAGTTAGGGGTTGGTGCTCCTTGGGTTGGTTCCCTAAATTAGGGTTTGTAGCTCCTTGGGTTGGTTCCCTAAACATTGTAATAGAGTGTTGATTGTGAGGCTCGATTGGACCAGTAGACTCCAACAACATTGCTCACCAAGGTTTTTCCCATCTTGGGTTTTCCTTGTATATGCTAGTGTCATGTGATGTCCCCTTGTGTGATTGAATTTTTTATTAGTCTCCCAACTAACTGATAAATTTGTTCTGAGTTAAATCTAATAACCGGTATCCTCACATAGGATAGTTGAAAGGAAAATCTTGAGAACCACTGATTCCTTCCCCCCTCTCAGTGGTGCATTGTGCCTAACACTTGGTATCATAGCATAGGTTCCCAGTCAAATGATTTTTCTCTAGCTTGGGCAGATTATGGCTTAAGGACACAATGGTTTGTTTAGTGTCAATTCCTACTCCTATGTTTGATGGTTCAAACTAGTCTATTTTGAGTTGTAGAATGGAAGTCTTCCTATCCTCTCTAGGGTTTGATGTATAAATATCAGTTATTAATGGTCTCCCTAGGAATATTAGTCCTCCCACTAGATATAAAGAAGAAAGGAGATGCTTGTGCAATGAAGAAGCCATGAAGGCCATATTTAGTGGGCTCATCAGTGATGTCTCCTCTCAGGTGGATAAGTGAAGATCTACAAAGAGTCTATGGGATATATTGAAGAAGCTTTATGGAAATGAGCCATGCACTATTGAATCAGATTGCAGAAGCATGAAGAACAACAAAGAAATCACATGTGGAAGTTTTGATAGTAGATCGGTCAGCTGTTGTAGTTTTGATGAAGAGGAAACTTGTCTCTTCATGGCACAAGAAATAGAAAGTGAGGTGCACACATCTGAAAGTGATAAGGAAAATGAATCCCACTGGTATGATGTGTTTGGTAGTGATGTTGAAGAAGAAGAAGACAAGGCAGATATATCTAGCCATCAGGATCTATTTGATTGTGAAGGTGAAGAAGAAGAAGCCGAGATAGATCTTGAAGGAGAGCTTGTAAATGCACTTGAAGAACTCAGTAGAGTTAGAAGAGAGTACAAGATATTCAAGAATGTTGCTATTGTAGAGCAAAACTGACTGACAAAATGCCTTGAATATTCTGAGAAATGCATCTCAGAGTTGAAATCTCAGGAAGAAGACACCAGGGAGTGTCGGTGCAGTGATATAGCTTCTGAGCTAGAGGTAAAAGATAAAGAATATCAGAAGTTGCTTGGAGAAATGGAGATTCTCTGAAATAACCTTGAGAAATGTCAGGATGAACTCAAGGTAAGAATCCAGTTTGATGGAAAAAGTGATGCCTTGGACAAGATGTTGAAGAAGAAAAAGCATGCCAAAGATACCTAAGGTTTAGGTAGTGGTTCCAGTGAATGCTCCACCAGCAAGAATGTCCTTCACAATGACATTTTGTTTATCTCCTAAAATGGAGAAAACAAAGGCCAAACCTTCATAGTGAGAAATGCTCCCTGGAAGAAGGTTGATCTAAATAAAATCGGTGAAGACTTGCAGACAAGAATGAAGACTGATGCTGCAAGAAGGAGGAACAATGCAGATCCCAAAAGTAAAGGGAAGATGGGAGAAGACAACTTCTCCGGAAGCAAGAAAATGAGAAGACAATAAAGAAGACCTCCTATTCGAAGAGGATAAAGAAATGCTACCACCCATAGGGCAAAGAAAGTGTGGCAGAAGAAGAGACTAAATGGAGAAGCTACATCAAATGGACAACCTAGGATCCATTCTCAGAGAAGGAGAAATGGAGATGCCAAATTGGTAAGATCTCTCCATGCATGGCAGAATATATTTGTAAGTCATATGCCATCCTTTACCGGTTATTGTTTTACATGTAATAATTATGGCCATGGGGCAGAAGAATGTAGAAAGAGATCTAGAATGAATAATCTAGGATCTCATAGATATCATGCATATGAGAAAAATGTATCTGGGAGTAGATACATGCATATCCCCTCTCCTAGTTATGCTAGAAAGAATCCATTTGCTATTCCTAATAAAGTAAATGTTGTATGTTATAACTACAATGGATCTAGCCATAATGAGTTTGAATGCAGGAAGAGGAACTTGAAATCATATGGAGGCCGGTACAACAACTATGCTCTGCAAAAAAGTGGGTATAGAGCATATGAAAGTCAGAGACCTACATGGAACCAAAGGAGGAATATCCCTGCAAGAGCAAGAGGTCCACTGGTTTTAGCTGCTAGACATAGCGATATGACCAAGAGAATTTGGTCAAATCGGTATGTTAAGAGATTCCCCAAACATGAAGTTGGGATGAATACTATGTGCTACTATAGCACTGCTTCTGTGTGGGATGCAAAATCTGGAAAAGGAAGGAATCATCAATAGAAGATGGAAAGACCTATTCCCAAGACTGAAAATGGGAAGAAGAATAAGACCAAGCATATGGAGGAAGAAGACCATGGACTGACATTGTGCACTCACTGCATAAGTGATATCTCCTAAGGCCTAAAGGAGATGAAGGATCTTAGGGGGAGTAATATACTGAATTTATCATTCACCCCCTCAGTGATGAAGGCAACATGAAAGAACATGTTGCCGGTATGAAAGATTGGATCACTACAACTGTATCAATATATGACAAGATAACTATTGAAATCATATACAGTGTTGACAAAAGTCAGGAGTCACAGGAAGGTGCTCCTATAGTGATAGTGGATTGGTATAGGAGACTGGTATGTACAGGATGTTACTGACATGAATGCTAAATAGGTACTTGTAGGTTATGTAAGATAACGAAGTTGGAGATCATTGCAATAGCCCTGGTAGCATGGAATTCATGTCTCGGGTGGTATTGGAAAAGAGTTGAATGGAATATGTTGGCCTAGTGGTTGATCATGTAGGCATGCATGTTTATGGGCTAACTAGTTATATTTATGACTTGATGATGACATTGTATGGCATTGTGTTCATCCAGGATCATGTCATAGGCTATGGTGGATATAATGGAATTGAAAGATCATCATATGATCACAGTTGCACAACTCAACCGGTATGGAGATTGTGTCGAATTGAGTTTCATCCTCAAAATGCTACATGTAACAATTTAGTTTCACAAAATACAAATGGAAATGCTATAAGAAATCCAAACTGAACCAATGAAACTACATGAAATACATATAAAATAAAATACTAATATTACCTTCATGGTTTATGTCTCATTTTGTCCTAACTCCACTATTCCTAGTTGTAGATGGTGTGCTCTCAGACAATGCATTGATAGCTTCCAAGATGGAATATGAAGAATGGACTGATAGTTGATAGTTAACTGATGCTATGATATGCAATACTACATGATTATGCTAAAATGCTTATTGGTATTTGCTTCAAGATTAAAACTCACAGATACAAATGATTTTCTTCAAAATGCATTTGAAGTCTCTTGAAGTCTAACTCTCTCTCAACTGAAGCTCTTGATTTTATAGACCTTGAGAGGATGAGATGATGTGGCTCAGATCAATGGTCATGATCAGATCTGGAGATTTGGATGGCTATAAGCAAAGGTGAAGGTTGAGAGAAAGGGGGAAGGAGAAGACAAGTGTCACTCATCTCACCTTGACTAGGTTGCTGACTAAGGGAATCTAGGGATGGTCAAAGAAGATTTAGGCATGATAGGACAAGTGGACTCAAGTCCTTCCTAAGATGTAGGGGGTGTTGGCGAGAATATAGGAGATGGTTATGAAATATGTGTACATACACAATATTTCATTAAGTTTGGTGGTTGAAGATAAATGATGAATTAATATTTAAGAAATATTAATTTCCTTAGCCACATGTTTGATGAGTTGGCAAAGGGAAGATGAAGTGGAGATGGAAGAATGAGTTGGAAAAGAGATTAAATAATTTAGAAATTATTTAATATTTGAGAATATAGGATAGGAGAATAACTATTAAATATTGGATATTTAATTGTTTGGAGCAGATAATTAAATATTAGATATTTAATTAACTTGGTTAGAGGAATAATTAAATATTAGATATTTAATTAATTAGAGGAATAAGATAGATGAATTAATTAATAGAAAGACACGAAAAATGAATTAAATAAATTAATCTTTTCAATTTAACTATTTAATAGAAGAATAAATATTAAATATTTATTTAATTGCTCATAGCCATTTTTTATGTGTATACATTTTGCCCCTCTTTGAAATGATGTCGAGACAACTTTGTTTCAAAGATTAAATCAAGTCTCGATAATGTGCCTAATGGAGATTGAAAATCCTGATTGTGTGCCCCCTCAGGAGATTGATCGTGAAATTGTTGAAAACTTTTGGTTGAACGATTGATCTCATGATAATTGATAAAAATTAAGTCAATTAAATTCATTTCTAAAAAACAAATTAAATTGCCCCATTCAATAGCATTAATTACTCTTGAAATAGTAAATATAAAATTAACCAAGGCTAATTTTAATTTCATTGTTATCCTTGTCAGCTTGTGAAGAAAATATTCTTACTGAGGTGGCGAAATGGTAATTCCTGTGGAGAACCATTGACTTGAGTGTGTTCGATGATATTAGCGACCTCTCGAGTATGGGTATCTGGTATGTATCTTATCCTGAGCTTTGTTTTCAACTTTTCATGCTTTTAGGCACATTTTTTGAATATTTTGAATATTTTGATTTTTTTGGCATTGATTTAGCGCATTTGCAGTTTGTTTTAGCGCATTTGTTCAAATTAGCGCATATGTTAAGGATGTTAGCGCATATGCATAGGATACCGCTTTTTCTTTGTTTGTTTGTGCTTTTGCAACTAAAATTAGTGATTTTTCTTGGTTTTATGCATATGCTCTTAGGGTTAGCGTATTTGTTCAAAAAGATAGTGCATATGTTTTTGTTTAGCACATTTGCATTTATATTTAGCACAAATGTTGTAGTTTAGCGCAAATTCTCAATAGGATAGCGCAAATGCTCAAAATTGATGTTTTTGAAAAGTGCAAAAGCTAAAAATCACTTTAATGATTAGATTTAACATGTTTGACATGCATTGATGATGAATAGGGACTTGATTAAGTGATTGCATGATGTTGATGGATAGATAGTTTGATTGATAGATTGATTGCTTGATTGTTCATTGATTATTGATTGATTGAAAACCATGATTGATAAGTTTTAAAATGATTTGATAGCTTAAGTTGCTTCAATTTGATTTGAGATTTGATAGCGTAGATTGTTGATTGATAGATTGATTGATAGATTGAAAACCATGATTGATAGGTTTTAAAATGATTTGATAGCTTAAGTTGCTTCAATTTGATTTGATAGATTTGATAGCATAGATTGATTTAGTGTGATTTGATAGATAGAGAATTGATTGATTGAATTCTCTTGAAAAATAAGAGAAACTTGATATTCTCCAGTGTCGAGAGAAATTACCGGCAGTACGACATTTAGTGCCAGAGCTAACACAGGTTGAGATTAGACATATAGATGCTTGTGGTTTACGCCATCTTTTTTATATGCCTGAGATTACACATAATAGAGGATTGTTGACAACATTAGCCGAGAGATGGCACAGTGAGCATAACACTTTCCACTTGCCTACTAGTGAGATTAGTGTGACGCTCGAGGATATCTAAAGGATTCTGCACATCCCAGTGACTGGTGAGTTAGTGCAGTATGATTTTTAGGATTGTGTTGGGATAGAGGCTTGTAGAGTAATTTTTGCTGATGAGAGAATCTCTAGAGGAGAGATCTGCTGGGAGGATATGGTGATGTATTACAAGACTCTTCCTGTGATTCTTGCTGGTTTGATTGGAGGATTTATTTGTCTTGATAGGTGATAGTGAGGTTTTGTTGTTGGATGGGGTGAGATTATCCTTAGTATGATGCAGCATCGGACTTGATATACTTGGGGTGTTTGTATGTTGGCTCATTTATATCATGATCTTCATCAGGTGGTGTATGATGAGAGTGCTAGTTTATCTACAGGATGCACTTTATTGCAGATCTGGTGCTGGGAACACATTGTTGTGACTTGGCCTATCCATCATAGAGTTCATGGAGAGAGACAACCATATGTATATTTTTATATAGGTATCCTTACTCAGCATAAGCTGGGTAAGATGGAGTACTGGTATTGGGTGTTTGATTCATTCGATAGCATTACTTGGAGACCATATGTTGATTGTGATCCATGGATGGATGATGCATGGACATTACCATTTATCATGCAGAGTAGATATCTCATTGGTCAAAATCCTTACATTATTGAGTGACAGTTGATTAGTTGCATTCTGAGACAGTTTGGTATGATCCATCTTATGCCTACTAGTGTGATGATATATGCTCAATGGTACAGAGATAGGCGAGGTTGGGGACCTTCCTTGTCATTTGAGATTGCTCGTGCAGATTTTGTTGCTACTCCGAGAGTGGCTTATGATATGAGATTACACATTCTTCATCCTGGGGTTACTACAGATTATGCGAGCAGTACATACTAGCTCATCCACTTTCTCGCATTACTGATCCAGCAGATACTCCTCCTAATTCAAGAGATGATGATGATGATGATTTAGATGATCTAGGTGTGAGGATACGTAGATAGAGATGAGAGCTCAGAGCTACTCAGGAGGCTGGGGGAGATGGAGATGAGGGTGGGGATGGAGGTGGTGGTGGTAGGAGACCTGGAAGGAGGGGAGGTCGATTGAGAGTCCATGGAGGACCGTTTGGACTAGCTAGCAGGATTGCGAGAGCACATTCTATGGGTGGGAGAGATGTTGGATGGATTGGGAGGGAGCATGGGAGGGCAGGGATGAGATCACCAAGAGGGTTGCCACTAATAGGAGGAGGCAGGGTGAGTGGACTAGATGGGGGTTGTGGGAGAGGCATTGATTTTGGATAGATTCAGCTAGACCCTAGGGTCATTGCAGCTCATGGTGGAGATGATCAAGATCTAGAGGATCATGTTCCCCTTATTAGATGACAGGTTCAAAGAGTTACTCAGACTGAGATTCCAATAGTTGGACAGGGTGGTGGTGAGGAGGGGATTAGTTTTCATGTACCACAACAAGATTTTCCAGAGTAGGATAGACCAATGCATGATATGCCAGAGCAAGATGCACCAGGGCATGTTGTGCCAATGCAGGAGACCATTGACAGTCGTAGAGTATAGACTGATCAACTTTGAGCATAGGTTCAAACTCTTATGGTTGAGAGGGATAGAGCTATTAGGAGAGAACAGGATACTCAGGGCCTTCTTGATCATATCCAGCAGGTTGGATCAGGTACTCTCTCTACTGACAATGTTAGAGCACTAGTTCGGGTTGGGAAGGAGACTTCCCACTCGTGATGACGATACGAGGAGGTAGTTTCAGAGAGCCAGAGAGCAGGTAGTTATCATACCACCGTATTGATGGATACTAGGAGTGGTGGGATCATGGGACCTCCTTATAGGAGTGGTGATCATGGGAGACAAGCATCTAGAGGATCTTCTTGCCCATAGCCATAGAGACAGACAAAGTCAGGTGGTAGTGGTACAGGACAGCCATGACTTGATTTGGACAATTTGTATTATTTATTTGATATCATTGTATACTTGGACTTTTATTTTTATATGCAGACATTGACTCTATATGATGATGATCTTTCTTATATGCATGTTACTTTATTTTTATGATGATGATGCTTCTATGCTTTGATTATATGGATGCAATGATTAGATGGATGATGTTGTATATGCTTGTTACTCCTATTTTTATGATGATGATTTATATGATGATGCAATTGTAAATGCTTTTTTGATTTTTGATTTTGATGACCTTGGATGTAAATGAAAATGACTACTAACTTAAATGATATGTAAATGATGCAAATGTAATGATCTATATGGAATGCAAATGAATGATTGATTTGGTTTTTTTTTTATGATGATATAAATGCAAATGATCTACATGAAATGTTTATGAGTTTATATATAATTCTTATATTGATTATGAATCTAAGTGCAAAGATGCAACTAAATGATCTTTATGAACTGATAATGCAAACAATAATGATGATACACTACATGATGAATGAAATGCACTTAATTGAATGCAAACTAATGCAATGATTTATATACAACTAAATGAAAAATGGATAATGATTAAAATGATTCTAAAAATGAATGAACCTATAATGATCAAGTGCAAATTGTTTTTATTTGTCCAAGTATACTCAATCTTTATTTATGATCGTTGATCTATTAATGAAATGATATGCTTATAATGCAACTGACAAAATGAATGCTTATAATGCAGATGAATAATGAGCTAATCCAAAATCATCTAACTAAAAATTGTACTGCCATTCTTCATATTCTATCTTGTAACAGTGCTTGATTTCATCATTGAGCTTTAAAATGTTGTAAGAAAATACAAGAAACTTGACATAAAGATTCAAGATGACCTGAGTATTTTGTACATGGATTTTGATATAGTAAGTTAATATAAGCAACTTGATATAATGGATCAAGTTGACCTAAATATTGCTTGCAGAATAGACAAGGATTATCTCCTTTCATGCATGACTTGGAACATCCTCCTTGATCTTTTGCCAGTCATATCCTGAGACAAGTACATACTTTAGTAATAGATAAACCACAGACAACAATAAAAGAAAATAACCATGCCTCATCATAGCTTCTCTAGTCATGGACATCCTTGAGTTGCATAGAGTACATGATTAGCAATAAAATCAAGATATAAACACTGAATCTTGAATGTCATTCACATGTTTGTTATGGTCATTAACTGATATAATCATCTTGATGAATTATCTTTAATAATCCTTTATTACTTGCTGGTTGATTCTTCATTTTCGAGTGTGATGATTCAGTTGTTGATGAAATGCCTTGATTGCTCATTATTTGTTTCAAAATCATAGGTGTTTTTTGGTTTTTCTAATTTTCTAAATGTTTTTGGATTTTCAAAGATTTAAAAGATCACCTTAGAAAAAGGAATTAGGATTTTTCCCCTAGTGGAAACACAAATTTACTATGGATGTATGAATTGATCAAGATCCAAACCATGACAGGATACAAATGCAGATATGATTGATTTTGATAAAATCTATGATAGTGACTATGACAAGTATGTCAAAGATTGATAATTGTTGGTAAGCTACATATTTCTTGCTAAATGGTTCAAAGAAATGGATGTGAAAGATGGAAGATGGAATGGATAAGGTAAGATAGATAGAAGTGATAGATTGGATATGATGAAGTCGATAGGTGTGCAAAGTGATCTCATAGATGGAGGAGCTCACTTTTTAGATAGTGCATGTTTATTAGGTTTTCACTATCTAAATTTATTGCATTTTTTCCATATTTTGATTTTTTTAAGACTTTATATGCTTTTTGTTGATTTTTTCAGGACTTTATATGCTTTTTGTTGATTTTTTCAGAACTTCATATCTCAAGCAAAATTTCTTGAGATTGATAGAATTGATAGGTTCATAAAACCAATAACCTTCAGGGGTAGATAACTTATATGCTCCTGATCCATATGTTGCTACTATGACAAAAGGTCCTAGCCAATTTGGTTCAAATTTTCCCTTCTTTTCTCAATCTTGTTAGTTTCTTGGATTCTCCCTTAGAACTATATCTCCAATTTGAAAAATGCGGGGCTTGACTCTATGATTATAGCTTCTTGTCATTCTTTGTTGATATACTTTTAAATGATCTGTTGCATTTTGGCAACGTTCCTAAATCAGTTCTAATTCCTAGAGTTGAGAGACTCGTTGTTCTTCTTCTAGTATAAGACCTTGCAAGGATACTCATAGAGAAGGTATCTCTACTTCTATAGGTTATATGGCCTCTGATCCATAGACCAAACAATATGGAGCTTTCCCCATTGGAGTGTAGATGCTAGTTTGGTATGCCCAAAGAGCAGGATTTAGCTGAATGTGCCAATCTTTTCCAGCTTCATTGACTATTTTCTTCAAGATTTTCAAGATATTTTTGTTTGACGCCTCAGCTTGACCATTTCCTAGAGATAATATGGAGTAGAGAACCTATGTTGGATATGAAATTGTTCACATAGCTCCTTCACATCTTTATTTTTGAATGGTCTCCCATTATCAATAATAATGGTAACAAGAACTCTATAGCGATAGATTATATAACTCAAAATAAATGATGATATTTGTTTTCTTGTCACTATTGTTAAAGGCACTGATTCAATCCACTTAGTAAAATATTCAGTAGCAATCAAAATGAACTTATGTCCATTAGAAGATGACAGATTGATCTTTCCTACCAAGTCAAGGCCCCATTGTGAAAATGGCCATGATCCTGTCATAGGATATAACTCTTGGGCTGGTGCATGAATGAGATTTCAATGAATCTGACATTATTTACATTTTCTAGCATATGTGAATGAATCTCTCTCCATAGTAGGCCAATAGTAACCCATACGAAGAAGTTTCTTAGCCAATGTTAAACCACTTGAGTGTACATGCCACAAATACCTACATGAACTTTGTCAAGAACTTTTTTAGATTCTTCTTGTTCAAGACATCTTAACAAAGTACCATCTAGACCACACTTATATAAGATATTAGAAATTATAGTATAGCGAGAGGACTGACAGATAAAATTCATTTTCTGATTATGAGATAAGTCAAGAGGAAGGATATGTTCTTTTAAATACTGATAAGTTTGACCATACAAGGATTGATTGGTTCCTGATATATGGAAAATTCAGTAGGTATGTTGGGATTGAATGGTAGGGGTTAAGATGTCTTCCATGAGAAATTTGTAACGTTGTTGATTCTCCTTATTTTGTAAGAGAGATGCTATTGTAGCCATTGCATCCATTGCTTTATTCTCATTTCTTGGAATCTGGGTGAATGATATTTCTTTAAAGTGTTCTTTAAACTTCTCTACTAGTTGTTTGTATGGTGTAGCGTCATAAAATTGCGACACTTGCAATTTCGACTGCATTTGGGTCTTCACGATGGCGGTGCAATGTTGAACCTGAATGGAGACCCCGAAACCTGCTTGCAACACCAAAAACTGCATATTTCTGCACCTTGGCCTGATCCCTCCTTGCACCCTGCTGCCCCGGGAGGTGGGACCATGGCGCCCAACGCCTTGGTCCCTGGCCCTATTTTGGGCCCGGTCTCTTTTGGGCATTGGGTCTTTAGGTTTGCAATTCGGGAAATAATGTTTCCTGGTTGGCCTAAGGTCGGGAAAATCAGTCTATCAACCCTAATTGACAAGTATATAAACTACATTTCCTCTCTCAAAAAGGGAGGAGGACATATGTGAGCAAGGCGCGAAAGCGATATTCAAACATTCAAGCCTTCCAGCATTCCTTCAAGCAATTGAGTATTCTAAGTCTCTATTCAAGGCTAAGTGTTGCATTCAAGACAAGGATTCAACCATTGAAGAGGAGATCACATACAACATACAACATACTACATACATTACACCTTTGCATGTAAGAATACAAACATTCTTACAACAAGGTATCAGTACTTGTTTACATTACAAACATTTACATTTACTGCATTCTCATTTCTTGGTTAATTCCAAAACCGAGGTTTGACCTAAAGGCAAACCCCTCATCCCTAACCCCCCAATCGTCCTCTCTTTTCTATGTGTAGGTTGCAGGTACGCGGCTGTAATTGAAGATTTGGAATCCTTGTGCAGAGACAAACAGATCCACCTTCGTTTCACGGATTTTTCGGAGGACCGTGTGCACGCCGGGCACCATCGTCCCATCAACTTTCGCTCAAATTTGCAGAACAGCACCGTCTCGACATTTTACTGCTAATTCCAGGTCTGCAGCTTCATCTTGTATCCCTATCTCTATTTATAAGCGAATCTTTCCTATTTTACATGCATTCTTAGTTCAATCATCCTATCTACATTTCTTTACAAAAGAGGGTATCCTTGATGTCTTAACCCTTGAAACTCATTTAGAATCCAATCTTGCATTGCGTGGGATTGGATCTTGTGGGTTTCAACCCCTCTTTTGAATGTAAAGTCCCTCCTAAGTGAAAACCATCAACCCTAGTGACCCCCCTTCTCTCTCCTTGGAGTTGGGGAGGGGAGAACAACTAGGGTTCGATTTTTCCGCTTTACATATGGCATAAGCTTATCATCCTTTGTTTGGTATTCATCATTTACTTGGTTGATGATAAGTTTTGAATCACCATAGACATGTAGTTCTTTGACATTCCATTCAATAGCCATTTTAAGCCCAATAGCCAATGCTTCATACTCTGTAGTATTATTAATGCATGGAAACCGTAGTCTATATGATTTCAGAATTGTGTGTCCTTGAGGTGTGATAAAAAAGATTCTTGTGCTTGATCTATATTGTGTATAAGAACCATCAAAGTACAATTCCCAAAATTTTGTACTTACTGTCAATATATCTGAATCAGGAAATTCAATGTGCAAAGGCATGTTATTTTGTAAAGGTGCATCAGCCAATTGATCAGAGATAGCTTGTCCCTTGATAGCTTTCCCGTCAAAATACTCTATATCAAATTCA
The DNA here is from genome assembly GCF_030272615.1 of Cryptomeria japonica. Taxonomy (NCBI): domain Eukaryota; kingdom Viridiplantae; phylum Streptophyta; class Pinopsida; order Cupressales; family Cupressaceae; genus Cryptomeria; species Cryptomeria japonica. The sequence goes on along the minus strand of NC_081406.1, from coordinate 146,501,205 downwards.
CTCAGTATCATAACCTATTTGGCTAGTCTCCCTGTCAATGTTGACTTGCTCAACAAATATTTGAGAGGATCTATCTTTGCTATTAGTTTTATAGAATGAATCAACATATAATGTCGGAGCTTCTGAGTTGCAAAAACAACTACTAGACAAGTCATTTCTATTGAGGAATAATTTAATTCATAGCCAACAAGTATTCTACTGATATAATAACTACTCTTTCTTTTCCTCCATCATCATGTTGGGCTAGGAGAGCACCTAATGATACACTTGTTGCTGATACATAGAGTAACAATGGCTTCCCTTTGGTTGGTGATATCAGTACTGGAGGACTCATAAGATATTCTTTTATTTGCAAGAAAGCTTCTTCACATTTTAAATCCCATTTGAATGGAACATTTTTATGTAGAAGATGGGTGAATGGAAGACATCTATCTGCCAACTAAGAAACAAATCTCCTGATTGATTGCAGTCTTCCTTGTAAAGATTGCAATTGACTTATGTTCTTAGGTGCCTCCATCTCCATGATAGCTTTGAATTTTTTAGGATCTACTTCAATGCCACGAGCTGATATAATGTACCCATAGAGATTTCCAGAGGTTACTCCAAATGCACATTTCTTTAGATTTAATCTCAATTGATATCTTTCCAGCTTGTCAAAAATCTTTCTTAAAATGTTCAAATGTTCTTGTCTTGTATGAGATTTTGCAAGTATGTCATCGACATAATCTTCCATAAATGTATGCATCATGTCATGGAAAATTGTCATCATAGCCCTTTGATAAGTCGCTCTTGCATTTTTAAGCCCAAATGGCATAACATTCTAGCAATATGTTCCCCATGCATAGGTGAAAGTTTTCTTCTCTTGATCTTCAAGTGCGATTCTTATTTGTCGCCAAAATGTGTTGACTTAAATTTTATCCTCAGAATGCTACCTGTAACAAGTTAGTTTCACAAAATACAAATGGAAATGCTACAGGAAATCCAAACTCAACCAATGAAACTACATAAAATACATATAAAATAAAATACTAATATTACCTTCATGGTTTATGTCTCATTTTGTCCTAACTCCAGTATTCCTGGTTGCAGATGGTGTGCTCTCAGACAATGCATTGATAGCTTCCAAGATGGCATATGAAGAATGGATTGATAATTGATAGTTAATTGATGCTATGATATGCAATACTACATGATTATGCTAAAATGGTTACTGCTATTTGCTTCAAGATTAAAACTCACCGATACAAATGATTTGCTTGAAAATGTACATTTGAAGTCTCTTGAAGTCTAACTCTCTCTCAACTGAAGCCCTTGATTTTATAGATCTTGAGAAGATGAGATGATGTGGGTCAGATCAATGGTCATGATCAGATCTATAGATTTGGATGGTTGTGAGCAAAGCTGAAGGTTGAGAGAAAGGGGGAAGGAGAAGAAAAGTGTCACTCATCTCACCTTGACTGGGTTGCTGACTAAGGGAATCTAGGGATGGTTGGAGAAGATTTAGGCATGATAGGACAAGTGGACTCAAGTCCTTCCTAAGATGTAGGGGGTGTTGGAGAGAATATAGGAGATGGTTATGAAATATATGTACATACAGAATATTTCATTAAGTTTGGTGGTTGAAGATAAATGATGAATTAATATTTAAGAAATATTAATTTCCTTAGCCACATGTTTGATGAGTTGGCAAAGGGAAGATGAAGTGGAGATGGAAGAATGAGTTGGAAAAGAGATTAAATAAATTAGAAATTATTTAATATTTGAGACTATAGGATAGGAGAATAACTATTAAATATTTGATATTTAATTGTTTGGAGGAGATAATTAAATAGTAGATATTTAATTAACGTGGTTAGAGGAATAATTAAATATTAGATATTTAATTAATTAGAGGAATAAGATAGATGAATTAATTAATAAAATATTAATTAAATAAATACACAAAAATGAATTAAATATATTAATCTTTTCAAATTAACTATTTAATAGAAGAATAAATATTTATTTAATTACTCATAGCCATTTTTATGTGTATACAGAGACAGAGATAATTGGAGCCCTGGTATTTGACCTCACCAGAGTTGAGGACCTGAGATGTATGACTTAGGGGGAGTTCAAGTGGCTATGATGCAAAGATGGGATGCTTGAACTTGGAAGAGTAAGTGCATTGACTGCCCAAAACTGTAGATGATGAAAAGTTATAGTAGGAATACCAGGAAAATTTCATTGCAAGGGGTATCTACCTATCATTTGGTTGCTTGTATTCATAGTACAATCATATTTGATTCCTACTTGTCAGTTGGCTGGTTGTATTGGTAGTACAATCACATTTGATTCTTAAAGAAATTTGGGATCAAACAAGAGGTGTTGCAAGTTGATTGGCAGGTGAGTAGTGTTCATTGACACATCCCTCTACATTGAGTATTCTAACAAATGGTATAAAATTTTCATGCTCAATTGGTGTCAGTTGATGGTTGAGTCCTCCATCTCAAGTGTTATGACTTGAGAAGATGTAACAAAATGTAACAATTAGTATCAAAGGAGGAGATGCATCCAATAAAGAAAAAGGGGGAGAAAGAATTTTGTCAGTGCCTAGCAAATACAAGGAGGAATGATACCTTGATAGTGCCACTGCCCTTTGTCATTGTTGTCAAAGGGGGAGAACAATTCAGTAGTACACTGCATACTACATGTGTGAGAATCCATGAATCATAGAAAGGGGGAGAAGGATTATGTAGTATGCCGAATACTACATGAGTTGACATCAATGCCACAGGGGGAGATTGTTGGCTTTGTGTTGTCATTGATGTCAATCGGTATGGGATGTCTATCAGTAGAAGAGATGCATGTGCAACTATATCAAGGAGGAGTATAGGTTGAGATATCCTTGATATCACCTTGTGTTGTAGGACACCAGTACACAAGTTAGTGCCTAACTTGTGTGGATGAGTTGGTAAGGTGACCGATGTACAAGCTAGATGGCCAAGGTGCTTGAGTTGTTGTTTGTGATGAAGAGGTAGAATTTTACCTAAATCACATCAACACTGGAAGAGTAGAATGAACAGGTCACTAGTATACGGTAAGGTTTTAGAATAGTTGGACTCCCACCAGATGAAGATGCAGTCATCATGAGAAGCAATGACCAACAGTGGATGTGCCCACACTGGATCACATGTGCCTATTTGAAGATATGTTGCACAAAATAGGGAAGTCACATGAGTGCATTGTAGGATGCAGAAGATAAGGTGTCACTCCACAAGTAAGTGGAACTTATCTCCTATCATGTATTATGTGCATCATAGTTTTGTGAGATAAGGAAGAAGAGGTGTGCATCAAGTGCATGAAATCAGGAATATGCACTGAACCGATTGAGAAGACATGTTGAGATGTCGGTACAGATCAAGAGTGTTTACTGGTATGTAAGTCCACCGGTAATATGATGAAAGGTGCAGATGCAGATGTCCTCTCACTTTGTGGAAATGTCCATTCTTGGGATAGACATGTCTGAAGACCAGTTTAGGTGTTCGACAGTTCAACAAAGTGCAGACATGAGTCAACTAGTAGAATGTGAGATACTGGCAGGGTTAGTAAACTGGAAGAAAAGAGGAACCGGTAGAGTGTTTGGTTGGTGATCCTATCCGAATCGACATGGCAACCAGGTTGGTAGTTGATCAACATGAATGCCACATGGAGTCAAGGTGGTGGAATTGCATGTAGTGGTAGATGGAATGAACACTGATAAGGTAGTTGCAAAGTTGTTCAACATTAATGGTAGATCCCACAAATCACGAGACGTGTTGCAGAAGTTTGTGGCTCGAGGTCTGGAGGACAACTAAGAACCAACTCAAAATGACTGAGAAGATCAAGATAGATGAAGGAGATAGAGAGACCAATCTCACTACTTGAACAAGAGATCAGATGACAAGGTAAAAAGCAGAGTGCCAAAGATAGAAGGCGTGATCAACAAGGCGCGTTAATGGAAAAGGTGTATAGTTGGCTATCTGGGCAATTAGATCGGGTAAGATCAGATTGGATTTGGTTTGCCTTGAGGTAAGTGAGGAAAATATAACCTCCCTAAGTTTGAATCAGTTTTTGGTGGGAAAATCAGTCTATAAATATGCAAGCCAGAAACAAAGATGGTTGTCGGTGAATGAGAGAGTAGAGTTGCTGCATAGAAGAAGAGAGTGCTACTGCGAAGTAATTGAGTGTTACTTCTACATGTGAGAGAAAATTAGTCAAGTGCTTAATGAATATCTAAGAAGAGATTGAGTGTGAGGGAGGACCAAGTTGAAGTGTTCAACCGTTAGCAGAGAAGAACCGATAGTATTCATACCGACAAAGCACAAGTGAAGAGAGCTTCATAGAAGATAGACAGTGGACTGACAGAGTGTAGTACCCATGAAGAGTAGAGCAATGTAGAGGAGATCCAACAGAGTAGAAGGAGAGTAGAGGTGAACTAGTAGATTTTACCAGTAGTGAAGTAGCAGGAGAAGTGTACCGATGTAGGAGAGAAGGTATCTCATCGACAGAGTAAGGTATATGAAATTGTTACAAGATTCACTTGTAACAAGAGAAATAATTTTGTAATTGATGTTTTCATTGTGATCACTGAGTTGTATCTTGGTGCAGGGGTTGTAGCTCCTTTGGGTTGTAGCCCATAAACAAGTTAGGAGTTAGTGCTCCTTGGGTTGGTGCCCTAAACATTGTAATAGAGTTTTGATTGTGAGGCTGGATTGGAGCAGTAGACTCTAGCAGCATTGCTCAATGAGGTTTTTCCCATTTTGGGTTTTCCTCGTATATGATGCTGTCATGTGATATCCCCTTGTGTGATTGCATTTATGATTAGTCTCCCCACTAACCGGTAAGTCTGTTATGAGTTAAATCTAATAACAACTATGCTCACATAGGATAGTTAAAAGAAAAAATTTGAGAACCACTGATTCCCCCCCCCTCTCAGTTGTGCATTGTGTCTAACAAAATATATGTAAGATCTCATTGTAGATTATATGGAAATAGGGAAGGAGAAAATATTGTAATAATCATTTGTGCAGAGGATTTGGTCGATCATAGGTGATCGAGTTGGGTTTATGTAAGAGGATTCAGACATCTGGTATTGAGCTTAAACAGAACTGTAATCTGGCATGTTTGATGCTATCACCGACAATTCTTCTCTCTGGATTGTAGTCCAAACTGTTGTCTTAAAAATTTCACTCACTTCAACATCCTTATAATAAGATGATTAAACTTTGTGCAAGAGGAATGTTAAGGGGAAGGAAATTCTTAGGACAACATATGACAAGGTTTGATTTAACCTTCTACACTTTGGACTTATTCATAGTCCAGGTGGGTATACCTTTGTGAACTGGATTCACAATTTCAAAAGATAAATCCATAGCAAACCAGTCCAGAAAACTAGCGGATCTATTCACCTTGAAACTAACTGAAACAAAGGAATGAAAATTATACTCATATTCAGTATTTTGATCAACAAAACATGCAATAGACAACCTTGATCGATACCAGTGCCTTATCCAAGGTCACAGAGTCACCAAAATTCAAACAATACTCCCCAAATAAAATATCTCCACACATCCCATTGGCTCGGCCTCTTTTAATCCCTATATATATGCCTAGCATACATGAGAATTTATACATATCAAATCAAACTATGCTCATCAAGATTCAAGATGTCTCATAGGTAATTTAATGGTAGAAGTGATCCCTGCATATTTAATTTCCCTCCTAAAGAGAAAAGCTAGCAAACACATCTACTGAAAGTTGCCTTGCAACCCCTATTCAAACAAAATAACAATGGATTATTCAGTATGAATAGTAAATAAATGTAAACACATTCAAAGATGACACAAAGATTTACTCAAAACCGATGGTCTGTATATTGATATTATCTTCAAAAAAGTATTACAAGAAGCTTTTCAATATTCCCCATTAAACCTAGAAAAGCTCAGATAAATTTTTGTAGCGTTTTCTTACAATTCTTTTGCGATCCCTTTTTACATAGTCCTAGTATCCATTTATAAAAATATGGATGCACATAGCTTCAGAATTTCCTAGGGGAATTAGTTACAACCATTTCTTTTCCAAAAGAAGTTACAAAGCCTTTTACAAAACAGTTACAAGTCCTTTTCGACTCCTCCAGCTTCTTCAACTTGCTGTCTGGTTGTAACCTCTTCCAACTATTCCGGAGCACCCTCTAATTGCTCTGCTTAATGGATGGCATATTTAATTATCCATTCATTGTACACATCATCAGTTGGCCATGTGAAATCAATCACATTTGTCTTAGCCTTGGTCAACCTTTTCCAGGAATTCTCATCTTGTTAACCTCTGAATTGAGGAAACCATAATGAGATTTAACTCTTTCTATCTCCTGAATTGTTACAACAAAAAAGGAAGCATCATCTAAATCAACAATTCCTTTTACTCTGGCTGACAATTTGGCCTCTAATTCTTTAAGCCATACTTGTTTGTCCTTTAGTTGATTTGGGCTAGCAAAAACTCCAGGAATCAATTCAAAAACCTGATCAGTATATTCCTTTTTATAGAGGTTGATCTTCCTGTCAGCATTGTCTACCTCTCCTACCAATTTTACTAGATCTTTGGTGGTGTCACAAGTGAATTTAATGATAAGATCAGACCCAGCTTCATCAGAAGATGCACAAATAGCTTCCAAGTTCTTCTCTCTAGGCTTCCACTTGTCAAGAATAGGTGCCAAGATGGCCTTATCCCTATTGAGCTCATTCCTCATATCCAAAATCTTGCCTATGTTATTATATAACAATGAGGCACTCATTGTATCTGCAAGACTAGAAATTGTAGCCCTTACTCTCTCCTCATATTTCTTTGCATACAAGGCCTGAGCCTATTTTAAATTTTCTAGTTCTTGAGGAGTAATCTCAACCATTTGAGAGTTGAAGGGTGCTGGAGATGGTGGGAACTCAATGATAGGGCTAGTAGGTGGAGGTCTTGCAGGAGAAGAGGAGATCATCAATGTTGAAGGCTCACCTTGATGGTGCTGTCCAGTCAGCTAGCTCTGCAGTTTAGCAATGATGCTATCCTTACCTTTTACCTCCTCCTTAGCGCTATTGTATGCCTTCAAAATTGCTTCCAACTTGACTTGGAGGATCTCTTTTTCCTTGGCTTCCTTTTCTACTACTACAACACTAGATTTTGCAGTCACTAGCACAGTGCTAGCAGCTTCCACCACCCCTATATTCTACACTCTCTTCACCATCATTTCACCAAGGTAACTTGACCCTAGGCCATCTTTTCTTTTCTTACTCTCATTTCTCTTGAGAGACCACATGACAAGTGCAACATTATCCTTACTGAAAGTAATTCCTTCCATGGGTATGGTCTCCTTTCTCACTATGTCTAGTACTAAGGCATCTGCTATATCCCACTCAGGTAGAATAAGCACTCCAGCTTGTGCCACCATATCTCTCCCTTGCTCAGGGGTGATGGTCTTGAATTCTTCCATCATCTCTTGTTTTATTTCCTCCTCTACTAGGGTTGGATCTTTATTAGGCTGCTCACGTTTTCTCTTTTCACATCTAGCGTTGTACTTATCTATGATCTGTTTCTATATAAATTGCATAAATGCTCCTGATGTGACAAAATTGTTGTCAGCCAAGAAGTCATTACTTCCCTGCCTGATCTCAAGATCCCACTCCTGGCCTTTGAGTTTCGTGGTAGTAATGTTCATTTCAGCAGCAAGGGGTTCTTTTGGCACACCCTCCTCTACTTCATCATATGTATAGGCAATTTCTCCTAGACTACCTAATTGTAGAAGTTGCTCAGCTGCTGCCTGCTCATCTCCTATGTGGATAATTGATTGGGATGGAGAATACAAAGGTGTATCAGATTGTACTTCTTTCCCTATTCTCTGCATCTTTGGGCTCTCTTGGATGTCAATGACATCTTTTATCTTCCTCTTTCCTTTGGAGGTAGAGGGCTCCCCTGTTGTAGGCATTAGCACACTGTAACTAGATTTCTTGTGTAGGGTGTAATCACCAGGAGAGATTGCTTTGGTGGAGGCAGACCTACTTAGGACCACTCTTGCCTTTTTAGGGTTGCCTTTAATCATAGCTTCCCTCTTCTCCTTCAGGGTCCACATCACATCCTCAAAGCAAACAATTAAAAACTTTATTTTCTCCCCTATAGGGAAAAAGCTAGACAATGGGTCATAGCAGGCATCAGACTGATGCACAAAATCTAAGGCTTTCTTATAAGCCACCCATTTCTCCTTTCTTATATCCTGCTGTAAAGCGGAAAAATCGAACCCTAGTCGTTCTCCCCTCCCCAACTCCGAGGAGAGAGAAGGGAGGTCACTAGGGTTGATGGTTTTCACTTAGGAGGGACTTTACATTCAAAAGAGGGGTTGAAACCCACAAGATCCAATCCCACACAATGCAGGATTGGATTCTAAATGAGTTTCAAGGGCTAAGACATCAAGGATACCCTTTTTTGTAAAGAATGTAGATAGAATGATTGAACTAGTAATGCATGTAGAAGCAAGAAAGATTCACTTGTAAACAGAGATAGGAATATGGGATGAAGTTGCAGACCTGGAATTAGCAGTAAAATGTTGAGATGGTGCTATTCTGCAAATTTGAGCGAAAGTTGACAGGACGATGGCGCCCGGCATGCACACGGTCCTCCGAAAAATCCGCAAAACGAAGGTGGATCTGTTCGTCTCTGCACAAGGATTCCAGATCTTCAATTACAGCTGCATACCTACAACCTACACACAAAAAAGAGAGGACGATTGGGGGGTTAGGGATGAGGGGTTTGCCTTTAGGTCAAACCCCGGTTTTGGAATTAACCAAGAAATGAGAATGCTGTAAATGTAAATGTTTGTAATGTAAACAAGTACTGATACCTTGTTGTAAGAATGTTTGTATTCTTACATGCGAAGGTGTAATGTATGTTGTATGTAATGTGTTGTAAGTGATCTCCTCTTCAATGGTTGAATCCTTGTCTTGAATGCAACACCTAGCCTTGAATGGAGACTTAGAATACTCAATTGCTTGAAGGAATGCTTGAATGTTTGAATGTTTGAATATTGCCTCCCCATCTTTACACATATATGTCCTCCTCTTTCTCTCTTTTTCTAGGAGAGGAAAAGTAGTTTATATACTAGTCAATTAGGGTTGATAGACTGATTTTCCCGACCTTAGGCCGACCAGGAAACAATATTTCCCGAATTGCAAACTTAGAGACCCGATGCCCAAAAGAGACCGGGCCCAAAATAGGGCCAAGGACCAAGGCACTGGGCACCATGGTCCTGGGGGACCAGGGCACTGGGCACCATGGTCTTGAAGGACCAGGGCGCTAAGCACCATGGTCCCACCTCCCGGGATAGCAGGGTGCAAGGAGGGATCATGCCAAGGTGCAGAAAAATGCAGTTTTTGGTGTCACAAGCAGGTTTTAGGGTCTCCATTCAGGTTTAACATTGCATCACCATCATGAAGACCCAAATGCAGTCAAAATTGCAAGTGTCACAATTTTAGAATGCTACATTTAGCCCCACTTTAGCAGGAGTATAAGCGTACGCTCATACTTCCAGTAAAGTACAAGGAAACAACATTGAAAAACTTTCACCACGTCAAGGAGGCAAGATACACCAAGCCCCCAGTGGACCAAGGATCTTACGACTTCGATTGACAAAGTAAAAGGGAAGATCACGAGGGAGAACCATGACTGTCAGTAGTAAGGTTCCCTCACTATGAGTCATGCAAGAAAGGTATCAAAAATTTTCAAGGCAAAGCTAAATTTGTCAAGAAATTTTCAGTTGAAAAGATATGATTGGGATGTATGCCCCCCTACGTTATAGCGATCGCACATGCCTCATCGGGGGTGATTGCTGTAAGGTAGTGATACATATAACAATGAGAAGGGAAAGGAGCACGTTATCACAAGGATTTAGCCCCCAAGTGTGAGATAAGCCCAAGGATAATAGACACAAAACACAAAGCACGAGGTGACTTCGCTTTCCTCGGGGTCAGTATGTTGTATAATAATTCATGTATATCATATGTATGTATGTGTGTAGGAGAAAAAGTGACACTAAGCAAACATGCCCTAATCTCACTTTCAACCACACACTTGTGGAATACGAAAGAGCCTAGAGGTATCACACAATTGGCTACTTCTTCTTGTGGAAGAGAGAGCCACGGGCTACCTATTAGGATTTCTATTCCTTTGTTGCAATTGAAAGATGAAATGATGCAAGTTCAATCCCTAACCCCAAAGTGTAAGTATGAACTAATAACAAGATTATAGAATTGAACTTAAATGATGGAAAGCTGTAAACACAAGGATAAGACAAGAATGTAAATGCGTACCCAGAATTAAAATCTGATTGAAAATGTTCGGGACGGGGGCGCGGGCACCACTGTCCTGATTCTGCCCCTGAAACTGCTCCGAAAACTGCTATTTTGCACTTTGGAAAAAGCTGTCAAAAATGCTGAAAATGCTGTCTGTCAGGAGGACCAGGGCGCCCAGCGCCCCTGTCCCAGGGACCAGGGTGCCCAGTGCCCCTGTCCTGGTAGGACCAGGGCACCCCACACCCCTGTCCTGGTCTTTTGCTTTGAGATTTGGTGGTAAGTTCGGTCTCAGTCTGCTTCTTCTGGATCTGCAACTTGCGGCGTCGTCCGAATCCCAAAACCTGTACTTATATCTGAAAAGGTGTTGTGGGTGGCTATATAGGGTTTTGCCTTAGTCAAACCCCCACTTCGGTGATTTCCACCTCCACGAATAGCCAAGTTGTATTGTAAAATGTATTGTGTGTGCAGACCTAGTGTGTGTGCAAGGTCCTTAAATGCAAGAAAGCAAACTAGAGGAACCTAGAAAGTAAACCCTAATTGCTTGTAAATGATAATGTAAATGCTCTAAATCAAGATGCAAAGTGATCTAAAGCATGAATAAAGAATATATTGAAGCTTATGCAAAGACATGAAAACAACATGAAATCATACCCAACCCTCAAGGGAGGAGTACAAGCCAATCTTCAGTCGGTAATCTCCTATTGTTCTTCAATGTCTTCCAAGCCCTAAATGGATGAATGAAATTGATGAATGCTTGATGGATGGATGTTGAATGTTGTTGAAGTCTTCAAAGATCTGCTCTTTCGCTGCATAGAAGGTCCTGGAAATCAAAAATTGGATCCTTTCAAATGAAGAAAGAGAGCTCTTATATATGAAACCCTAGGTCTTAATTTCATCTTTTGGCCGACCTAGAGATTGAATATCCCGCCAATTTTTTGGGGTTAAGCTTTATTTTATGATTGGATCGTGCTCCTAAAATTTTGGGAAAAATGTCCAGGACCATGTTGCACTCCGGGCGCCATGGTCCCGACAACTTTTCACCAAATTTTCAGGGCCGTCGGATATGATGATTTTAGAGAGAATCCCGAAGTTACAAGTGATTTTGAGATGTTTTGACCCCTGAAATCAAGCCCCCAAGTTCGAAATAGGACCTAATTAGGGTTTTTGATTAAATGATGTATAGGAGGAATAAAATGAAAAGGGCACACTTTAATGAAAGGGCCCAACTTTATGATGTGGGAGATGATAAAATAGAACCTTAGACCTAATTAATTTGATTAATTAAGTGCTAAAGGGGAAATGCAATGCAAGATGCAAAATGCGCCAAGGCGGGTGCTAAACTAGGTGTGAAATTGTACCACCCTAGCAAGTGCATACAATTTATGACGCTACAGTATGCATAATTGTTCTTCATTCCCCAATCAAGGAAGGTCACCTAGAAGAAGGGTACACATGTGTCTTTTGAGTCAACATGAGAGAGACCAAGAGAGATCTCAATGCTTTGCATCGTCCTCAAGTAGACAACACTAAGGACAAAAAATAGAAGAATGAGAGTAACACATAGAAGAAGTAACAAAAGAGATCAAGAGAGGAGGAGAGAGTCTGCTATGCTAATGAACTAGTCTAGCACGTCATCTACCCCCCGATCTTGCTGATCAATATTTCGAGAAGGCAGGAAACACGCTAGAGGAGGAACATCCAACATAGCAAATGGAGCTATCACAAGATCCAAACAAGGGCTATGTTCATGTTCCGAGCCACATTGTTCTTGTCTAGGAGCTAGGATAAGTGCTTTAGAAAATTCATTAGATAAATGGTTATCAACATCAACATATTCATATTCACTATCAGAATGAACAGGAGTAACATTTTCATCATGAATAACATTTTCATCTATATCATCATCAAGATTTATAAAAATAGGATCTTTGACTCGCACAGGATCAAGACCATCATACATCTTATGTTTAGGAGATTTTGGCTCAATTTTCGGCTGAGGAGAAAATGGAATAATACTAGCTGAAGGTGTTTTTGGGGATTGCAAAGTTTGAGAAGCAGCTGCCTGAGCTCTAAGACGATGCTTTCGTCGGCGTTCACGTGCAGAACGATTTTGTCTAGTCTTAGGAAGTTGAGAAGATTGAGGAGGAGGAATGTTCTCATCCTTATCACTTGGGTGTTTAGGTTGTGGTCTCTTAGGTTGAATAATAGGAGAAGAGGAAGGTCTCTTCTCTCTATAAGAGGAAGGAGGAGGAACTACTCCATATAAAGGAGGAATATTTGGTTTAGGAAGGAGACCAAGTCCATCATGACGAGGAGGTATAGGTCTACTTTTAGGAAGTTTATTAGTCATAGGCATAGTCACATCCATAGGGATGGGTTGGGAATCTTCTTGAGGAAAGACATTAGTTTTATCTTTCAAAGGAAGAACTTCCTTCTCAAGAACAATAGGAATGTCAAGTTTGGGTGTTCTAGGTTCACTTAGAGATAGGATCATATCTTTTTTCCACTTTTGATAAGATTTGAAAAGATGATCACTTCACAGAGGAAGAGATTGGAATTGTTTAGGCCAAAAGTAATCAATAGGAACGCTAGAAGTTCTTTCAGCAGGTTTAAAGAGACTATGATTGACAGTAACAACTTCACCATTATGGGGAAAATTCAAGCACTTGTGAATAGGAGAAGCAATAGATTTCATGGAAGATAGCCAAGGATAGCCTAGCTTCACACGAAATTGTTCGAATGATGGAATAATAGAAAAGTCCACATCAAGGGGTTTGTTATGGACCTCAATAGGTAATGTAATAGAACCAACTGTAGGAGAAGAAAATGCATCAAATAGTTTCACAACCACATTTGTTTCGTCATAGATCACTTGATTCAATTGCAAAGTAAAAAGAAATTCTTCAGTAATGACATTAACCATACAAGAAGGATCAATAAGCACTCCACGGCAAGGTGTATTTTTGACTTTTGCAACTATATATAAAGGACCATCAGGTGCCCTGATAGTTTCACTGGAATCAAATGTGATGGAAGGTTCCTTAGGGATTTTCTACTGCTCTACAAAGTTAATTACAGTCGGAGTCATAGACACAAGATCATCAGGTGAGACAGAGGAATCATTAGTATCAATCGCATTAGAGGTATGAGAAGGCAATGGATCGGTAAAAATCTGAAGATTTTGGTTAGGAGGAGCTACAGATGTGTTGCCTTTATCATTCATACCAAAAACAGAGATAGTATTATTATCAATCAAATCTTGAATTTTACCGTTTAAAGCAAAACATTTTTTAGTATCATCCCCAGGTTGACGATGAAATTGACAAAAAGATTTGTTATCAAAATAGGGTGAATTAATTTTTGCAGGATCTATTTGCCTTATAGGAGGAAGAGTAAGCACATTTTGTTCCAATAACTTATTCATAATACTATGCAATGATTCATTCAAAGGAGTAAAATTTCTTTCTTTCCTGAAAAACTTAGAAATAGGAGGCACACCTGATGCTGCATTCACATTGTTGTTGATGATGTTTTCATTGAATTTAATGGACTCTCTATTCGGTTTAAACTTCCCAAATGGTTGTTGACTACTATCACCCTTATCACTCGGAGCCATAGGATTTGCTTGTTCCATTTGACTCACAGTCAGTTGATAATTGTGAAGAGTTGCGCACAACTGTTGGAAAGAAGTAAACTCAGAAAACAGAAGTTTTTCTCTAATATCTTTTTGTAAATTAGAAATAAAGATTCTTTGAATATCATTGTCAGGCACTGGAAAAGAAATTTGAGCATACAAATGCTTATATCTACCAATGAAATCAGTCACTTTTTCTTTAACACCTTGTTTACAATGCATTAAATCAATCAAAGTAACTTTAGGACTTATACTGTTTTGAAATTGTTGAATAAAAGCATTTGCAAGTTGTTCGAAAGAAGTAATAGAATAAGAAGGTAACGAGCAATACCATTGTAAGGCTTTATCTCTTAATGTTCTAGTAAACAGTTTTGCAAGCAACCTTTGGTCATAAGCAAAATCGGTACATATTGTTTGAAAGGTCTTAACATGTGTTAGAGGATCACCCTTACCATTATAAAGCTCCAAATGCGGGATTTCAACATGTTTAGGGGGAATAGCTTGAACAATGTCAAGAGAAAGTGGGCTCGCAACATCAAATGTGGGCACACTAAACTTAGATTGATTCATAGAGGCAATTTGTTGCTATAAAGAAGAGACAGTTTGTGCAAGATTGTTGATGGTCGCTTCAGTCGAAGAGTTCATATTAGACGTGTTAGATTGTGATGGAGGTGTTATGTTATTGAAAGAAGGTAGAGAGTAAGCTGGTGGGACACTATGATAGTTAGTCATAGGAGATGATTGGAAAGGAGGAACACTACAAGGAGGAATGGAATGGTTAAACGAATTGCCCCCTTGCGTCATGTTTATTTGTGGAGATATAATAGGAACACTCATTGAAGGAATGAATGAAGAAGTCGGATTGAATGAAGGAAGAGGGTTGATTGAAGAAGAGGGATTGCCCCCATGACTGGTGATCATAGCGGGAATATCTTGTGTTGAAGTAGTCATTATGTTTGATGTAAAAGTAGGTATACTAGCAATAGAAGTTGTCAAAGGAATAGAATGATTGACTTGAGTAGGAGGTTGTGTATAACCTAAGGTTTCGGCACAACTTTTCATCGGCATCACATTCGAATCCACAATGTGTGCAATACCACGCAAAATATCAATTCCATTCTTATCACTTTGAACCATACGTTTTAGACCCTCAATTAAGGAAAGAGCTTCACTATCAGGGTATTCTTGAGACATCCATTGTCGAAAATCATCAAATTGGTTATCCAATTTCGAAAGTTGTTCTACAGAAACCTCATGGAGAGCTTCTTCATCATTAAGAGGATTAGAGGAATTACCCATGTCCTCATTAAAAAGGCCATTCAAATTAGGTTCCATCTCCTCAGTAATTAAACCTTGGAAAGACTTAATTCTAAGGCTTCGTCTAACAGGAATAGTGTAAGTAGGGCTTATTGTTGTAAAACTCATGCACTAAAGAGAGAGAAGATTTTGAATTTTAGAGGTAGCAAATTTCAATAAAACCAGCCAATCTCCTAGATTTAATCTGTTAAATAGAATCAGGACAATCTCTCGAAATTTCAGAAAAAATGTCCGGGACCGTGGCGAACGGAGTACACATGGTCCTCGCAACTTTTTTTGAAATTTTCAGGGATGAAAGTTATGATGATTTTAAAGCTAATCTGAAAAAATTGAGTGATTTTATGATCTGTAGATAGGCCAAATTAAAGTTGCAATCTCAAAATTGAACCCTACCAAGATTGTTGAAAAATGTAAAATTTGAATTTTGAAAAAAGAGGGGGAAACTGAAATTTTGAATTTTATGATTTTAGAGGGAATACTGAAAGCAATGCAAACTTTGAAATTTAAAAGTTTGCTCGATTTCATGCAAAATTCAAATTTGAATGTGGAAATCAAAGTTATCGCAATTAAACACTTAATTTCAAAAGTCACAAATTGTAAAAAAAAAAATTGAATAAAGCACTGAAATTTTGAATGAATGCCAACACACTTTTCAGATTTATGACTGTAAGAAATACAATTTTGATATGAATTTCAATTTCAACAAATTTTGAATGATTAGAAGCCTCAATCCAAGCAATCACTAGATCAACTTTGACTTTAATTTTGAAAGTGTTAAAATTGATAAAATCAGCCAAAATTCTGGATTTTAGCATAAAAATATAGTAAGATCTAGCTCCCGAAATTTCGGAAAAAATGTCAGGGACGATGGCGCTCGGGGTGCACACGGTCCTCGCAACTTTTTTCCAAATTTTCAGGGATGAAAGATATTGCGATTTTATTGCGGAATCCAAAGTTACAGCCAATTTGGAGGTGTTTTGATCAGTGGGATTATCAGTCAAAGGTTGAATCAAGAAGGTTTTAAAAATTAGGGTTTTGACACTTAACCACTTAATTCTTAGAATTAAAGCACAAATATGAATTGGCAATTTGCAGTAGAAGGGTAGATCTAAAACAAGCATTAACAATTAAACATTCCACAGGTTTAATTACTAAAAAGAAAATTTTAGGGTTTTTTATGCAATTAGCCTCTAAAATTTGCAAAAGATCAAACATGGAAATGTAATTAAGGAAACAAATTTTTCAGATCTAACCATGAATAATCAGAATGAGGATGTTCACGTCAGGTTCACCAAAATGTAAAGCAGAAAAATTGAACCCTAGTCGTTCTCCCCTCCCCAACTCCGAGGAGAGAGAAGGGAGGTCACTAGGGTTGATGGTTTTCACTTAGGAGGGACTTTACATTCAAAAGAGGGGTTGAAACCCACAAGATCCAATCCCACACAATGCAGGATTGGATTCTAAATGAGTTTCAAGGGTTAAGACATCAAGGATACCCTCTTTTGTAAAGAATGTAGATAGAATGATTGAACTAGGAATGCATGTAGAAGCAAGAAAGATTCGCTTGTAAATAGAGATAGGAATATGGGATGAAGTTGTGGACCTGGAATTAGCAGTAAAATGTCGAGACGGTGTTGTTCTACAAATTTGAGCAAAAGTTGACGAGATGATGGCGCCCGGCGTGCACACGGTCCTCCGAAAAATCCGTGAAACGAAGGTGGATTTGTTCGTCTCTGCACAAGGATTCCAGATCTTCAATTACAACCATGTACCTACAACCTACACAGAGAAAAGAGAGGATGATTGGGGGGTTAGGGATGAGGGGTTTGCCTTTAGGTCAAACCCCAGTTTTGGAATTAACCAAGAAATGAGAATGTTATAAATGTAAATGTTTGTAATGTAAACAAGTACTGATACCTTGTTGTAAGAATGTTTGTAATCTTACATGCGAAGGTGTAATGTATGTTGTATGTAATGTGTTGTAAGTGATCTCCTCTTCAATGGTTGAATCCTTGTCTTGAATGCAACACCTAGCCTTGAATGGAGACTTAGAATACTCAATTGCTTGAAGGAATGCTTGAATGCTTGAATGTTTGAATGTTTGAATATTGCCTCCCTGTCTTTACACATATATGTCCTCCTCTTTCTCTCTTTTTCTAGGAGAGGAAAAGTAGTTTATATACTAGTCAATTAGGGTTGATAGACAGATTTTCCTGACCTTAGGCCGACCAGGAAACAATATTTCCCGAATTGCAAACTTAGAGACCCGATGCCCAAAAGAGATCGGGCCCAAAATAGGGCTAGGGACCAAGGTGCTGGGCGCCATGGTCCTAGGGGACCAGGGCACTGGGTGCCATGGTCTTGAAGGACCAGGGCGCTGGACGCCATGGTCCCACCTCCCGGGACAATAGAGTGCAAGGAGGGATCATGCCAAGGTGCAGAAAAATGCAATTTTTGGTGTCACAAGCAGGTTTCGGGGTTTCCATTCAGGTTTATTGTTGCATCGCCATCGTGAAGACCCAAATGCAGTTGAAATTGCAAGTGTCACAATTTTAGGACGCTACACCTGCTCATCTAGATCAAACTCATTTCTGATGAGGTCTTCAGGAAACAAAAGTTGATGGGGCCTACCTCTGCACGCTGCTCTCTTTCTAAACATGTTGTTGAAGAATTCTTCTAGATCAGCACAGCTAGACATTGCAGTAGACAAATGATAAGGCTTGAGAAAATCCTCAAAGCAATTCCAACCTCCTTTTGTTACTACAAATTGGTGGGCTATGGTAATTGTAGGGAAAATAGTCCCTTTACCCCTGCCTGTCAGTTCTGCCTCTTGTACACCACCAATTTGTCTAGGGATCTCTGTGATTCTCACTTTGAGAGGGACCTGATAGGGTAACAAGAATGGGGCACCTCTAAAACCAAAAACTCTGAAGACTATTGAGACTGGGTATAGATAAAAGTCACCCCAATTGTGAACAATTTTTATGTTCTCTGCAAATTGTTTTGGTCTTATGAATTCCAAAAGAACCTTGGGGATTCTTGGGTTCTCGAAGCAGAGGAGAGTCCTGATCTTGGATGCAAAGTATTTATCAAACTTCAAGAAACTGGCATCCTCTCTATCCCATGACAACACAGTACTCCATAGTTATACTGGCATCTTTTCTCCTTCTTTCGCTATGACAAGGTCCAATCCACTGGCAAAATAATCACCACCTTCGAAAAGAAATAGATGCATCAGGAGTGAGTACCATCCAAAAGGCCTATCCACCTTTCCATTCTTTATTCCTATCAATCCTCCATGGATAGCCTTAGCAATGAAGGGAGCATAATCAAATGTTACTGCATGAGAAGAATTCAAAATCTGAGCAATCATTAGCAAGTAGTGATTGGGCATATTCACTTCAGCATCTTCTCCCAAAACTTGGCAAATTGTCCAATACATTCCCTTATCCCTAAGGGTGAACATACTCAATGAAAAGGGCTCTTCTGTGTTGGGTCCTACAACTGTTAACCCGCCTATCTTCACAAAAATTTCCTTGAGAGGCCCATTCCTAAGATGACTCCTATGTGCACTATAAATTTGAGCTAATGATTTGAAATTTATGGGTTCCAGAAAATTTGTAAACTCATTGAGCCCAAAAGCATTTCTGAATTCTTTAGTATTAATCTCAATAAGGGCTTTTCCATTTATGTCCCGAATGCTTCTTGTGACTAGATCATAGTTAAGTGCAATTTGGGTCAACAAATCCATATCCATAAATACCCCTGGGACTACCAACTTCCCAGCATCTAACTCCCAAATACTGTTTTGCGGGGCCGGAGAATTTCGCATTCCAAATCCAACCTTAAATAACCCCAACCCAAACAATCCGACTTGTGGGTCTCTCAACCAGTAACCCTTGTCATACAATCCTTCTCCTACTTTCAAACGGGGAGCTCTAGGCACCAATTCTTTTGCTTCCGATGCCTGGTTAGTTGACAACATGAGTTGTTCAATAAAATCATCACAGATAGCTCTTTTCGGATAATTGACTTTCCCAAAAAATTCTCTCTTAGGTGCCATTTTGAAAACGTAATAAATGAATACTGCCCCCAAATAATTCTATGACAAACCAATATCTTATCTAAAACATACCACACAGAAATTGCTACACGAGAGTACGAAAAAACCTGTTCTTAACTCGAAGGAATTTTCTCTGCAACTAAATTGACTTGCTCTGTATCTGAAGAAAATAGCTCTGTATCTGCTCCTTTGCAATAATTCTTTAAAAAGATACCTTCATCCGGTTGATAGAAAATCATATATTGTACCCAAGGTCTTAACTACAATATTGATTCCGCATGCTTCGGCCATCCTTTCAAAATTGATTTCATGGGAGAATTCGTATTTTTCGCTCCAACAGGCCACAACGTTCCTGCAATTCTTTCCTTTTGCTCTTTTGCAACTTCGCGAAGCATAACCATTGAGTAGTTTAGTCCTGTTAAATAGTGCCAACCATCCAATCAAAAGAAACCTGATCGGTCGTTACACTAACTAACAGCCTTGGCTCTGCGTTGGGTCCCGCTTCTTTATTGGCTATGTGCTACCACATGGCACTCAACTACTAGCTTTGAAAAACCTTTCACATTCAACTCAACGTCAGTCGTGTGTCTTTCCTTTATACAACCGGTTCTACCTTGGCAGGCCCACAACTTCTTCTAAAACTACGTGTCTATAGACACGTCACCATCTATCACGACACCTGGACGAACCTTTTTTACTTTCGCTATTTCGCGAAGCATATCCTTCAAGCATCTTGCAACTGTGAAATAGCGCCAACCATTGGATAAAAACAAAGTTGATCCTCTTTTAACCTTATGCTTTATCTACCTTTGGGGACGAAAAACCTTTTCGCCATTTCGCAGGGTATAAAGCATGAGCATCTTATCCTTGCAAAATCACGTGGGCCATCAGATCATTTTCTACTTTTTCGGTGCTTAACCATCTGAACAGACTCTGACAGACATGGGCCCTCTGACTCAACTTCGAACACCTAGCATCTAATTACTTTCAGAGCTGACATGTCAGTCTTTCATTTGCCAAGAGAAAACATTGGGTTCCAATTAATTCTTACCACCTGTATCGGCCATGTCACCTCTTATCCCGTGGCGTGACTCACCTCTGGGACCCACCTTTTAGCTTTTAGACATAGCTTGTTGACTATTGTAGCCTATGCCATGTGCCACCATCTTTCTTGCCCTCTCGACTAGCTGGACTGTCTACATGGAATGCCCAGTCATTTCGCAACTTCGCAAAAGATAATTGTCGAGCATTTTCATCCTGCGAAAAATCATGAACCGTTAGATCAAAAGGGACTTGATCACCTTTTAGTCACTTAAAAAATCCTCGCATGCAGGGTCCCACCAAATGATTTCACCATTTCATGAAAGGTATTTCACTTGCAGGTTCACACTGTGAAATAACGCCAACCGTTGGATCTTGGACAAGATGAGACCTCTTTAGACTGGACCAAAATCGCCATTTAGAATGCAAAGCCTTTTCACAACTTTGCGGGTTTTAAACCACGCGCAACTTCGCCTAACGAAATAGAGAAAGTCATAGATCCATCCACGAGATGCGCACTACTTACTAAGCTCGACAACTTTAGGAGGAATACACATAAGGCATAAATTTTTGCGCTTAATTCACATGACTGCCTAGGCAAAAAACAAGGGGGGACACTTTCTATGATCCCAGTACCCGTTACTTAAGTGGATAAAGTAATGAAAGAATAGAAACCAGAGGGTTTTTATCATACATTAGGTGATTTAAAATAAAAAACCCTAAACCCTTAAGACCTAACACAGAGCTGAAGTAATTGAAAATGCGCCTTACTCAAGATTTCAAAATCATAGTCAATTATGGGAAAGGAAAAGCCCATTTTAATCAGTGATAACAGCGGCTCTGACTAGGGATGGTTGATCGCAAGGTCAATACAAGAAAACTTAGAAACTCTGGGAAACAGACCAAAACACATACCCAAATAGAACAAAATAAGAAGGAAACAAAATATGTACAAACAAAGGACCTACTGTGCATGGATATCAAGAGAAGTAGTGTTTCAAGAATTGTCCATGCACTGGAAACTCCTCTACTTCATCATTCATATTCTTCACAAAATATGAATCCTTACCATTTATGTCACAGACCACAAAAGGACCAATCCATAATGATTCAAATTTTTTGTGCTTTCCTTTGTCCTGTCCTTTTGCATTCCACTGAAGAACAATGTCATTGATTTGAAACTTCCTTAATGATGTCCTTTTATCAAAAAGATACTTGGATTGCAATTGGATCTTCTGATTTCTTTTGTGAGCCAAAGCTCTAAGCTCTTCCACCTCCACAATTTGGATCATTCTGTCTACCATAGGCTCAGATAGCTCCATATCCTCATCTTGCAAGAACTTGTAAACTAGAAGAAGATTATTTACTGGCAATCTAGCCTGAGCACCATAAACTAGTTCAAAAGGGGACATTCCAATGGCCTTCTTGACTATTATTCTATCTTCCCACAAAGCTAACTTCAATTTTTGATCCCCAGACCTCTTATTTTCTTTAAGGATTTTCTTGATGATAGTCAAAAGGCTTTTATTGCTGGATTCTGCTTGTCCATTCCCCTGAGGATGGTAAGGTGAAGAGTAAGACATGAGTATTCCATGACTGGTACAAAAGCCTACAAACTCTTCTGATCTGAAACACATGGCATTATCCATCACCAACTTTGCAGGTGTTCCAAATCTAGTTACAACATTATCCATCAAGAAGTCAATGACAACCTTACTAGTAGCTCTTCTTGTAGGGATAGCTTCTATCCATTTTGTGAAGTAATCAGTGGCCACTATGATCCATCTGTGACCTCTCCCTGACCTCTCAATAATCTCTCCAATAAAATCAATGCCCCACTAGACAAAAGGAGCTTCTACAAAGACTAGATTTAGGGGTAAGGCTCCTTCATACTTCAGCTTGGATGAAATTTTTTGACATGGATCACATTTCTGAACATATGCATGAGTATCTTTAAATAAAGTGGGCCAATAATATCCAACCTAGATGATCTTACCAACAGTGGTCTTAGCAGAGTAGTGGCCCCCACATACTCCATCATGCATTTCAGTCAACACTTGTTTGGCCTGGAATTCATCTAAACACATTAGTAACTCTCCATCTCTTTTCCTCTAGAACAGATCACCCTGAATGAGCACATATTTTTGGGACTTTAGTTTCAAAGTTCTCTTTTGATTATGTGTCATTCCTTCTGAGAATGTGGCATCTCTTAAAAATCTAACTATCTCTAAGTACCAAGGCTGCCTTTCAATGCTAGTGACTAAGGTATCTCTGACTTCAACATTATGTATTTCAACATTCATAAGATTGGACTCAGTCATGAGTTTAGCCAAACCTAAACCTCTTACCAATTTGGTAATATTTATCTCCAAGTCAAATTCTTGGATTCTATTAATCCATCTGCATCTTTTCCCTGTAACTTCAGACTGGGACAGAATATCCTTAACTGCGGCATGTGGGACATAGGCAATGATATTTGCATTCACTAAGTATGGCCTAAAAGCCTTAACAACTTTAACTAGAGCATAAGCTTGTTTCTCCATGGTCTCATACTTTAGTTCTGCCACCTACAAAGACTTACTGTAGAAGGCTATGGGATGTTCATATCCCTCATTGTCCTTTTGTAGCAATACTGCAGCTACCATATGATATGAAGCGAAAGAAAATAGGTAAAAGGGCTTACTGTAATCAGGAGATTTTAGCACTGGTGCTTCCTGAATGGCTTTCTTAATCTCAGCAAAAGCCTTGGAGGCTTCTCGATCCCAACAAAATTTAGTATCCGTTTTGAGCAACTTGACAATAGGCTTCACTATCTCTGCAAAGTTTGCAATGAACCTCCTAACAAAATTCACTTTGCCTAGAAAATATTTAATGCCTTTCACATTCTTAGGTTCAGACACTTTATTTATTGCCTCAATTCTTTCAGGGTTTATCCTTACCCCTTCCTTGGAAGCAATGTGTCCCAGTAGTTTTCCTTCTGTAACTCCAAAATGGCATTTCTTGGGATTTAGTGACACACCAAATTCCAGAGCTTTATTGAACACCTTTTCCAAATGTCCACAATGATCATCAGCCCTTTTAGAGTAACAAGTTAGATCATCTTGATAAACCACCATGATGATGTTGATGAATTCTTTAAAGGATACATCCATAGCTCTCTAAAATGTGGCTCCAACATTTTTCAACCCGAATGGCCTTCTCACATAAACATATGTTCCCCATGGAGTAGTGAAGGCAGTTTTGAACTATTCAGATTCCTTCACTAACACTTGATTGTACCTTGAAAAGCCATCGATCATAGATAAAAGGTCACATCCTATCACTCTCTGTAGCATGGCTTCCGTATTCGGGGAAGAGTAGTTATCTTTCAAAGAGGCAACATTTAAATTTCTGAAATCTACACAGAATCTAATGTCCCCATTCTTCTTTCTTACTAGGACTAGATTGGAGACCCAAGAAGAATGCCTTATTGGTTTGATAATCCCCCCTTCTCTCAATTTAGTCAACTCTTATTGCATTTTAGTTTCTAACAAGGGATTGATGGGCCTCTATTTCTGTCTGAAAGGCTTAGCATCTGGAAGTAAAGGAACTTCATGCTGAAAAACATCTTGTCTATACACCTTTATGTCTTCATAAGACCAAGCAAAAACATGTTTATACTTCTTCAATAAATTAATAAGGTTAGTCCTGACATGAGGGGGTAGCTTCTTTCCAATATATACTAACTTAGGGGATGATTCAGTCCCCAGGTTTACCTCCTCTAACTCTTCCAGCTTGGTGGTAGACTGCTGATGTAAGTGACTGTCATTATAACTGAAAATACTTTCCTACTCTACCAGCCCTTTAGGTATCTCATTGGTTTCCAACTGGACTAAATCATTTCCAAACACTATTTCTCTATTATCAAACACCTCCAACAATGCATTACAATCAATCTTCTATCCATCATAATCATCAACACATTGGATGAACATAAGAATGTCTTCATCATTAGCAAAAACTTGCCAATTGTATACATTGTCAGGGATGGCAGGCCTAGACTTTATCTCCATAGTAGAAATACCAGTTAATGTTGCATCATCATTCTTCAAGGCAACATTCGCTAGGAAATCTGCCATAATGTTCTTTGATCGCTCTACCCAATTGATAGAAAATGCACTAAAATGCTCAATAACATCCCAAACTGCATGTTTATATCTCTTTAATCTATCATTCTTGGATGCATATTTGGATCTTACCTGAGACACAACCAATTCTGAGTCCCCTGACAATGTCAACAGTTGAATTCCATGCTTCTTTGCAATTTCAAGCCCCAACAATAGAGCTTCATATTCTATAGTATTATTTGTGCATTGGAAGGCCAATAAGAATGAGTACTTAAAAGTCATACCTAATGGGGATACAAAAAGAACACCTACTCCAGATCCTTCTTTGGAGCAAGCTCCATCAAAATACATCTGCCATAGTCCATATTGTTGTGCTTCTAATTCAACCACAATAGGGTCAGTATTCTTTAGTTGAGGTAAAATTGGTTGCAGTATAAAGTTCTCAAGATCTACATCAATCATACAATTGAGCATATTAGGGTCTACATTTTCAATTACCCTAGGAGCACATGGCTCTCTATATAGTTTGACCTAATTTCCATTGATTGGAATGGTGGCATAGGATAGGTCCAGTTGAACATTTCCTCCTACTGCTGCTGCCCACTGCTTGGAAAGTAACATACCATAATGGGGCTTAGTATCAGTAACAATAACATCCATTTTATAAGTTGCCTCAGGGAATGCTGCTATTTTTACTTCTACATCTTTCATTGTACCTATCACAGGTACTTCTTTGTTATCCATGGCATAGCATTTCCCATACATAGTGGTTACTGATAGTCCTAATTCTTTCATAACACCATAGGGCATTACATTAGCAACAGCTCCTGAATCTATCATGCAGTTTTTAATCAACCGGTTATTGACTAACAAGGTAGCATAGAAGGGATCTACCTGTGAAGGATCTTGAGTGATAGTGGTTCCAACATAAACCTCGGGGGTTTGGAACTCTTGATCCTTTCCAATTCCAGTTGAATTGGTGGGTAAGACTGTGTCACTATCAGATATACTAAAGAATAGAGACAAAGTTGCATCCCTATGTTCTTTAATCTTTAATAATTCTACTAATGGAATAGTGACCTTCATTTGAGTAAGATCTTGGGCCATGTCAAATGTAGAACTATTGTTTGTTTCAGTACTAGCCCTAATTCTTTCTGTCTTGAGCTGACTTGTCTTTTTTGCTGTGGCAGCTCCTTGTATATCACCACTATCTATACTCTTTGATACACCTTTAACCTGTTCCTTCTTTTCTTGATCAATCTTAGGAATAGTAGTAGCACTATCTATTGCCCCCTTTTGGGTGATCTCTTTTATGAACATGGAACCAGGTTCACCCTGATTAGTGTCCTTCTTGGTGCTTCTCAAGTTATAATTGTGTTTTGCTTTGGCAATGGCGGCTTTAGTGAAATTTTTGACTTCTTCCTCACTAGGCCTTCTAAGATGAACCTCTTCATCCTCAATTGTTACCACATTCAATGTAGGATGCCAATCTAAGGTTAGTTGCCCTTGAACAAACCTTTCATCATCTAATACATCACTGTATTCACTTTGTATAAACTCCTCATCACTTTCTATAATGATTTCAAACATATTGATGTCAGGCTCAGCTTCTTGTCTCATAGATTCTTCGCCTGAGCCACTGCACACTGATGAGGAGAATGTGGTCCATCACAAGCAATACACCAGGGAGTGTTTTCTATATTATGGACAATTTTCCCTTTCAAGGGATCTAGAGTGTCTTGATTTTGGGTAATTTTGGGCTTCTCATTTTGGGGTTTGCCATCCTTCCAATTGGTATTATATGGCATGTCATGCAATCTAGGGGGTCTATCTTGCCAATTATAATGAGGCTTGTCATTTTTGTTTACCTTGGCAGTCAGATCCTTCATTGCAATAACCAATTTCTCTATCTTATCATCCTCCCTAGCAACTTTATTAGGTTGCTATTTTGTTTCCTTCCATAATCTACCATCTATTCTTCTCCCTAACTTCCCAGATGCTTTTCTATTACTTTCTACATTTTTGGCAACTCTAAAAGCATCTCTCAAGTTATGTGGATTCTTATCTCTCAGGATATAGGCCATCTTAGAATCAAATGCATTATAATAAGTATTTAAACACATGTTATCATCTAATCTCATCACTTGATACAATCTGTGCATGGCTTTTTGGAATGGCATTGAAATCAGTGACCATTTCATTATCAGACTTTCTGATGTTATTGAATTCATTGAGCATGAAGCTCACATTAGTCTTGTCACCATACTACTCTTGAAAATAATTTTTAAAATCCTCCCATGACCCTATGCTATTGACTGGAAGACCTCTATACCAATCTCTTGCATCGTCAACCAGGGATTGGACAAACAGTTTCATGATAACATCCTCATCCACTATCTCATAACCATTTATTAGGTCCCCAAGAGACTTCAGATGTTCCTCAGCACTAATGGCATTATTCTCAGTAAATTTATGGAGTCTGTCTCTTAACTCAGTAGGAACATGATTGGGATATCCACAGATCCCATCAAAGAACAATTGTCTATATTTTTCTAAATTGATTGGTCTCCTTTGAAAAGGGGTAATAACATTATTATTTTCCATGTTCATTCTAATTTTTTGAATTGGAGACTGAGATATTTGGGTGTGATGACTATTCACAGGGATTTGACTCACTGATGCTACATTAGTAGGCACTATAGGTTGAATCTTAACAGGGGGAAGAGAAATTTGTTGAGGATCAGGCTTATTAAGATCTTCTGATGGAAACATGATAGGGGGAGCCTTTAAGTAACTAATTTTTCTTTTTACTTCCTAATTTGCTACTTCCAATTCAGCTTTCTCTAATTCTATTTGGAGATCCTCCTTTTCTTTCCTCATTCTTTCCATTTCTTTCTCATGTGCTGATAACCTATGAGAAATGTCCTCTGCAGTTTTAGATTCAATTCTATCATCTACCCATTTCTGTTTTCCTTTATCCAACTTTGTCCTAGGAAACTATGAATCATTGAGCATTTCTTTGCTTGGCTAGACTACTGACCTATAAGCTGGCTTAACCTTGGGGATCAAGATTTCTCTAATCATAGGGCCTTCTTCATCACTCTTTTCTTTCTCCGTAGCCAGCACCTCAAGATCGGCTATATGTCTAAGAAGCCTATCTCTTTCCATTAATTTAGCTTTGACTTCCTTCTCCTTATTTTCTTCCTTTTGGGCTCTTAGGGAGATTAAATGGTGAACTCTTCTATTCAAGTCCTCAATCTCTTGAGACACTTTATCCTCATCAGGGAAATTTCCTTCAGAGTCTGATGCATTAACTTGGTCTATGTCAATCAAACTAATGTTTTCATCTATTGTTCTAGGCATAAAGTGGCTAATTGCATTTGAACTGGTCCTATCTCTTGCAGAAACACTAGCATGAGATAAATCTTGATTTAAAACAGGTGCATTATCAATATTTCCAAACAATCCTAAATGGAAACCTAATATATCATGTTCTAAATCTCTGGAAGATGAATTAGACTTTTCATAAACAGGTCGATCAGGCATCTTACCAGTATTATTGTTCTTCTATACCCAAGCAACATTTGATGGCTCATGTAGCATAGATCTCTTCTAGCCCCTTCATGACTACTCCGGCAAACCTTCGTGCAAAGTTTCATGAGGATGTTTCTTCATGAATGACCTAGTATTTTTTCTTCCTTGAATTATGCTTATTTTCTTTTGAAATGATTTACGATTCACAAGGACTGGTTCCAATAGAACAGAGTCACCACCCACAAGAATATGGGAATTATGAAAAAAGCTTTCAGAATAATATGCAAGGATTCCACAAAGACAATGTTTTTCTTTACAAACTTAAGCACAAATCTACGTCAGGATCCTTAATGTGACTCTCCCCAGCAGAGTCACCACTTTTGTTGTCTTCAAAATTTCACTCACTTCAACATCCTTATAATAAGATGATTAAACTCTGTGCAAGAGGAATGTTAAGGGGAAGGAAATTCTTAGGACAACATATGACAAGGTTTGATTTAAACTTCTACACTTTGGACTTATTCATAGTCCAGGCGGGTATACCTTTGTGAACTGGATTCACACTTTCAAAAGATAAATCCACACCAAACCAGTCTAGAAAACCAGTGGATCTATTCACCTTGAAACTAACTGAAACAAAGGAATGAAAATTATACTCATATTCAGTATTTTGATCAACAAAACATGCAATAGACAACCTTGATCAATACCAGTGCCTTATCCAAGGTCACAGAGTCACCAAAATTCAAACAATACTCCCCAAATAGAATATCTCCACACATCCCATTGGCTCGGCCTCTTTTAATCCCTATATATATGCCTAGCATACATGAGAATTTATGCATATCAAATCAAACTATGCTCTTCAAGATTCAAGATGTCTCACAGGTAATTTACTGGTAGAATTGATCCCTGCATATTTAATTTCCCTCCTAAAGAGAAAAGCTAGCAAACACATCTATTGAAAGTTGCCTTGCAACCCCTATTCAAATAAAATAACCCTGGATTATTCAGTATGAATAGTAAATAAATGTAAACACATTCAAAGATGACACAAAGCTTTACTCAAAACCGATGGTCTGTATATTGATATTATCTTCAGAAAAGTATTACAAGAAGCTTTTGAATATTCCCCATTAAACTCAGAAAAGCTCAGATAAATTTCTGCAGCGTTTTCTTACAATTCTTTTGCGATCATTTTTTACATAGTTCTGGTATCGATTTATAAAAATATGGATGCACATAGCTTCGGACTTTCCTAGGAGAGTTAGTTACAACCATTTCTTTTCCAAAAGAAGTTATAAAGCCTTTTACAAAATAGTTACAAGTCCTTTTTGACTCCTATAGCTTCTTCAACTTGCTGTTCGGTTGTAACCTCTTCCAACTATTTCGGAGTGCCCTCTAATTGCTCTGCTTCCTGGATGGCATATTTTGTTATCCATTCATTATACACATCATCAATTGGCCACGTGAAATCAATCACTTTTGTCTTAGCCTTGGTCAACCTATTCTAGGAATTCCTCATCTTGTTAACCTCTGAATTGAGGAAACCATAATGAGATTTAACTCTTTCTATCTCCCGAATTGTTACAACAAAAAAGGAAGCATCATCTAAATCAACAATTCCTTTTACTTTGGCTGACAATTTGGCCTCTAATTCTTTAAGCCATACTTGTTTGTCCTTTAGTTGATTTGGGCTAGCAAAAACTCCAGGAATCAATTCAAAAACCTCATCAGTATATTCCTTATTATATAGGTTGATCTTCTTGTCAGCTTTGTCTACCTCTCTTGCCAATTTTACTAGATCTTTGGCAGTGTCACAAGTGGATTTAATGATAAGATCAGCCCTAGCTTCATCATAAGATGCACAAATAGCTTCCAAGTTTTGCTCTCTAGGATTCCACTTGTCAAGAATAGGTGCCAAGATGGCCTTATCCCTATTGAGCTCATTCCTCATATCCAAAATATTGCCTATGTTATTATATAACAATGAGGCAGTCATTGTATCTACAAAACTGGAAATTGTAGCCCTTACTCTCTCCTCATATTTCTTTGCATACAAAGCCTGAGCCTGCTTTAAAATTTCTAGTTCTTGAGGAGTAATCTCAACCATTTGAAAGCTGGAGGGTGCTGGAGATGGTGGGAACTCAATGATAGGGCTAGTAGGTGGAGGTCTTGCAGGAGAAGAGGAGATCATCAATGTTGAAGGCTCACCTTGATGGTGTTGTCCAGTCAGCTGGCTCTGCATTTTAGCAATGATGCTATCCTTACCTTTTACCTCCTCCTTAGCGTTGTTGTATGCCTTCAAAATTGCTTCCAACTTGACTTGGAGGATCTCTTTTTCCTTGGCTTCCTTTTCTGCTACTACAACACTAAATTTTGTAGTCACTAGCACAGTGCTAGCAGCTTCCACCACCCCTATATTCTGCACTCTCTTCACCATCATTCCACCAAGGTAACTTGACCCTAGGGCATCTTTGCTTTTCTTACTCTCATTTCTCTTGAGAGACCACATGACAAGTGCAGCATTATCCTTACTGAAAGTAATTCCTTCCATGGGTATGGTCTCCTTTCTCACTATGTCTAGTACTAAGGCATCTGCTATATCCCACTTAGGTAGAATAAGCACTCCAGCTTGTGCCACCATATCTCTCCCTTTCTTAGGGGTGATGGTCTTGAATTCTTCCATCATCTCTTGTTTTATTTCCTCCTCTACCAGGGCTAGAGCTTTATTAGGCTGCTCACCTTTTCTCTTTTCACATCTAGTGTTGTACTTATCTATGATCTGTTTCCATAGAAATTGCATAAATGCTCCTGATGTGACAAAATTGTTGTCAGCAGAGAAGTCATTACTTGCCTGCCTGATCTCAGGATCCCACTCCTGGCCGTTGAGTTTCGTGGTAGTGATGTTCATTTCAGCAGCAAGGGGTTCTTCTGGCATACCCTCCTCTACTTCATCATATGTATAGGCAATTTCTCCTAGACTGCCTAATTGTAGAAGTTGCTCAGCTGCTGCCTGCTCATCTCCTATGTGGATAAGGGATTGGGATGGAGAATACAAAGGTGTATTAGATTGTACTTCTTTCCCTACTCTTTGCTTGTTTGGGCTCTCTTGGATGTCAATGACATCTTGTATCTTCCTCTTTCCTTTGGAGGTAGAGGGCTCCCCTATTGTAGGCATTAGCACACTGTAACTAGATTTCTTGTGCAGGGTGTAATCACCAGGAGGGATTGCTTTGGTGGAGGCAGACCTACTTAGGACCATTCTTGCCTTTTCAGGGTTGCCTTTAATCACAACATCCCTCTTCTCCTTCAGGGTCTGCATCACATCCTCAAAGCAAACAATTAAAAACTTTATTTTCTCCTCCATAGGGAAAAAGCTAGACAATGGGTCATAGCGTTCATCAAACTAATTTCCCCAAATCTAAGGCTTTCTTATAAGCCACCAATTTGTCCTTTCTCAGCTACTACTCATCTAGATCAAACTCATTTCTGATTAGGTCTTTAGGAAACTGAAATTGATGGGGCCTACCTCTACACGCTGCTCTCTTTCTAAACATGTTGTTGAAGAAGTCTTCTGAATCAACACACCTGGACATTACAGTAGACAAATGATAAGTCTTGACAAAATACTCAAAGCAATTCCAACCTCCTTTTGTTACTACAAATTGGTGGGCTATGGTAATTGTAGGGAAAATAGTCCCTTTACCCCTTCCTGTCAGTTCTGCCTCTTGTACACCACCAATTTGTCTAAGGATCTCTGTGATTCCCACTTTGAGAGGGACCTGATAGGGTAACAAGAATGGGGTGCCTCTAAAACCAAAAAATCTGAAGACTGTTGAGACTAGGTATAGATAAATGTCACCCCAATTGCAAACAATTTTTATGTTCTCTGCAAATTCTTTTGGTCTTATGAATTCCAAAAGAACCTTGGGGATTCTTGGGTTCTCGAAGCAGAGGAGAGTCCTGATCTTGGATGCAAAGTATTTATCAAACTTCAAGAAACTGGCATCCTCTCTATCCCATGACAACACAGTACTCCATAGTTGTACTGGCATATTTTCTCCTTCTTTCTCTTTGACAAGGTCCAATCCACTGGCAAAATAATCACCACCTTTGAAAAGAAATAGATGCATCAGGAATGAGTACCATCCGAAAGGCCTATCCACCTTTCCATTCTTTATTCCTGTCAACCCTCCATGGATAGCATCAGTAATGAAGGAAGCATAATCAAATGTTACTGCAAGAGAAGGATTCAAAATCTGAGCAATCATTAGCAAGTAGTGATTGGGCATATTCACTTCAGCATCTTCTCCCAAAACTTAGCAAAGTGCCCAATACATTCCCTTAGCCCTAAGGGTGAACATACTCAATGAAAAGGGCTCTTCTATGTTGGGTCGTACAACTGTTAACCCACCTATCTTCACAAGAAATTCCTTGAGAGGCCCATTCCTAAGATGACTCCTCTGTGCACTATAAATTTGAGCTAATGATTTGACATTGATGGGTTCCAAAAAAATTGTAAACTCATTGAGCCCAAAAGCATTTCTGAATTCTTCAGTATTAATCTCAATAAGGGCTTTTCCATTTATGTCCCAAATGCTTCTTGTGACTGGATCATAGTAAATTGTAATTTGGGTCAACAAATCCATATCCATAAATACCCCTGGGACTACCAACTTCCCAGCATCTAACTCCCAAATACTGTTTTGGGGGGCCGAAGAATTTCTCATTCCAAATCTAACCTTAAATAACCCCAACCCAGACAATCTGACTTGTGGGTCTCTCAACTAGTTACCCTTGTCATACAGTCCTTCTCCTACTTTCAAACAGGGAGCTCTAGGCACCAATTCTTTTGGTTTTGATGCTGGTTAGTTGACAACGTGAGCTGTTCAACAAAATCATCACAGATAGCTCTTTCCAGATAATTGACTTTCCCATAAAATTCTCTCTTAGGTGCCATTTTGAAAATGTAAGAAATGAATACTGCCCCCAAATAATTCTATGACAAATCAATATCTTATCTAAAACACACCACACAAAAATTGCTACACGAGAGTACGAAAAAACCTATTCTTAACTCGAAGGAATTTGCTCTGCAACTAAATTGACTTGCTCTGTATCTGAAGAAAATAGCTCTGTATCTGCTCCTCTGCAATAATTCTTTAAAAAGATACCTTCATCCGGTTGATAGGAAATCATATATTGTACCCAAGGTCTTAACTGCAACATTGATTCTGCATGCTTTGGCCGTCCTTTCAAAATTGAATTCGTGGGAGAATTCATATTTTTCTCTCCAACGGGCCACAACATTCCTGCAATTCTTTCCTTTCACTCTTTTGCAACTTCGTGAAGCATAACCATTGAGCAATTTAGTCCTGCAAAATAGCGCCAACCATCCGATCAAAAGAAACCTGATCAACCGTTACACTAACTAACAGCCTTGGCTCCACACTGGGTCCTGCTTCTTTATTGGCTACATGCTACCATGTGGCACTTAGCTACTAGCTTTGAAAAACCTTTCGCATTCAACTCAATGTCAGCTGCGTGTCTTTCCTTTATATTGTCGGTTCCACCTTGGCGGGCCCACATCTTCTTCTAAAACTACCTGTCTATAGACACGTCACCATCTATCACGACACCTGGACGAACCCTTTTTACTTTCACTATTTTGTGAAGCATATCCTTCAAGCATCTTGCAACCATGAAATAGCGTCGGTCGTTGGATCAAAACAAAGTCGATCCTCTTTTAACCTTATGCTTTATCTACCTTTGGGGACGAAAAACCTTTTCGCCATTTCGCAGGGTATAAAGCACAAGCATCTTATCCTTGCAAAATCATGCGGGCCGTCAGATCATTTTCTACTTGTTTGGTTTTTAACCATCTAAATAGACTCTAGTAGACGTGGGCCCTCCGACTCAACTTCGAACACCTGGCATCTAATTACTTTCAGAGCTGACATGTCAGTCTTTCATTTGCTGAGAGAAAACACTGGGTTCCAATTAATTCTTACCACATGTATCGGCCACGTCACCTCTTATCCCGCAGCGTGACTCACCTCTAGGACCCACCTTTTAGCTTTTAGACCTGGCTTGCTGACTATTGTAGCCTATGCCACGTGCCACCATCTTTCTTGCCATCTCGACCAGCTAGACTATCTACATGGAATGCCAGGTCATTTCGCAACTTCGTGAAAGATAACTGTCCAGCATTTTCATCCGACGAAATAACGCCAACCATCAGATCAAAAGGGACTTGATCACCTTTAGTCACTTAGAAAATCCTCACATGCAGGGTCCCACCAAATGCTTTCGCCATTTCTCGAAAGGTATTTCGCTTGCAGGTTTAGGCTGCGAAATAACGAAAGTCGTTGGATCTTGGACAAGATGAGACCTCTTTAGACTGGACCAAAATTGCCATTTAGAATGCAAAGCCTTTTCACAACTTCGCGGGTTTTAAACCACATGCAACTTCTCCTAGCGAAATAGTGAAAGCCATAGATCCATCCGCGAGATGCGCACTACATACTGAGCTCGACAACTTTAGGAGGAATACACATAAGGCATAAATTTTTGCGATTAATTCACATGACTACCTAGGCAAAAAACAAGCGGGGACACTTCCTATGATCCCAGGACCCATTACTTAAGTGGATAAAGTAATGAAAGAATAGAAACTAGAGGGTTTTTATCATACATTAGGCGATTTAAAATAAAAAACCCTAAACCCTTAAGACCTAACATAGAGCTGAAGTAATTGAAAATGCGCCTTACTCAAGATTTCAAAATTATAGTCAATTATGGGAAAGGAAAAGCCCATTTTAATCAGTGATAACACAAACATGTTGAGGTGGTTGACATCTCTTTAGTCAGTGAGACTCCATTGTGATGAGCAGTGCACTTTAGGCAGTGTGCCTTCCTGCATGTGCAGGCCCCTATCGTAATCATATACTTGTTGTAGAAGTATCATCTGACTGTGGGTAGGGTTTTTCACTGTGGTTTTTCCTCATTGAGGTTTTCTACATACAAATCATGGTGTTATGTGTTATGGTTGCATGGTATTGATTCTCTGGTTTTCATTTATGCTTTAATGCTTAATCAGTTATACCAGTATAAGGTTTTAAGTGTTTTAATTCACATAATCTATTAACAACTGGTTCACCGCCCCACTCTCAGTTGTTCACTGGTTATCCTAACAGTCAAGAAACCATATTTGAATTCAATATTGCTCATATTGACATGAATCTTGTGAGTGTGGATGCTAATCTACATAATTTTTCAGGTCATAGCTACTAGAGTGATGGAAAGAGTTGAGAAGGAGAAGCTAAATAAAAATGGATTAAAGGCTCTTGTAAATTCATTATCTGACTACCTAAGGTCTCTGCTAAATATATCTTAGCAAGACCCCAATGCCATAATAGATACATTAATTTAATGTCAATAAAGAAATGATATCTAAATTACAAGTTGATAGTCAACTATGCAAGATCACCTAAAGGTGGGTTGATAAGATAAAGGACAAAGTGCCTTCTTTTATTGAAAACTTAAGAAAAACATATGATGATGTGGTGCTTGTTAGGTCCTGGAGACAACTGAGAGGCCGGGGGGGGGTGAATTAGTTGTCTAATAAATTTAAACCAAAAACAACTTAATCAATTTACTGCTTAATAGTGGTGAACCAGTCTGTGATACCGGTGGACAGTTTTATCAGATAATTGCAATATCGATAAAGATTAATGCATGATACAAAAAGACAAAGTCATCCACAACACATAACACCAATATTTGTACGTGGAAACCCTGTAAGGGGAAAAACCATGGTGGGAAACCTTACCCACAATCAGATGATACTACTACAGATATTAAGTGTACATAAATGGGGTCTGCACATGCAGAAAGGCCAAGCGCCTAGAGCTCACTCCTCAAACACAAAATGGGAGTCACACTGACTACAATTGGATGGTTAAATTGAATAAGGATGTACTGCTCAAAATAGCATCTTCATATGCTGGATTCAGTACCAGTGTAGTTTTGATATGCTTTCACAAAAACCTAGCTTCACCTTCAAATGATGTCTATGTGTATAGCTCTACTTAATCTCGCATATACCTTCACACAAATCCTTTTCGCATTCCACATGTGATCTTACAAATAAGATATTACATTTATACCATAACCTAAGACCAATTTTAGTAGGTCGGCTCTACAAGCTATTACAATAAAATCATTTTACAAATAATACAATATCCGATGCAATAACTGATTCAATATGTTGGCTTAATGCATTTACAACAATAATTAATCATCTCCATAGCATGTCGTGCTGATTTGGAAAAGATAAACCTGTTGGTGTCTAACCTAGACCTATTTGCTAGTAATAGCAAATATGCAAATACAAATATACCAATAAACAATTCTCCAAGATAAGATGTCCAAACAGTGTCTTCGACATTACCAAGTGTTTTCCATGCCAATCCAAGTGCCGATGATCATTATATCTTGCCGGTGTACCATATATCCGTGACTGTGCATAAGTCACTTGCTTTACGGTGAATGTTGCTGGATTTCCAAAGTGCTAGAGTTTTAGTAGGTGTTGACATCAATGACAAAACCATACCAAAATACCAACAATCTCCCCCTTTGGCATTGATGGCAACACAAGATAGAAAAACCATCAAAGTGCCAAAATAAAAATGCCAAATACCAAAGTACCAACAATTACCAAAGTATAAGTAAACTCTTTAAAAGTAACAAACTCTCCCCCTGAGAGTATCATGTGTTTGCTTATGTTTTCCTGTTTTTCATACCAATCTTTCCCCAAAAGATAATGTGTTTTTCCATAGATATCACTCCCCCTTTGACATCAAATGCCAAAGTTACAACAAAACCAAGCTCATATACAAAATACCAACCAATTCAATATACCAACTACTCCCCCTGAGAAGTAGCTTCCTCATCAAAGCTGGAGTAAAAAGATTTCTCTATTAATTCTGTCGATTGATGACAAACATCAACTCTCTAAGTATCTACCAATGGGGGTATGACCCCAAGCTATTCTCTAAGATATTCAAAGGTCTCCTTAGGCAGAGGTTTAGTAAAAATATCTGCAACCTGCTCTTTAGTGTTCACATAATAGTTTTATTTCTTTTTGATTCAACATTTTCCCTTAGAAAATTCAGTTTGATGGAAACATATTTTGTTTTAGAATGTAGTACCGGATTCTTAGATATATCAATTGTTGTTGTGTTATCACAATACATAGTTATAGGTTCCTTGCATTTTACCTTTAAATATTTCAACATTTGTTTAAGCCATAGCACTTGTGTACAGTTAGTTGCTATTGCAACATATTCTGATTTTCCTATTGATTAAGATGTACAACTTTGTTTCTTACTCAACCAAGAGACTAGTCTGCTTCCAAGAAAAAATGCTCTGCCAGTGGTGCTTTTTCTATCATCCACATCTCCTGCCCAATTTGCATCTGTGTATGCACATAGTTCAAAGTTTTCATCTCTAGGATACCATAATCCAAGATTTGTAGTGCCTTGTAAGTACCAAAAAATCCTTTTTACTGTTGATTCATGATTTTCTCTAGGAGTACTTTGAAATCTTGAAACAATACATACTGCATTCATAATATCAGGTTTGGTTTTTGTCAAATACAGTAAACCTCCTATAATAGATTTGTACCTTGTTGGATTAATAGGTGTAGATTCATCTCTTAGTGATAGTTTGTCATTTGTAGTCATAGGTGTGCTTACCGGTTTAGAGTTTTCCATCCCAAATTTCTTAAGTAATTCTTTTAAGTATTTGGATTGACTTAAAAATATACCTTTGTCAGTCTATGAAATCTTCAATCCTAAAAAGAATCTTATTTCACCAATCACAGACATTTCAAATTCTTGCTGCATTTTGATAGAAAAGTCTTTACACAATCCATCTTCTCCTCCAAATATTATATCATCAACAAAAACTTCTATAGCCAAGATGTCATCATTAGTCACTTTATAGTATAAGGCATTGTCAGCATTACCTTTAGAAAAACTAATCTTTAAAAGATACTTATCCAATCTTGCATAACAAGCTCTTGGAGCTTGCTTCAATCCATACAAAGCTTTCCTTAACCTACAAACTATATATTTGTTATCTATCAAAGAAAATCCATCAGGTTGTTCAATGTAAACTTCCTCTTCAAGATCTCCATTAAAAAATTCACATTTAATATCCATTTGATATACTTTGTAGTTCTTGTGTGCTACAAAAGCCAAAAACAATCTAACTGCCTCAATTCTAGCTACCGGTGCAAAGGTTTTATTATAATCCATTCCTTCTTTCTGAGAATATCCCTTACACACTAGTCTTGCTTTATTTCTGATAACCTTACCATCTTCATTAAGTTTGTTTCTAAATACCCATTTTGTTCCAATTACATTTTTATCATTAGGCTGGGGAACTAATGTCAAAGTGTTATTCTTCTCAATTTGTTCTAATTCTTCTTCCATAGCTTTAGTCCAATATTTATCTTCACACGTCTCAGTAACTGATGATGGCTCGATTTGAGAAATAAGACATACCTCTTCATTTTCCAATCTTCCTCTTGTCATAACTCCTTTATAATTGTTTCCAATTATTTGATCTTCAGAATGATTCAATCTTACATACCGGGGTGTCTTTGTTTGCTGTTGTTCCTCAGTCATAGTGGAATTT
Organism: Cryptomeria japonica; assembly: GCF_030272615.1. Taxonomy (NCBI): domain Eukaryota; kingdom Viridiplantae; phylum Streptophyta; class Pinopsida; order Cupressales; family Cupressaceae; genus Cryptomeria; species Cryptomeria japonica. Next base: position 146,462,457 of record NC_081406.1, on the reverse strand, counting down.
TCAGATGGTACCGATGTAACTGGATCTTCATTCTATACTGGTGGATTCAATGTAGATTCATTTGTTAGAATTTATGTTGCTGGTTCAGAATCTATATACCTTGAACTTCCTCTGAATTATTCATCAATCTTTACATTTGTACTCTCAACAATTTTTTGCAATCTTTTGTTAAAATATCTATATGCTTTACTCTTGGATGAATAGCCAAGAAATATTCCTTCATCACTTCTAGGATCAAATTTCCCAATGTACTCATCTCTTCTAATATAACATTTGCTTCCAAATATTCTGAAATATTTTAGAGTAGGAGTAATACCAAACCATAGTTCATGAGGGGTCTTACTGGTTTCACCTTTGATGTGAACTTTGTTGAATGTATAGACCACTGTACTTACTACCTCTCTCCAATATACATGTAGTAGATTTGCTTATGATAACATACTTATAGCTACATCCATGAAAGTTCTTTTTTTCCTTTCAGCAACTCCATTCTGCTATGGTGTCCAAGGTGCTGATAGTTGTCTTCTAATTCCATTCATGTCACAGAATGGATTAAATTCCTTAAATGTAAACTCACCTCCTTGATCTGATCTTAGACATTTGATTTTCTTACCGGTTCAACCATTGCTTTGAACAGTTTAAACTTTCCAAGTGCTTCTGATTTTTCTTTGAGAAAAGTAACCCAACACATTCTAGAATAGTCATCAATGATTAGCATGAAATATCTATCACCTTGTAAGCTTTTAGTTCTAGCTGGACCACATAAATCAGTATGAATTAAATCCAGAGCATTATTGGATTTTTCTGGAATACTTTTGAAACTAGCTCTAACTTGTTTTCCAAATTGACATTCCTTACATACTGTGTTGTGAGGTTTGACAATTTTAGGTAAATCTCTAACTGCCTTAGTAGTACTGATTTTTACCATGCAATCAAAGTTTACATGACAGAGTCTCTTATGCCATAGCCAACTTTCATCAATGCGGGCAATCAAGCATGTCTTTTCACTATTATTCAAATGAAACATATTACCTCTAGTCTGATTATCGGTTCCAATTTCTAAACCAGTTCTATTCATGATTTTGCATTTTCCATTTTTGAATTATAACTGAAATCCTTTCTCAACTAATTGACCAACACTCAAAAGATTATCCTTTAAACCTTCAACATAGTAACATTGTCAGTATTATGCTTACCATCAAGAGATATTGAACCCTTACCTTTGATTACGCAAGCTTTATCATCTCCAAATCTCACTAAGGCTCCATTATATTCTTGAAAGTTCAATAATTTACCTTTATCTCTTGTCATATGATGTGAGCATCCAGAATCAATGATCCATTCGTCCTTTACTTCAATTTTAGCTGCCAAGGCCTACTCTACCCGTTGGACTACAGGTGTCGGTTGATCTTCTGTTATAGCCACAAAAACCCATCCATTGTCTGTTGGATCCTCATCAGAATCATCAGTCACTCCTTCATCAACAAGATAACAAGATTTGTCCTTATTCTTCTTAAATCTGTATCTCTGATATTTAGGGTTAGGCTTGTATGTCCTTCTAGCTTCTTCTCTTAGTCTAGCATGTCTATCAGGGCATTTTGAAGCCCAATGACCAATCTTATTGCAGTTAAAACATTTAAAAGGTGCTTTAACTTCATACTTACTTCCAACTGGACCTTTAGGCATTTTTCTTGCAAATAGTGCTTCAAGCTCTTCAAGTTCTTCATTTTCTCTCCTGCTTTCTTCAAGTTCTCTTGCATAAAAGGCTTTCAAATTAGATTTGTCAAATGATGATGCTTTAAAGGCTAAATTTGTCTTTATAGTAGCAACAGGACCAAATTCCTCAATTTCGAAGGTTGAAAGTTTTCCAATCAGTGTATCCCTAGTTACTGATGTATTAGGCATTGTTCTTAATTCATTTATAGCAGTAACCTTCATTTTATATGCTGGTGGAAATCCTCTTAAAACGTTTGAAACAATTTCATCTTCACTTAAGGTTCCTCCACAACATTTAATACCCAAAACAATTTCATTAACTCTTTCCATAAAAGCAGAAATCCTTTCATCTTCTTCCATTTTTAGATTTTCATACCTGACTCGGAAGTTTTCAAGTTTTGCAATTTTGACTATGGAATCTCCTTCATTCAATGTTTCCAAATGATCTCAAATAGCTTTAGCAGTTGATCTGTCTAATAATCCCATGATTTGTTGATCTGTTAATGCGCTCAAAAGTGCTTCTCTTGCTTTGCAATCATTTTCCTCATCTTTAGTCAAGTTAGGTGGATTAGGCTGACTGGAAGTAGCAACAGTATAGCCATTCTTTGTTACTTCCTAGATGTCCTTTCCAATGCAATTTAGTTGTGTCTCCATTCTGATCTTCCATATCCCATAGTTGGTTCCATCAAGTTTAGGACTGTCCTTCTTGAAATAGTTAGTAGACATTGGATCTCCTCAAGCTATTAAACTTTTGCAAAGGAGGACTAGGCTCTAATACCAATTTTTAGGTCTCAGAGACAACTGAGAGGGGGGGGGTGAATGAGTTGTCTAATAAATTTAAACCAAAAACAACTTAATCAATTTACTGCTTAATACCGGTGAACCAGTTTGTGATACCGGTGGACAATTTTATCAGATAATTGCAATACTGGTAAAGATTAATGCATGAAACAAAAAGACAAATTCATCCACAACACATAACACCAATATTTGTACGTGGAAACCCTGTAAGGGGAAAAACCATGGTGGGAAACCTTACCCACAATCAGATGATACTACTGCAGACAGTAAGTGTACATAAATGGGGTCTGCACATGCAGAAAGGCCAAGCACCTAGAGCTCACCGCTCAAACACAAAATGGGAGTCACATTGACTACAATTGGATGGTTAAATCCAATAAGGATGTACTACTCAAATTAGCATCTTCATATGCTGGATTGAGTACCGATTTAGTTTTGATATGCTTTCACAAAAACCTAGCTTCACCTTCAAATGATGTCTGCATGTATAGCTTTGCTTAATCTCGCACATACCTTCAAACAAATCCTTTTCACATTCCACATCTGATCTTACAAATAAGATCTTACATTTATACCATAACCTAAGACCAATTTTAGTAGGTCGGCTCTACAAGATATTACAATAAAATCATTTTACAAATAATACAATATCTGATGCAATAACCGATTCAACATGTCGGCTTAATGCATTTAGAACAATAATTAATCATCTCTATAGCGTGTCGTGTTGATCTGGAAAAGATAAACCTGCCAGTGTATAACCTAGACTTATTTGCCGGTAACAACAAATATGCAAAAATTAATATACCAATAAACAATTCTCCAAGATAAGATGTCCAAACAGTGTCTTCGACATTACCAAGTGTTTTCCATGCCATTCCAAGTGTCAGTGATCATTATATCCTGCCGGTGTACCATATATCAATGACTGTGCATAAGTCACTTGCTTGCCGATGAATGTTGTTGGATCGCCAAAGTGCTAGAGTTTTGGTAGGTGTTGACATCAATGACAAAACCATACCAAAATACCAACAGTGCTATCTAAGAACAATGTTACTACTAAAATAAGCAATTCAAACCTAGAAGAAACCACACACTCCATAGCTATTAAGGAATTACACAAAATTGTGGATATATGATTAGACACTACTATCAATAATGAATGCATAATATTAGATGCCATGTTCATCCCATGGGACAACTGGATAGATAGTATAAAATGAAAACGTAATTTCCTACAACAAAACATAAAGAAGAACAAGTTTCTAACTGAAGCTAATGATAGGATAACTCAGATCATGCAAGAATTTGAAGATATTAGATGTCATCTTAAGAGGGGAGACAACTCAAGAATTGCCACATTGTATGAAATTGAGGCTAACTTTGCCCAAAATATAGATACATTATTTTATTTGAAGGCATTCAATGAAACAAAGAAAGAGGATTTGGCGAAGATAAATTTTTCACTGGTATAGTGCGTTAACCATTATAAAACATTTATGACTAATAGTGAAATCATCAAGAAGAAAAAAGCTCAATGAGCATCCATAACTATTAATGTAATCATTCTCGGAGCTACTAAAGTTCCAATTATTCTAAACGCACTGCAAAGTGATAGAGATAGGAAGGCTCGGCAACAAGTGGCACCGACAGGCATTGCTTCAACTTCCTAGTGTTTGGTTATCTTTTATTAGCCCTTTTTTGTTATTTTTGGCAATTACTTTGTTTAAAGTTTAATCGGTTCTTTAAATGAAAATGAACCATTATTCAAGATCTCAAGAACATTTATGTTTTAGAACTTTAAATAGGATTGCAATAGACATTTCAAGGGATCGATAAATTTTGGTCCCCCTTATGTTGTGACATTTGAGTAAGACTTGACCAGATTTTGAAGGTCATTTTAGTTATTTTGTTATTTTCTAAACTGATTTTCTAATATTGGGTGGGTGGAAGAAGCTGGGTCCCAATTAGGGGGGAGTGTGTACATTGGGAACAATGCCTCTAGGAACAAGACCTCATTATTTTCTAAATAGGACCCTATTTTGGTTTGGGGTCCTAAGACCAAAATATAATGGGGCCTTGTTATACTTCAAGATCCAAATGGAAATGGGGGCTCGTTTTGTTTCCCCATTTTATGAAATGGGGTCTTATTTCATGAAAGGATTTTCATAGAAAAAAATATAATGGGGCCTTGTTGTTTAAACAGATTCATGTTTATATAACAGAGCCTTATTATTTAAATTAATGAAAATTATTTTGCCATGTGCCTCGATATTCGAGTTGTGTAAGGATTGGAATGCCCAAACCTAAGCCTTGGACTTGGAAGTACAAGGTTGGACTATGTGAGTGACAAAATACTGACTTTTGGCATATGTTTGATGCTCATTTTTATATAATTATAAGATGAAATTAAAAACCATTAGAAATTACATTGTGCAGATTCCAAATATATAATTTTTTTAAAGATTTGATTATTTTTTCTATTTTTTAATTATTTTGTACTGAATTTGGTCCATAAACTTGAAATATCAAGTTTTCTAATTTATTTAATAACTTTTGTGTTTTTACATATTTTGAAAAACAAATTATATGACATTAATCTACACAAAATTATTTTCATTATTAAAAAAAATGAAAAAAGATAATTTTAGTTCAAATTATGGTGGTCATACATGAGGGGTTTTTAAAACAACAAATACGACCAATAAAAATTAATAAAAAATTTATTAAAAAATATCATCATCAATTTTCACTGTGTTACAAATATTTTCCCAGAAGGGTTTGAAAAAAAATTGTGTCAAAAAGTTGTAGTCGTACACGTGCATGGTATGGTCCTAAAACAAGCATTTTTAGATAGTGGTTTTTAGAAATCCCTTATGAAAGTTAATTTCTTTTATCTAGGTATTAAAATAAATTACATATTTGGAAACTAAACTCCAAGTACTACATTTCGTAATACTGACTTTTTTCAAGATTTAATCTCTAACTGCTTCAAATTTTTAGATCAAATGTGGCAAAATCTAAAAATTAAGGAAAACACTTCCACTTTTTGGCAAAAAAAAGGACTCAACTTCTTCCACACACCCTATTGGAATTTGAATATGAAGGGATAGAATCTTATTTCTATGGCAATTCTGTGAGTTTGTGTAGTAATGGGTGTGATGTTCTTTGAGATATAATGTTCATGTTGTAACTATTTGTTCCTTCATATTTCAATCTGCATCTTCATCTATTTTGTGTTAATAGTCAATCTTAGAATTAACATAAAGAACCAAATCTTGTGAACTATGATAATCTTTGTGTTATCATCTTTTGTGTTTTGGGAGCATATTATATGCATTGAATTTCAGCCAATCTATGTTATCCTCATTTATTTCATAGTGATATACAAATGTTAGTTGCTTTCTTACTTTCTGGTTAAATGTATACCTGAATCATATATCTAAATCTAAATATAATTTTGATCTTATAAATGGAGTTGTACCTTTTCTAAAATTCAGAGGGAAACTAATCAATATTTTACCCAAATGCTATTTGATCGATATGTCTTTTTTGTGGGCTATGAGTATTTTCCTTTGTGTAAATTTGTGAGACCAATCTATTAGCTAATTACAGTTATATGTGGAGGAGTAAAAGAATGTAGGAAAATAGTTTTGGTTTTTACTCTTTTTAATACCCTAAGGGAGAGTTGTTGTAGATAAAGAGAGAAATTTGTAGAGAAGGATTGAGTTTGTACAATGAATTGGAGTTTCCCTTTGTCCTTGATGTCAAAGGGGGAGAGATATATGATATTTAGAGAAAGCTATTCTTGGAGAAATATACTCATGTTTGGTGGTTGAACAAGTGTTTCCATCAATTACAAAGGGGGAGATTATTGAAAATATATTCTTTTATTGTCATGATGTCAAACTTGTTGTCTTTGATGTTAACCAAGGTCTAAAAGTTGGTCCAGAAGTTTGTTATCAGTGATGCTATATCAAAATATTATATGGATATTAGTTGAGATTGGTGTAGATGATATATCTAGTCGTCTTAAGACTATTTTGAAGCATTGAAGATGTATTTGGATGTTCGCAAATTTTAGTTAAGTGTGACTCTTCCAATGAAAAATCTGTCAAAATAAGTTCATCTTTATAGTTTGCTGATGTAGACAAGGTAGGGAGATCCAATGAAGGATAGCCCCACCTTGCAGCCTATGACACAAACACCATGAAATAACAAAGCAACACAAGATATACCTTGGAAAAACCCTCAAAGCTCAATCCTTATATTATTTGATGAATTGCATATGCCCTTAGGATTTACACATGCTAGGCCACAACCTAGGATAACAAAATCATTCAAACAACTCAAATCTATGATCCACAAATCATCTGCTCAAAAATTCGGCCCCTAGTAATAGTATGCACTGTCTGCACTGATCCGGACCTCAGTCCCTCCGAACTTCAGTTCTCCCATACTAGAATCTCTCTGGAAACTACATATATTATGAATCTTTTCTTATTTGGACCTCCATCATTTCAAATCAATCTCTTATCTTCCTTCTTTATACCATCTACAAGCAACAACAACTCGATCAAGTCGACCAAAGATCCACCGGTTCACAATGAAATGTGAGAACACTAACATGTCAGCCAAATCACCAAGAACACCTTGAATAATGCTTAGAACTTTGCATGGACCTCCAAGAACATTGATCAAGTCCAAATCAACATCTCCCAATGATTCGTAAGTTACGAAAATGATTTGCAACCCAATTCTTCTTCGCTCCACACATTGCAAGACCAATTGGTAAGAACACACCAACATCGGACCAATACCAGAATAAAAATCTCACTGAAATCAAATCCAAATGCCATGAATCTCGAATATGTTTAACACAATGATATTGAGATGTTAAATCCAAATCCGCAACTCTAAATTCACAAACATGAAGAAATGCAACAATCTCCAACCAACTCCACTGCTAACTACTCCAACTGGATGAACTACTTAGATGCTCCTACATCAGACTCTCGAGATTAATTGAAAAGTGATTCCCATCACTTTATCTGCAACATGCCACAACCAATGCTACATCAAATCTATTTCGGCGATCTGTTTACAGATACTTGCAACTGCCTCAAGTTTGGCGATCTGACTACAAGTCCCAGTTGCCTCCCCTCGGCAATCTACCAGACAACCTTGCAGTTTGCCTCAATTTGGTGATCTGTTCAAGTCCATCTATCAATTGCCTCAAGTTTAAGTTTGGTGGTCTTCTTGCAAGCCTTGTACTACCTCAATGGTCGACGATCTGAACAAGTCTTCAAGTTGCCTCAAGTTCTTTTCATCCAACTGGTTCACAACTAGGTCTTCCTCCATCAACAAGTTCATAACCAACTCTAATACCACTTGATGCAAATAAGGTAGGGAGATCCAATGAAGGACAGCCCTGCCTTGCAGCCTATGACAAAAATACCATGAAATAACAAAGCAACACAAGATATACCCTAGAAAAACCCTCAAAGGGAAATACTTAGCCTCAAAGCTCAATCCTTATATTATTTGATGAATTACATATGCCCTCAAGCTTTACACATGCTAGGTTGCAGCCCAAGATAAAAAGAATCATTCAAAAAAATTAAATCTATGATCCGCAAATCATCTTCTCAACAATTCGGCCTCCAGTAATAGTCTATGCTATTTGCACTGATTCAGACCTTAGTCCCTTTGGACTTCAGTCCCCCCAGACCAAAATCTTTGAGCCGAAAACTACATATGTTCTGAATCTTTTCTTCGTCATCCTTCATCGTGTCAAAAAAATATTCTATCTTCTTCTTCATACCAACCTCAAGAAACAACAACTTGATCAAGTCAGCCAAAGATCCACAGATTCATAATGAAACATGCCAACACTAACATGTCGGCCAAATCACCAAGAACACCTCCAATAATATTTAGAACTTCATGTGGACCTCCAAGAACATCGATCAAGTTCAAAACAACATCTCTCAATGATCTGCAAGTTACAGAAATGATTCGTAACCCAATTCTTCTTCACTCCACACACTGCAAGACCAATTGGTAAGAACACACCAACAATGGACCAATACCGAAATCGATATCTCACCGGAATCAAATCAAAATGCCATGAATCTTGAATATGTTTAACACAATGATATCCAAATGCCAAATCCAAATCCGCAACTCTAAATTCACAAACATGAAGAAACACAACAATCTCCAAGCAACTCCACTGCTAACTGCTCCAATAAGATGAAATAATTAGATGCTCCTGCATCAGACTCTTGAGGTTAATTGAAATATGTCCCATCACTTGATTTGCAACATGCCACAACCAATGCTACGTCAAATCTATTTTAGTGATCTGTTTACAGATACTTGCAACTGCCTCAATTTCGGTGATCTAAGTACAAGTCCCAGTTTCCTCTCATCGATGATCTACTAGAAAACCTTGCATCCTGCCTCAATTTGGTGATTTGTTCAAGTCCATCTATCAACTGCCTCAAATTTAAGTTCAGTGGTCTTCTTGCAAGCCTTGTACTACCTCAATGCTCGATGATTTGAACAAGTCTTCAAGCTGCCTCAAGTTCTTTTCATCCAACTGGTTCACAACCATATTTTCCTCCATCAACAACTTCATAACCAGCTCTGATACCACTTGATGCAGATAAGGTAGGGAGATCTAATGGATGAAAACCCCACCTTACAGCCTATGACACAAACACCATGAAATAACAAAGCAACACAAGATCATTCAACACAAGGTATACCCTGGAAAAACCCTCGAAGGGAAAAACACATCCTGAAAGCTCAATCCTTATATTATTTGCTGACTTACATATGCCCTTAGGCTTTACACATGCTAGACCACAGCACAAGATAACAAAATCATTCACAAAACTCAAATCTATGATCCACAAATAATCTGCTCAACAATTCATCCTCCAGTAATAGTCTACACTGTCTACATTGATCTGGACCTTAGTCCCTTTGAACTTCAATCCCCGTTGACCAGAATCTCTCTGAAAACTACATCTGTTCTGAATCTTTTCTTTGTTGGACCTCCATCATCTCAAATCAATCTCCCATCTTCCTCTTTATACCATCCGCAAGAGACAACAACTCTATCAAGTTGACCAAAGATCTATCGGTTCATAATGAAATGTGAGAATGCTAACATGTCAACCAAATCACCAAGAACACCTCCAATAATGCTTAGAACTTCATGCAGACCCCCAAGAACATTGGTCAAGTATTCCAAAAGAACATCTCGCAATGATTTGCAAGTTACGAAAATGATTCACAACCCAATTCTTCTTTTCTCTACACACTGCAAGACCAACCGGTAAGAACACACCAACACCAGACCAATACCGGAATCAATATCTCACCAAAATAAAATCCAAATGCCATGAGTCTCGAATATGTTTAACACAATGATCTCCAAATGCTAAATCCAAATCCGCAACTCTAAATTCACAAACATGAAGAAACACAACAATCTCCAAGCAACTCCACTGCTAACTGCTCCAACCAAATGAACTACTCAGATGCTCTTGCATCATATGCATTATGCTACATTGATACATCTCCAATTGGGGTTGTAATATGATGTTGGTGGATGAAAAAGGAGTGCTTTATCTAAGTTTTTATGTTCTTATTTGATCACAGTTGATTTGGTGTTAGTTTGGGCATCGGTTCTATAGTTACAATGTATCTATTTTTAGGAATACTTTGCATTCCTCTTCTTTCCATTGGTTTCATTGTTGCAATTATATAATGTTGTATTATTGATTCCAGGTGATGCTATGTTATGCATCTACAAGTGTTGTGGAGGTCCACACAATATTTTGGTATGTTTAACATGGTTGCACTATTAGTTCTATCCTCTAGAGCTAACTTTAGTTTTTTTTGTCTTTGTGGTAGCATGCAAAGTTGAAGGTAATGATTTGGGAAGTAATAGGAAGGTGTACCAACATGGTTTGATACTTCACACATAGTTTTTTCCTGTCGACATTAGTTTTGAGAATATTTTTGGGTTGACTATTTATATTACACACATTACATCTAATTAGGGAAACATAATTGATGTATTTTCTTTATGTGGATGATATATAAAGGAAGAGACCTTTTGGAGGATGATATTTGTGTGTATGAGTTAAATGAGAATTTGTGTATTTTGTATGTTGTATGTTGTAAGTGTTAAGGTGTACAAGTGAAGATGAGTAGCGATGAAGATAGTTTTAAATGTTTATAATAGTGAACTCTAATCAAGATATAAGAAAATGTGTTTCTACTCAATTCAACAATTATTATTCCTTATGATTATATCCATTGTATCTTAACCTGAAGAAATGATCTTTAGTGTTCTACAAGTCCATTTTATGTTGCCCTAACATTATGAACCTTATCCTATAGTTACAAATAAGTAGTAGTGAGCTTCCTTAACCTAGAGCCTAAAATATTGTAACCAGTGTTTTCATATAGTGAGATAGTTTGCATCGTGGTTTTTCCCTCATTGGGTTTTCAACTCATTGTGTGATTGGCATTTCACTTTTAGTTATTTACTTCTATACTTATGATAATTAGAATGAATGTTTAATGAATGGTTGTTTTAATTTATGTTGATTCACCCTGCCCCTCTCAACATCTGGAGGTGTTCAAAATTTATAATATAAAGATTGCTATTACATGTTGATCTACTCATATCAATGATGGTACTAATTTTCACGATTGATACTAGTGATGGTATCTTGATGATATTAAGATGAGTATTAGAAGCATGATGATAAAATGGATGTGCTAATGACCTTATACAAGTGCTACATGGTGTTTTGTTTCTCCTAAGTGAGAAAATATTACTACAAAGGTAATCCAGTTGTTTGCAAAGTGATGCAATTGAAGATATAGGAGAATATGGTGAAGATGGGTTGGAAGAATGCTCTAAGTTCATTTGCATTTACAAATGTTCTCTCATGGTTTTCGGTAGAGCATTTATTCTGTATGGATGTTTCACTCCCATCTTTTCTCATCCCTTGTGTAGCAAGTGGTGCTTTGTATAATTGTAGTTTGTTGGTAGTTTTGTTGTTTATCAGGATTGATCTAGAGAATGTTGTGCATTAAGGTTTCTTTTGTTGTGACTTGGAGGATAGGCTTACAATGTTTGTGCAATGCCTCATTTTATATTTCAAGTGACAATATGCTCTAAAGTGTGTTGATGATGTTCTGTTTCATGACTATGTTTTCTAGCAATTTGGTTATGAAGTGCTCTGTATCATTTTGGTCATGCCAACTTGTCTTGGATTGAAAAATAAAAATAAGTATTTGGAAATAAATAGGGATGTTCAAGGAACATCCCTATGTGGTCCACATGTCAATTAAAAATTGCTTTGGTGCCACATTGTATCTGGAGTTGGTTTTCAAGGTTGTTTGTGGTTATTTGGCTAACAAGGTTCATTCTCTTTCTTGCACCATGTTCTTGTTGGTTTTTTACTATATTGGAGGTTGATTTAAGTTTTATTTAAGTTCCACTATGTTGTGTAGGGATCTGCATTGAGTAGTTTAATTTTGAAGGTTCATTTTTGGGCTAACTGGTTGTGTGCTAAATGTTTTATCTACACACTACCATGTTCCTAACTATAGACAATGTGCACCAATATGTATGATTCTTGGGACCACTTTTGATATTGGAGTAGTCATCGGTGAGGAAGGACCTCAAAGAGATCAATCTGTACCGGTCAGTAAGAGTAAACACAATGAAAACACCAAGATTTGATGAAGGCAATGCAGAAGAGATAGTTTTATTGCATGAAATTTGATTACATCCAACCGATAACAACTGGGTTACAATATACCGTCACACAAGCTTGGTAGAATAGGTCACAACTGGGACCTTTAATCGATGACAGTCTAATGACTTGATTCTCTAATTGATTCTAACAGATTACATTCTAAAGAATGATTACAAATATATATATATATATATATCAATCCAAAGGATCCGGTAGGCCCAAAAAGGGATCAAAACTCAAAGAACAAGACTTAACATGAAAATAACAAAGGTCTACCTCTGCCAAGAGATTCCTTCAGAAAATCTGAAGGATGAAACATAGAAGGTTGACCACATGCCAAGCAATGTCAAAATCAATTCCCAAGGCTCCCAAGGTTCAAAATGGGTTCTGGTAGATCACCAGAATAGGTCTTAGGCAACCAGTAACAAAGGAACAAGCGGTAACAAGAAACTTTCATGGAAACCGATAGCGATATCTTGCCAGAAAGTGATCCAAATGCAATGTGGTCTAAAAGAAAGGAAGATGATCAACTCTTCAAGTAGAATCCAAATCCATAGGATCTGGTGAGCCAAATCCCAGACACACAGAAAGGAAAACTGAAATTGCAAATAGAAAAAAAATAGAAAGGAAAATGTTTATGGTTGATGCAAGATTGTTGTGATGCTCCTGCATCCGGGGTCAATGAAAAGTGAGCCTCTCACTTTTCCAGGGTCAAAGGGAAACCAAGGCGGTCTAACCCTTCCTGAGAAATCTAAGATGAATCTTCAACTTGTCTGCCCTTCCACTTCACAATATATTCCTTATACTAACTATTCCGGGTACTACGCCCAATCCTACTGTCCAAAATCTCTTAAATTTGATCTGGTTCATTTTGGGGCAATTATTTCTAAGTCTACAACATTGTCCTTAGTGAATTCTAGATCATGGTACTCATGAAGATTTGCAATGTTGAATATAGGTGAAATACTTAGACAATCCATTAGCTCCACTTCATATGCATTTCCAGAACTGAACTTACTCAAAATATTACAGGATCCAAACTTCTTCATCTACAACTTATGATAAGTTCCAACTGGGAATATTTTCTCGGATATAATATTACTTAATCTCCAACTTCAAATTCCTTGTGTCTCTTCTTCTCATCTATCTTCTCCTTATATTTTCTATTCATGTCTTCCAAATGTTGTTTAACTTGAATATGCAATGCTGCCATGTGATCTACAAAATCTTCTGCTTCTGAACTCTTCCAGTTTTCACTGCTAATGTCTCTCAATTATGATATTCCTCTAGGGTACACTCCGGTAACAATCTCAAAAGGTGTTTTTCCAGTACTCCTATTCACTGAATTGTTGTATATAAACTATGCTTGTGCAAGGATCAAATCCCAACTTCCAGTTTTATCTCCCACTAAACATCTCACCAAATTTCCCAAACTCCGGTTAACAACTTATGTCTATCCATCAGTCAGTGGATGAAAAGTAGAACTGAACTTCAAATCTGTCTTCATCTTCTTCCAAAGTTCTCTCCAAAAATAGCCAACAAACTTAGTGTCTCTATCTGAAACTATGCTCTTAGGCAATCCATGTAATCTCATCACTTCCTTGAAAAGTAGATCTGCTACATGAAATGCATTTGATGTCTTCTTACAAGGTATGAAATGAGCCATCTTTAAAATTGTATCAACTACCACAAATATAAAATCATTCCCTCTTGGTGTCTTAGGCAATCCAAGTATAAAATACATTCTTGTATCCTCCCAAGGTCTTACCGGTACTGTCAAAGGTTTATACAATCCCACATTCTGACTACTACCCTTTGCAACTTGACAAAATCTACAACTCTGCACATATCTCTTAACCCTTATGAATATGGGGCCAAAAGTATTGCTCACTCACCAATGCAATTGTTTTGTCAATGCCAAAATGTCCAGCTAGTCCTCCACTGTGTTTCTCTTTTATCAGGTTCTCTCTCAAGGAACTATTAGGTATGCACAACTAAACTACCTTGAATAACATCCCATCTTGGATGAAATAATCCAACCATTTTCTCCTATCAATCATAATCAATTATCTACATGCTTTCCAAGGTTCTACAAAATCTGGGTCTTCATCATACAAGGTCTTCAAATCTTCAAAACCTAATATTGTCACTCTCATCTCTGTCAACAAATTCCTTCTCCTACTCAATGCATCAACAACTTTGTTAAATTTTCCACTTCTATTCTTTAACACAAAGGTGTAACTCTACAATAATTCTACCCATGTCATATGTCTTTGATTCAACTTACTCTGACTATTTAGATACTACAAAGCTTGATGATCCGTATACAACACAAACACCTTAGGCAACAAGTAGTGTCTCCATTTCTTCAAGGATTGAACTATGGCATAAAATTCCTAATCATACACTAAATATCTCTTGCAAGCATCATTCAATTTCTCACTAAAATAGGCTACTGCTCTCGCTTCTTGATTGAAGATTTCTCCTATTGTTGTTCCACTTGCATCACAATCCACTTGAAATACTTTATAAAAATCCAGTAAAGCTAAAACAGGTTGCTTAGTTACTTTCTGTTTCAACAATTCAAAACTTTTATTTTCTCTGGTGGTCCACTTAAATTCCTTCCGATCTCCTCTCATGGTCAATCATAGGGTTACAAATTGAACTAATTTTTTTGATAAACTTCCGGTAAAACCTAGCCAATCCATGAATTGATCTTACCTCCCCAATGCTTTCCGGTGTAGGCCACTCAAAAATGGCTCTCACTTTCTCAGGGTCCATCTTCAAACCATCCTTATATATCAGAAATCTTAAATAGACTAACTCATCCTTCATGAAAGTACCCTTCTTGATATTGATCAACAACTTTTCTTCTCTCAGCCTCTGCAAAACTTGTCTTAACTGCAACAAATGCTCCTCTTTTGTTTTACTGAAAATCAAAATGTCATCCAAATGCACAATAATAAACTTACACAAGAATTTCTTCAATACCTCATTCATCTGTCTCATGAAAGTATTCAGTGCTTATTCAATCCAAAAGGCATCACTAACAATTCATATAGTCCTTCATTTGTCTTAAATGTTGTCTTCCACTCATCACCTTCTCTGATCCTGATCTGAAGATATCCACTCTTCAAATCTATCTTTGTAAAGTATTTTTCTCCACTCAAACAGTCTATTATGTCATCCATCCTAGGTAAAGGAAATCGGTATTTCACTGTGATCTTGTTTATTGCTCTTGAATCGGTACACATTCTCCACTCTCCATTCTTATTAGGTGCTAATACTATTGGTACTACATAAGGGCTTAGACTTTCCCTAATCAAACCTTTCTTCAACAACTCTTGCACTTGTCTATTCAGTTCTTCATTCTTTGCCAGTGTCAACTGGTGTGCAGATTTGTTAGGCAAACTAGCTTTGGGAACCAAGTCCATGAAATGACTAATACTTCTTACATGTGGCAATCCATTAGGTACATTATCTGAAATGATGTCCTCATATTCTATCAGTAAATCTCTTATCTCTTACGGGTGCTCTCCTTCTAGTTCTGGTCTCTCAGTCTTCTTAGGAATTAAGGTAAAACACACATTCTCATGTCTCAGTCCATCCATGATTTTCCTTCCATCTACTAAACAAATTATGGCATTCGTACAGACTTCATTCTTCAAAGGTTCCTCCAAAGGTAACAAGGTTTGCTTCATTCCATTGGCCACAATAGTGTATGTATTATTCCTCCCATCATGTATTGCCTATCTATCAAACTGCCAAGGTCTACCCAACAAAAGATGACAAATATCCATAGGTATAATATCACACAAAACTTCATCATGATAATTCCTAATTTTTAATTTTACCAAACATTGTTTACTTACTAAAAAATTATGTTCATCCTGAATCCATGCAATCTAATATGTCTTAGGGTGTTTCAATCTCTCTAATTTCAACTTATTCACCATCTCTTCTGAAACAAGATTATCTGAACTTCCACTCTCAATAAGAACTTTACAACACTTACTAGATACCTTACATCTCATCTTGAACAGATTCTTTCTCTGTAAGGGTTATTCATCTCCTTCGGTATGACACAAAGCTCTCATCATCATCACCAGTTCTCCATCTTCCAGTTTATTGTCTGACCTGGTGGGGTTTTCTTCCACCACTACTTCTCTTCTAGTAGCCTTTGTCTTCTTACATTCAAATGCATGGTGTCCTTCTCCTCCACACTTAAAGCAAGTTCTTCTAAATGTCTTCTTGTGTTGTTTTCCAATGTTCTCATTTCGGTAACCATCTGGTTCTCTCCTCTGGTAGAAATTTCTATCATCCTTTCAGTATGAATTTCCTTCTCTGCTCACTTCCTTTTCCTTGTTTTGATCTATCTCAGTTCCTCTTCCTCTGGTATATCCTTTTTGTCCTTGAAATCTTCCTCTGGTAAACCTTCCACCTCTACCTCTCTATCTCTGCTCATGTATTTTGTTCAATTTCTCTTTAGCATTAAGGGCATACTAGTAAGCCTCTTCAACACTCTCTAATTTGATCATACTGAGTTCATCTTGTATAGACATCCGCAATCTATTAAAATATCTTGCAATTTGTTCAGCTTCATCATCAACATGTTTGGATCTGATGTTCAACTTGTAAAATACTTTGGTGTACTCCTTCACACTAGATTCCTTCTGTCTCAGATTCTGCAATTTTTGGAACAAATCTACTTGATAATTTATCGGCACAAACTCTGATTTCAACTTAGTAATAATCCGATCCCATGTCTTAATCTTTTCTTTACCTCTTCTTTGTCTATCAACTTGAAAATGCTCCCACCAAAGAGATGCATGACCTTTCAACCGGGTACAGGCATATTTCACCTTCCTCTCTTCTGCAGTGTTTTCAAAATCAAAATACTTCTCCATCTCCGAGATCCAATCCATGAATTCATCTGAATCTAATTTGCCATCATATTTCGATGGGGTAAAATGAGGTTTAGTGTTTTCCCTACTCAAAACCCTTAAAAACCTTTCTTCATCCAGATCGAGCACCAGTAGGTTTACTTGTTCTATCGGGGCTTCTTCTCCTTAAATTTCACTTACAACCTCAATATGTCGGTCTCTTCTCTGGGCTGTCTCCATGGATTCTAATCGGGCTACTATTACTTGCAACATCTCCATCAAAATAGGGTCTGCATTCCCACGCGCTCCACCATTCCTAATTCCTCTTTGCGCGATTGATTCACGCTAGTTCTCTGCAATTGCAGGTTAGATCCACAATCTGCCACCCTACAATAAAATTTTAGGACACGCAACCTCCAGAATGAAACTTCGCTCTGATACCACTTGGAGCAATCACTAGTAAGGAGGGACCTCAAAGAGATCAATCCATACCAGTCAACAAGAGTAAACACAATAAAAATACCAAGATTTGATGGAAGCAATGTAGAATAGATAGAATTATTGCATGAAATTTGATTACATCGAACCGGTACCAATCGGGTTACAACATACTGGCACACAAGCCTAGTAGAATAGGTCACAACTGGGACCTTGATTCGAAATATCTATCTTATATGTACATTCTAATTACTTGATTCTTTGATTGATTCTAACTGATTACATTCTAAAGAATGATTAGAAATATATATATATATATATATATATATATATATATATATATTGATCTAAAGGATACGGTCACCCCAAAAGGGATCAAAACTCGAAGAACAAGACTTAACATGAAAATAACAAAGGTCGGCCTTTGCCAAGAGATTCCTCTAGAAAATCCAAATGATGAAATATAGAAGGCCGACCATATGCCAAGGAACATCAAAATCAATGCCCAAGGCTCTTCAAGCTTCAGAATGGGTTCCGATAGATCACCAGAATAGGTCTCAAGCAAATGGTAACAAGAAACTGTCATGGAAACCGGTAACGATATCTTGTCGGAAAGTGATCCAATTGTGATGCAGTCTAAAAGCAAGGAAGATGATCAAGCCTTCAAGTAGAATCCAACTCCATAGGATCCGGTGAGCCAAAACCAAGATACACAGAAAGGAAAATTGAAACTGCAAGCAGAAAGGAAAATGTTTTTGGTTGATGCAAGATTGTTGTGAATCAAGGATGCTCCTGTATCAGATATTGTGTTGTTATGTCTTAGGTCCTCTCTATCTCCTAGATCAGACCGATTTCATCACAATTATGTTTTGGTACCTGACTTGTTGGGATCACTCCTTGTCCCTATTCTAGTTGACCTAATTTATGTTTTCCAATGATCTCGATTATATATAAGATTAAATCAATATGGATAGTGGGGATTGTTAAAGATACAAATCTAAGGAAGCAAATGTATGTGGTGAGGGTATTAGAGAAAAATTATTAATAGTTGTTTGAGGAAATATGTCTAGAGTAGCTACACTCAAGGGAGACTATTAGATGTGATGATGAAGGCCTACACACTATAATTCAATATTTATTGTATATTTCCTTGAGGAAATGAGTATAAGCATGTGCAAGTCATTTGTATCTTTCCCTAAGGAAATGATCCTCAACTTGCAAGTCCGTTCACGAGTAGTGAGATTCCTTGGGTAGTAAGCCCAAAAATAAATTGTAATACTTGTTCATAAAGTGTGAGTTGATTCTCACCATGGTTTTTCCCTTCTTAGGTTTTCCACATCAATCTAGTGTTCTCTTGTACATGGGTGGTCATTTCTTTATCTTTCATTGCTGCTGATTAGTTTAAAGTTTCAAATTACAATTGATTTGTGCTCTAAAGTTTTAAGATTTGTCCAAGACTGATTCACCCCCCCTCTCAGTCTTGGGGTGTGTTCAACTTGGGATTCAAAATTATTAGTGACATGATGAATATTTAAAAAGGTGGCTCCATGAGTGGCAACAAAATTGAGCTAACAAAAACTCATAAATTTAGAGGAATTGAAGTGAATTTTAGGGAATTATTCCACTTGTTAATCAATATACTTGTTGAGAATTAGGTGGATCCAAATTCTATACATGATATGATCTAGCATGGGCTAATGAGTCATCAATGACATTTTCATAAAAAATTAGCATTGGTTCTACCAAATTATAATTTATCAAGAAAATAAATGATGAAAAATTTGAAAGGATAATGTTTGAAAGAAAATTCACTAGATTCCAAAAAAAATACAAATGGAAAAAAAAAGAAGTAATAATCATGACTATATCAATTTGTTTGAACACTCTATTATATGTGGCATAAATATTTTTCCATGCATATGATGCATGCTATTTATGATGGAAGGAAAGATTGAGATCAAAAGCCATAATTTTATATGTGTAGTACCATAACTTATTGGAGAAGTCACTTCTAGAAGACATCAATTCCTTGATCATTATTGTTAGTCGTCTTCCTTGAAAACTATCCAACACATGGATAAAGTATCACATTTATCATATCCCACTTAAGTCACTAAAATTATTTCATATAACCCAAGTAGCACTAGAAATTGAATTAGAAACCATCCAACAAATTTTAAAGTTGATTGAAGATAAAATTATTCAGTTTTGTGATTGTTTATCCTTATCAAATTTCACTATGATGGTGTAAAATGTTTCATGATGTATATATAATTTTACATCAATCTATGAAAATTGAAGTTTAATATTATTTTAGGTAGATAAATTTCTCAAGAGAAGAAAATGATAACTTAGATAGATAATTGATCATTAAAATATTGTAATATACCATAAGATTTATTTTAAAATCAAATAACTAAGGTATGACATGTATTCAATCTTTAAAATTTATGTTATATTGTGTTTTGAACCAATGCCAATAAATTAGTCTATAATGCAAAATTTGTCATACCATTGTGTACTATGTTTAAGTTGGGCATCATCTATTTTGAGGTTAGATGGTCTTTAATTAGGCTTTATAACCTCAACTAGATAAAAATATAATGATACATGTAGATAGTAAGAAATGACACGATGTTGTGAAAAGTTGGGCTCATTCCCTAGTCATCTACCCATTCACCCACATACATCCCTATGCACTTAGTGTTAGACAGTTCAAATAATTGGAAGACAACTGAGAGGGGAGGGGTCAATCAATTGTCAAAGATTACCAGAACATTTAGCAATTAAAACTTTAATACCGGAACCCAAACCATTAATACTAGAATTCTTAAACCAAATAACAAAATAGTAGTTAAACCAAATAAGCATAAACAATAATCAGAGAATAAATACCATACACATGACAACAAGATTTATACGTGGAAAACCCAGTAAAGGGAAAAAACAACGGTGGGAAGCCTACCCACAATTAGATAATACTTTTGCAATAAGTATGTGAATAACAATTGAGGGGCCTACACTTGCAGGAAGGCCAACAGCCTAGAGGACACTACTCATCATAAAAGGAGCCTCATTGACTACATAGAAATCCAGACTACAATCCGGATGAAGGAATAAATTGCAAAGATAGCATCTCCTATGCCTGAGTATAGTTCTGGTTAAGCTCAATACCGAAGGACTAAATCCTCTTACATAAACCCAATTCGATCTCCAATGATCAACCAAATCCTCTCCCTAAATAATATTACATTATTCACACATTACATCCATATCCCATTCCTATATCTTGATCTTATACCATGATGATCTACAATGAGATCTTACAGCATATATATATAAACCCTTGACTGTAAACAATCAGGTCGGCCACTAGACAATAAACCAATTACATAATTACAAAACATGTCAGCCTTAGACCAAACAAACAATATCCAAAACATAAGACACTCTGGAAACACATTGAGAGGTCCAATCCACACGTTACATTAAGTTGGTCCATAACCTAGATCAACGGGGACCCAATATACGTCCATACGCTAAAGCAATGATCTCCATCAACCAAGTCTCGAACATGATCATGAACAACATCTTGAATCTCCATCAGAAGCTACACCAACACCACTTATGCATATCAGCAAAGATCTTCATTAAAAGCTTTGTCAGTGAAACCCACATCGAAACCAAAGGCCAAGCTTCCAAGCAAACAGGATAGCATCTGATCACCAGACCAAAACCAATTGACTAAATATGAATATGAGTATCATGAATAAGCCAATTCCATAACCAAACCATACTAGAGCCTATCAGATCATGTCAGATCCAAACCAACCAGAAACTACTCAACCTACCAAGACCAAAAGGGTGCTGATAAAGCATCCAAAATAGTTAGTGTTGACATTAATGACAAAAAATCAATGCAACACATAATAAATTCTTCCAAATGACCAACAATATCCCTCTTTAGCATTGATGGAAACACTAGATGTGAAAAACATCTAAGTACCAAGAATTTCCAAACATGTCTCCCCCAATGGAAGACAACCAACAATATCCCACTCAAAGATATAGCAATGAAGTTCTGAAACAAAGACCAAACTCCCCCTATGAATGATATCCATATAAAGCTCTGAATTACACATATATCTCTCCTCCTAGTGTATACAACTCCTTAAGTTTTTCTTTTTCACATCAATATCTCTCCCCCTTTGACATCAATGCCACAAATCTGACAAAAATATCAAAACAAAAACATAAACCACTGAAACACAAAGCTAACTACTCCCCCTGAGTAGTAGCATCCCCACATCAGTGCCGGAATGAAAAATATCTCTGATAATGCATACCAAACTGATGCCAAGAAACATCAATGGATTTTCTGTCGGAGGGGCAGAAACCCCTAACCTATCTCTCAGGTACTCAAATGGTTCTTTAGGAAAAGGTTAAGTGAAAATGTCTGCAATATGCTCTTTAGTGTTCACATAAACCAATCTGACTTCATTTTCTTCCACCTTCTCCTTTAAAAAGTTATACTTGATAGATATGTGCTTTGTATTAGAGTGAAATACTAGATTCTTTGATATATCAATAGCAACAGAGTTATCACAAGGAATAACTATCGGTCCAGTGCAAAGCACTTTAATATCCTTGAACATTTACTTCATCCATAAAACCTGTGTATAGTTAGTAGCAGCATCAACATACTCAGCTTCAATAGTAGATAAAGAAGTACATGATTGTTTCTTGCCGATCCATGAAACCAACTTCTTTCCAATAAAGAAAGCTCTACCAGAAGTACTTTTCCGGTCATCAACATCTCTAGCCCAATCAGCATCTACATATGCACATAAAGTAAAGTCATCATCCTTAGGGTATCACAAACCACATTTTGATGTACCTTGCAAGTATCTAAAAATCCTTTTCACAGCACTCTCATGATTTTTTCTAGGATAACTCTGAAATCTAGATGCAATACAAACAACATTCATTATGTCAGGCCTAGTCTGAGTCAAATAAAGCAGACCTCCAATGATAAATTTGTATATTGTAGGATTTATCGATGCAGAAACACCTTTCCTTGTCATTTTCTCACTTCTAATCATAGGAGTACTTATCGGTTTAGAATCTCCCATACCAAATTTCTTCAATAATTCCCTAGAATACTTAGTTTGATAGATGAAAATACCTTTGTCATTTTGAGTAATCTATAAACCTAAGAAAAATTTCATTTCCCCAATCATAGACATTTCAAATTCCTTCTCCATATTTTTAGAAAATTCCATGCACAACTTATCTTCACCTCCAAAAATAATGTCATCAACAAATACTTCAATAATCAGTATATCATCATCAATGATCTTATAATATAAATTACCTTTAGCATTACCCTTAGTAAAACCAAGCTTCAAAAGATATTTATCCAACCTTGCATACCAAGCTCTAGGTGCATGTTTCAATCCATATAAAGCTTTCCTTAACCTGGGTGAATTCACAATACTGGTTCCCACTTTTTGACCAACTTTGACACTTAGATGAATATTTTGAAAAAAACCTTCACTTTCCAACACCTATAACTTTTAAACCGTTAAGAATTTGAAGATGATATAAACTAGTGATTTTTAGCATCTTGTTTGTAGATTCTAAATATATTATTTTCAAGTTTGTTTGAATAAAATTTTATTGATTTTTCCATCTCCCTCAAAAAGTAGTTCTTTACAGCAAACAAAATTTTTTCAGAGCGATGTGTATCCCGAAATGCATAATTTTTTTTCTATAAATGATAAAAACTTAATTCTTTTGAATTTTGGTTTGTAACATCAATACCCAGGGTATGCAATTGGTTTGATAGTGATATGTTGAATATTTTGCATTTTGTTAAGTTTTGAAGTTTGACTAATTATAATTCAGATATAGGTGTACGTTTGAACACATAACTTGTTCTATATATATCAAAATTCAATTTTCTTTTTTTTTTTAGAAAGAAAACACCAATACCTAGTGCATAGATATTTTTCAGAAATTTTTTGAATTAGTTTACTATTTTTCCCAATGCATTGAACAAAGAAGTTCATGTTTGGCAAAAAACCTACATTCATAAGAAATAAAGTAAAAATATATTAATGAAATTAAATATATTAAAAGTTATACTATTTGGAAAGCTTATAATAAGGACTAAATACTTTAAAAAAAAAACTTTTAAATGAATTAATTTGAACCCCCAAAAGCTAATGTAAAATTGATTTTTTATCAGCATTTGATAGATGCAAAGGAGACTCCATTGTGAGTATGATTTAGAAGTAGAGAGGTTCTATCCAAGAAATTTTGATCTAAGAGCCTTTGATTTAACTCTCTTCAATTAATTACTTCAAATGAGACCTCTTAAAGCTTAAATCGTTATATTTTTTTAAAAATGTACGATTTTAGCAAAAATCAGGACGTACCAAAAAGTGGGAACCAGCTTTGTGAGTTCACCCACCTACAAACCATGTTTGTGTCATCTAATAGTGAAAAAACATCAGGTTGCTCAATATAAACTTACTCATCAAGATCCCCATTCAAAAATGAACACTTAACATCCATCTGATAAACCTTGTAGTTTTTATGGGCAACATAGGCAAGAAATAATCTTACAACTTCAATCCTAGCTACAGGTGCAAAAGTCTCACCATAATCAATTCCTTCCTTCTAAGAACATCCTTTACAAACCAATCTAGCCTTATTCCTTACAACTTGACCATCCTAATTCAATTTATTCCTAAAAACCCTTTTAGTTCCAATAACATTCTTATTTTAAGGCCGGGGAACCAAATTCCATGTGTTATTCTTCTCAATCTGATCTAATTCTTCTTCCATGGATTTCAACCAATATTCATCTTTACATGCCTCAATTACTGATACCAGTTACACTTGTGAAATTAAACATACCTCATTAGTTGCCAGTCTTTTTCTTGTCATCACTCCATTGTTCTTATCCCCAATGATCTGATCTTCTAAATGATTCAATCTCACATACCTAGGAGTCTTCTGACTCTCTATTCCTCTTCTTGGTTCTTTAGTTACTATAGAATTTTCTGATACTATCGGAGTAATTGGTTCAACACTCCGTTCCAATAAAGGTGCTATCGATTCAAATATAATCATTTCTACTGACGGTTCCTTCTCATAAACTCTGATTTGTCCTCTATTCGGCTCATCTACCTTGACATTAGCACGCTCCACAATTCTTTGCAATCTCTTGTTATAACATCTATATGCCTTTCTTTCATTAGAATAACCAATAAATATGCCTTCATTACATCTAGGATCAAATTTTCCAATGATATCATCTATCCTAATATAACATTTACTACCCAAGCTTATGAAATACTTAACTGTAGGTGTATTGCCAAACCATAATTCATAAGGTGTCTTACCGGTTTCTCCTTTTCTATGTACTCTCTTGAATGTATAAACCCTTGTGCTTACTGCTTCTCTCTAGTAGATATGAGGTAGACTAGCTTCGATCATCATTATTCTAGCAACATCCAAGATAGTTTTTTTCTTCCTTTCCACAACTCCATTCTGTTGAGGTATCTGGGGAGAAGAAATTTGTCTTCTTATACCATGATTCTCACAAAAGTTATTAAACTCACCAGATGTGAATTCTCCACCATGATTAGACCTCAAACATTTAATCTTCGATCCTATCTTAGTTTCCACTTTAGCCTTAAAGATTTTAAACTTTTCAAAAGCCTTAGATTTCTCCCTTAGAAAAGTAACCCACATCATTCTAGAATAATCATCAATGTTTAGCATAAAATAGCTATCACCTTGAAAACTTTTAACTTTAGAAGGGCCACACAAATCACTATGAATAAGATCAAGAACATCATTAGATTTATCTTGTATACTCCTAAAAGAGTATCTGACTTGTTTACCCATTTGACATTCTTTACATATCGAATTATAGGGCTTCAAAATCTTAGGTATATCTCTAACTGCCTTAGTTGAACTAATCTTTACAATGCAATTTAAATTCACATGACACAACCTTCTATTCCATAGCCAACTCTCATCAATTTGTGCAATCAATTATGTCTTCTCACCGGAATTCAAATGAAATATATTACCTTTTGTCTGTGTACCGATTGCAATCTCCAAACTAGATATGTTAATGATTTTGCATTTACTATCCTTGAACTATAATTTAAATCCCTTATCCACTAATTGTCCTACACTCAAAAGATTATGCCTCAAACCTTCAACATAATAAACATTGTCAGTATTGTTCTTACCATCCAATGATATAGTTCATTTTGCTTTGATCATAAATGCTTTGTCATCTCCAAATCTAACCAAACTGTCATCAAATTCTTATAAATATAGAAACTTCCCTTTATCTCCAGTCATATGATGTGAACAACCACTGTCAATTACCCACTCATCCTTGACTTCAATTTTAGTAGCAAGTGCCTTCTCTTCAGGTACATTCTTTTCTAGTGGCAGAACATCTTCCTTGATAGCTAGGAACACCCATTCCTTCCCATTGTCAGAACCACTATCAGAATCTTCTGCCGGTTCATCATTAGAATCGGCAATTCCTTCCTCATCCGCTATGTAGCATGATTTGTTTCTGTTTTTCCTGTACTTGATATCCAAGGTTAAGCTCAAAATATCTTCTAACTATTTCTTCAAATCTTGAATTCCTTCCATGACATCTAGATGCAAATGACCAATCTTATTACATGCAAAACATTTAAAAGGTTCTTTTCCTTCATACTTACTTCCTACTGGTCCTCTAAGTATTCTTCTAGCAAATAGTGCTTCAAGTTGCTCAAACTCATCATCTTCTCTCTTCATATCATCCAATTCATTTGCATATAAAGATTTACAATCTTGCTTACTGGCTGCTGATGCGGACGCATGAAAAGAAGGTTCAATCTTCACAGCTCCAGAAGGTCCAAATTCTTCAATCTCAAAAGCAGATAATTTCCTAACCAAGGTATATCTATTGATAGATGTATTAGCCATTGTTCTCAACTCATTAATAGCAGCAGCCTTCATCTTGTAAGTTGGTGGTAGGGCTCTCAGAACATTAGAAATAATTTCATCTTCACTCAGAGTTCCACCATAACATTGAATTCCCATAACAATCTCATTTACACTTTCCATGAATGCAATAATCCTTTCATCTTCTTCCATCTTCAGGTTTTTATATCTCACCCGGTAACCATCAAGTTTAGCAATCTTCACTGTAGGGTCACCTTCATTAAGATTATCCAACTTATCCCATATAGCCTTTCCAGATGATTTATTAGTTAATCCCATTATTTGTTGATCAGAAAGTGCACACAAGAGGGCTTCTCTTGCTCTACAATCATTCTCAAGCTCCTTATCCAATTTTGTCAAAGGAGGATTTCAAGATGCCGGATTATGAGGTGTAACACCATTCTGTGTGATCTCCCAAATATCCTTACCAAGACATCTCAGATGAGTCTCCATCTGAATCTTCCATATCGTGTAATTTGTTCTATCAAGCCTAGGAATATCTCTCCAACAAATAGCTCCAGATGAACTAGATGAACTTGAACTGTTAGTCACCATAGGATCTTCCTGAAGCGGTTAAGCTTTCTTCAGAGAGCACCAATGCTCTGATACCAATTGTTAGACAATTCAAATAACTGGAAGACAACTGAGAGGGGGGGGGAATGAATCAGTTGTCACAGATTACCAGAACATTTAGCAATTAAAACTTTAATACCGGAACCCCAAACATTAATACTGGAATGCTTAAACCAAATACCGAAATAGCAGTTAAACCAATTAAGCATAAACAATAATCAGAGAATAAATACCATCCACAAAACACCAAGATTTATACGTGGAAAACCCGGTAAAGAGAAAAACCACGATGGGAAGTAGTGAAAAATTTAGTGGCTAATATTCGCCAATTGGCTATTTTTTAAAATTTCATAATCAAGATTTGGCTAATAGGTTCAGCTTTTGAGGTGACTCGAATCGCCATAGTTTTATAAATTTTTAGTTTTTTGTAGCCCAAAGATTTGCCACAATATTCAATACATGATTGGATCATATTCGCCAACATTTTATAATTTACTGTAGAAATCTAAATTAATTCGCTAATAAATATATCATAAGTATTAGTTACTTTAGGGTTATATCAACAACCTTTAGTTGCCACCATTGATTTAAAATATAAATCTAATGACCTTCATTGTATTTTATGAGGTAAATTGTACCTGCAAGTTGTAATGGCCTCAATGAAAATCAATCATCTAAAAGCAATTTTTGGCCCCATGAGTATTACAAATTCTTGGTACATTTTATCTCACAAAATACAAAGAGGACTATTAGATTATTTTAATTTAATGGTAGAAACTAAATAAAGTAGATTCTACCCCTTAAACTCATTAATGATTTCCACCTTCGGGCCTTTACTTTTCAATAAAAAAATATTTTTTAAAATGAAAGGATTTGCAATAGTAATTAATGCATACGCTTATTATTTTCCAAAATTTGCCAATATTTTCTACCATATTGAAAAAATTCACCAATAATATTAATATTTTTCTTTTAAAAAAGGAAAGATTCGCCAATTAAATTAATAAATTTTTTTTTTTGAAAAATTAAATATTCGCCAAGATTTTATACATTTTTTTGAGAGGGGGTTTCTTAAAGTTATCACTGGTGGGAAGCCTACACACAGTCAAATAATATTTTTGCAGTAAGTATGTGAATTACAATTGAGGGGCCTGCACTTGTAAGAAGGCCAACAACCTAGAGCGCACTGCTCATAATAAAAGAAGCCTCAGTGACTACATAGAAATCTAGACTACAATCCAGAAGAAGGAATGAATTGCAAAGATAGCATCTCATGTGCCTGAGTATAGTTCTGGTTAAGCTCAATACCGGAGGACTAAATCCTCTTACATAAACCCAATTCGATCTCCAATGATCGAACAAATCCTCTACCTGAATGATATTACACTAGTCACACATTACATATCCATATCCCATTCCTATATCTTGATCCTATACCATGATGATCTACAATGAGGTCTTACATCATATATATACAAACCCTCGACCATAAACAATCAGGTCAGCCACCAGACAATAAACCAATTACATAATTACAAAACATTTCGGCCTTAGACCAAACAAACAATATCCAACACATAAGACATCCCGGAAAGACATTGAGAGGTCCAATCCACACGTTATGTTAAGTCAGTCCAAAACTTAGATCAACTGGGATCCAATATAGGTCCATATGCTAAAGCAATGATCTCCATCCACTAAGTCTCAAACATGATCACCAACAACATCCTAAATCTCCACCAGTAGCTGCACCAACACCACTTATGCATATCATCAAAGATCTTCATCAAAAGCTCTGCTGGAGAAACCCTCATTGGAACCACAAGCCAAGCTTCCAAGCAAACAGGATAGCATCCGATCGCCAGACCAAAACCAACTAACTGAATATGAACATGAGTATCATGAATAAGCCAATTCCATACCAAACCATACCGGAGCCTATCGGATCATGCCGGATCCAAACCAGCCAGAAACTACTCAACCTACCGGGACCAGAAGGGTGCGGGTAAAGCATCCAAAACAACTAGTGTTGACATCAATGACAAAACATCAATTCAACACATAATCAATTCCTCGAAATGGCCAACACATAGAAACCCTATCCTTATACAAACAAAGTTTTATACATTCACCTTATCTTAGAATTTATCACATCTAGGTATGTGTTTATCTCCTACCTTATTAGTACTTGTCGTTAGGCTAGTACTATTGCAATCCATTGGACTGAATTTTTCATTAACTTGTTATTATTTGAATTTTTTGTTTCAATGGTTTTTTAATTTATTTTTGAATAGTTAAGATGCATGATTTTTAAGTTTTTAAATTACATAAATTATTTTTCTTCAATCTAATTGGCTCAAAAAATTGGCATCTTATTACCGGATTTCCCAGATCCATTTTCTACATGATTTTTTTAAGGCAATTTTTTAGGTAATTAAAATAATATTTAGTATTTTTTATCCACATTTAATAAACACTCCTTTCATCTTGGTTATAATTTTAAAATATTTAATAAATTTAGAATATACTTTCACCTAATATTCGTATTTGTTCATTCTTTTAGTTCAATAACAATTATATGTGTTTATAAATTGAATATATACATTTTGATGCATTTTAAATTATGTTACACTCAAATTTATAATTATTCTATCAATGAGATAATGAAAATTAAATTACATTTTTTATTTTAAATTTTAAAATTAAATTTAGTTATGAAACCTAAAACCCTAAATCAAACAATCATAATTAAAAACAATAACCCTAAGGCCTATTCTAAACCCTATAACAATTGAATCATACTTTAAATTTTAGGGATTATAACTTATAGTTTATCTAATTTATTGTATGATATAATTAAAACTCATAGATATATATTTATCTCAATTAGTTCATATCAATTGATATAGATCACTAGCTAGATTAATATTTTGAGGGCTAGTTTACACTAGTAACCATGTTTAAGGTTTAGGGTTATTTTACACCACTAGATCTATTTAGAGTTTAAGATTTAGGGTTAGTATACACCTCTCAAACATGTTTAGTGTTTAGAATTACTCACCTTAAAGATTTTAGTGAATTTGGATTACAATTTTGTAACTAATTTTAATTGTGTTCTCGATTATAATGTAAAATCAAATTTGAAAAAGGGAAAAAATAGGGTTAGGGTAAGTCCTTGAAGTTTTATAGTGACTATATATTTGACATAATAAAAAAATATGTTTTCTAAATTTTGTTATACAATGAAATAGGGTTGCATGATATATGAATTGAAGATAGTGTTTCATGGTATCTCCATTGATGGAAGGTACATTGTAGATTATTGAAACCATGGCATGCAAGAATACATCATGTACAATGTTAAAAAATATGATTGATATCACAAATAGCACTCTTTAGATTATCTAATTTCCAAATTTAATCCCTTCAAATTTATTTTATTTGAAAGATAGGATAAAATTAAAAGTAAAAATATTAATTAGTGTAATAATTTTTTGAAAGTAAAATAAAATAGCCTTTAATTTATTAAATATTTATGTATCTTATTTTTCTACTAAAATTATAATTTTTAACAAATTTTAATAAAAGAAAACTCTAATTTTAACTTTAAAAGAAATAACGATCTTATTCAAAGCAAGGAAGTTGATCAGACTTTCAAGAAGTTTAAATATTTTGAAAAATACAAGTTGAATAACACCTTCTATCTTGTCATTATGCATCCATTATGTTTGCTATTAGTATCTTGTCATCATGCATCGATTATGTTTTCTATTAGCCCGCATGTCATTTTATTTTATCTATAGCTAAAATGTCATTTTATTTCATCTATAGCTAAAATAGTTTTATTTTGTATGAATTGCTTGTAGCCAATGAAAACAAAATTCAACAATTCCATCTAAATTTAGTGATATATTATGACTATTATTGATACTATTTATTGTTTACATAAATTTTAAATTTATTAAATTAATAGCTTTACTAAACCTCTCATTTATTTACTCCATTTGTATGTACTAGTTTTTACAGATTGAATTCTTCTATTACCTATTCATTCATTATAATTAATATAGTCTTCTAATTACTAATTGTGCAACAGGCACTTGTTTTTAATGATTCACACATTCCTAAACACCTACCTTTATCTCACCCCAAAAACCCTCCCAGTTACCAACAAAAGATATACTTGTAACATAGTGACAAACCTAAATATCTATAACTACCATTAATCTTAAAATAAGATTGTGTTAATTATCAAATTTCACAAACATTAGTTTTTAATCATTCATCAATTATATACTTGTTTTTTTTACATTGTCACATTTAATTATTACAACCATCATTCATACCCAACATTCAAAAACTTAATTTTAAATTCATCCATACTGAACAGAATGCATCTTATTCAACTAGTCTAGATTAACCAGAGGCAAACTTAATTTTCCTTTACAATATTATAGCAACCCTGACAGATTGTGTATAATATTTTTTTTCTGTCTGAACATAGGTCCCGCCATTAATGCTAAAACGATATTACCTTCAAAGAAATACACTTCATGATAAAGAATAGTTTGACGCTTCTTTTTCCCCTATAATGAAAGATTTGATGGGGCCGAAGGCCAGTAAGTCTAATAATATTGGCATCCATAGACAATAATACCACCTGCATGTGCGTTTGAAAGGTTCATTATTTATATTTCTATATATGCACCAGTCCACTTCTATACAATAGATTTCTCTGTAGATATTCACTATCAATACATTGTCTGTTTCACAAGAATTTATGGAGTGATAGAAACCCATTTTTAATAAAAACGTAATGAGTACAATCAAAATCCATCACTAAGATTCTGCCACGACCTATTCTACACTTATAACCTTGGAGATTTGGTTGATGATGAATATGCACCAAGTTTAAGCATGAATTCATCTAGAAGACCAGAAGAAGTGATTTAAGTAGACTGGATTGCTTTATCAAAAGTAGACTAAAGGGGTGTGATAATTCAATTGAGAAATGAAAGGGGACCCCAATTCTAGAAAAAGAGAAGCAAAAAAGCCCAAAATTTAGGGCGTCAGCAATCTACCAGGCTGGGTATGGCCCAAATCCAGCAATAAGATGCTTTTATTTGTATTTCTAGTGGATTACACCTCTTCCTTCCTGTGTAAACATCATCAGTATGAACAAAATATCATTCTCTTACTTCAATTAAAAATTGGTGAGAATGGATTTTACACGAGGGCAAGTTTGTGTTTTATATTCCTTGTTACTTTCAGACGCCCATTCAAGTGTAATATATCAATCTTTTTCAAGACCAGATACATTCCAATTCCAATACTTCGCTTTATTTCATTTCAGTCAAAGACGTTACCTATTCATATTAATATGCTTTGCTTGGTCTTTTCATGAAGGCAATGCCTGTGGCTCACAATTGAGCCTTGCTTTCTTCAACTTGTGTGAAAGGATTCCCACAGTCACGGCTGTAAATTGACTATCCTAGTTTTGCCTTCCATCATTTGAAATGTAACCTAGTTTTCCAATTATATTGTGTTATGAGAATCTCCTCATATTAAGTAATATAGTGTGTTAATCTAGAACTAGTTTTTCTGGTCCAAGTTATAGGGTTACACTTCAAAGATTCCTCCATCTTTAATGAATAGATGGAGACATTCAGTTTGTATGACAGTTTGTATGACATATTTAGTTGTTTTTCAATGTTTGTATTTTTTAATTGTATTGAGGAGTATTATGTTATTTATTGTTGGTTGTTAGTTTTATGAATAATGTACAGGTTCGATTCGGCTTCCTAGTGGGTAAAGGCATGGGGTGAGTTATATTGTGTGCCTGTTCCTGCTTTGCTGACAAGGGGTATAGGAATAGACTTTATCGCTAACATTTGATTATTTAGTTGTTTTGTCACTTTTATCAAAAATAAATAAAAATAAATAAATGTTAGGTCAATAGTATTATGATATTGTTATGTGGGTGATTATTATTATTTTTTTAGTTTTTCTTTATATTTAAATTTATTATTAAGCGTTGTAATATTTGTATGAATTTATGGTGCATATTTTACAATTTTATAAATTGTTTTAGTTCATCTTATTTTTATTTTCATTTTCCTAAAATATAATAGGAATCTTCATTCTTTTAGGTCTAATATCAAGATTATTATTATTATCTTGATTTGTTTTTTCTTCTCTTTCCCACTCTCATATTCCTCCCATTCAAGTCCTCATATTTATCTAATTGAGAATAGTCAACAGTCAATTACACTTTTTCCTTATCTAATAATTGATCATGAAATGCAATCTATAATATTAATACCAAAATTATCCAAACATTTTTTTATAAAAATATTCACTTCACTTATATAAATTATATTAATGTCATCTCTTATGAATATATATAGAATCTTAAACTGTAAAAAAATACTAAAAAGAAACCTAAGTAGTCAAATCTCTTGAATAACATCCCACTCATCTCAGTTCCAAATCTTATTAAATCTACAATGAGTGGATGACATGTGCAAGTTATGTCAAACTATAGAGCACTATAAATAGCTGGTCCAGGTCACCGGGCTATAGAATCTGTGATGAAAATAAAAAAGGTTGTAAAGCTTGGTTGGTACAGTAATGTAAGTTATGTCAGATGTAAAGGACTCACTATTATGAGTTATGAACGTAATTTATGGCATTCGTGGGCCGCTACTGCTTCTATTATTTTGTTTCAAACATTCTTGTGTTAAATTGTCAAACCACAAATAATAATTATATCAAGCAGATTAGTGAAATTGATTTCATTATTTTATATGGAAAAACAATAATTGTTATTAATAAATATAGATATTCAAACAGAGAATTATCATTAAAATAAGAATAATTCTTATGTCTTGATTTCAAGATAACAAGTTTTTATAAGAGTTTTAAAAGTATTATTATATATAAATGGTACAAAAGAGATGTGTTGTAGTCATAAGATCTATTATTCAGAGTAGGAGTGGGTCTTACATATAGACCAACTTTTTGCAAAATAAATATATATATAAACAATAAGCTTTCAAACATGTTTTCTAAACTAATACAAATTTATAATAAAAATAACAAGAGAAGTCACAATTACTATTTATGTTCAAACTGAGTATAAAAAGTTTTAAGGGTTTGCAATCTATATGTTATAATAGATGGATTAACAAAGTGAAATGATGACCTATGATGTAAAATTTATGTTTTCTATAATAACATTTTATATTTTGAGCTCGGTCCCATAAATATTTTTCTATTCTGAAAGGTGGCCCATTTTTCAAAATGAAAAATAAACTTCCCAATGGACTAGAGTGAATGAAAAATCCTATCTGATCTCTCAAATCTCACCTGAGTAAATAATCTGTAATATTGTTGTACTTCTTTTGTTTCTATTGTTCAATTATTTCATGGTAAATTACTTGATGTCAATGCCGATGGCTCAGCATATGTGTTATCACTAGGTTGGTTAGATGGATGATTAGTATATTAAATGATTTATGTCGGGATATTTGAGAGATGATTAGTCTATGATGTAGAAGGCCATTCAGAGATTCATTAGATGGCAGAATATCAATCTGGAATTGATGGCATGTTTTGATGTGCTTGATTTGTATTGGATACTTGTTGAAGTTGTCTTGGGTTGGTATCTACATGTTTAAGATTTCATCTGGATAATGCTTTTGTTTTATCTTTGTGTGCTTGAGAAAACTGTTAAGTATTGAGATAGAGTATTTTTTCTGTCTATGAAATGGTATTTGGCTCCGCACACTACCTCGTTATGCCTTTAGGTTCTAGAGTTCTGGAAGTATGCTTGTCGTACATCTCAACTATCTACTGTCAAGATTTCAATTGATAATATCCTCTACTAAGAAATTTCTATTTGCTTGACTTTCTGATCTCAAAAGAACAATGAAATATGTCACAATCCAATCAAAATGATGCTCTATGTTCTTCCGCCTTGATAGATATGCTTGTGCGGATTTGAGGATATGATAAGGATGGTGAAGTGGATCCATGACACGAATTATAATTCTATTGGTTCCTTGATGGATTATTTTTTGCATGTTGTTGTCACACAATCTGTCAAGATTACATGCTTTGTGAGTTACTTCTTTTGTATCAACAATTGATGATTAATGCTTTTAGGGGATGATTGTATAATTTTTATAGTTGGTTTTCATGTCTTCATTTTGATCGGCATTATGTGTTGGGGTTCTTTCATGTTGTTCGAAGGCATTTTGATAAGCAACTTTAATGTTTAGAGTCGACAAGGTTTGTTTGTTTGATTGTAGGGGTTCTTGGTCTATTCTATTTGTCTATTATAATTTCGTTGAGGCCAACTATGATTTAGGTTAATACACAACTTGTTTTGTTGTTGATATATTATATTTGGAGCTGACTTATGCCTTGTCACATGTTTTACTTTTGAGGTCCTAGAAATCCAACCTACTTGATGTTTTTGGGAGGTAGATATGGATATATATAAGGAAGAACAAACCAGTTGTAATTTGGGCATATACTTATCTTGACTGAGATATGATAATTGATTTGAAATACCATATCATCCAAAGTAAAAATAGACAGATATTAGAGGTGTATGAAGTGTGTGAATTCAAAGTGTCAGACTAGTTTTAGACTACAATGAGGACTTCACTATTTGTCAGAATCAATGAACACTAAGAGGGGGGTGAATCAATGTTCTACAATTCACAAATTTATTGAACTAATTCTTAAACCACTAGATGCACAAGAATAGAAGTAAAGTACAAAAACATAAACCAATCAACCACAAAACCATAACACCGAAATTTTTACGTGGAAACCTGGAAACAGAAAAAGCATGGTGGGATTTGAACTCACAATATTATTATACTTTCATCAGGAGTATGATAATATTACAAAAAGGGGAATGCACTTGCATTCAGACACACTGCCTAGAGCTCACTACTCAAATACAAATAGGGCTACAACCTAGAAGAATCACTATCCTACAATTGATTACAAATGATTACAATAATGAATGAACTGAATAATAGCATCTACTAATGACAAATAGATGTTCTGATTAGGCTCAATTAGCCTTGTGCAACTGTTCTATCTTCCTACTCTGTTTTTCTACTCTGTCATATACCAGAGCACTAAAACCTTCAATCACATTGACAAAACTTTGCACATTCGCTCATACAAAATTGTCACACACATACCATTATACAAAATGCTCAACCAAATCGATCTTATATATATGTGCCGCTAGAATAGATCAATTTCCATGTCAGCTACCAAAAACCTCATAACATGCAACATGAAACGTGTAACCAACAAGTCAGATAAATTCATCCACAAAACCATATGTGGACCTAAACAAGATGATAAAAAGTCTCACATATGTTGGCCCAATCTCCTCGAACATGAAACCAATCACCAAAATTAACATAAAGATTCTGCAACACACGTTACATCAAAATAGCTCTATTCTTCCTGAATTACTGGATACCGAACCTTCAATCTCACTCATGAATCAACACTAGATATCAAGATTATGCAATAGATACCTTGAACCTCTAATCATCTATGTTTATTACCACAACCAAAATTATGCAACCAAGATCAAGATCTACACACTGCACTCATACTGTGTTGGTTACTGTATTCCACCTTCTAGACTTATGCCCAATGAATAATACAACTTCTATTAAATCAAATTTACACACACTGGATATGATTTATGAACTGAGTTGCCATCAATGACAACTCCTAAACATTTCTCATGCATCAATCTTCACTGGAACAATGACTCTTGCCAAAACTATCAACATTTCTAAGATGCATCTTCTACAACAGTTCACCGTGTGATGCTCATTGTAATACTATTTCATGTTACCTTGAAAAAGTGATCTTCAGTCTACAAGTCTATGTATATTGCCCTAGGGCAGTGCACTTAGCTTGCAAGTCTAGGTGACAGTGAGCCTCCTTGGCAATAAACCTAAAATAGACATTATAATACTTATTTCATTATTATAGTTAGTCTTCACCGTTCTTTTTCTTCATAAGGGTTTCCAAGTAAAAAATTTTGGTGTCCTTGTTTGATGAATACTTTGTTATATTCTTTATTTCTGCATATTTTAATTTAATTTTCTAAGAGTTAATGGATGGATGAATTTTAGTTTATTCTAGTTCACCCCCTACCCCCTCTCAGCATCTAGTGTGTGTTAAACAATTGGTATTAAAGTGATATTACTGAAGCAACAATATTACAACTGAGGTAGATCCTACTTTTGAACACATGCAATCTAGAGAAAGAC
This sequence comes from Cryptomeria japonica, assembly GCF_030272615.1. NCBI lineage: Eukaryota > Viridiplantae > Streptophyta > Pinopsida > Cupressales > Cupressaceae > Cryptomeria > Cryptomeria japonica. The sequence goes on along the minus strand of NC_081406.1, from coordinate 146,424,903 downwards.
TAAATAAAAATTTGGCTCAAAAGTTCATTTAGATTCTATGGAACCCGTAGCTTGGTTTGTTCGTCCTACTAATAGAGAAATAGATCTAGAAGGAGAACTTGGAACTTCTGTTGATGACTTGGATGATGCTAGAACTCAATGTAGAAATTATCAGGATAAGTTACAAATGTCAAAAAAATGATTGCTAGGGTAAAGGATCAAATTCCAAAAAACAATGAAAGCAAGGACAAACTCAAAATTGTTAAATATGAAATTTCCAAACTGAAGGATGAAAAAGAAGAAAGAAAAAAGTGTGATGGTAAAATTAAGAAAATAAAAGATTATATGGTTCTTCTATAGATTCAAGTTGAATAAGGAAAGAAGACTATTGATTATCTAGAAACCAAGATACATAACATATATATTGAATGCTCAAAGGTTGAGGAAGAAGTTGTTTCCTTAAGAAAGGACTTAAAGGATGTAAAAGAGAAAATTGTAAAGGGTTTGAAATGCTCGGAGGTGGTAGTGATCCACTTGATGGAATGCTCAGTATTCAAAAATTACCTAAGCACAAGGGTGGTCTTGGTTTTGAAAAGAGAGAGTTATCTAAAGTTGATAAAGGGAAAGGGGAGTACAAGATGAATCCAAGAAATCATATGATTACTATAATAGTCTCACTCAAGTCATAATTGGAAGAATTTTCTCAAGAGGTCAGTCTCTAGTCAAATTGCTCAAACTAGGTACTCTCAATCCTTCAATGGTAATTTCTATTCCTACAATAATTATGGAAATATAACTATTTAGTCTAGAAGATGTCCGCATTATGAAGGAATTGATTATGTGTTATCATTGATGTCAAAACTGTGATTCGGTTAGACCTGTTTCGGTTTGACTTGGTTTTAGCTAAGGTTTTCAAAGATTCTGATCTAGTATGATTAGATTGTTGGATTCAATTTTGGATGGTTATTCAGGACGATTATATTTTGTCATATTCAGTTCGTTCATGATTTGGTGCTCCAAAAGCTATCGTTTATGTTCTAGTTTGCCGATTGATATTCTTGGTCCCAGTTGACAGTACCAATTGGTGATATTTGATGAAATGGTAAAGTGGTTTTGATCTGGCTTCTAGAAATGGTTCCTAATGTGCTGAAGGTGTTCTTGATTGTGCCCTAATTGTTTGGTGGCTTCGCATTGGCTGGCGTGATGATTTGGTGATCCTATTTGGGTTTGGTTGGTTATTTTGTGTTATTGACACTAAGGGTTTCTACCAATTGGAGTTGCATGTTGCATTTGGCCTTGGAACAATTTATAGTGGATATAATTGTTTGGGAATTTGAACTAGGTCCATTCTACGTAATGTAAATCATAATATTGGTTTGGTGGTATAGTGTGATGTAACTTATGTAATTATGAGTTATGGGTTTAGGGTTTAATCGACCTTGCTTATCAAGGTTGATGCTCTATATATATATAGGTGATATATTCATGTAATTTGTATGGATGGTTATGTCTTCATTATCAGAGAAAGGTTTATATGTGCAAACAAGGATATATCATTCAACAAAGAGTTTGAGAAAAGTTTGGTGTTGCAAGGCAAACATTTGTTCTTAACTGGAACTGTAATCAAACATTAGGAGATGTTATTTCCATAGTTCATTTCCTCCAGATTGTAGTCTGATATCTATGCAAGTCAGTGAGACTTCCCTTTTATGTTGAGCAACAATCTCTATGTGGTTGGCCTTATTTCAAGTGCAATCCCCATTGTAATATTTCACCAACTGCTATAGAAGTATTATCTGAGTGTAGGTATGGTTTCCCACCATGGTTTTTCCCTTAACAGGGTTTTCCATGTCAAAATTATTGGTGTTATGTGTTGTGTGCTTCCATGCTTTATCTTTCTCTGTGTTGTTGTTATATTGCTCTAGTAGAAAGTTTATAATATGCATTAATTGTTTAACTTGTGGAAAACCGATTCACCCCCTCTCTTAGTTTTCTTCCGGTTCATTCTAACTATTGGAATCAGAACTTGTTAACAATTGGTATCAGAGTGAGGTCCTCTCTATAGAATATTAACCACGTGAGGAGATCTAATGGCATCAATTTCTTCATTTAATCCCTACTGGAAGGAGAGTCCCGGATTTGATGGCACAAATTACAAATTATGGAAGGAGCAAATGAAGATTCATCTGAGATGTCTTGGAGCTAAAGTTTGGGAGATAAAAGAAAAAGGTTATACACCTCATGATCCTAATTATGGAACTCTGGCACCTCCTGATGAACAGAAGAGAGTTGATAATGATGTGAGAGCAAATGAAGCATTGTTAAGTTCCCTATCTGATTAGAAATTGTTGAGTGTCATAGAGTTGGAAAATAAAAACCAGATTTGGTTGAAGCTAGAAACTTTGTATGAACGCGACCAAGAAGTAAATATTATAAAACTTGAAGGTTATCGAGTGAGATATGAAAATTTGAAGATGAAAGAGATGAGAAGATAATTTCTTTCATTGATAGAGTAAATGAGATTGTCATGGGAATCAAATGCTGCAGTGGAACAGTTAATGAGGATGAGATTGTTTCAAAATTTTTAAGAATTATACCTCTGACTTAAAAGATGAAGGCTACTGCAATAAATGAACCCCAGACAATATCAAATACCCCTGTTACCAAAGATACATTACTCAAGAAATTAACTGCTTTTTAACTTGAAGAGCTTGGAGATCAGAATGCCACTAAAACAGAGACTACATTTAAAGCATCTGGCTGCAGTAAGTAGAAGATAGATTGGAAAGAGTTATATAAAAAAGAGATGGAAGACATTGAAAGAGAAGACAAAGAACTTGAAGAGTTGGAAGTCCTAATTTCGAGGAGAATCCATAAAGGACCGGTTGGAAGTTGATGCAGAGCCCTACCCAAACTCCTAAGGACAAGCCCAACCAAGGTTAGGCTAGTGACCCCTAAAATGACTACAAGGGTCCTGCAAGGAAGGACTCCACACCTTGGATGAAACTACACACACATTCACTAAGCTTGGGCCTACTCAAGATAAGTAAAATGCTTCAACTCCTCAAACATGCCTTATCGGTGAATCTTACTCTTAGAGATTTAGAATTTGGTAAATAATTGACATCTAGGAACTCTTTCAAACCCTAGTTTTGGTTTTTGGCACCAATTCCTTATATCTTCTTTGGAAATCAACCCCCTAGGCTTGTAGCCCTATTTGGCGATAGAAAGGACCTTAACTCAAAAATGTTCCACACACTCATAAAAAAAATTACCATTTTAGACACCCTTTTAGAAGTTGTACGGATCCCCAAAATGGTTTGGCAAGATCTACAATTACAAGGTATGTTCCCTTTAGAGGCTAAGAGACCTAATTGGGGCAATTAGCCCTATTTTCGAAAGAAACTACCTTTACTAGTACACCAAATGAAAAATAAACCTTATGGGCATGTGGGGGATTTTGAGAAACATCTAATTTCAGGGTTGCATGCCTGGAATCCACCGCTATGATAACTTATGATGACTGTCCTAAACTGTGTGCTATGTAGTCACATAGAGATGCCTACCTACTCTTGCTCCTTTCTCCACACAACAAATTTTCCCCTAAAACAAGGAATGAAAACAATAAAGTAAAGAGGCTTATCCTGCATCCCTCTAAAGAAAATGTCTTCTAATAGACTAGAATGCAAGATACAATCATTTTTGTTCAAAACCCTCTCCAAACCCTCAATTTTTGGGTTACAGTCAAAAGAATGGAGGGTTCTCTCTACTTCAGAATAGTTAAGACCTCAGACCACCACCAAAAGGAAGATATTTTATCCCCCTTTCTACTCCATGGAATATCAGATACAAATCAATCCGTACAGGCACATGCAACTCCTACAAACTCAAGAATTTCTGGGAAAACTGAAGTATTTTGTGTCTTATTGCTTCACAAACTCCAACTACAATAGAAGCCACCTTGGGAATCATTCCCACAAGGCTTATACAACTCTCCAATTGTTTCCCACTAAATTTGGAGTAGGTTGTAGCCATTGAAAGGCTTCCCCTAACCGATTTTCAAAAAGTTGCACTTTATTACTCAAAAGTTGCATTTTTGCAATTTTGCACAAAACATTGTCATACTCCCTAAGGTTGGAATCCACATACATGGATCAACCAAAAACTCATTAAATATGTCTAAAACATATCAAACACAAATCTAGACCATCTATTACACCTATTGACCACATTGTCCCAATTGGCTTCTCAAATTGCCTAATTGGTGACATGGGCATACATGGTGGGGTTTATTTGCATACATGAAACACAAGACATACTAAGACACCCTAATGATCCTAATCTTCATCCTTAGGGTCATGAATATATTTTTGATGAGGCTCTCTTGCACCATACTCCCCGGGAGAAGAGATCTCAAGCCCACTTGAGATCAGAGTTTGTAAATCTGCACCATGATTAGATATTTTCTCACCTTTCATCCAAACCACCTCAAAATCTGGTTTGTCTTTCCAAGCCACCAAGTACTCAATTTACTCCTTTTTCCTTGTATTCTTTGTGACTCTAGTGTCTAACACTTTGCTCCACTTAAGTGATTCCTGCCTTGGAATGTCATTGTCTGTTGCAACCCGCATTGGTTCCTCCCCTTCATTGTCACTACCTTTGAAAAGTGTAAGATCACACACATTAAAAATGGGTGATAATCCTAGATCAAGAGGAAGTTGGATCTCATAGGCATTTTGTCCACACGTTTTCAATATCTGACATGGTCCAATCTTCCTCTGCATGAGTTTGGTTTATTTTCCTTTTGGGAGTCTCTCCTTCTTCAAATGTACCCATACCAAATCCCCAACACTAATCTATACATCTCTCTTCTTCTTATCAGCATGATCCTTATACTTCACTGCATATTGTTGGAGATGAGACTTGACTTGGTCATGCACCTCTTTGATGGCTGATGCAAAAGCTTCACCATCTGCACTAATGGGCTCTTCTTCGGGTAAATATCTTAACTCCAATACTCCCCTTTGGTGGATGCCATATACAATCTAGAAAGGAGACTTCCCTATGCTCCTATTGATAGTATCATTGTAAGATAACTCTACCTATGATAGTATACTATCCCATTTTTCTCCACGTTGCCTTGTCAAACAACTTAATAAGTTTCCCAATGACCTATTGACAACTTTAGTTTTCCCATCTGTTTGAGGATGATAGACTAATGAGAAAGCTAGGTTAGTCCCCAACTTCTTCCAAAGGGTCCTCCAAAAGTGACCTATAAACTTCACATCTCTGTCTGAAACAATGTTTAGGGGTAATCCATGTATCCAGACTATCTCTTTGAAGAATAGGTCTGCAACATATGATGCATCACAAGAAGTCTTAGATGGCAAGAAATGCGCCATTTTGCTAAACCTATCCACCACTACAAAGACACTGTCAAATCCTCTCCTCATCCTAGGCAAACCCAACATAAAGTCCATAATTATGCTCTCCCATGGCCTAGAAGGGATGGGTAAGGGTTGATACAAACCTAGATTTGTAGACTTCCCCTTGGTGTTCTGACATATGACAAATATCTCCACAAACTTCCTTACATCTGCATACAATTTAGGCCATAAATAATGTCTCTTCACAAGGTCTAGGGTCTTGTCAAGGCCAAAATGACCTGCCATAGTTCCACAATTCTTCTCCCTAATAATATTCAACCTCGTGGAACACTTAGGAATACACAACTACACTCCTTTGAACAACAATCCATCTTGTATCATAAATTTAGAAAACTCAATATGGTATCTCTCACCAAAGGTTTCACATGCCTTGTATATCTCTCTAAAGTCTTCATCAGCATCATACATACTCTTCAAGGAATCAATACCAACACTCCCCATCTTGATTTGGTTGACAGTCAAGACCCTTCTTCTCAAAGCATCTGCAACTTTGTTCTTAATTCCCTTCTTGTGTTCGAGGGTGAGTGTGAAGGCTTACAGGGTCTCTACCCACTTCATGTGATGGTGGTTTAACTTCTCTTGGCTATTTATGAAACTGAGTGCCTGATTATCAGTAAAAACTATAAACTCCTTAGGCAATAAATAGTGTCTCTATTTCTTCAAAGACTGTACTAGAGCATACATCTCCAGGTCATAAGATGAGTATCTTTTCTTGGCATCATTTAGCTTTTCACTAAAAAAAATAATAGGCCTTCCTTCCTAACTAAGCACTGCTCCAATAGCCATATGGCTTGCATCACATTCCAATTGAAATATCTTGTTGAAGTCTGGTAAGGCAAGGACTAGTTGTTCTGTAACCTTCTTCAATGTCTCAAATGAATCATCTGCCTCCTTGGTCCAACTAAACTTGCACTTTTGTCCTCCCTTTATGGTGTCAATTATGGGAGCACAAACATGACTAAATCCTCTTATGAACTTCCTATGAAAGTTGCTAAACCATGGAAACTTTGAACATCATTCATATTTCTAGGTGTAGGCCAAAACAGTATAGCACTCACCTTCTCTTGGTCCATTTTCAACTCACCTTGTGAGATTACAAAACCCAAGTAGATGATCTTCTCCTACATGAACAAACACTTATCCAAATTTATCATTAGTTTCTCTTCATGTAACCTCTTGAGAACCATATCTATGTGTTTGAGGTTCTCTTCCTTTGTGTGACTAAAGATCAAGATATCATCTAGGTATACTATGACAAATTTTCCTATGAATTCCACAAAGACTTTATTAATCAAACTCTTAAAGGTACTAGGGGGCATTAGACAACCCAAATGGCATGACCTTCCACTCATATAACCCCTCATTAGTCTTAAAAGTTGTCTTCCATTCATCCCCTAGCCTTATTCTAATATGATGGTATCCACTTTTTAGATCCATTTTTGTAAAATACTTAGCACTCCCTAAGCAATCAAGTAAATTAGCTATTCTAAAGACTGGGAACCTATACCTTATGGTTATCTTGTTGATGGCTCTTGATTCTATATAAATCCTCCAAGTGCCTTCTTTCTTGGGTGCAAGGACTGCTGATACTACACATGGGCTTAGACTTTTTCCAATCAGTCTTGATTCAAGCAACTCTTCAATCTGCCTTGCCATTTCTGCATTCTGGTCTAGAGTGAGCTTGTAGGCTACTTTGTTTGAGAGAGTATATCCAAAAATCAGATCTATGTAATTACTAATGTCCCTCACCAGTGGTAGGGACGTTGGCATTCCATCTAAGATGATTCCTTGATTCTTATCAAGCAACTGTCTAACTACAAGGTCTATGTGCTTATGTCCTCCTTCTCTCTCTTCTGCAAATTGCTCTTTCCTTGTCACCTTGGGGCTAGGCATGAGGGTATAGCAAACTGCACCTTTCTCTACAATATCCTTCATCAACTGTTCACCTGCTACCTTCAACACTCTTGTATCCTTCCCTTCTGATTCCATCTCTTCCTCTATCAGAGGTAAGAGTTCTATTGATAGGGAGGACCCTAGATTTCTTGACTCGGCTTGACTCACTCCAAGGCCTTTTTCCTACACTAACCCAGGAATACTCCTCTCTATTCCCCTAACCTACTCTAGGTCCTCTCTATTGAGGTTTGTTACTCTTCTCTTTATGAATTCACTTTCATAAACCCACCAGATCTCACTAGACACCTTGCAGGGTTTGCTCTACCATTAATTATATGCACAACTTCTCCTAGGTTGTTTTCCCCTCATGCTTGGATCTTCTCTTCCTTTGATCCCATCTTCCCTTAGTCTGAAGTTAATAGCCTAGACTCCGGTCTACCCTACAAGTGATTCCTCTTGTTCACTGATACCTAGTCGGGCTATCATCAAGCTCACCTAGAGCCAGTCTGTTCAAATGGTTGATGCCATTCCTTGGTCTGCTACATATATAACTCTACTGTACATGGCTATCTCTTCTTGACAACCTCCAATGGTCATGTGGTTCCCACGATGGAGAATCAAGACAGAGCCATGTTTAACTACTTGTCACCAACAGAAAACCAGAAATAGAAAGACAACTTTATCTATAGAGCCGAGCTTGGCACGACTTCAAAATTGGAACTCACAAAACATAGAAAAGTAACATCTACTTTATCAACACTAGCAATTAAATATTTAATCCATTATTTATAGTTTACAAATAAAATTGAACTCTAAGAGAAAAAACCAAAAAATGATCTTCACATTGCTATTCAAAAGATGCTTGTTCCTATGGAATCAACACATATGACAATCCCAATCCAACCTTCTTCTAACCCCTTTACAAAAATTCCCTTTGGGTCTTTTGTAGCGTCCTTGACATTCCATGAATCATCCCTAACAGATGAGATTGAACTCGACACAATCAGTTTTCTATTGTAATTGTCTTTCTATTTCCATCGGGTCATCGGGATAGCATCAAAACATTTGCTACAATGACCGATGACAGTTTACAACTCATGCAACTTCTTATCGGTTTATTGGCATAGCATCAAAACACACCCTTCAATATCCGCTGGCGTGCTCCCAATAGTATATTTTTCCATCGAGTCTTCGGTGTAGCTCCCAAACATATTGTACTGATAGCCGAACGCATGCTCCAAACAGTATGCTTTCCCAAGGTTATCGGCGGCACAAAAACTAGACTTGTCGATAGCCAATGGCACACTCCGAACTCACTCCACTTGCTCCAACCCACTGGCGACTTCATTGGGTTATCAAGGTAGGTAGAAAACACTCCCGCCAATATCCAATGGCTCCACTTTGGTCTTATGCATACTCATTGGGCATCGGGGTAGGGTAATAACTGGTTGTTCCAATACCCGATGGTTGCACTCCACACGCTGGCAGTGTCATTGGGGTAAGTCTTTCCAAAAAACAAAACTTTCAAAATGAAGAAAAAATGCACGCCAAGCTCCCTACAAACAACCAAATGGACTAGACCCAGTCCTTATGCCAAAATTGCCAAAATTGCAAAGGGTATTTGCTCACCCTTAGGTGCTCCTGCACCATACTCCCCACACAAAAAAATCAAGTACCCCCTGGGGGCGGCAAGGTGACATCAATACCCAGTCTTTTGAAATCAGATTCTGCAACCCAAGTGGCTTTGGCTTTAGGTAATGTGTGCCACTTGATTAGATGTTCCATGTACACACCATGCCTCGTTTGCTTCTTCACCCTGGAATCTAAAATTTGTTGCGCATGTGGTTTAGAAATGGGTGGTACGAGAATATCACTGAGAGTAGTCTCCCCTTCTAGATTCGATCCATCTATCACTACTACGTGACCTTTAAACTGAATCAAGTCTTTGACATTAAACACATGGGACAATGCCAAATTTTTGGGTAAGTCCACCTTATAGGCATTTGAGCCATATTGAGCCAAAATTTTGCAAGGACCTATTCTCCTCATCTGAATCTTTCTAGGGACTCCCTTCTACAATCTTGCCTTGTTCAAATGTACCATAACCATGTCTCCAACTGAAAATTGAATGTCCCTTCTCCCCTCATCTTCTTTAGCCTTAATCCTCTGTGTAGCATCGATCAATATTTTCTACACTTGTTCATGCACCTCTTTCATAGACTGAGTGAAATCCTCTACATGTCCACTTCTTCCTTCAATGCTTCCTAAATCTCAAAGTTCACAAACACCGCATGGGTGGAGTCCATAAATAATCTCAAAAGGACTCTTACCTGTAGTTCTATTGACACTATCATTATAGGAAAATTCTACCTGTGGTAGCACTTGATCCCACATCTGTCCATATTCTTTTGTCAGACATCTCATAAGATTACCCAAAACTTGATTAATAGCGCAACTATACTACCACATAAAGGGAAGGGTCTTAAGTTGCTGGTCTTGCTGCTGGCTTCCTTACTATTACTACTGTAGGGGGAGTAGACTAGTTGGGAGGCAGCTTCAGAACCAACCCACCCTGCCTTTCATCGCGGGCCAATCCCCGAGGCTCTATGAGTAGGAGCCCCTGTCGCAATGAATCCAGAAACATATCAATGGACCTCAGTTTGACCATCTATTTGTGGATGATAAGCAGAACCAAAAGAAAGGTTAATTCCCAATCTTGTCCATAGATTTTTCCAAAAGTGTCCCATAAACTTCACATCCCTATCTAAAACTATACTAAGAGGAAGCCCATGAATTCTTACCACCTCTTTAAAAAATTAATGTGCAATGTAACTAGCATCATGCATAGTCTTGCATGAAACAGAATGACTCATTTTACTAAATTGGTCAACAATGACAAAACTACTATCCAGGCCAGTCTTGGTTTTTGGCAAACCCACAATAAAATCCATGCTGATGCACTCCCATGGTCTTTTGGGAATTGATTAAGGTTGGTATAGTCCAGCATTTGAACTAGTACCGTTGGCTCTCTGACACACAATACACTGCTCCACATACTTCCTAATATCTTTATGTATTTTCGGCCAATAATAAAATCTGTGCACCAACTCAAGTGTTTTATTCAAACCAAAATACCCACTAAGACTTCCATTATGTTTTTCTTGTATGATATTTTCCCTCATAGATCCCCTTGGTACACATAACTGACATCCCTTAAACAAAAGACCACTCTGTAATGTGTAATCTACATATTGGCTTTTGAAATGATTATTAAACTCACTACATACCTTGTATACCTTAGAGAAGTCTTCATCTTCCCTGTAAAGCTCCTTGAAACTCTCCACACCTATGCTATGCAAAGTCACTTCTTGGACAATGAGAAGTTTTCTACTTAAGGCATTTTCTACCTTGTTCAGTTGTCCCTTTTTGTGCTTGATAGTGAAAGTGTATGCTTGCAGGTATTCTATCCATTTGATGTGTCTATTGCTCAACTTTTCTTGAGAATTGATAAAACTTAGGGCTTGGTTATCTGTAAAAACTAAAAATTCTTTTGGTAAAAGATAATGCTTCCACTTCCTAAGAGCTTTCACCAAGGCATAAAATTCTAAGTCATAGGATGAGTATCTCTTCCTAGCATCATTCATTTTCTCACTATAGAATGCTACTGGTCTTCCCTCTTGGTTCAAAACAACTCCTACTGCTATATGACTAGCATCACATTCTAGGGTAAACAACTTATCAAAACTTGGTAAAACTAGGATGGGTTGGGTAGCTATCCTCTTTTTGAGCAAATCAAACCCCTGGTCAACTTCTTTAGTCCACCTAAACTTAGTTTTCAACTCACCCTATATTGTATCAAGAATAGGAGCACAAATTTCACTAAAACCTCAAATGAACTTTCTATAAAATTGGGCAAGTCCGTGGAAACGTCTTACCTCAGTATCAGTTTTCAGTGTAGGCCAACTCTGTATTGCTTCCATGTTGCTAGGATCCATTTCCAAAGTGCCTTGAGATACTGCAAAACCTAGATAAATGAGTTCTTGTTTCATGAATTCACATTTTTCAAGGTTGATTGCCAACCATTCCTCATGTAGTTTCCTTAATACAATCTACAAGTGTTCAAGATTCCCTTCCTCTATTTTATTGAATATGAGGATATCATCAAGATATACCACTACAAATATAACTATGTAGTCCTTCAATACCTCATTCATCAACCTCATGAAGGTACTAGGGGCGTTAGTAAGCCCAAACGACATAACTAACCACTCATATAACCCCTTTATAGTCTTAAAAGTTGTTTTCCATTCATCCCCTTCTTTAATCTATATCTCGTGATATCCACTCTTTAAATCCATCTTATTAAAATACTTTACTTCTCCAAGACAATCCATTAAATCCTCATTTCTAGGGATAGGAAATCTGTATCTTATGGTGATTATGTTTATTGCCCAAGAGTCCGTACATATTCTCCATTTACCTCCTTTCTTGGTTGCTAACACCACTAGCATAGCACATGGGCTTATACTTTTTCTAATTAGACCTTGGTCAAGCAGCTCTTGTACTTGTCTTGCCACTTCTTTTTTTTTCACGAGTCATCTTATATGCAGCGTTATTAGGCAATGATGGTCTAGGTATAAAGTCTATCTGGTGACTTACTATTCTGGAAGGAGGTAGTCTTGCAAGTGTTCCATCATTCACAATGTCCTTAAATTGTTCTAACAACTGCTGAACCTCTTTAGGTAAAACTTCTTGTTTACTCTTTTCTTCTTGACTAGGTTTCACTAAGAGAGCATAATGTTCTCCATCTCCTTTCTTGAGATCTTCCAAGAATTCTTTTCCTCTAGCCAACAACACATTAGGACCACTAGTCTTGGTTCCTTCATCCTCTACCAAATATTGAATCTTGTATGTCACCCCTTCCTTTGTGAATGCATAAGAGTTCTTTTCTCCATCATGGATAGCTTTTCTGTCAAATTGCCATGGTCTACCTAGCAACAAATGACAAGCATCCATGGGTAGAACATCACATAAAATTCTATCAAAATATTTCCCAATTGCAAATTCAACCCATACTTGTTCATTTACTAACACATATTGTCTATTATTCAACCATGCGACCTTGTAAGGATGATTATGTGGTATGCTACTCAACCCAAGTTTACTTATTGCTTCTTTGGAGAAGATATTGTCAGTTGATCCCAAGTCAATGATCACTTTACAAACCTTACCAAGTATCTTGCACTTTACTCTAAAAAGAGACCTCCTTTATTTAGGCTCTTCCTTTACCGGATCACTGATTAGTACCCTTGTAACCATTAGATTATCACCATTCTTTGAGACAAGATTTACTTCAGAAGACTTCACACTATGAGAATCCTCTTGTACATAATTAATTCTTTTCTTTGAATGTGATGAGGTAGCCTTCTCTAGACACCTATATGCAGGATGACCAAAATTACTGCAATGGTAACACTTCATGTTTCCAAGTATGAACCTCCACCAGAACTTCCAGATCTACCTCTATTATTGTTTTTATGACCTCTTCCTCTACCATAGTTTCCTCTTCCACTGGATTCATTAGTCTGCTCAGTCAATTTTGACTCTCCTTGTGATCTTATTTCACTTCCTTTGCCACTGTAGCTTCCTCTATAACCTTTTTAATCTCGACCTCTACCTCTGCCTCTACTAGTGCCTTCATGTTTCTTCTTGTTATTTTCTTCTACTTTCATGGCCAACTAATAAATTTTGTGAAAGGCAGTTGGACTCAACAAACTTATTTCCTCTTGTATGTTCCATCTCAGACCGTTAAGATATCTTGCTACTATGATGGTTTCATCCTCCATCACTTTTGACTGTAGACACAACTTCTGGAACTCTTCAGTGTAGGTACTTACATCTAACTCCTTCTACCTTAGGTTTTGTCTTTTCCTATGTAACTGCACATCATAATCCTCAGGAAGATGAGTCTCTCTGGTTTTGCTTACCATCCCTTTCCAAGTAGAAATAGGGATCTTACCTTCTCTCTCTCTCTCTCTCTCTCTCTCTCTCTCTCTCTCTCTCTCTCTCTCTCTCTCTCTCTCTCTCTCTCTCATTTTGTATAAAATTCCACCAAGTAACGATAGAACCTCTCATTCTTGACTTAGCCACTTTAACCTTTTGGGCCTCATTCACACCTTCACACTCAAAATGATTTTCCATTCCCTCTATCCATTCCATTACCAATTTTGCTTCCATCTTGCCAGTAAACAATGGTACTCCTTCCAAAGATTTTCCACTTATTGCCTTTAAAGCCTTCAAGAATGGTTCTTGATCAACAACAGGGACTGGTGTAGGGACTTCATCCTCTATTGCCACCATTTTACCCTTCTCATCTATCTTCCCACTCACTTCTATTGTCTTGACTTCCACTACACCTAGTTTCTGCTCCAACTGCTCCAACTTTTCCTTGAGCAATCAGTTTTCATCTTCTTGGTCTTCGACCTTCTTAGCCAATTCTACATTGGTCACCATCTTTACTCCTTCTGATACTAGATCAGTCTTGCACTCTTCACCCCAAGTCTTTAACTTGCTCTGATACAAATCTGATAGGGAGGACCCTAGACTACTTGAGTCATCTTGACTCACTCCAAGGCCTTTTTCCTAGCCTAACCTCGAGAATACTCCTCTCTATTCCCCTAACCCACTCTAGATCCTCTCTACCAAGGTTTGTTACTCTTCTCTTTGTGAATTCACTTTCGTAAATTCACCAACTCACTAATTCACTGGATCTCACCAGAAATCTTGTTGGGTTTTCTCTACCATTAATTATATCTACAACTTCTCCTAAGTTGTTTTCCCCTCATTCTTGGATCTTCTCTTCCTTTGATCCTGTCTTCCCCAGGTTTGAGTTTAATAGCCTAGACTCTGGTCTACCCTGCAAGTGATTCCTCTTGGTCTCTGATACCTAGCTGGGATATCATCAAGCTCTCCTAGGGCCAATCTATTGAAATGGCTGATGCCATTCCCTGGTCTTCTACATATAGAACTCTACTGTAACATGGCTGGCTCTTCTTGACAACCTCCAATGGTCATGTGGATCCCATGATGGAGAATCAAGACAGAGCCATGTTTAACTACTTGTAACCAACAGAAAACCAAAAACATAAAGACAACTTTATCTACAGAGCCGAGCTTGGCACGACTTCAAAATTGGAACTCACAAAACATAGAAAAGTAACATCTACTTTATCTACACTAGCATTTAAAGATTTAAGCCATTATTTACAGTTTACAAACAAAATTGAACTTTGAGTAAAGAAACCAAAAAATGATCTTCACATTGCTATTCAAAAGATGTTTGTTCCTATGGAATCAACATATCTGACGATCCCAATCCGACCTTCTTCTAACCCCTTTACAAAAATTCCCATTGGGTCTTTTATATCCTCCTTGACATCTCATGAATCATCCTTAACAAATGAGATTGAACTCGACACAATCAGTTTCCTACTGTAACTGTCTTTCTTTTTACATCGAGTCATCAGGATAGCATCAAAACATTTGTTGCGATGATCGATGATAGTTTAGAACTCGTGCACCTTCTTATCGGGTTATCGGCGTAGCGTCGAAACACTCCCACCAATATCTGATGGCGCGCTCCCAACAGTATGTTGTTCCATCGAGTCTTTGGTGTAGCTCCCAAACATGTTGTGTCAATAGCCGAATGCATGCTCCAAATGGTATGCTTTCCCATCAAGTTATCGACAGTATGAAAACTAGTCTTGCTGATAGCTATTGTCATGCTTCGAACTCACTCCACTCACTCCAACCCTCTAGTGACTTCATTGGGTTATCGAGGTAGGTAGAGAAAAGTCCTACCTATATCCGATGGCTCCACTTTGGTCTTATGCATACTCATTGAGCATTGGGGTAGGGTAAAAACCTGTTGTTCTGATACCCAATGGTTGCACTCCACATGTTGGCAGTGTCATCAGGGTAAGTCTTTCTAAAAAATAAAACTTTCAAAATGAAGACAAAATGCACTCCAAGCTCCCTACAAACAACCAAATGGACTAGAGCCAGTCCTTATGCCAAACTTGCCAAAATTGCAAAGGGTATTTGCTTACCCTTAGGTGCTCCTACACCATATATCACCTTACTATCCTTGGTGATTGAGTAGGTGTTTCTCAATCCATCATGATGAACTTTCAAGTCATGTTGCCATGGTCTCCCAAACAAGAGATGGAATGCATCCATTTTGGCTATGTTAAATAACAATCTATCCTTGCAAGATCCAATATGAAACTCCACCAAGCCTGCTCTTTCACCACTACTTGCTGCCCTTGGGTGAGCCATGAAACCTTCTAGAAGTAAGGATGAGGAAGCTTTCTAAGCTTAATCTTTTCTACCATCTCAAGTGATACAAAATTTTCAGTGGATCCAGAGTCTATTAGAACCTTGCATACCTTTCCTCCTGCCTTGCAAGTGGTTTTGAAAAGAGATTTCCTTTGTGTAGGCTCCTTCTCAGGTACCTTCATGGTGGTTACTTCTCTCCTCATCATCAAAGCCTCTCCTCTTTTAGGATAGCCATAACTATCAGGAACATTGACACTTTAATAAGTGTTTGCACTTGCCACACTTTCACAATCAGATTCCTGCACCAAATTGCTTCTCCTTTCTCCCATGTAGATAGAAGCCTTCTCCAAACACCTATTGGTCATTTTCCCTTCTTGGTTGTAGTTGTAACACCTAGGAGGTCCTCTTCCTTGGGATCTTCCTCTAGAGGGTGGTCTTCTACTCCTAAATCTCCCTCTTGGATTATAGCCCCCTCCTTGGTTGTAACTTATCTCTCCTCTATTGCCTTCTTGGTTAGATTCTCCCTGGTATCCAAAACCATTTCCTTTACCTCTGAGAGGGCCTCTTCCTCCTCTTTGTTTTCTCCCTTTACCTCTTCCATTTTGTTCCTGCCTTCTCTTCAACTTCTCCTCCACCTTGAGTGCCAATTGAAAGCACTTTTGGACTATCTTCGGGGTGTGGAGATTCAAGTCTTCTTGGATTGTAAGCCTCAACCCATTGAGAAATCCGACCACCTTCTCAACTTCACTCTCTTTCACCTTGGTCCTCACACACAACTTCATGAACTCCTCGGTATAAGAACTCATGTCCATCTCCTTTTGTTTCAAATTCTATCTCCTCCTATACAATTGGATATTATAGTCCATTGGGACATGGGCTTCTTTCACCAAAGCCATCATCTTCTTCTATGTATCCACTCTTTTCTTTCCCTCTTTCACCCTCTCATCTTTGATGAAAGTCCACCAAGTCAGTTCAGCTCCTTTCATTTTGGATTGAAACATCTTCACCCTCTAGTGGTCTGGTATGTCTTCACTTTGAAAAAAAATTGTCCAAAGAGTCTATCCACTCCATCACTATTTCAGGCTCCATCTTGCCTGCAAATACTGGCAGATCCATCTTCACATTCATTTTTCTTCTCTCCATGGACTTGAGGACACTCATCAGGGGTCTCTGGTCTGCAGGTACCTCTAGCTCTTCTTGCATAGGGATCTCCTCTTCATCCCCTTCTTGTCTAGAGTCTCTCTCTCCCCTCTCCACTCTGTCCTTCAACCTATCCATCTCATTTCTCAAGGCTTGATTCTCAGACCTAATTTCTCTACTCTCTTCCATCTACTTCTTCACCAGGACATTCAATTCCGCATTGGTCATTCTTGAAGGTGCCTCATGGGATCCTTCTTCTTCTAATATCTTGTCTTCTCCTTCTCTTCCAAAGGACACTCCTTTGCTTTGATACCACTTGATGTGGATCCCTACCCAAACTCCTAAGGACAAACCCAACCAAGGTTAGGCTAGTGACCCCTCAAATGACTACAAGAGTCCTGCAAGGAAGGACTCCACACCTTGGAAGAAACTACACACACATTCACTAAGCTTGGGCCTACTCAAGATAAGTAAAAGGCTTCAACTCCTCAAACATGTCTTATCGATGACTCTTACTCTTAAAAATTTGGAATTTGGTCAATACTTGACATCTAAGAACTCTTTCAAACCCTGGTTTTGGTTATGGGCACCAATTCCTTATATCTTCTTTGGAAATCTAACCCCTAGGCTTGTAGCCCTATTTGGCAATAGAAATGACCTTAACTCAAAAATGTTCCACACACCCATACAAAAAAATTACCATTTCAGACACCCTTTTGGAAGTTGTACTAACCCCCAAAATGGTTTGGCCAGATCTAGAATTACAAGATCTGTTCCCTTTAGAGGCTAAGAGACCTAATAGGGGCAATTAGCCCTATTTTCCAAAGCAACTACCTTTATCAGTACACCAAATGAAAAATAAATGTTATGGGAATGTGGGGGATAGTGATAAACTTCTAATTCTTGGGTTGCAAGCCTGGAATCCACCGCTATGACAACTTGTGATGACTTCCTAAATTGTATCCTAGGTAGTCACATAGAGATGCCTACCTACTCTTGCTCCTTTATCCACACAAGGAAGTTTCCCCTACAACAAGATATGAAAAAAATAAATTAAAAAGGCTTATCCTACATCCCTCCAAAGAAAGTGTCTTCTAATGGACTAGAATGCAAGATAAAGCCATTTTTGTTCAAAACCCTCTCCAAACCCTCAATTTTAGGGTTACAGACAGAACAATGGAGGGTTCTCTCTACTCTAGAAGAGTTAAGACCTTAGACCACCACAAAAAGGAATATATTTCATCCCCCTTTCTATTCCATGTAAGGTGGGATATAAATCAATTCGTAGGGGAACGTGCAACTCCTACAAACTCAGAATTTCTGGGAAAACTAAAGTATTTTGTGTATTATTGCTTCACAAACTCCAACTACAACAACATCCACCTTGGGAATCATGACCACAAGGCTTATACAGATCTCCAATGGTTTCCCACCAAATTTGGAGTAGGTTGGAGCCATTGAAAGGCTTCCCCCAACTGATTTTCAAAAGTTGCACTTTAGTACTCAAAAGTTGCATTTTTGCAATTTTGCACAAAATGTTTTCATACTCCCTAAGGTTGGAATCCACATACATGGATGAACCAAAAACTCATGAAACATGTCTAAAACCTATCAAATACAAATATAGACTGTCTATTACCCCTATTGACCACATTGTCCCAATTGGCTTCTCAAATTGCCTAATTGGTGACATGGGCTTACATGGTGGGGTTTATTTGCATACATGAAACACAAGACACACTTATCCTAGTATTCATCCTTAGGGTCATGAATAGATTATTGATGAGGTGCTCCTACACTAGAAGTAAGTATGAAGTAAAATTTTCCTTTAAATGTTTTTCATGCAATAAGATTGGTCATTTTTCTTCTAGATGTCTTGAAAGAGCTACTAGGAATCATGAAGTTTATGAGGAATTATAGACCTAATTTGGAATATGATATCAAACCTAGATATAAATGAAATAAGGATAAATCATGTTACTATGCTGGTAATGGTGATTTTGGTCTAGTGATTCTGATGATGATGAACCTATAAGTGGATCTGGTAATGGAAGCTCAGGTAAAGATTGGGTCTTTATTGCTACCAAGGATGAATCTCTAGAACCTATCAATGATACAAGTCATATTGAGGAGAAACCTTTAGCTACTAAAATTGAGGAGAAATATGAATGGGTTATAGATAGTGATTGATCACATCACATGATCGGTGATAAGAGGAAATTCTTAACTCTGCAAGAATTTGATGGTGGACTAGTTAGATTTGGAGATAACAAGGCATGCAAAATCAAAGGCAAAGGAACAATATCCTTGGATGGTAAGAACAGTACTGACAATGTTTATTTTGTTGAAGGTTTGAAGCATAATCTTTTGAGTGTAGGTCAGATGGTGGATAGAGGATTTCATTTTCAATTCAAAGATGGAAAACACAAGATTATCAATAGATCTGGATTGGAAATTGCATCCAGAACTCAGAACAAAGGAAATATCTTTCATTTGAACTCTAGTGAGAAGGCTTGCTTGATTTCTCAGATTAATGAAAGTTGGCTATGGCATAAAAGGATGTATCACATGAAGTTTGATTTCATAGTGAAGATTAGTTCAGCCAGGCTGTCTGAGATTTTCCCAAGATCATCAAGCCTCATAATTCGGTATGTATAGAATATCAAATGGGTAAGCAAGTTAGGACTTCTTTCAAAAGCATACATCATATATCTAATGAAATTCTTGATCTTATTCATATTGATCTGTGTGTACTGGCAAGGACTAAAAATTTTCAAGGTGATAGATACTTTATGTTGCTTATTGATGATTACTCTAGAATGACGTGGGTTGCATTTTTGAAAGAAATATCGGAAGCTCTTGAGAAATTTAAAATATTCAAAGCTATGGTTGAGACACAAACAAGATTAAAGATAAAATGCTTAAGATCAAATCAGGGTGGTGAGTTTACATCCAGTGAGTTCAACAACTTTTGTGAGAAACATGGAATCAAAAGACAATTATCTGAAACCTAGAACTCCACAACAAAATGGAATAGTGGAAAGGAAGAACATAACTATCTTAGATTCTGCAAGGACAATGATGGTGGAATCCAAGTTGCCTAATATTTATTGGAGAGAAGTTGTCAATACTACTATCTATACTTTCAACAAAGTACACATAAAATTTGATACCCGTAAGACTCCTTATGAATTTTGGCTTGGCCATACTCCCACTATCAGGTATTTTAGAATTTTTGGAAGTAAATGCTATATCAGAAGATATGATGCATATAGATGTTATAACAAAAGATTGCAAAGGATAATGTAAATAATAAATGTCAAAGTGGATGAGAAATGCAACAATAAGAACAGGTCATATGATTATGAACCGGAAGATGAAATTATTAGATTAGAAACATTAGTGCAAGAATTAGATAAAAGAATTGATCTAGTTGCTCCGGTAACATCAAACAATTCCATAGTAACTATTGAAGAGAATAAAGAGTCAGAAAGTCAAGATAATCCAAAGACTTTGAAATATGTAAAGCTAAATCATTCTGATGATCAAATCATTGGAGATAAGAGGAAAGGTGTGATGACAAGAAGAAGGTTAGCCACTGAAGAGGTATGTTTAATTTCTCAAACTGAACTAAAATCATTTATTGAAACATGTAAAGATGAGAGTTGGATGAAAGTAATGGAAAAGGAATTAAATAAGATAGAAAAGAATAATACATGGGAATTGGTTCATATGCCTAAAGATAAAAATGTTATTGGAACTAAATGGGTTTCCAGAAACAAATTAAATGAAGAAGGTCAGGTTGTAAGAAACAAAGATAGATTGGTTTGCAAAGGTTACTCACAACAAGAAGGAATTGATTATGATGAGACCTATGCTCTAGTTGCAAGGATTGAAGCAGTAAGACTATTTTTTGCCTATGTTGCACACAAGAACTACAAGGTATATCAAATGGATGTCAAATTTGCCTTTCTAAATGGAGATCTTGAAGAAGAAGTCTACATTGAGAAGCCTGATGGATTTTTATTATCAAAGGACAAGGATATGGTTTGCAGATCGAAGAAAGCTTTATATGGATTGAAACAAGCCCCTAGAGCGTGGTATGCTAGATTGGATATAGTATCTTTCAAAGCTCAATTTTAGCAAAGGTAATGTTGATATCAACTTATATTATAAGATTGACCTTGATTACATATTGATCATTGAAGTATTTTGCGACAATATCATTTTTGGAGGAGAAGAAAGTCTATGCATGAAATTTGCTTATGACATGAAGAATGAATTTTAAATGTCTATGATTGGAGAGATGAAATTTTTCTTAGGTTTGCAAATCACTCAAACTGATAAAGGTATTTTCATTTGTCAAAGTAAATATGTGAAATAATTTCTAAAGAAATTTGGACTTAAAAACTCAAAACTTGTTGGAACCCCTATGATAACCGATTGCAAATTGTCAAAGGAAGATGAATCTCCTAGAGTGAAATCATCTAGATAAAAATAAATGATTAGTGGATTATTGTACTTAACTCAGACCAGATTGGATATAATGAATGTTGTTTGCATTGCTTCTAAATTTTAGTTAGATCCAAGAGAAAGTCATGATATTGTTGTTAAAAGGATATTTAAATATTTGGCAGGAACAATAGATTATGGGTTATGGTATCCAAAGGATGATGATTTCAAATTATGTGCTTATATAAATTTAGATTGGGTAGGAGATGTTGATGACTGGAAGAGCACTACAGGTGGTGCATTCCTTCTTAGGAAGAAATTGGTCTCATGGCTTAGCAAGAAATAATCATGCACTTCGTCATCTACTGTTGAAGCTGAATATGTAGCTGCTACAACTAATTGCACTCAGATCTTATGGATGAAGCAAATGTTGAAGGATATAAGGGTAAGTTATGATGAGTAGGTATTATTATTCACTATGATAATACAATTTCTATTGATATGTCAAAGAATCTGGTATTTCATTCCAAATCAAAACACATATCTATAAGGTATAATTTCTTGAAGGAAAAGGTTGAAGCAAAGGAAGTCAGATTTGTATATGTGCCCAATAAGGAACAAATTGTAGATATTCTAACAAAAACCATTTCCTAAAGATAATTTTAAATATCTTAGAGATCAGTTGGGGTTCACCACCCCTCCAGAAGAGACTTAGAGATGAAGGGATGCATCAATCTAATGAGCTTATCAGAAATATATTCTGGTCTGGGTTGAAAAGAATAATGTTGTTGCTCAGGGGGAGTAATTAGCTCTTTGGTTTAGCATCAGCCCTTTGTCATTGATGTCAAAGGGGTAGAGGTTTTCATGTGAAAAAAATTAAATCATATTCTAGTTTTGGAGATTGTTCGGGAGATTGTTGGCATTCCTTGGCACTTGCATGTTTTTCACATTTAGTGTTTATATCAATGCCAAAGGGGGAGACTCTTGGCATTATGTAGGAATTGATTATGTGTTGTCATTAATGTCAACACTGTGCTCTAGTTGGACATGTTCTAGTTTGACTTGGTTTTGGCTAAGGTTTTATGAGATTCTAATCCAGTATGATCAGATTTTTGGATTTGGTTTTGGATGGTTGTTCAAGATGATTATATGCTTGTCATATTTAGTTGGTTCATGATTTGGTGCTCTGAAAGCTATTGTTTACATTCTAGTTTGCTAGTTGATATTCTTGGTCCTGGTTGACAGTACCGGTTGATGATATTTGATGAAAGGGTTAAGTGGTTTTGATATGGCTTCTAGAACTAGTTCCTAGCATGTTGATGGTGTTCTTGATCATGTCCTAATTGATTGGTGGCTTCACATTGGCTGGCGTGCTAATTTGGTTATCCTATTTGGGTTCGGTTGGTTATTCTGTGTTATTGACACTAAGGGTTTCTACCGGTTGGAGTTGCGTGCTACATTTGGCCTTGGCGTGATTTTCGGTGGATATAATTATTTATGAATTTGAATTAGGTCCATGCTATGTAATGTAAATTATAATATTGGTTCAGTGGTATATTGTGATGTAACTTATGCAATTATGAGTTATGGGTCCAGGGTTTAGCTAACCTTGCTTATCAAGGTTGATGATCTATATATATAGGTGATATATTCATGTAATTTATATGGATGGTTATGCCTGCATTATTAGATAAAGTTTTATGTGCAAACAAGGATACATCATTCAGCAAAGGGTTTGAGGAAATTTTGGTGTTGTAGGGCAGGCATCTATGCTTAACTAGAACTGTAATCAAGCATTAAGAGAATCTATTTCCACAGTTTATTTCTTCTGGATTGTAGAATGATGTTTATGTAAGTCAGTGAGACTTCCCATTTGTGTTGACCAATGAGCTCTAGGTGGTTGGCCTGATTGCAAGTGCAATCCCCATTGTAATATTTCACATATTGTTGCAGAAGTATTATCTGACTATGGGTAGGGTTTCCCACCATGGGTTTTCCCTTAACTGGGTTTTCCACATCAAAATTATTGGTGTTATGTTTTGTGTGGTTTTATGCTTTATCTTTCTCTATCCTGATGTTATATTGCTCTGCTAGAAAGTTTATAATCTGCATTAATTGTTTAACTTGTGAAAAAATGATTCACCCCCCCCCTCGCAGTTTTCCTCTGGTTCATTCTAACCATTGGAATCAAGACTTGTTAACAAAAGAAAGGTTAATTAGAACTTATTTAGTTCC
This sequence comes from Cryptomeria japonica, assembly GCF_030272615.1. Lineage (NCBI taxonomy): Eukaryota > Viridiplantae > Streptophyta > Pinopsida > Cupressales > Cupressaceae > Cryptomeria > Cryptomeria japonica. The sequence continues at coordinate 146,401,420 of NC_081406.1, read as the reverse complement.
TTAATACCTTAACTATTTAATGGTAAATCTTAAAATGAATTTAGACATAAAGCTAATGAGTGCAAAATTAGAATGATAAGGAATGGTCTCCTGAATATAAATAATGATAGAAATGCTCAATCCTTCAATAGTTACTATTTTGCATGTAACAAATTTGGTCACAAGGATATTAAGTGCACATATAATGTAAGATGGAGTGGAAATGGTCCACAACATGGTCCTACTTGTTATAATTGTAATAAATAAAAACATGTTTCCAAGTTTTGGAAACAAAAGTATACAAGTGTCTATATTCCAAAGAGAAGATTTACATAGAATATGAAAGAAAGAAGATGCAAGAGACATGGATCAAAAAGTTAGATAACAAGGAAGAAAGTGAAGAGAAGAATGGATCTGCACCTAAGGATGGTGTAGTGGGTTCTTCTGAAAACTAAATGAAATAGTAGTGCCTAAGAGGGAGAGTTATGTCTACAAATTTTATCTATTCTCAAATAAAGCACATATGTTGAAATGTTTAGTATATTGGTCAAATAAGTCATGATCATAAGGGTCTAATTGTTAGCAGTAGCTAAGAAGGAAGACTAAGAGGGGGCGGTGTGAATCAGTCTTCACTGGAATATAAAAATTTAAGTACAACAACAAATCTAATAGATTACAACAATGAACAGATAAGTAAATTAACGACGCAACACACAACACCAAGATTTTTAACATGAAAAACCCCGGTTAAGAAAAAAACCACGATGGGAACCTACCCATGGTAAGATTATACTTTGCAGTAGTATGTGAAAATATTACAATGGGGAATGCACATGCATTTAGGCACACTTCCTAGATCTCACTACTCAAAAGATATTTTCCTAGGAGGCTATAACCCTCAGGGAAGTCTCACTGACTTATAATATAATTCAGACTAAAATCTAGAAGAAGTGAACTAAAAGGATAGCATCTCCAAAAGCCTAATTACAGTTCCAGTTAAATACAGTTGTCTTCTCTACAAAACCAAACTCTCCTCAAACTCAATACCGAATGATAAATCACTTGTTCACACATACACCACTCTCTAATAATGCAGACACAATACTGACACCCAAACTAAATGAATAACTCACCTATATATACAATTCATCAACCTTTCAATAACAAGGTTGGCTAAACCCTCAACCCTTAATTACAAAATTACATCACACAATACAAAGATCAACCACCAGACCAATATAATGATTTACATATCATAGTATGGTCCTAATTCAAATTCCCAAATGATCAACTCTAGTGGAAATCACGCTAAGAACAACTGCAACACACTACACCACTAGAAATACTACATAACACAAAAATCAATACTGTTTGATGAAAAACACCAAAAATATGCATAATGATCAATGTGGATCACCAAAAAAAATAGGACATGACTAGGAATCACCAACAAGAATGTTAGAACCATCTAGAACAGTTGTATCAACACCTCTTTTCAAATCTTCATTGGTCAACATCTAGAAGCTCAAGAACACAACCAATCTGCAACTGTCACGAAGAAAGATAACTTGCAGAGAACCAAATCATGAACCATCTGAAATGAAGATACACAAGATCATCCCAAACAATATCCCAAAGTCTCAGCACAAGATTTGATCACACCAGAATATATCGGAGGAAATATCAACCTCTGCAAAACAATGATTAGCAAAACCAAACTACAAAACCGGATTAGAAAATCTTCCCAATCAAGCTGGAATAAATCACAACAATATGTTGACATCAATGAAAACAACATATCCTAGCAGCAGCAATGACCAACCATATCCAACAAACTCCAACACTATAGTAATATTAAAACCTTTGGTGCAATTTTTGAACCAAATGTTGTTCTTATGGAGGATTACAAAGGGTTATACATGTTGTTATTTGACATAGGAAAAAAAATGCTAAAGTTGAAGAAAATTTAATGCAAGATTCATTAGGGTGATGAGAATTGTAAATATGTCATGCTTGTTCTATTATGACCCCATTCAATGCATTCAAGTGATTGGGGAGCTCAGGAACAAGGAAGAATTTACAAGATTTACCTAACTTGTCTGGGGCACTAAAAGAAGAATGTTAGGGAATAATCGAATAAGTTAAATTTAGATTCTTCCTTCATCAAAATCACTCAAGCTCATGTATTCACTACGATGACTTGGGAATTGACAATTTGAAATCCTACTAGTGAAGCAATTTGAGGTTTGTGCAAACCCGTGCATCTATGTTCTCAAGTATTTCAAAATTTCCTTCACTGACAATGTTTTTGAAATATAGAAGGTGTCCTATCATGACTACTCCCATTTTTCCTGATGCTTCTATGCATCCAAGGCTGAAATTCAAGACATATCCATTTGAGGTTGGAGAAAAGGATAAAGATGGTGGATTTTCAAAGGTTCCCATGGATATCATGCGTATAGAGGACATTAGAGCTTACATACATGTGCCTTTGATAGAGATCAATCATTTGGGATTTGAAGAGTTGTGGCAAGAATTGATTAAGGAATATTAAACCTACAAGATAGAATACAAGAACATTGTAGATAAACGATGGACATTTGAAAGGACTTCCCTAATTTCAGCTATGACCATTATTGGATCACAATAATATTGAGCAAGATTCGTGATGACTACATGCATGTATATGGACAAACTATATAGCATTACAAAGGATTATATTAAGGAATTGACCAAAATGTGTGTCACTAGACCTCTTCCAATGATGAAGGTAGTAAAGAATACACCATTTACAAAAATAATTGGTTTAAAGTTTGACAACAGAAGTATGATAGTTGAAAATATTATGGACCCGAGTGTCTGGTATGCATCAAAGAGAATCACATATAAAATCTACTATTGAAATAGAGAAGTATCCACAACCAGTAATTTCAGTCACAACATATTTGATGGTGAAGGAGTGAATTTTGAGTTATGTGAGTCACTGAGGGTGCAACTATTTGAAAGCTTGAAGAGGACAAAGAATACAAAATATAATTTCAGGTTTGGTTCATTGATCATTTTCTTAGCCTTCCTATTTTTGAATGAATATTCTGGTATTAAAGGAAAGCAGTGAAACAATTTTTTACTAGTAGGTGCATAGATTAGAAGTCATATCAAAAGTTTCAAAGATGACACTACCTCCTAGAATTATTTATATAGGGGTTTCTTTAATAATCTGCAAATAGAGATGCAAGAAAGAGAAAGAATTCTTGGTATTTTTGTAAGTTGATGATAATTTGTGGACTCAATCTTTTCATTATGAAACAATTCATTTTTGGTGTCAATAGTACTTTTCTATTGGTATTGGTGTGATATTTTGTCCATGCTTGAAGGTTTCATGTTTCTCCTCCTAGTGGAAGAATATGAATCATGAACTTCTCATAGTTATGGGTTTTAAGATTGACATTGATTTTAAGGCTTATGTTTTGCCTATGGCTATTAAGGAGTTGGTTGTTGATCATCTCATTCCATCAAATATTACTAAAGTCATGTTGATTTCTTGGGGTAGTATGGGTGATTCTCTTACAAGTAACTAAATTTATTCTTGGAAGTTAAAATATTTGATTAGTTGACAAATTGAGACAAGCTCAAATCTACCAAGATATTAAATTGCCATGACCTTATAAAAGTAACTAACTTCTAACTACCTAAAACAAATAACTAACACCTAACTAACAACTAAAATAAATTAACAATATTATATTAATTTTCTATTTATTAATCATTATTAATTAATCTATATTATACATTATTTTCTAACACTTACTAATACTAACATAGGATTTTTTCTGATTGCCCTCCTTTAATGAAATATTATTTGTTAGATGTGAATTTCTACTGAAAATTTATCCAAATGTTTCACCCATTGTACAAGTTAAATATGCAAATATAATCTTTTCTAATAGTTGGAAGCTGCAACATTTTATGCATATAAAATGAATAAGCTAATAGACAAAACACCCATGATTCTCTTTAAATGCTACAAGTACCACATGGCAGATTGAAATGTGAAATAAAGATGGCAACAAAATTTCATCCCATTACATCTAATATGTGTTTGTATTCTTTTTTTGCAGGTGTACAAGGATTCCAATGGAAGCAAGCTTGGAGTATGGTGGTACTCATGGGACATGATTTCTTCTTTAGGGGGTTGTTTGGTGCAGGAGCACTTAGGTGGTAATATGCTTCTATAAAGTCATTATGAGTCATGCCAAGTTTCATGTCATGTCTAGATGGGAATAAGGTCATGACAGATCATTATTTATGTAATAAGGGTTCTTGAGATCATTATGTAATGTTTGAGTTCAATTTGTAGTCTTTATCAATCATTTCAAATCAATTGTAAGGCCTCTGATGCCAATTGTTGCCATAAAAACCTATAAGGTCCTAGTTGGGTCAATGATAGTAAAATCACTCAAATGTGTTAATAATGGATGAAATTTATGTAACTTGTGTCTTGGATTCATTTCTAGCATGTTGGAAAGGTTTTTGGTGGGATTGAATTCATTTGGTAAAATCGTGTCACAAAATGTAAAAGTTGCTTGCAACTTTTACAAGTTGTCAAGCAACATTATCAAATTGTAATCCCAATGGTTAACCAAGTTAAAAATATGGTTATAACCATTTTAAATGATCATGGCATGTATAAAAATCCTCCCTTGGGTCGGGGAGTGGTTTTTGTTGCTATATGTGAAGTTTGGAGAAAGAAATCAATAAAAACTTGAAGAGATTTTCTTGCAGATTTTCTACAATGTTGTTACTTTGTTCATAACTTTTTTGTACAATCAGATGAAGGTATGAGACAAAATTAATTTTCTATCCCTATAAATCATCTTTCTTTTTATATCAAATTTGTTGAATTTCATTGAGTTTTAAGCCCGATACAAACATTTTTCTGAAAGTGGGTCCGAAACCCTTGTTTTGAGGGTTGCTACAAACAAATGAAGAGATCTCACCATCCCACTAAGATTTGAAGCCTAAATTTAGAGGGATGGTAGGTGTTGAGGTCCTTAAATTTGTTTTTCAATCATTTTTGCAGCAGATGTGTTTTGGGATAGAAATGAAGCATCGATTGCCTAACATCATCACGTGTTAGGCCAAGTAAGCATGAGAATAAGGGTTGAAGTAGGTCTGAGATAAATTTGAATTCTCGGGAACCAAAAGTTGGTGGAATTGGTGGTTTGGAGAATAAATTTTCTGGAACCATTTTCTTGGTGTTTGTGTAAATTTTTGAGGTATCTTCTTTGTAAAAGTGACCTAATTGCCCCTTAAAAATAAGGATAACAATTTTTTTAACCTATTTTATCCAAAACAACCCTAGGCTAATTTGAGATATGTTGTATAAACCTAAAAAGGGTATCCTTAAAAAGTTTTTTTTGTGTTTATGACCTATGGTTCAAACATTGCTGCCCAAAAACCCCAAAAGTAGGACTAGTAGGCCTAATAGGACAGTCTAAGGGAAGGACATTGTGAATGACTTTGGGACCTTTTAAGTTGGATTTTTTATTGTATTTAGAGTCTCTATAATATCAAATTAACCCTAAGATCAGTGTGCCCAGGAAATGGAGATTGGTTTCTCTGTGTTGCTCTTGTAACCTTGAAGACACGACCCCTCCTATCACTTTAGAGACATGATTTTGAGTCCCACCATGTGTTATATCACCTTGACCAGTTGCAAGTCTATTTTCTATTTTTAGTTTCACCTCTAATTCCTCTACATCAATATCCCAAATGCATCCATCACCATCTTCATTGTCTCTCGACCACTTGTTTATTCTCCAATAAACTGCTCGAAGGAATGAAGTTGATAGTTCTGATACTTAATATAAGTACATATCCAATAGCCAATAAGATGAGAGGGGGGGGGGGTGAATCATACAAACTTAATATTCCATAAAAACATTAGATTCAACCTCGGTAACATATATATCAGTAATATAACCAAAACTGTCAAACATGCAAATTCAAAAGCATATAAACATCATAAACCTCATAACACCAGATTTAACATGGAAACCCAAATAGTGAAAAACCACTATGGGATTTCAAACCCCCTAAGAAATATACTCTTCTAGAGTATGCTTGGTTAAAAGTAAATCCTGTTAAAGATTACAAACACATTGCTAGATGTGACCCGGTTAAGGCATTTCCCTCAAATCTGTTAGGATCTTCACCTTGTTAGAAGTGACCTTGTTAAAGGATTTCAAACACTCAATCAGAATGTCACCTTGCTAGAAGGGTTTTACAAATAAGACTGTTAAGTACACTCGATTAAGAGATTTTCTGTCACTTTCACAAAATAACAGTAATAAAACTCTATCTACAACTTCACATCTAAAATGCTAAAGCGGATTCCTATTTGTTCAATATAATCTAGACATAGAACTAATCTTGTCTATCTGCTGGGCTTCTATACTCTGTTATTCAAATAGGTCTTCAAGCTTCTGTGCTCGGTAATCACTATGTAGCATCCCTGTGCATACACTTGCCCGCATACATTGTTTATCAACAGTTTCCTATTTATAAACAATTAGGTAACCACTTAATCTCCTTGATCACATTTCCCATGATCAATCATAGCCATCACATCTTCAATCTTGTCCAGGTTCAATGCACCTTTCAATCTGAAAACATTTTACCCCGCCTTGAAACTTGCATACATTTCTTGGAACTTGTGCCAGGGTATTGCGGTTCAATCTGTGCTGTAGATGTTCATGCCAACTTTCCATTGCCTTATATTCATTAACAAACTTCATCCACGGCTCACCAATCATTTAATCAGTTCTACCTCATCAGCTTCCTTTGTTAAATAACGCATGCAAACATTTAATGCATTATGTTATAGCTCAGTTACAACTCAGTAGCAACTCGGTTATAACTCGGTGAATACTAAACTTCACTCGGTAGACATTCCGCCTTCATTAACCGATAGCGATAACCTTAGGGTTTACTGACTAGGATCCTTTGGGTTTACCGACTAGGTTCTTTGCTTGGTAACATAGTATAGTATTAACCTTTACAATTTACAACATATGTATGATGTTAAAACAATCTAAACATCATGATCTCATCATTGTCTAACTTGGTAGTAGTTGCCCATTGAATACCTTATTCATCCCCTTTATTCATCATATTCTTTCTTGTGTCTTTTACTGACATCTTTATATTCTTTAAATCATACTTCTCAAGATATGGCAACATCATACTGAATTAGAAAATCAATTTCTTGACATCAATGACAAAATAATAATATCAAGACAGTAGACATCTTTAATCAGTTATATCCATAATCATCAACAACCTTCTCAATATCCTTATGAAATGCCAACAATCTTTCATTGTCTGTTATAATGCAATATTGCCAACAATCTCCCCCTTTGGCATTGATGGCAAAACCAATTGATTTGGCCTTAAAAGATTCGGATTGCTGTGATTCTGAAATGTTGAAATGCTCTCCCCCATACATTAGACTTCTCCTCTTTTTTCAGTCTTCTTTCCAATCTTCAGTCAGTCTTCTCATAGTCTTCTCCTCTGATATTAGTCTTCTTCCCCTTTGACAACAATGCCAAAAAATAAATAACTAAAATATAATTTCTTTCTGTGTCAAGTGATATCATGCTGTTAGGTATCAACTGAGTCTCAGTTAGAGCATTTTGCCTTTAATTCATATTCCTTGTATTGTTTCCTGTAATAATTCTTGTACACCTTTAGAAAACATCCTAAAGTGTGTAATGCAACATCAACTCCTAAAAGATATTCAATAGAGTCATCGGATTGATGCTTTCACCGAACTCGATCAGTGAGTAGAAGATAGGGGTAGGACCCCTAACTTAATTCTGAGATATTCAAAAGTGTTCCTTGGTAGTGGCTTGGTGAAGATATCTACTATTTGTTCCTTTGTGTTAACATACTCCAACACCACTTTCTTCTCTTGAGCTTCTTCTCTAAGATAATGATATTTGATAGAGATGTGCTTTGTCTTAGAGTGCATAATAGGGTTTTTTGAAATATTAATGGCACTAGTATTGTCACAGAATATAGTTACTGGCTTGGTAACTTTCTCATTTATACCTTCCAACAGTTGTTTGATCCATGCAATGTTGGTACAATTCAGTGCTGCAGCAACATATTTAGCTTTTGCTGTTAACTGTGAAACACATCCTTGTTTCTTGCTAAGCCAACTCACTAGTCTTTCTCCTAAAAAGAAAGCTCCTCCACTTGTTCTTTTTTTGTCATCAATGTTGTCTACCCAATCAGCATCAGTATAAACTTTTAAATCAAAATCATTTCCTTTCTGATATACTAAGCCATAATCCTTAGTGCCTTTCAAGTATCTAAAAATTCTTTGATTGTTGTCATGTGTGTTTCCTTAGGATCTGCAGAGAATCTTGCAACTATACCTACTGCATGTGCTATGTTTGGTCTATTGTGAACAACATATTGTAGCTTTCCAATCATGGATCGGTAAAGTGTCTCATCAACAGATGCAGATTCATCATTCTTTGATAATTTATAGTTGGTAGTCATAGGAGTACTTACTGGTTTTGAATCCTCCATTCCAAATTTCTTCAAGATTTCCTTTATGTACTTGGATTGAGTAATGAAAATCTCATTTTTCATTTGCAGTATCTATAAACCTATAAAATACTTTATCTCACCGATTAATGACATCTCAAATTCTTTGCTCATTTCATTTCCAAAGTTCTTGCATAAAGAGTCATTTCCACAAAATATAATATCATCAACAAATATGGCTGAGATCAGTATTCCATTTTCATCATTCTTCATGTACATGTTGTTGTTCTCACTTGTCCTTATAAAACCAATCTTAATCAAATAAGAGTGCAATCTTTCATATCATGTTGTAGGTGCTTGTTTCAAACCATATAAAGCTTTGTTCAATTTACATACCTAATCTTTATTATTGTCTTCAACAAATCCTTCAGGTTGTTCAATAAAAACTTCTTCTTCTTGTATTTCATTCAGAAATGCAGATTTGACATCCATTTGATATACCTTGAAGTTTTTGAAAGCAGCATAGGCCAACAATGTTCTTACTCCTTCCAGTCTAGCAACAGGTAAAAAAGTTTCACCATAATCAATTCCTTCTTCTTGAGCATAACCTTTGCCAACTAGTCTTGCTTTGTTTTGAATGACCTCTCCTTTTTCATTTAGCTTGTTTCTGAAAATCCACTTTGTATCGATTACATTTTTGTCCTTTGGTCTTTGGATTAGTGTCCATGTGTCATTCTTCTTGATTTGATCAATCTCTTTTGTCATAACATTTATCCAATCTTCACTATTAAATGCCTCTTTTACTATTCTCGGTTCAAATTCAGATATCAAACATGTGTTCTATCTCAGTTTGTTCCTTGTCATCACTGGATCATCCTTATCTCCTATAATCTGACTTGGTGCATGATGTCTTTTGACATACTTGGCTAATACAGGCTCGGTAGGCTTTGTATGACCTTCTTCATCACTCGGTAATTGGATATTCTCTTCATTTTCTTCAATATTCTTCTCAGTAAGACTTCTCAGTTGAACATAGACAAATTCATCATAGTCTTCTGGTTCCTTGGAATTTCCTTCATCATTTCTTTCTGCAAATTCATCAATTTTCACATTTGCACTTTCTACTATTTTGTTAGATGATTTGATCAGACATTTAAATGCTTTGCTTCTAGAAGAATAACCTAGAAATGTTCCTTCTTCGCTTCTTTGATCAAACTTGCCATTTCTATCATCTTTGTGAACATAGCATCTACTTCCAAAGATTTTAAAATAACTTACATTAGGTTTCTTATCATACTAGATTTCATATGGTGTCTTTAAAGTACCTTTCTTCAATTGAACTCGGTTCAAGGTGTAGACTATTGTGCTTATTGCTTCTCTCCAAAATGTTTGTGGCACCTTCTTTTCAATCATAAATTTTCTAGCACAATCCACAATAGATCTATTTCTTCTCTTAGCTATTCCATTCTGCTATGGAGTTCTCAGTGCAGAGACTTGCCTTTTAATACCATGATCATTGCAAAATAAGTTGAACTCATTAGATGTGAACTCTCCTCCTCTATCTGATCTAAGATATTTCAGTTGTCTTCCTGTTTCATTTTCAACTCTTTCCTGTACCATTTAAACATTTGAAAAGCTTCTGATTTTTCTTTTAAAAACATTATTGACATCATCCTTGAATAGTCATCCACAAATAATATGAAATATTTATCACCATAATAACTTTGAACTTTCATAGGACCACAAAGATCAGTGTGCACTAGATCTAAAATTCCCTTAGAAGTGTAAGACTTACTTGTAAAGCTCGATCTTGTCATCTTACCCATCTGGCATCCTCGGCACATAGCATTCTTAGGTTTTTCAAGACTCGGTAGACCTCTTACTCAGTGCTTCTTTCTTATTTTGATCAGATTATCAAAATTGACATGACAAAACCTTTTATACCATAACCAGGTATCATCTATCTTTGCATACAAACACTTGTTATGAGTTGAGTCAAGATGAAATGTGTTACCTTTTGTTTGTGTCCCGGTAGCAGCTAACTTTCCATTCTTGTCATGAACTTTGACAATTCCTTTTTGAAATTCTATTCGGTAACCTATGTTCTTTACGTGTGCTACACTCAACAAATTGTATTTCAAACCTTCAACCCAATAAACATCATTGCATCTTGTATTGTCAAGAAGTGTTATAGATCCTTTACCTTTTACTGGACATGGTGCATCATTACCAAATCTAACATAGCCTCCATCATAATCTTCTAATATCACAAACTTGTTTTTATCTCCTATCATATGATGTGAGCATCCACTATCTATAATCCAAGAATCATTAGTGTTTATGTGAGATATTAGGGCTTTTTCTTCATACCTTTCTTCATATGATCCATCTTTGATAGCCACATAAACTATTTCCTCTGTATCAGTTTCATCTAATTTATCATCATTGGATTCCTCATCAGCTATTAAGCATGTCTTTCTATCTCTTCTTTTGAAGTCTTGGTGTCCTCTGTAATGATTATCTTTCTGTCTGTCATCTTGGTAATCTCTCTTTTCAGTAAAATCTTTGTCAGGACAGTTAAGAGCCATATGACCTATTTTATCACAATTGAAACATTTCAAAGGTAGTTTTCCTTTATACTTTCCTTTGCCTCTCGGTAACCTTTTGGCTAGTAGTGCTTCAAACTCTTCTTGCTTTCTGATTTCCTCATATAGTTTGTGTACTTCTTCCATGTTCTTGCGAAATCTTTCACTTGCTCCACTGTGATCTCCTTCAGAGTACTTATACTTTCTTTCATTGTAATCATTAGATTCATCAAGATGAAAAGAACTAAATGCAGATTCAACTTTATTTACCGAAGATCCACTGTTATCAAAATTACTTAACTCAAATGCATGTAGCTTACCAATAGTAGCATCTAAAGAAACTGGCATATTAGGTACATACCTCAATTCATTGATTGCAGAGACTCAGATTGCATAAGCTGGTAGAAGGGTTCTCAACAACTTACTTGTTATATCCTTTTCTTCAATAGTTCCACCCGCTCCTTTGATTTGATTGACAATCTCCTTTAGTCTTGTACTGTACTGAGTTATGTTCTCACCTTCATTCATCCTCATAGATTCAAGTTGTCCTCTTAGACTATCTACTTTTGCTCTTTGAACATGTTCATCTCCTCCATATACTGATATGAGCTTATCCCACATTGCCTTTGCATCATTGCAGCCTTGTAGGTCATTAAACTTTGAATCGGTCAATGCAGTTGTTATTTCAATCATTGCTTGAATATGTTCTTGCTTTGCCTTTATCTCTTCCATAGTCAATGGATAGGTGCTCGGTGTAACAAAATCATTCTCCAGATAGTATACAACATATTCTCCAACTCTTGATAGATGTAGCTTCATCCTTTTCTGCCATGTAGAGAAACTTGATTTGTTCAACTTTGGTGCATCCCTCTTATACATCTTTGGATCTTTAACTCAAGTGCCTTTAAACTTTTCCTTCCAGAGTCCAAAGCTTTGATACCAATTGATAGTTCTGATACTTAATATAAGTACAGATCGAATAGCCAATAAGATGAGAGGGGGGGCTGTGAATCATACAAACTTAATCTTCCATAAAAATATTAGATTCAACCTCAGTAACATATATATCAGTAATATAACCAAAACTGTCAAACATGCAAACTCAAAAGCATATAAACATCATAAACCTCATAACACCAGATTTAACGGGTATGTGCAAGCTAATGAGTCACAAATTCGCGGAAGTCTGTGCGTTGGAAAATGCGCTCCGCAAAACGGGCCCCCGTTTTTAAAAAATGGGGGCCCGTTAATGGTTCGGCTTCCCGAGCCGAAAGGTCACGGGGTGCCGAAGCCAAATAAAACGGGCCCCCATTTTCTAAAAGACGGGCCCCCGTTTATTCACAAAACAGGCCCCCATTTTCAAACAAAACGGGGGCCCATTTTTAAAAAACGGGGCCCGTTTTCAAATGCTATTTTTACCGTTTTTTTTGGATAATTTTTCATTTTTACTGTTACACAAGAGGAGATCGAAAACGGGCCCCCATGCTATGGTTTCCACTTCAAGCCTCCACCACTATCCCAGGTACACATTCTGTCATCTATTTTCACATTTCATAATTTTCTTGTATATTTTTCTTTTTTTTTTGTGTATTATTTAGTTTTTTTTTTATTATTTTAGTTTTTTTTAATAGTAGCATATAAATAAATTATTTTTTATATTTGTAAATTCTTGATTTTGATGTAAAATATTTTTGAACAGTTAACCCTAAACCGTAATCAACAAATTTAGAAACCAAAACCAAACCTAGATAATTAACAAAATGAAATCGACACAAACAAAAAACCGAAAATGAAATGGAAACAAAAACAAAAACGTTCGAAAATGAAATCGACACAAACAAAAAACCAAAAATGAAATGGAAACAAAAACAAAAACGTTCAAAAATGAAATCGACACAAACAAAAAACCGAAAATGAAATGGAAACAAAAACAAAAACGTTTGAAAATGAAATCGACACAAACAAAAAACCAAAAATGAAATGGAAACAAAAACAAAAATGTTTGAAAATGAAATTGAAATAAAACCGAACATATGTACCTAAATTGTTCTTAATCCTCATTAGGCAATACAAAAGTTACCACTAAATTAGTATAACCTTAAAAGTAATTAACATTAAGTTCTTCAAATTTTAGATATGAAAGTTTAGGCTTAGGTTTATGCCATGTCATGGCATAAAGGTCCTATTATGGTCCTATTATGTCATGTGATGGTATAAAAGGATCAATTATGGACACAATTTTAGAGCAAAACTAGATAAGTTACTAAAATTGGAGTTTGGTTTACATAGGTTCATAAAGGAAGCTAATATGCCAAATATATAATTCATTAATACAAAATAAAAAATATTCTTGATTTATAATGTTGATTGATAATGAGTTTTCTAAATGGGGTGCTAATTATATATACATCCGAAAGATTTGAAAAATATAAATCCCAAGAAGTATTTTGAATATCTTTAGAAGTATATTGGTATATCTAGAATGTAATTTATATTATAAAAGATTTAATATATGATTTGAAGTTGGTAGATATTTTGAGGAAGATTTATTAGATTATGTTATGATTAAGCTAATTTATAAGAATGGTTTTAACAACATCTTTTGGTTTTAAAAGGTGCACAAGGTTTGAAGTTGAAATCATATTCGATTGTATATAATATTAAATTGTTAAGGAGCTATTTTTTTTAAAAATAGTTAATTTAAGATATTAGTTGAAGCTATTTGAGAATGTGAGATAGTCCTAATGAACACATGAATTAAATTAATGAACCTAGGACAATCACAATGAACATATGATAGTCCCAATGAGCCTCAAATGATCCTAATGAATGTAGGGCAGTCTTAATGAACCTAAGAAAGTCCTAATGAGCCTAAGAAAGCAATAATGAACTTGGGACAATCCTAATGAACCTAGGATAGTCCTAATGAACCTACGATAGTGTAAACAAGCCTAGTATAGTGTAAGAAAAAAACACTACAAAAAAGACCTCAAATGCGTTAAATGAATTTCCCAATAACACACTCGTGTTTATCTTTTTGGTCATTTGGCTACCTTTTTTTACAACATCTTGGTGTATACGCCCCTAAGAAGACCTTTTCCTCAAAACTTTCTTGGATCATGAACTCCTCATGTGCACCAAACATTTAAGTTGCCACTTGGAAGCTTCTAATGCACACAATCCTTTCAATCAATCTACTCCATTGATCTCTCAAAACAATCTTAGTATTTAATCCTCTATCCTTCATTTCTTATTCAACTTTGTAAGAGAATTTGTGTATGGATTGATATCTTAAATTTTATAGAAAGATTATATATGAAAACAAATGATTGCGGAGTTTTATAATAAATGATTTATAGGAAATAATATTTTTTGAAGACCTTTTGTAAATTATAATCTTGTGTAGATTTGATTATGGGAGAAATTTAATGGTGAAATATGCTTAACTCTTCAAAAGTTTTGATGTTTTGTCTTTACATGACAACCACTTAGAATATAATATGTTTTAAGTATGTCATTTATAGTCATGGGAGATTAGTTTTTTTTAAAGATTGTTTGAAGACTAATCAATGTAATATGAATTGATGACAATTATCTCAAAACTATGTAATTGAATTCTAATAAATTATCATGCGTACACTAAAACACTAGAAATATGGAGCATCCAAACACACACGTGCATTTTTCAAAATAACTTTAAGTTAAAGTTAACAAAATATTATGTTGTCTTAGTAATATTGTTTCCATGCTATATATTCTTACACTAGAAGGAGGATCATCTTATTTCTCACTTCTTTATTGATCTTATGTATGAAATATTTTATATTGATTTTAATAGTTGATGCATTTTACAAGAAATGAATTTATTAAATTGAATATATAATAGATTTATGATGTTTCATTGAAAGTTTTTATTAAGTTTTGTGCACAAATTTTATATTTCAAGATTCAATAGTATGTACATGTATATTTTTTTAAGTTCAATATTATATTATATATTTCATGTGTATCTCATTCAACAACATAGAAATGTTACTATTTATAAATGTTTTTTTTTAATTTAGTAAAATAGATTCTTCTTTGACATAGAGTTGTATATAATTCATGTATATCTTTATATATGCAGGAGTTCTTTGCTATCATGGATGTTTTTGACATAGATGAACTATTAGGTGAAAATCCCCCACCACAACCCCCTCCTCTTCCTCCTCCACCACCACCACCACCACAACCCCCTAGATTGGATGAAATTCGTTTAAGAGAACGAATTAATGAAAACCTACAAGTGATTGAACAAAACATTGCTGCTATCCAAAATGAGCAAGTCACGCCACCCCATCTTGTAGAGTTTGCAAAATCAATGCAAACTGTTGTCGAGTCAGTTAGATCTGTTGATTCTCAATTAGATCAATTTCATAGATGACGACAAGAGTTGCGTGATTTTTATGCCGATGGTTTAACTTATAGACAAATCACAGATTTGAAAATAACCAAAGCTCATTTATGTCCATATTTTACCAACCCAAAAACAAGAGAACCAATGCAACCTAACCAGAAAAGAATTTCAATTAGGTGGTGTGTGCATCCAGAAATGGCTAGATACTTTTGGGATAGATGGTGGATGGTTTTTGATTATCCACCACATCGTAATTATGAGGTCCCTTTTTATTTTTTGAAGAAATTATACTGTGAGTTTGTAATGAACCAAAAACCAAATTATTTTGATATTAAGTCATTCCAGGGTGTTGGTCGTGGAATGCCACAGCATAGATTAGGGGCACGGAGTAATAATCCCCTACTGGATCCACCCATAGTTCCACTTGTTGCTCCATCGATTCCTGCAGATGTCCAAAATACATCATTCATTTCGACATTAGATGCTTTGACTTCCCTCACAGGTAACTTGAGTGAGCAAGCTGCTCACATGGCATCTGCTCCTCGATGGATGCCACATATGTGTTCGAATTGTCATGAGACGTGTGTAGGTCCTACTACTGCTGCAGGATCTACTTCAGTTCCAGATGAGCATGATGCAGCAGATGATAGTATGATGACATCTTATATGGATTTTCTTTGCTCGGATGTTCATCTTGACCAGGTATAGATATATATACATGTACATGTCAATCTTTTTATGTACTTCATTAAATATAGGTATAAACTAAGTGCATCTCTTTTTTTATACAATCTAATACTTCATTAAATAAATTTTGTTTATGTAGATAAGGACTACGCCTAATATTAGAGTCAATATTGCATCTACTGGAAGACAACTCGGCACACCTTATGGGGTATAGTATAAATTTCTATCTAGACATTGTACTAGATCTTTTTAAGTTAATATGCTATCATCGTATATTATATAAATTTTCATGTTGATACATTGAATGCTTCTTTCTCCAGGATTCAGGTCATGAGGGACCCTCTACATCACATCGAGAAGAGGGTCTGACTATTGTGACACCATCTATGGTATGTATCTTATAATTCTTAACTTAAATATGAACTCTTACAATATTGTAACTTAACTTGAAATTATTTAGTACGCATATATATGTTCACTAAATATGATTTCATTAAATGCATGTATGCAGGTGGACACTACCATTAGGATAGGTTATCCTCATAATTTTGATCAAAGCCAATTTGAACGCACATCGACATCCTTTGAGGTATTAATATGTAATACTTAATTTGATCTTATTTTGACTCTTAATTTAAGATTTAATTGGACACTTTGAATTTGACCTTGTACAGGAGTTAGCTAGCACTGCATTTGGTGTTGATACTGCACAAGATACTGCTAGAGGAGATATTGCTAGAGGGTTTGATGAGCATATGGTAAGTTTGTAACTTAATTTATGAATTCTACTATATTTGATAAATGATTCTTTTAATAGTTAATTTCAAGTAATATTTTAATATTATTTTTTTATTGTACAGCATGAGACAGGTGGATCTGGACCACGTCCCGAGGACAAGAGAGATACTGCTACAGGATCTGATGAGCATATGGTAAGTTTGTAACTTAATTTACAAATTCTACTATATTTGATAAATGATTCTTTTAATAGTTAATTTCAAGTAATATTTTAATATTATTTTTTTATTGTACAGCATGAGACAGGTGGATCTGGACCACGTCCTGGGGACAAGAGAGATACTGCTACAGGATCTGATGAGCATATGGTAAGTTTGTAACTTAATTTACGAATTCTATTATATTTGATAAATGATTCTTTTAATAGTTAATTTCAAGTAATATTTTAATATTATTTTTTTATTGTACAGCATGAGACAGGTGGATCTGGACCACGTCCTAGGGACAAGAGACCACGAGATGTTATTGATGATAGCACTTAGATTTTGCTATTTATTTGGCTTTGATATGTACTTTTTTATGGACTTTACACATTTGTTTACACGTGCACATACTTTATATATATGGATAGTTGCATAATAGGATTAGATCATATATATTTTGTGCATACTTTATATATTTTGTGCACATTAGATATTATGTGGAGTGAACATCATGTTACCATTTAGACATATATATGGATTAGATATTATATGGATTATGTGGACTTGAAATTTTACTGTTTATTTGGCTCTGATATGTACTATTTTACGGGCTTTACATATTTGTTTACACGTGCACACACATACTTTATATATATGGATAGTTTCATAATAGGATTAGATCATATATATTATGTGCATACTTTATGTGTATTGTGCGCATTAGATATTATGTGGACTTGAAATTATGTGCACATTAGATCATATATATTGACTTGAAATTATGTGGACTTGAAATTTTGCGCATACTTTATATATTATGTGGACTTGAAATTTTATTTATGGAAGTTGTGCTTAAACAACTTTATAGGCATTATGTGGACTTGTAATTTTATTTTTGGAATTTCATTTAAATAGTTCTTGTGATTAGATAAACTACATGTGCATACATCATGAACTAAGTATCAAAACATATCTTATAATTATAACATATTCTAAATCAAAAAGTATCATTTAACAAATATAATGAATAGAACTTGATTAAAACATAATTATCTCATTCATAAATTTGACCAGTAGTCTCTCATTTATGTATATTGTACACAAAATGTAATCAAGAAGACATATCTAAAATAAAATAAACAGTCTATTTAAATAACTTTGTTTTCATTGATGCCTTCTACTTGTGGTAGACCTAAAACAAAATTTTACTAGATTTATTCCGTTATACCATCTGCAACCTCTCTCTTTTGCAAAGCATCTATAATTGTCTCGTGCTCTTCCATAGAGAGAGTCCATAATTGTTTATTAGTAGGCCTGCCATGATATCTATCCAATTTTATATTATTTGCCACTACCAAATGTGAGTAATGTATAATCTTTTTCTCTAATTCATAATCTTCAAATGTGGGCAATCCATTCTTTCTTGTTAGATATTTGCATAGCCAAGTGCCAACAACAACCACAGATCTTGTTGGATAGTCATAACCATCATCATCTACTCGAGGAGTAGTTAGCTTATGTTTTGGCTCTACACATCGAGCCAACCAATACTCTGTCCCCTCTTCATTGTCCTCTAGTGCAACAACAGCATAGACATGTCCTGTGCACAAAACAATTTTATTTTAATATTTAATGAGAAATAAAAACAAAAATATACACTGTAAGATTTCATAAATTTATGTACTATTTAATAAATCAAAACAAATTTCAAAAATAATTTTACCTTGTTGTATAAGATCTGAAATGCGATCATAGTCATTTGATGCAAACATTTGATCCATATCTTCATCAGTTCTTTCATGCGGATCATTTGCATATATGGGTGTCAATGATCTTTGTTGCCATTCTTCAACCCATTCTTTATTCTCACAAAATTCCCAATCTCCAGAAACACAAAACTGACAAAAGCAAGCAAGTTGCCTTGTGAATATAGTCCATGTGCTTGAATTAGAACTCTTAAACGAATGCCATTTAGCTGATCCAATGATGGTATTACAATCATGCCGAATAGGAATACTATCTTCCTCTATCAACCAGAAGAAACGTCGAATTGCAGAGTTTTCAGTTGATCCTTTTGACAACTTTGAATTGCACCAATCTACAACTGCACGAGCATCTCTAAATTTCACTGCATCCTCGAATTTCAATTGTTCTCTAGCAAGAGCTCTTTTTATACAGGCACCGGCTCCATCGTGTTCCCCCTTACCATGTCCCGCTTCAAAAAAACTCCATAAATGTTGGACATTGGTTATCTTGTGAACTTTGCATAGCCAATAAAACATTCTTGCATTTTTGAATTGTCCAGTGCAGTTATCTGACCATATCATATGTTGTTTCATGTCAATTTCTCTTTCCTTAAGATTATCATAAAATACCTCGAAACAATGTTGGACAAACTCTGAAGAGTGTAATCAATTATCACTAACATAGAAATGATACTCCCTCAAAAATTTTCTGTTATCTTTTGTACTGTCATGGTCATGTCTATATATAATGTGCACAAATATGGCCACTTGCACTGAGTTGTAGTATTGTGATTGAGTTTCCTCTTGTGGTTTTAGAGTATAATTTTCTGCAAAATCCACAACTGATACTATTGTTCCAATTGGAAATGTGTTCTTGCATATGCGAAACTGTCCATCAAGCCATCGGGCATGTTGGGAATGTTTCACATATTTTGGAACAATATGAGTTTTAAACTCACTAATAAATGCATTCACACTATTCTGTTCTGTAATCAACTCTAAACGTTTCCCCATCTTTCCATCCTTTAGAGGGTATTCTATATTTTTAAATCTCCTAACATCAACCATTTTTTGTCCAAACTCAGATGAAACATGTTCATGCAAACATTCACCTATTGAAGAATAGTTCCCACATAAATTGCAAAGACCATAAATGCATGAACTGGAAAGAAATAATTGTTCATTAGGTGGTTTACAAAATAAACTTCCAATAAAATCTTTTATAGTTTCAGGTGGAACATAAACACCACAATCCTGCACAAGATCATTACCATGCAACATACAACGAATATATCGAAAAACATCATAATAGTAACGAAACTGGACATGAGTTTTACAACAACAAGATATTCTTTGTTTATTGATTTTAACATACCAGGGTTTGCATTTTTCAAATGATCTTTGACTAATTCGTAAATTCATTAAAACAGATTCATCACTAAATTTTTTAAAGAATTCAGTTTGAGTCATGTCAAGAAGATGTTTTGGATGAGGATCACGAATTTTTGATCCCACCCTTAACTTTAAAACATCTCTAACATTTGATGAAACTCTAGTGTTATCATGCCAAAATTTTGTAATTAATTGTTTAGTTTCATCATTTAATTTCATGTCCGACCTTTGAAGTCTACCACTAAAACTCCAACAATGGTTTAGTGGATCAATTTCAATTGTGTCTCTTCTTTTGGCCGCTCTTGACAAGGTTCTACGATGTAAGTTCAAATAGCCACTTATATCACTTAACATTCTTTTATTAACAATCATTTTGTCAACTATAGCAGTCGTTATAACTCTACGTGCTGCATTCTTATCTTTAGATCGACTTGTTTTTCCTATAGAATCGATGGCACTGGCAACAGTAGATACAACTTGCTTATATGATTCATCTTTTCTTTTTGGTTTTGCATAAATACCTATTTTTTTCATGACTTTACGCATTTTTAACATTTTTATTAATTGTAGCATTAATTGACATTGGAATCCTAACTTTTTATTATAGAAAAATTGTTTATATAATCTGTTTGCATGTGTTCTGATTTGTCTCCAAGAAACTAACCCATTAAGATTATCTAGCACATTGCTATCAATAGTAAACAAATTACATTCATTTTCTTTTAGAGATGGTGGTGTAATATTTTCAATTTTTATTTCTTTTCGTATTGGTGTATGAAATTTATATCCAGCTTCATTTAAATCAGCAATTTGATTGGCATCATAGGCATCAGGATTTAAAAACATACCAGGATTCGCATCCACATCAACATTTGCATCAACAGTCATACCCGTGTGTGGTTCTATATTTCTTGCATCCATCATGATGTCTTCAATGGTCTCATCTACAACGGGCACTGAACTAGATGCTTCAAAAGTGTTATTCAATTGCCGTTGTTGTGATCTTCAATCTCTTTGGCGTTTTGCCTCCTTCTCTCTTTGTGCTTGAATTTCGTCCACTGTCATTGTCCTCTTTTTTTTCTTTTGACGTTGCTTAGAACCCATTTTTACAAACTTGTCTTCAAAAAATCGCGTAAAAAATATTAAAAAGTACTGCCAAATGATGTAAAAAATCTTTGTCAGTACGGATTTCAATGATAGTGTAGTAAATCGATGCAATCTGTTTTTTTTTTACAGCAACGGTTATTTTAATAACGGGCTCCCGTTATTTAAACAACGGGGGCCCGTTATTTAAATAACGGGGGCCCGTTGTTAAAATGGGGGCCCGTTGTTAAATCCAACGGGCAAAAAATGAAACGGGCCCCTGTTTTATAAACGGGCCCCCGTTCATAAAACGGGGGCCCGTTATGTAAAATTTGAATTCACAACCCGCCACTTGCCTCGGGATTAGGCCCGGGATAGGCCTGGGATGGCCACACCTAAAACATGAACCTGCAAATTCAAAGCTCCATGAATGAAAGCACAAACATGATGAAATGAAATAGTTTACATGCCTCTAATCAAAGAATTTTTATACGGAATTGAAACCCATTTCAAATTATACTGTCTAGATTCTAAATATGTAAATTAATTTAAAAATTGATTATTTTAACTATTTTTCATTTAATTTATACTAAATCAGGGTCATAAATTTGAAATATTAACTAATTTTCTTAATTTAATAACTTATTTATTTTAATGAATTTTGAAAAAAAAATTATATGTCATCAATCTACACAAAATTCTTTTCAATTTAAAAAAAAAAAATTCAAAAAATACTAAGTTTACGTCAAATTATGTGGGTCGTACACGTCAAATTTTTTAAAAGATAATTACGGTCATTAAAAAATTAATTAAAAAAAAATATTTGAAAAAAAAATACAAAAAAATATGCTCATCAATCTTCAGTGTGTTACAAACCATTTCTCAAAACGGTTTGAGAAAATAATTTTAATTGTGTCAAAAAGTGTGGGTCGTACACATGCATGGTATGGTCCTGAAACAGGCATTTTTAAAACATAGTTTTTAGAACTTCATTCAAAAAGTTATTTTTTATTATGTGGGTATTAAAATAAATTACATATTTGAAAAGTACACTCAGAGAGCTATCTTTTATATTACTGACTTTTTTCAAGATTCAATCTCTAAGTGTTTCAAAATTTAAGCTCAAGTGAGACAAAATCTGAAAAACAGGGAAAACACTTCCACTTTTTGGCCAAAAAGTGGACTCATCTTCTTGCACTGACCCTAACGTGGAAACCCAAATAGGGAAAAATCACTGAGGGATTTTCGACCCACTAAGAAATATACTCTTCTAGAGTATGCTCGGTTAAAAGCAAATCCTGCTAAAGATTACAAACACATTGCTAGATGTGACCCAGTTAAGGGATTTCCCTTAGATCTGTTAGGATCTTCACCTTGTTAGAAGTGACCTTGTTAAAGGATTTCAAACACTCAATCAAAATGTCACCTTCCTAGAAGGGTTTTACAAATAAGACTGTTAAGTCCACTCAGTTAAGAGATTTTCTATCACTTTCACAAAATAACAATAATAAAACTCTATCTGTAACTTCACATCTAAAATGCTAAAGCAAATTCCTATTTGTTCAATACAATCTAGACATAGAACTAATCTTGTCTATCTGTTGGGCTTCTATACTCTATTATTCAAACAGGTCTTCAAGCTTCTATGCTCGGTAATCACTATGTAGCATCCCTGTGCATACACTTGCCCACACACATTGTTTATCAATAGTTTCGTATTTATAAACAATTAGGTAACCGCTTAATCTCCTTGATCACATTTCCCATGATCAATCATAGCCATCAGATCTTCAATCTTATCTAGGTTCAATGCATCTTTCGATCTGAAAATGTTTTACCCCACCTTGGAACTTGCATACATTTCTTGGAACTTGTGCCAGGGTATTGCGGTTCAATTTGTGCTATAGATCTTCATGCCGACTTTTCATTGCCTTAGATTCATTAACAAACTTCATCCACGGCTCACCAATCATTTAATCAGTTCCAGCTCATCAGCTTCCTTCGTTAAATAATGCATGCAAACATTTAATGCATTCTGTTATAGCTCGGTTACAACTCGGTTATAACTCGGTGAATACTAAACTTCACTCGGTAGACATTCCGCCTTCATTAACTGATAGCGATAACCTTAGGGTTTACCGACTAGGTTCTTTGCTTGGTAACATAGTATAGTATTAACCTTTACAATTTACAACATATGTATGATGTTAAAACAATCTAAACATCATGATCTCATCATTGTCTGACTCGGTAGTAGTTGCCCATTGAATACCTTATTCATCCCCTTTATTCATCATATTCTTTCCTGTGTCTTTTACCGACATCTTTATATTCTTTAAATCATACTTCTCAAGATATGGCAACATCATATTGAATTAGAAAATCAATTTCTTGACATCAATGACAAAATAATAACATCAAGACAGTAAACATCTTTAATCAGTTATATCCATAATCATCAACAACCTTCTCAATATCCTTATGAAATGCCAGCAATCTTTCATTGTCTGTTATAATGCAATATTGCCAACAGAAGTTTCCCCACTATTTTTAATCACTAGGTTACGAGTTTGAAAGTGATCAATACAAAATCTAGATTGAAATATTAGGATTTATATTGATGATTTCATATTTTATTTTTGATGATTTTTAATAGACATGGTCAATAGGTGTCCTAATAAAAAACTAGTCTTATTAAGTAACAAATGTTTATTGTTGTTCTTAAAGAATATTTAAAATCAGTTTGAATTTACATTTTATTCATCTATTAATATTGAAGTCACAAAGAAATGATAAATCACCATTGTTGTAGTATTTTTTTCAAGATAGAGAAGTTACAACATAGTTGAAAGTATAGTTCATAGTGACTAGTTAAAAGAATAACAAATATTGATTGTTGTAGTTAACATATCATAACATATGACTTGAAAAAAATATCACAATATTGTACAATGTTATTTAAATATAACACAAAATTATACATAAATAGACTTGAAGCAACCTTTTGAGAAATTAAAAATACCTAAAATAACACAAATTACTTTAATTTATTGCTTCAAATTATTTCAATGATAATTTCACATTTTCATTAATATTATACTATCAATTAATATGTTATTAAAGTTATATTTATATAATATTATACTAATTATAATAAAGTATAAGTACAATATATCAATATATTTAGTTTAATATTAAGTTTTGTAATCAATAATATAAATATTACTATTAATGTACTAATTATATTACTAACATATATTATTGGAGTTGAGGAAAATCAACTCTACAACTCCCAAAGATCAGCTGCATGCAAACCTATCACAGAAATAGAGAAGCAAAATAGTTATGGAGGCTAGAATTCCGAGATCCAGAAAAGAGGAGTCATATTGATTGTGCAACAAGAATGCAATTCAATAATTACAGTTGTTATGAAAATACAAAGAGAGAATCCTTATAAGAGGATACTCGAAACCCTAAAGGTGAAAACCCTATAGAATTATAAGATTCCTAAGTTTAGCTTAAGCATAGAGTATAATAGACTAATAATTAAATAAATAATTATTAGCTAATAAAAGATTACTCTAACATTTATTATATTACTTATAATATTATATATATGTTATTTTTAGTAATTTTTGTGGTAATATATTAATATTTAAATAATGGAGATTACATAGAACTAGTTCAAAGAGAAAACTAGAGGAAAGAGCCAATAAGAAAACCTTTAGTTATGGCTCGAAATATTAGAGAAAATAAAAGAGAAACCTACACTAAAATATCGATATAAACCTAATACAAGCTATATCAGCCTCAGTCTGAGCATTCCCGAAGAAGAGATACAATAAGGACCTAAAAAATCAATCATATAATGATTGGAATGTCGATGTGGACTCATAAAACCCGAAAATTGCCAAAAAATGAAAGGGGGAAGCCATCCTCAGAAAATGGACCCCATAAGAGGTTATCGAGAAGATGCATACACTTCTGAATTATCCAACTGAAAGATTGTGGAGCAAAGCATAGAGGAGAGACAAAGACCCAACTCTGAGAGATCTAGAGGCTACGGTCCTAAGTGCAAAGAGCCCATTCTGAACAAAACTGCCAATATGAAACCATGACCGCACAATTGAGAGGGGCTAAGCGAGCTCTGGAAAACAAAATTCTCCACTATACCAAACTGGGGAGCCGACAATTCTGGACGAGGCGTGCATAAGCTGCTTGAGGGGCTATAATAATATCGCATAATAAAGTACAAGGGCTATGGCCGAGATGTCCATACTAGCTCGAGACCCTGGAGAAATTCCGCATAATTTTACTGCAAGGGTAAAACTTTGACGCAAAAATTTCAAAATTGGAAATCAAGTACTGCCACTACTTCCCATTTGAAGAGCCTGCTAAAAATTCTACATCCATCGGAGTGGGGAAGGAGCTTGCATAACCATGAGGATCTCTAGATTATATATATGTTATTGAGATACATGAAAGTTAAAATATAATCATTTCATTATTTTTTAACAACAAATCAATTGGACCATGTACATAAATCTATCTAAAAATAGATATTATAATTGTTTAGCTATTTAATATTTTATCTTTTGATAGTTAGAATACAATCACGAGGTTGACATTATATACTTGGAATTCAATTTCAAATTACAAATTATAGATATCATCGTGAGATTTTTTATTTTTTTTAAATCTAGTTTAAATGTATTTGATGCAGGATCTACTAGATGACATATATAAATGAACAATATTTAGGCAAGATTTGACAACCTTGACATGTTTTAAAAAACTAAACTATAATATTGGTATTGCAATATCAATTATTTTTTCTCCCTAATTTATAAAAGATTAGAATAAGATGTACAAATATTAGCTAATCAATTATTAATAATTATTTTAAAAATAATAAAAAATTATATATCAACATTATAAAGAAAATAATAAAAAACTAGATAATTGATTTACAAATTAACAACAATTATATTTACCAAAATAAATAATAAGATTGCATACTAACCAACATTACCAAACATCTTTTCTACATTTCATGTGCATTTTCCACAAGTCTATTGTACTTGTGGAAAATCTTAATTCAAACTCTTCCGTTTTCGGTAAGTTGCTGCATTTTTCAAATATTTAGTTTGTTAATGACATTAAAAGCCCGGGGAAAAGGGAGTAAATGATCTCATCTCACCAACCACAACAATCTCAACTATTTCTTCATTCGACCTCATTTTCTACTTTGTCGTCAGTCGACATGATACAATAATTATTTGAGAGTAAAACAACAGACTTTTAATCATCCTCCATATATTTCTATGTATCCTCCTGCATTATATTTCTAAGCTCAAAAGTCTTTTAACATTATGGTTGACTAAAAGCTTTCGCTAGTAGTATAATATGTTATGATGAGTATGTAGATTTTAAATTAGAAGTCATTTTGTAATGAGTATGTTATGAGGAAAAGTAATTCATTTGTCTAAGATTTTTAATCAGATTAAATGTATTTTTGAAGATTTGATATTGAGTGTGACATGAGAAAAAATATATTAATTCTATTAGATTTCCACAATTCATGATAATGAAATAAACAACTTTTGGATTTGATTGTGTGCAAGCTTTTAATCATCAACGTTTTTGATCATACTATGTGATCCATCATCATGATGAATGAGATTCATCTTGATAATGGATCACAGAGTGTGATCCAAAATGTTGATGATTAAAACTTGATCATGATGATGAATCACACACTGTGATCTGAAACGTTGATGATTATAAACTTGCACACAACAAAAAAAAAAATTAGTGTTTATAAATTGAATTACAATTTCTTTTATAAATTAATTGTTTGTAATATTGAACTTATAAATATAGAATTTTTATAAAATAGACATATAAATATTAAATCACTTAAATTTTCATTTATCTTATTCTTTTTTTATAGATATTGTGCATTTACTCTTCAAAATGTACACATTTTCTTCTTAGAGCCTTCAATTGAATGTGAAATTATCACTAAAATGTATATAATCCATTTATGTAGCCTAAAATATTTGAGTTACCTCAAAGTGATTCTAAATTGTAACTTTGAGCTCAATATGTTCTTAATCTTCATTTCATATTCTAAATTATAATTTTTTTATATTGAACAAAACAATTACAATAATTAAATTTTCCAATAGGTAGTTTAAAGGGAAAAATAAATTGCCAAGAATTACAACTTAGTCACTAAAAGGTTGAAAGATAATACAATATAAAATCATTTCATAAATGGAGGAACTACTTTACTTTGACTAAACTTCCTATCATACTGAAAATGCAAAAATTGCTCCTGGATTTGTTGAAGCAAATTAGTGAGTTTTAAATTCTTCTTACATCATACTTAAAGATTAAAAAAACAAAAAAAAGAAGGACCACTTGAAGAAAGATGTTAGAGTATTTTCTTAGAGTACTAATTCTTGATGACAGTTGTTAAAAAGATAGTATAACATCTACTTTTCATATATGTTTTAAAATGACTTGTTAGATTGAGTCAAAATCAAATTGTTATGCATATTGAAACAAAAAAATGGCTTCTTGTCAAATTTAGGTCATAAAAAAAAATGACTAGAATGATTCTAAAAATATATTACATTGCTTCTTAACAAAAAATAAAAATTATAATTAGGAAACTATGATGGAAGGATCCAAAAGAAGAAGAAGACAAAGAATATCTCTATGGGAATTACCAATTAGAACATTACCATGGGTGATTCGACTTCATATTAGAGCACTTTGTACAAGGTTTTCATCTAGTATGTGGTCTTGTTCCACTATGGAGTTCTTCGTTCCTGGTCTTATTCTATTGTGTGGTGTTGTTATGTTGTTTTTGTTGTTTCTTGTATTTTGTTGTGTGGCTTGGTCCAGTGACTATCCTTTTGTTAAATTATTTTAATTATAGTTATGCTTAACTTTTAATATGATATGTAAGAGTTTGGGACCCTTTTGACTAGACTTATATAATACAAAATAGATATGCAATCTTAGAAGGTATGTTGCATATTTTCAATACACTAGAAAAAAGGGTAGTTAAATAGGTTTACGCTAATACATTTCAATCTATCCCTAAGAATCACCTTGTAATGTGAAATTTTCTAGGTTGATACTTGTGTTTCAAAAATAGCTTTAAATTTTTTCATATTTGAGTACTCATTTTGGTCCATTTTTTTATGGTAAATGTTTATCGTGCAAGACAATTGATATCACTTTGTTTGCAATATGGTTGAGGATGGTAAGGTCATAGTTCAAAGGTGGATTCTTTGGACATTGTTTCATATTATTTCAAAATTGGTGAGTATTGATAAATTTTTATAATGCATGGAGGTTATGGACCTTTCCTCTTTTTGTAGTTAATTCGATTTAAAATTTAATATTATGTCATTACAACATAAATAATAAGTGAGATAATGTTATAATTTAGTGTGATATTCAATTCTTATCCCATGTATAAGATTGTTGTCTCCACACATCTTGGAATAAGATATATGGATTCCCATGAGGAGTTGAGATAGACTATTTTATTTTATTTTTGGGGATTCTTGAGATATTTTTGTAATGGCATTGAATGAGGGAAGTTACACAACAACCCTAAAGTTGGATTTATGAAGAATCTTTCTTGAGGAAGGTGTTATGACAATATAAATATTGCACATATGGATTTCTTACTGTTGGCAATATGCTGGATTTGGTTAAGTGTTGTCATTGATGTCAACGTTGTATCCCAATTGGATATAATTCTTCTATCTCGTGTTGGACCTATCCCGATTAGACTTGGTGTTTATCTTGGTTTTGGCTATGATTCTGATCCGGTATGATCAGATCCCTGGCTCTGGTTTTGGATGATTATTCAGGATGGTTATATTATTGTCATATTCAGTTGGTTCATGATTTGGTGCTCCACAAGCTATTGCTAATGTTCCCAATTGATATTTCCTGGTACCGATTAGCTTTACCGGTTAGCAATATTTGATGTTATGGTTCACTGATTTTGGTCCAGCTTATGGAAATGGTTTCTAACATGTTGAAGGTGTTTCTTGATCGTGTCCCAATTGTTTGGTGGCTTCACATTGGCTGGCGTGCTGATATGGTGGTCCTATTTGGATCTGGTTAGATATTCTATGTTATTGGACTAAGGGTTTCTACCGGTTGGTGAAACATGTTGGAGATTGGTCTTAGCATGATTTTCGGTGGGTATAATTGTTTGGGCATTTGATTTAGGTCCATTATATGTAATGTACATAATAATATTTGTCCGGTGATATCATGTAATGTAATTTTTGTAATTATGGGTTTTTGGGTTTAGGGTTTAGCCGACCTTATCATAAGTATTTATAGGTGACTTATTCATATAATATGTCATATGTGGTATCGATGGTTATGTTTGGATTATCATAGGAAGGTTTGTGTGTCAACAAGTGATATATCATTCAACAGAAGGTTTTTGGTGTTTCAGGGAAGACATTTGTGCTTAGCCGGAATTGTATCAAGCATTAGGAGATGCTATTTTCAGAGTTCATTCTTTCCGGATTGTAGTCTGATGCTTTTGTAATTCAGTGCTCAAGAATTCTCTTTTATGATGAGAAGTGAGCTCTAGGTGGTTGGCCTAACTGTAAGTGTAATCCCCATTGTAATTAATTCACATACTGCTGCAAAAGTATTATCCGATTGTGGGTAGGGTTTCCCACCATGGTTTTTCCCTTTACTGGGTTTTTCACATAAAAAATATTGGTTTTGTGTGTGTTGTACTTTCATGTTTTATCTTTCATTGTGTTGGTTTCCTTGTGCTCCAGTACAAAGATTTTAATTTGCAATAGTTCTTATTGCTGATAGAAAACTAATTTACCCCCCCTCTCAGTTTTCTCTTGGTATCAGATCTATCTAACAATTGGTATCAGAGCCTGGTCCTCTCTGTAGAATATTAATTGCCTGAGGAGATCTAATGACATTTGCATCTAGTTCCACATTCAATCCCTATCGGAAGGAGATTGCTATATTTGATGGTACAGATTACAAAATATGGAAGGAACGAATGAAGATTCATCTAAGATGTCATGGAGCTGAAGTTTGGGAGATAGTGGAGAAAGGGGATATATCTCATGATCCTAATTCTAAAATACTGGCACCTGTTGATGAACAAAAGAGAGCTGAAAATGATGTCAGATCGAAAGAAGCATTGCTAAGTGCCCTATCTAATGAAAATTTATTGAATGTCATAGAATTGGAGAATGCAAAGAAGATCTGGATAAATCTTGAAACTCTTTATGAAGGAGACCAAGCAGTAAAGATTGCAAAACTTGAAGGTTATTGGGTGAGATATGAAACTTTGAAGATGGAAGAAGATGAGAAGATAAGTTCTTTCATGGATAAAGTGAATGAGATTTTCATGGGAATCAAATGTTGCAGAGGATCAGTTAGTGAGGATGAGGTTGTTTCAAATATTCTGAGAGTTCTACCTCCAACTTGCAAGATGAAGGCTACTGCAATTAATGAACTTCGAACAATGTCAAGTACCCTATTACTAGAGACACATTACTTGGGAAATTGATTGCTTTTGACCTTGAGGAACTTGGAGATCAAAGTGCTACTAAAATAGGGACTACATTTAAAGCATCTGCCTCTGATAAGTAGAAGATAGATTGGAAGGATTTATATGCTAAAGATTTGGAAGACATTGAGATAGAGGACAAAGAACTTGAAGAGTTGGAAGCCCTAATAGCTAGAAGAATCCCTAAAGGACTGATTGGAAGTAAGTATGAAGGAAAATAACATTTTAAATGGTTTTCATGCAATAAGATTGATCATTTTGCTTCTAGATGTCCTGAGAGAGCTACTAGGAATAAAGAAAGATTTATGAGGAATTATAAGCCTAATCCGGAATATTAGAACATACCTAGATTTAGAAGGAATAAGGATAAATCATGTTATTATGTTGGTGATGATTATCTTGGTATTACTGATGATGATGATGATGAACCTGTGAGTAGATCCGGTAATGGAAGCTTTAGTAAAGATGGTGTCTTTATTGCTATCAAGGATGATTCTTCGGAACCTGTCATTAAAGAAATTTATACTGAGGAGACGGCTCTAGCTGCTAAATTGAAGAAAAGGATGAATGGGTTATAGAAAGTGGATGCTCACATCACATGACTGGTGACAAGAGGAAGTTTTTAACTCTGCAAGAATTTGATGGCAAACTAGTCAGATTTGGAGACAAAAAGGCATGTAGGATTAAAGGAAAAGGAACAATATCTTTGGATGGTAAGACTAATACTGACAATTTTTATTATGTTAAAGGATTGAAGCATAATCTTTTGAGTGTAGGCTAGATGGTGTATAGAGGATTTCATTTGCAATTTAAGGATGGTAAATGCAAGATTTTCAATAGATCTGGATTGGAGATTGCATCTAGAACTTAGACCAAAGGAAACATCTTTCATCTAAAATCTAGTGAGAAGGATTTCTTTATTTCTTAGGTTGATGAAAGCTGGTTATGGCATAAGAGGATGTGTCATGTAAACTTTGATTGCATAGTCAAGATTAGTTCAACAAAAGCTATCAGAAATTTGCCTAGGATTGTTAAACCTCATAATCCGGTATGTAGAGAATGTCAAATGGGTAAGAAAGTTAGAACTTCTTTCAGAATCATACATGATAGATATAATAAAATTCTTGATATTATTCATATTGATCTGTGTCGACCGGCAAGGACTAAAAGTTTTCAAGGTGATAGATATTTTATGTTACTTATTGATGACTATTATAGAATGATGTGGGTTGCATTTTTGAAAGAAAAACTTGAAGCCCTTGAGAAATTCAAAATTTTCAAAGCTATGGTTGAGATAGAAACATGATTGAAGATAAAATGCTCAAGATCATATCAAGGTGGTGAGTTTACATCCGATGAGTTCAACAACTTTGTGAGAAGCATGGAATCAGAAGACAATTTTCTACACCTAGAACTCCACAACAGAATAGAAAAATGGAAAGGAAGAACAAAACTATCTTAGATGCTGCAAGGAAAATGATGATAGAAGCAAAATTTCCTAATATCTATTGGAGAGAATCTATCAATACCAATGTATACACTTTCAACGTGCAGTACACATAAAAGGTGATGCTGGTAAGACTCCTTATGAATTATGATTTGGTCATACTCCTACTGTCAGATATTTCATAATTTATGGATGTAAATGCTACATTAGAAGAGATGATGCATTAGGAAAATTTGATCCTAGAAGTGATGAAGGTATATTTTTGGGTTATTCCACTAAGAGAAAAGCATATAGATGTTATAAAAAAAGATTGAATAGGATAATGGAAAGCATAAATGTCAAGGTGGATGAGCAGGATAATAATTAGATCAGATCATATCATTATGGACTAGAAGATTAATTTGTCAGCTCAAAACTAATAGTGCAAGAATCAGTTGAGAGCATAGATCCAATTTCTTTGGTAACATCAAAAAGTCAAGACATTCAGAAAACACCTAGGTATGTGAAACTGAATCATTCTAAAGATCAAATCATTGGAGATAAAGTGAAAGGTGTGGTGACTAGAAGAAGGTTAGTTGTTGAAGAGATGTTTAATTTCTTGAACTGAACCGACATCTTGTATTGAAGCAAGTAAAGATGAGAATTAGATGAAAGCAATGGAAGAGGAACTAGATCATATAAAAAAGAATAAGACTTGGGAATTGGTTCCTAGACCCGAAGATAAGAATATTATTGGAACTAAATAGGTTTTTGGGAATAAATTAAATGAGGAAGGTCAAGTTGTGAGAAATAAAGCTAGACTAGTTTGCAAAGGTTATTCATAGGAAGAAGGAGTTGATTATGATCAAACTTATGCTCTGGTTGCAAGAATTGAAGTAGTAAGACTATTTCTTTCCTATGTTACATACAAGAACTACAAGGTACATCAGATGGAAGTCAAATGTACATTTTTCAATGGAGATCTTGAAGAGGAAGCCTACATTGAGCAACCTGATGGATTTTCTTTATCAGAGGACAAGGACATGGTTTGCAGATTGAAGAAAGCTTTATATGGTTTGAAACAAGCCCATAGAGTATGGTATGCTAGATTAGATAAATATCTTTCAAAGCTCGGTTTTAGCAAAGGTAATGCTGATAGTAACTTATATTATAAAATTGAGCATGATGATATATTGATCATTGAAGTCTTTGTGGATGATATCATTTTTGGAGGAGAAAAAATTTTATGCATGAAATTTGATGATGATATGAAGAATGAATTTGAAATGTCTATGATTGGTGAGATGATTTTTTTCTTAGGTTTATAGATTAATCAGACTGATAAAGGTATTTTCATTTGTCAAACTGAGTATGTGAAGGAATTTCTTAAGAAGTTTGGACTAAACAACTCCAAACCTGTTGGTACTCCTATGATAATCGGTCGCAAATTGTCAAAGGATGATGAATCTCCTAGAATAAATTGAAGCAGATACAAATCAATGATTGGTGGATTGTTGTACTTAACTCATACTAGACCTGATATAATGAATGTTGTTTGTATTGCCTCTAGATTTTAGTCAGATTCTAGAGAAACTCATGATATTGTTGTCAAAAGGATATTCAGATATTTAGTAGGTACAACAAACTATGGGTCATGGTATCCAAAAGATGATGATTTCAAATAATATGCATATACAGACTCTAGTTGGGCAAGATATGTGGATGATCGGAAGAGTACTACGGGTGGTGAATCATTTTTTGGAAAGAAATTGGTTTCACGGCTTAGCAAGAAACAATCATGTACTTCCTTATCCACTACTGAAGCTGAATATGTAGCTACTGCAACTAATTGTACTCAGATTTTATGGATGAAACAGATGTTGAAATATATAGGGGTAATTTAAGATGAGCCTATTGTTATTCACTATGATAATATTGTTGCTATGGATATGTCAAATAATCCAGTATTTCATTCCAAATCAAAACACATTTCTATAAGGTATAATTTCTTCAAGAAAAAAGTTGAAGCAAAGGAAGTGAGACTGGTTTATGTGCATACTAAGGAATAGATTGCAGATATTCTAACAAAACCATTGCCTAAATATAGTACTTTTGAATATCTCAGAGATCAGTTGGGGGTCACCACCCCTGTAGAAGAGACTTAGAGATGTAGGAATGCATCAATCTAGTGAGCTTATCAAACATACTTTCTAATCTGGGTTGATGAGATGTTGTTGCTACTACTTAGAGGGAGTAGTCAACCATTTGGTTCTATTTTCTTTTTGGTTTGGTATCCATCCTTTTTCATTGATGTCAAAGGGGGAGATGGTGTTCATGTGGAAAATTGTTAATCTAAGGGGGAGATATATTTCAGATCAGTCTTTGGGAGATTGTTGGCATTCCTTAGCACTTGGATGTTTTTCACATTCAATGTTGTCATCAATACGAGAGGGGGAGATTGTTGGAAATATGCTAGATTTGGTTAAATTTTATCGTTGATGTCAACATTGTATCTCGGTTGGACCTATCTCGGTTAGACTTGGTGTTTATCTTGGTTTTGGCTATGATTTTGATTCGGTATGATCAGATCCTTGGCTTTGATTTTGGATGATTATTCAGGATGGCTATATTCTTGTCATATTCAATTGGTTCATGATTTGGTTCTCTAGAAGCTATCGCTTATGTTCCCGGCTGATATTTCCTTGTACCGATTAGCTTTACCGGTTAGCGATATTTGACGTTATGGTTCAATTATTTTGGTCTGGCTTATGGAAATGGTTTCTAACATGCTGAAGGTGTTTCTTGATTGTGTACCAATTTTTTTGTGTCTTCGCATTAGCTGGCGTGCTAATATGGTGGTCCTATTTGGATTTGGTTAGATATTCTATGTTATTGGATTAAGGGTTTCTACTGGTTGGGGAAACGTGTTGGAGATTGGTCTTAGCCTGATTTCCACAGATATAATTGTTTGGGCAATTTCTTTAGGTCCATGCTATGTAATGTAAATCATAATATTGGTCCGGTGATATCATGTAATGTATTTTGTGTAATTATGGGTTAATGGGTTTAGGGTTTATCTGACCTTATCATAAGGTTGTTGATTTGTATTTATAGGTAACTTATTCATGTAATATGTTATATATGGTATCAATGGTTATGTCTGCATTATCAGAGGAAGTTTTATGCTCGAATAAGTGATATATCATTTGGCAAAAGGATTTTGGTGTTGTAGGGAAGACATCTGTGCTTAATCGAAACTGTATCAAGCATTAGGAGATGTTATTTTCATAGTTCATTCTTTCTGGATTGTAGTTTGATGCTTTTGTAAGTCAGTGAGACTTCTCTTTTGTGATGAGCAGTGAGCTCTAGGCAGTTGGCCTGCTTGCAAGTGCAATCCCCATTGTAATTAGTTCACATACTGCTGCAAAAGTATTATCTGATTGTGGGTAGGGTTTCCCACTGAGGTTTTTCCCTTCATTGGGTTTTCCATGTCAAAAATATTCATGTTGTGTGTGTTGTACTTTCATATTTTTATCTTTCATGGTGTTGGCTTCCTTGTGCTCCGATATAAATATTTTAATCTGCAATAGTTCTGATTGCTGATAGAAAACTGATTCACTCTCCCCCCTCTCAGTTTTCTCCCAGTATCAGATCTGTCAAACACTTAGGAGAGAGAAATTGGGCTCAATGACATTCATGAAAAATTTATAAGCCATAGGAGTGGTTTAAGGTGTAATATTTTATTCTTGTGAGACACTCTTCATGAATATGGAAGCATTAGATTGTTTCCTTGGGATGTGAATCCTTAGTTTGGGCTCATGGTTTTAATCTAATATTTGTAACAACTTGTGGTTTCTTATTTTTTGTTACTTTATATATTAGAGGCTTAGGATAGAATTTTTACATGATCTTTTCATTTAATGTAATACATTAAAAATTCTATCATGTTAATTAATCTATAGTAATATAATCTTAATCTCTTTGGTGGTAATATTTTTTAATATCAAATTGATTTTTCCACATATATCTACTATTTTGATTAGATTAGCATAGGGAAGGCCTGGACCCATTATATTTTAGTGATCAAGGCAAAGGAGACAAATCTCATGAGACATGAAATTGACAAAAAAAAAAAGAAGCTAAAAGTCCTTAAAAATATAATAATACAAAACATAAAAAATAAATGCAGGACCAATTGATAGCTAGCTATCACTAAGGGACTTTAGGCCCTTAATGGCCTATCATTATTTTTGTAGAAACTCTAGATGGTTTTTAAGGGACAAAGGAAACAGTAACATCTTCAACCCAATGGAGAGAGATGCGAATATCAATAAGATATTTATATCTTTTATGTGATTTATATGGAAGGCTACCATGAGTCAAGAGTACTACATCCCTTCTCATCCATTTCTCTTTTCTTCTCACTAGCTCCTGCTATAGAACTTGTATAGTATTCACTATATTTTTGACCAAGTTATTGTAGCACTCAATTATTTTTAATATTGTTCATGAAAACCTCCCGATTCACCTTTATCTTGGCAATCTGAACTTCAATTTAAATATTCTTATTTAATCTCACATGTTTTCTAATGTTCTAAAATTCCTTCTCAATCATTCTCTGTTTTTCAAAGGTTTATATCATCTTCATCATTTGTTTCCATGTGTGATTATGAAGGGATTTCTCCAACCATTCTAGTGACCTCTTGAAGGCCAACATCTCAAGAGTCTATATAATTTTGTCAAACTTGTACAATTAGGACATCTACCGCTAAGAGAGCTCAATGTGAGTATCAAATGCTCTATAAATCTCCTCTATTTTCTCCTGAAGCTTAAGGAAAAGGAGGTATTGAGTTTGTGTGGATTATAAAATAGGCACCTATTTCTACCCCATGATATAATATTTAGGTGGGGAAGTGGGAGGGGTACCTAGCTAAAAACTAGGTTTAGGGGAATCATAGTGGGAAATTGAGGTAGTTTCAAAGCTCCATAAGGAATCAAAATCCTATTCAATATGAGGAACAATAGAGCTCTCCAATAATTTAGAGAAACATGCTTTTTAATCTTTGGAGGACTTCAAATAAATGTCAACCAGAGTATTATAGGTACTCAAGGTAGAATTAGAGACCCAGAGAGAAGGATTAAAAATAGTATTAGTGACTTAAGTGGTCAAAGATGAGGAAATGCTAGGGGTGGTTAATTTGGGGGTATCATTTCGTGCCAATAAGGAAGGGCTATTCACAAATTAAAATCACATGATTTTACATTTTATTTATCTTTAAATGTGTAATTGTTGATTTACATTAAGGAATAAACTTTAATATTATAGATTTGATGGTTATTCACATGTTAAAATCCATACATATATAGAAGAATTAAAATGAACCTAAATCTCTATAATTATTTTTGATAATTTGCATGTTTGAAGATATATTTTTTGAATTATTTTCGTAATTATAAAGATCAATTTTTTTATGGTTTGACCTAGGAAAACTTATCCCTACATAAATTATTTGAAAATTCTTTTTCAATTATTTTCACAATATAGATCATCTTTTTCTATATAAATTACATAGATTATTAGTAATTTATGACAAAAGTTACTAACTCACATCCTTAATCATGATAAATAATAATTTTATTCCATGAAATCGATCTTGAGAAAAAATTAAAACTATGCTATAAGGAAGAGTTATTCTAGTTTATAAATTGACAAACTCTTTGCCAAACTTTTTGAATAAACTATAGAGGAAAAGAGGCTATGGTTTTAAAGAAAGTGGTAATGAGCATTTTAGCATATAACTAGTTAATATCTTGCCTTCTTGGTTGAATTTTTGATGATTTGGTGATGGACTAAAATTTTCAATGGTTCATAACCACTAGCAAATGTTATAATCCATTTTATAGAAAGGCATAGACTTTGATTTATAGAGTCCATTAACCCTAGACCACCTTTAGATATTTGTTGAATGTAATAAGACTAAGAAGAGGGAAATGAATCCAACATTATCATCCCCCATAGACTAAAGAAATTGTTAAACTATTTTCTTCAATTCTTCACATCTTTGCTTCGATGACACTGAAAATGATGAATAGTACAAATGGGTTACAATGTAAAGTTTATTAGCAACTTGAATGTTGCTAGTTAACAATAAGAAATTATTACCCTAGTTATACAAAATATGTTTTGTTCTATTTATGAACAAGAGCCACATTCCAAAGAGAGACATCTAAACCCAAAGGAATGGAAAGATATATAGTTATCTCCCCATGTTTAATTTTCTACCACTCTTTATAAATCCAATAATAGATAGACCAATTATAAGACAAAATATGTATTCTTGTTATGAGCTAATTGAGAGCTCTAGAAATCAAATAATAAAAATGTAATATGTCCATGATGTTGATTCATTCTTTATTAGAATTTTGAAGGAATGACATTGTTATCAGCAAAGTGGAAAGTAATAACCACCCTATTTAAAAACCTTTTGTGAGGCTCACCCTTTGATGGACATGACATTGGCACTATTTTGAGTATATTTATCCTAATAACTTATGATACTACCTATTTTATGATGATTTGGATGTTTGAATCGATATTAGACCATGATTAGTGATTAATTTGCATGTGTGGAGTAGTTTAATTATCCTTTAGTCAATTTATATTCTTGAAGGTAAATTAGGAATTACGATGATATGGTGAATTAAAATATGATAATAAAGTAAAATGATTAGAGTTTTAAACAAAATTTTATAATGCAAGTTCATGGTCACCTTTTATTAATTGAATTAATATCCTTGTGCAATTGAAATTCTATATGGTGAAATTGAGAATTTAAATAATTGTAAAACTCATAAAGATTTAACCACATAAAAACCTAGTTCTACAATGAAATCCACCATACACCAATGAAGAACCTAAAAACATGAAAGCAACAAAATAGAAAGATTATAACTTCACATAGCCATAGTGTTTGATCCCCACTATTTCCTCTCTCCATTAATCTTGCTTGATATAGTTGCTCTTAGTTTGTGTATGTGTACAAGAGCCCAATAGAATTCAATGGACTGTAGATGCTTGATTGATTGGTTCCTATATGGAGGGATAGTGAAAGGATCCTCTTTTATTAAAAAAACACCCTAGAAATGGAGGGCTACGATTAGGAGGAAGAAGGATAAATGTTCAGCTTAGATTAGAGGGTAGGTATAAGAAATCAGAAAATATTAGAGAGGTGGTTAAAGGTACATTAAGAGATGAGTGACAAGTGTCATGGATGGAAAAATCTAATGAATCAATTAAATAAGTAAATATTTATTTAATTAATAGAAGAGGTGGGGCCAATAAATAAATAAAATATTTATTTAATTTAGGGAAAGGATAATTTAAATAAATGAAAATAATTATTTAAATGGGGAAAGGCTAGAAGAGGATTAGTGAATTAATTAAATAAATAAAATATTTATTTAATTAAGCTAGGACAATTTTAGGTGTCTACATTTTGCCCCTCTTTGAGACAATGCAGTTTGTCACATTGTTTCAAAGAAAAATAAAGCGTTGATACAATAAGTTACCAATGGTAAGGAAGACGAAATGCACCCTCAAGAGATTGGGTGAATTTTTTTTGAAAAACTCCAACAATCTCTCAAAAAGACAATGACTAAAAAATGATAAGCAGGATGAAAAGGTAGGTGAAAAAGGTTGAAGATGGGAAAAAATGGGATCTTGAGGGATCACAACAACCATGAAGATTCACCATGAGCACCTAGGGTTAGCACCCCTATAAATAGGAGCTTGGAAGAGGGACCACCTCATTTGCATCCATCATGGTCATTTTTTACAGTGCAAAGCAAAGGAGATCTTACGAGCTTGGTAGGGGAGCTATGGTAGAGAGATTCCACTTATTCAAGTATGTCTAATGGCATGAGAAATACACAGAGTACCGAGAGACGGTATGTACCCTATCATACTTATGATTTTTTGCATTTAATGCATTATAAATAGAGCTAGTTTGCATTTTGACAAAAATGTGGCAGTTAGGAAAATTTTAAAACCTTGTCTATGGTAATTCTTAGCACGTCTACGTTGCATAATATTAGTACATTTATGTTTTTAGCATGTATAGTGTCGGTAAAAATGTGTATATGGTCTGCAAAACTGCATCTATGGTTAAAATGAGTTTAGGGTAAATGCTAGTGTGTTTGTGTCAAATGCCAACCCGTTTATAGTCAAAGTGTGTTTGTGGCATCAATAAGTGCATCTATGTTTTCTTGGTGTGTCTATGATAAACATGAGCATGTATAGGGAAGAAGTGTGTTTTTGCACAATAAATTTCATATAGGGATTCCTACCACATTTGTGATAAACATAAGCATGTTTATGGTCTCAATAAAGGAAAAGCAGGCTATCACTATGATAAATAGGAATGGCTAGTAGGATAAGCCACCGGATTGATGAAATCTGGAAAGTATCCTAGCAGGATAGGTTGCAAAGTGATTGATAAAGCTGATCATAAAGTTGATGAAGTCGCGAGATAGAGCTAATAAAGCTAATTAAATCTTGATGCTAATGTGATTGCACTTGTAATTGTAAGTTGATTTAGCCCTACTAGATTTGCGAGAGATATTTTTGTGGACACAAAGGTTGAGACAACAAATGTCAAAGAGTGATCATGTGACCCTGTCAGTACTGGGATTATGGCATGCTACATTCATGCTTAAGATTCAAATGAATCTTGAGTTTATATTTGCATTAGCCAAGAGGTGGTACAAAAAGCACTACACTATCCACCTACTGACTAAGGAGATGATCATTCCATTGGAGGATGTCTATAGCATATTTCACATTCCCATCCACAGAGAGATGGTGGTCTATGAGTGATAGGGTGGGGACATTGAAGCCCTACACCCTGTCTTTGATTTCCAAGATTTAGAGGTCCATGAAAGTCATATTAGCTGGGATGAGATGTATCTGGTTGGACTAGTCAGATCTACTCGAGCAATAATCATCAGAGAAGAGATCAATAGCTATATCTATCCTAACCACATGAAACATGGGATGTCCATTGGTTGGGGTTGAGCCATGGATATGATGCTTTCACATCGTACATGATTTATGTGGGGGCTTTGTTTGCTAGCACACTTATACTGTAGTACCCCTACCCTAATCTATTTCTAACCTTGGTTTAATCTAGATTAGTTTATCGTAATATTATGATTATTGTCAGATGTTTGATTTAACGCATAGCTATTGATGTGGTTTTCACACTAGTTATATGCAAGTTATTCAGTGTTCCTATTTCGTGATATTAGTATCGGACTAATGCTCTCATTAAGTTATTATATATGTATGCATGTATGATCTTTGGTTGCAGGAAATTCCAGGTACAACGCCGCATGAGTGCGAGGTTTGTCTTCACCTGGATGTGCAGGTTTGAGTGTACCTTTTTAATCCTTAGAGTTGGATTAGGTGGTCGTAAGACCCTAGTTGACCTTAGTTGTGCTCAAGTGAGCATCGCCAGTCGTCGTCGGTTATCCCTTTTTTGTTTGGGTTTGCGAGTCCTCTGTTTGGTCGGCTTTCTCGATTTGCATGCTTGGTGTGTTTGGTTAATTTGATTAATTAGTCCATAGTAATTATCTTGATTAAATATGCATTTTTGCATTGATGATTAATGGATTAAATTGATTGAGAATTCGTTATGCGATTTTCGTTGTTAATGGATTGCTTATTTTAAATTGGGAGTGAATTTGATTTAATGTCTGTTTTCGAATATTAAATGCATTTATATATGCTGTTGAAAAGAAAAGTTTTGTATTTAAATTTCAATAGATTCTATTGCATTCTGTTGGCGTTTATAATCTGAAAGGTTAAATTTGATTAAATGAAAGAAATCGATTTTTGGTTTGGAAAGCAAGTTAAATTGTTGTGATAAGTTAGAAAGGATGAATTTGTGAATTATTTGTAAATAAAGATTTTTATTCCAAAAATAGAAATTTTTGGGTCAACTCTTCCATATAACCCAAATTTGGGGAAAAATGGAAGGAGGGACATTTTTGGAGAAGTTTTGGATTGGAGATGGAAAAATTGGAGGCTTGGCAACTAAGATTGGGATTCTTCAGCCGATCTTGCCAGGAACGCGAGATCAGGTAGGATCCAACTCTCATTTTTAGTTTTTGTTTAAAATGAAAATGGGGGTTTTAACTTGGTTTTAGATTCTCCATCGAATGCCATGTTTATGAATTGATTTGGTAGATTAACCAGCTTGGCTGGAAGTGTTCTTGAGGTGTTGTTTATCCCTCTTTGCTTTTTGGGCATTTGAAACCCTTGGAGGTTTGAATGGAATGAGAAAACCATCAAGAAATATGATAGTAAACCCAGTTCGTTTGAACCGAACCATTCCCTTTTTAAAACAAATTTTCATTGAATCGAAACTTATATTCATTACCAAATTTGTGATGGACGTTTGATGAAGTTCAGACTGTGTGTTCGAATTAAGATTTAAAACGTTTTTTTTTGTTTTGTTGGACTGGGCGTTTTTATTGTTTTCGGACGGGGCGTGTTTATTTTTTTTAAACCCGTGGGTTTGGGGTTTGGAGGCGGGGAGCGGAGCTCCACCCGCTCCCTCTCCCCTCTCCCCCGCTCGCTCCCCCGCTGGTTCTCCTCCCCCATGCTCGTAACATGCTCGCAGACGGTTTGTTGCCGCAGCGCCTGCGCTCACGGCGGTGGCCGCAGGGGCCGCGGTGGCCGCAGGGCGCCGCGGCACCGCCGTGGCGTCGCCTGCGCGAGGCCTTCCCCGGCTAGGGTTTGGGCGTCCAGCCTTGGCCATTGGGAGGTGGGCCCACCCTAGCACCCTTTTTAAAATGTTTGTTTTTAAAATTAGTTCTTAACAAT
This sequence comes from Cryptomeria japonica, assembly GCF_030272615.1. NCBI lineage: Eukaryota > Viridiplantae > Streptophyta > Pinopsida > Cupressales > Cupressaceae > Cryptomeria > Cryptomeria japonica. The sequence goes on along the minus strand of NC_081406.1, from coordinate 146,358,153 downwards.
GTTTTTTTTATGTATTTTTTTAAAAGAAAAAAATATATATATAATGTTTTAATATTATTTAATGAAGATTTTTAATTAAGTCTTGATGATGAAAATGTGTCATGAATGTATTGGTTGATGAATTATTTTTTTTGTAGTTATTATGCAAGGCATAATTTTAATGGTGTGTAGTTTGAGAAGATAAAATATGTTTATGTTGGATAATCCTTTTGAAGGTAAAATGCACTTTATTCCTAGATTTATATTGTTTGAAGAGTTTAAGGGTATAAGTCATCTGGAAAGGTTAGAAATGAATAATTAACCATTGATCATTAGAAACTGAAACCATGAGCTTCTGGAAATGATTATCCTCCTTAGACTCTCTTTCTACATTTTTATTTCCGAAATCCGTATAATGCATCTGGGTTTGAAAAATACGAAACTGTAGAGATTGATTTTAGACCAGTATGTTAATGACGTTTTGATTGGAGATTAAATATCTTATTTTAGTTGATTAATGGTTGTCTGAATTTTATTAATATGAATTGGTTAAAAAAACTCTTTATGGCTTAATTTGCCTGTTCGATGCTTTGAACCTTGACGAGTTAGAAAACCAAGAACAACTTATCCCTTGATGAGGTAGATAACTGGAAGCTGATTTAGATCTTGTAGAAAACTTGATCGACTCTTAATGATTAAATCAATTTGGGGAAATATTGTCCTTTCTAATTATTGCCTTGCGAGTTTAATTTCTGTATTCGCCTTTAATTATGAAATGGCATGTTTTGCTTTGTTTATTAAGGACCCTATCGTATGGCATGATTTGGGGTGCCTATTTTAGTCCTCGATTTCCGAGTTGACTGTTGTATTGTGATGTTGTCATGGTTGGTCATATCCTCCTTGTGTGTGAGTCGAATGATGATTGTGGTTGACCGTGTTGGTCGGGTCTCTAGTTAGAGCACCGTTAGTAAGTGATCATCCCTGAGTCGTGTTTGACCAGATGATAGTTCTCCTTCTTGAACTCCATTCGTCTGACCATGTGTATTCCTTGGTTTTGAGTTCGTTTGAGTTTAGTCTAGTGTCCTATGGGAAAGTAGCTTTCGATTGGGGGCCGTGCCCAAAGTGGCTGCTGGGTAACCCGTCGAAAGTGAGTCTAATAAGTGATAACCTAAGTAGATTAGAATGTAATTTATAATTAAGATAATTGTGCCTCACACATGGGACGAGTGCTACCATAGACTCGACATGCTGTGAGAAGGCCTGAAATGGCAAACCATCTTCCTTGTCTTCACGAGAGGATGTGTGGGTCCACATGAGGCTTGGATGGGCTGGAAGCTCGGATTAGGTTGCCAAGGTGACCTAGTGTATGGGACCGGGACCTATGAAGACTTGCCATGGTATCCATACCAGGTCGTGTGATGACACTTGTCCCTACGTTCGCTAGTGTGTTGTCGTCTTGTCCTGTTAGGAGTACCTTTGTGGGTCGTCCTTTTGTCTCTGGCCTTGTGAGTGTCGGTTTCAGGTTAGACCTTGGGTGGTGATGGCTCAGTTTTATGGATACTCTCTTGGACCTCTTGTTTTAGTTTTGATTATGTTCAGCTGGATCCTGTTCTTCGCAGGGATCATTTATGTATTAATTGACCGATGTGGTCGTTTGTATATTGTTTATGTATCGCCTTGATGGCTGGATTGTTATGGTGTAACCTCTTGTACTCTTAACTTTATTAATTATCAGAGGGGGTCTTGTAGTTGAGCAGACCCGGAGAAGTAGCCCTTTAGGGGTGAACTCTGAGATCATTATGATGTTATGTGATGTATTCTCTTATGTTTCCTTTATTCAGCTTTATCATGTATGATTAACTTATGTTAGAATGGTTAAGTGGATAATTGGAATTAACTATAAATGCTTATATTCAGCTCTTTCTTGAATGTCATGTTGATTGAATGCATAAGTGTTTTAGATGTGATTTATCGTAGATGCATGTACGAAATCATCTTTTGAAATGCAATAAGTTGGAATATGAATGAATGTAACTTAGAGTAATGAATCTTACTCAGTTGTTGTTAAGGAATTTAAATATGCTTGGAAAGATCTCTTATGTTTTGATGAAATCCTCGTGTATTAGAATGTTAGATGTATGGTTTGAAATTTTAAATGAAAATCATGAATGAAGGTGATGAATGGATCTTAATGATGAATCTTGCTTGTGATTTATATTTCCATCCTTTGAAAGAAATTATCCTGATTTTGAATTATCTCGTTATTAAGATATTCAGCTTTTGGATTAATTGTGTGAGTTAAGTGAATTGTGAAATTTAAGTAATCTCGTTGGGAAACTCTTTAGGTGTTAGTTGTAGTCTTCCGCTATGTAATCTGAATCTTGATATCTTGTTGCATCTTGTGTTGTAACTTTAAAAAAATAAAAATAAAAAATTTTGCACTCTATTCTTGTAATTTTGGCTTATCCCTTCGAGGTTTCCTGGCGGGGCATTACATTTGGTATCAGAGCCCATGTTGCAAACATTGGGATCTCTGGTGTCGCGCGTGCCCTCTATTGGTGTGAGGTGTATCGACCTTATGTGTATGCTTGTCCTCCTATTGCATGTGAGTGATTGAGCAGACCTTAGCTGGTGTGTAACGTGTGTGTTCACACCTTGTTTTCGTCTTCCTTATGTTGGTGTTTGAGTGCTTATTTGTGCATTGTGTGCTTATTGATGTCTTGGTCTATGATTTCTCTTATTCTGAAAGAGAGTCGTATGTACCTTCCCTTATTGAGGGTTGTACTCTTTAGACTAATCCATTTGGATTGGTCCGTGCTTGTCCAGAATCTGAAAGTGCGAATTATGTTTGTTTAAGATTATGATCTAGCTTAGTGTTGTCCACTTGAAGGACTAGTATGGCAATTATTGAATGCTTATTTTGTAGAAAATTAAATGATCATCACCATTCCTCTCTCTCTCTTTCTGGAAATTAAAATGTTTAAGAAATGTGTAATTATCTTTGATTTGAGTTTCTTGTTTGCAAGAGAGAAAAGGGTGTGACTTCTTTAACCCTTGAGTGAGCCTTATGACGTTATGTTTTAGATTAATAAAAGGGCTATGGGTTTAAAAATTTATTTTGGGTGAATGGGAGAAAACTGTATGTGTACGTTTAAAGAATTCTCCATGTGTATGTTGTAGGAGTAGCATGATTAAATTCTACCTTAGTAAGGTGCATTAATATGTGAATAGATGAATTATGTGAAACTGCTTGGTTGTAGAAGAAGTATTAAAAAGAGCATGCTATTGTAGCTTCGAGAGAATATTAATGTGTTTTCCGAAAGATTGTCTTATGTGTTTCATTAAACCAGTTTGATTGAAGATTTATTTTAGCAAATGCTCCATTGAACTCGCTTTGGGTATGTGTAATTACCTTAATGTGTTTAGAAAGTGTGAAGGAAAAAGCTTGTTTGATGTGCATGCATTGATATGTTTTAATTGGGTAATAGCTCTTTGCTTATCTTTGATCGTAATGTGATTTCTTATAGGTTGCAAATTATGACATGTGTCTATATTGTATTATTATAAGTGAGTGTTCTTATGAGGTCTTGCATTATCGAAAATGATTGCCTCTCTTGATCTCTGCTGGTTTGGAAAACTAGAACCTCTTGTTGCAACCATAATTATTGGAAATGTTTTGTTAGGCTGATTATCATCCTTCAAAATGGTAGCAAAATGAAAACCGTGTAATTTAAATGATAGGCTTATAATGAGAAATTTAATATTCTAGCATGATCTTGATTGATCTTGTGTCTTTGTAGGAAACAGTTTGATTATCAAACTCTCTTTCCCTTCTCTTTGCCTAATCATAAGATTTTTAGAAATTGTATTAAAGAATGCATTGATGTAAGTAGAATGTTTATAAAACATGTGAAATTGTATGTTGGCCTTTTGGCTTCATAGTGATAGATGAAAATCTTAAGCTTTCGTAATGAATTTGCTTAGCTAGTAATTTAATTATGAATGCTTAGTGAGATTCGAGAAAGCTATAGGAATGATGTTAATTCCTTATATAATTGTGAATTGTTAATGAATTTAGTACTTGAATCTAGAGTAAACTTGATTCAGTTAATTATGTAGAAAGCATAATTGAAATCTTCCTTGTATAGATGTTAGCGTACTGAAAAGTACTCCCCATATATGTGACTAAACCAGTATTGGTGTAATTATGCGTATTGTAAGAAACCAGTGCTTATCTTGTGTGCCCATGGATTGGTGAAGTAATCAGTCATGGAGGATATGCTGTTTATGAGTATGGGAAACCATACTGTTTATGTGATATTGCTTATTTGTTTCCCTACTGAGTACCAAACCTCGGGTTGTGGGTAACTCGGTATGTTAAGGGGTAGTATTCGAAGCGACCGTTCCTTGAATAGTATGGATTGGCGTACGAGTAATGTCGGCGTGAAGCGACTTTAGCTTCTCTACTTCAAGGAATGATATAGTTGTACTACTAAACTATATCAAGGTGTACTCAATACTTTCCCTTTTGATGGATCTATTTATAGGTTCATGAGTGCCAGCCTTATTCCTATCCTTTATTTGAGCATTTTGATGGCAGTTTTTGAGCATACTGATGGAATTCTATTGGAGCATCTGTTGCCTTGTCTTCATGAGAGGCGTGTTATTGTTCTTACATAAGTTGCCAACTGACCAATGTTGGTAGACTTGTGGGTAGACCTTAGCCATGTATACCTCTGGCTTACGGCGAGTATCCTGAGAGGAACATCGCTATGCGGAGTGTGACTAGTGTGTGCCTTATCCGCGGGGTACACTGCCATGTGGGATACGTCCATTGCCTGTGTTGTCCGCTTGGAGTATTGCCATGCCATGCTGAGACATGATGCGGGATGTAGTAGACATTTCCATGCGGCCTACCGCTAGGTATTGGGTAGAGCCATGCCACGTGACGACGTGATGCGGGGTGATGTCGAGGTGCACACTGCCATGCCATGTGGATGTGTGACTTGGCCACACCACATGATGAGCTACTAGGATAGCTAGATGATTGTTCCTTCCTTCCTCGTTTGTGGCTAGCTATTAGTCACGTAGTGATGTTATGTGCAATTGTGCTATTCTTTATATTTCTTTGGGGATCAGCAGTTTATTTTACTTTGACTTTGAAGGTTTGGCCACGATCTTGTGATCTTTTTCCCTTTGATTTGGTGTTGAGATTCCGTATTATTTTCTTGCCTTACTGTTGGAATTGAGGATTTATTATCTTTATTCTTCTGTACTTTGGTGGCTAAACTGGTTTATCCTTATTGTTTTCGTATGCTGGTCTTGTGTTGCAATGTGAATTCCTCTCCAAGAACGTAGGAGACGGGCTTGGATGAGTGTATACGAGGAAGTAGACGCAAGGAACCTTGAGGATGGAGGTATGTGAGGCTGTGATGCAGCTAGTATCCACTACCTACCTATGTGTGGTGACTATCTCTTGGAGGCTAAACACCTTACACAACAAGGGATATTCACAGAGGTCTTGTATGGAAGGTAGCACCGCTATGGTGTGCCTAGCACCATCAAGCCTTTGAGTGAGATATTGGATTTTTATGATCATATTGTTGTTCTGAGATCAGGCATAGAGATGCTGATCGTGCATGTTATCCTTGACCGAGCATTAGACATGCTCACATGTGGCCTTTTCTGTTATGCATTCCAGTTATGTGGATGGTTATTATTTGTATCATGGAGTAAATTATGTTAGCTTGTCGCTATGTTATGGGACATAGTCATTGGAAAGGTTTTCTTATGCCTTGCAAGTGTAATCAATTGAGTTATTTTGTTGCTCTTATTTCATGAAACTTAATTTGGTTGTAGAAATTGATATTCTGAGCTAGTTCTATTCAATAAAATTTGAAGATAAAGATGGATTGGTAAAGGAAAATTGATCTTATGGCATGTTTTTCTGTCATTTTTTATCGATGATTATGGTAATTGTTGTTTACCTCCTTGTAATGCTTTAACTTGGTGTAATGAAAGGAAGAAAATTCTTATTCCTTTGCTATGATTGTGGATAATTCCTAGAATATTTTAAGGAATGTATACTTTTAGATGTACCTTGCCAATGGATAATGGCGTTTGTAAAAGATTTAGCAATAATATTTCATTTGATTATGGAAATATTTCTATGTGCAATTTGATCTTTGTTGAATGAGTTTCAGGGCTGATGCGTATGACATGTTCTTCATCTAGCCTTACGACTTCCAGGAGTAAGTCGGAACCTAGGGGGGGAGAATGTAGTACCCCTGCCTAATCTATTTCTAACCTTGGTTTAATCTGGATTAGTTTATCGTAATATTATGATTATTGTCAGATGTTTGATTTAACGTATACCTATTGATGTGGTTTTCACACTAGTTATATGCAAGTTATTCAGTGTTCCTATTTCGTGATATTAGTATCGGACTAATGCTCTCATTAAGTTATTATATATGTATGCATGTATGATCTTTGGTTGCAGGAAATTTCAGGTACAACGCCGCATGAGTGCGAGGTTCGTCTTCACCTGGATGTGCAGGTTTGAGTGTACCTTTTTAATCCTTAGAGTTGGATTAGGTGGTCGTAAGACCCTAGTTGACCTTAGTCGTGCTCAAGTGAGCATCGCCAGTCGTCGTCGGTTATCCCTTTTTTGTTTGGGTTTGCGAGTCATCTGTTTCGTTGGCTTTCTTGATTTGCGTGCTTGGTGTGTTTGGTTAATTTGATTAATTAGTCCTTAGTAATTATCTTGATTAAATAAGCATTTTTGCATTGATGATTAATGGATTAAATTGATTGAGAATTCGTTATGCAATTTTCGTTGTTAATGGATTGCTTATTTTAAATTGGGAGTGAATTTGATTTAATGTCTGTTTTCGAATATTAAATGCATTTATATATGCTATTGAAAAGAAAAGTTTTGTATTTAAATTTCAATAGATTCTATTGCATTCTGTTGGCGTTTATAATCTGAAAGGTTAAATTTGATTAAATGAAAGAAATCGATTTTTGGTTTGGAAAGCAAGTTAAATTGTTGTGATAAGTTAGAAAGGATGAATTTGTGAATTATTTGTAAATAAAGATTTTTATTCCAAAAATAGAAATTTTTGGGTCAACTCTTCCATATAACCCAAATTTGGGGAAAAATGGAAGGAGGGACATTTTTGGAGAAGTTTTGGATTGGAGATGGAAAAATTGGAGGCTTGGCAGCTGAGATTGGGATTCTTCAGCCGATCTTGCCAAGAACGCGAGATCAGGTAGGATCCAACTCTCATTTTTAGTTTTTGTTTAAAATGAAAATGGGGGTTTTAACTTGGTTTTAGATTCTCCATCGAATGCCATGTTTATGAATTGATTTGGTAGATTAACCAGCTTGGCTGGAAGTGTTCTTGAGGTGTTGTTTATCCCTCTTTGCTTTTTGGGCGTTTGAAACCCTTGGAGGTTTGAATGGAATGAGCAAACCATCAAGAAATATGATAGTAAACCCAGTTCGTTTGAACCGAACCAGTCCCTTTTTAAAACGAATTTTCATTTAATCGAAACTTATATTCATTACCAAATTTGTGATGGACGTTTGATGAATTTCGGACTGTGTGTTCGAATTAAGATTTAAAACATTTTTTTTTGTTTTGTTGGACTGGGCATTTTTATTGTTTTCGGACGGGGCGTGTTTATTTTTTTTAAACCCATGGGTTTGGGGTTTGGAGGCGGGGAGCGGAGCTCCACCCGCTCCCTCTCCCCTCTCCCCCGCTCGCTCCCCCGCTGGTTCTCCTCCCCCGTGCTCGTAACGTGCTCGCAGACAGTTTGTTGCCGCAGCGCCTGCGCTCACGGAGGTGGCCGCAGGGGCCGCGGTGGCCGCAGGGCGCCGCGGCACCTGCGGGCACCACCGTGGCGTCGCCTGCGCGAGGCCTTCCCCGGCTAGGGTTTGGGCACCCAGCCTTGGCCATTGGGAGGTGGGCCCGCCCTAGCACCCTTTTTAAAATGTTTGTTTTTAAAATTAGTTCTTAACAATGTTTTTTTTATGTATTTTTTTAAAAGAAAAAAATATATATATAATGTTTTAATATTATTTAATGAAGATTTTTAATTAAGTCTTGATGATGAAAATGTGTCATGAATGTATTGGTTGATGAATTATTTTTTTTGTAGTTATTATGCAAGGCATAATTTTAATGGTGTGTAGTTTGAGAAGATAAAATATGTTTATGTTGGATAATCCTTTTGAAGGTAAAACACACTTTATTCCTAGATTTATATTGTTTGAAGAGTTTAAGGGTATAAGTCATCTGGAAAGGTTAGAAATGAATAATTAACCATTGATCATTAGAAACTGAAACCATGAGCTTCTGGAAATGATTATCCTCCTTAGACTCTCTTTCTACATTTTTATTTCCGAAATCCGTATAATGCATCTGGGTTTGAAAAATATGAAACTGTAGAGATTGATTTTAGACCAGTATGTTAATGACATTTTGATTGGAGATTAAATATCTTATTTTAGTTGATTAATGGTTGTTTGAATTTTATTAATATGAATTGGTTAAAAAAACTCTTTATGGCTTAATTTGCCTGTTCGATGCTTTGAACCTTGACGAGTTAGAAAACCAAGAACAACTTATCCCTTGATGAGGTAGATAACTGGAAGCTGATTTAGATCTTGTAGAAAACTTGATCGACTCTTAATGATTAAATCAATTTGGGGAAATATTGTCTTTTCTGATTATTGCCTTGCAAGTTTAATTTCTGTATTCGCCTTTAATTATGAAATGGCATGTTTTGCTTTGTTTATTAAGGACCCTATCGTATGGCATGATTTGGGGTGCCTATTTTAGTCCTTGATTTCTGAGTTGACTGTTGTATTGTGATGTTGTCATGGTTGGTCATATCCTCCTTGTGTGTGAGTCGAATGATGATTGTGGTTGACCGTGTTGGTTGCGTCTCTAGTTAGAGCACCGTTAGTAAGTGATCATCCTTGAGTCATGTTTGACCAGATGATAGTTCTCCTTCTTGAACTCCATTCATCTGACCATGTGTATTCCTTAGTTTTGAGTTCGTTTGAGTTTAGTCTAGTGTCGTATGGGAAAGTGGCTTTCGATTGGGGGCCGCGCCCAAAGTGGCTGCTGGGTAACCTGTCGAAAGTGAGTCTATTAAGTGATAACCTAAGTAGATTAGAATGTAATTTATAATTAAGATAATTGTGCCTCACACATGGGACGAGTGCTACCATAGACTCGACATGCTGTGAGAAGGCCTGAAATGGCAAACCATCTTCCTTGTCTTCACGAGAGGATGTGTGGGTCCACATGACGCTTGGATGGGCCGGAAGCTCGGATTAGGTTGCCAGGGTGACCCAGTGTATGGGACCGGGACCTATGAAGACTTGCCATGGTATCCATACCAGGTCGTGTGATGACACTTGTCCCTACGTTCGCTAGTGTGTTGTCGTCTTGTCCTATTAGGAGTACCTTTGTGGGTCATCCTTTTGTCTCTGGCCTTGTGAGTGTCGGTTTTAGGTTAGACCTTGGGTGGTGATGGCTCAGTTTTATGGATACTCTCTTGGACCTCTTGTTTTAGTTTTGATTATGTTCAGCTGGATCCTGTTCTTCGCAGGGATCATTTATGTATTAATTGACCGATGTGGTCGTTTGTATATTGTTTATGTATCGCCTTGATGGCTGGATTGTTATGGTGTAACCTCTTGTACTCTTAACTTTATTAATTATCAGAGGGGGTCTTGCAGTTGAGCAAACCCAGAGATGTAGCCCTTTAGGGGTGAACTCCGAGATCATTATGGTGTTATGTGATGTATTCTCTTATGTTTCCTTTATTCAGCTTTCTCATGTATGATTAACTTATGTTAGAATGGTTAAGTGGATAATTGGAATTAACTATAAATGCTTATATTCAGCTCTTTCTTGAATGTCATGTTGATTGAATGCATAAGTGTTTTAGATGTGATTTATCATAGATGCATGTACGAAATCGTCTTTTGAAATGCAATAAGTTGGAATATGAATGAATGTAACTTAGAGTAATGAATCTTACTCAGTTGTTGTTAAGGAATTTAAATATGCTTGGAAAGATCTCTTATGTTTTGATGAAATCCTCGTGTATTAGAATGTTAGATGTATGGTTTGAAATTTTAAATGAAAAGCATGAATGAAGGTGATGAATGGATCTTAATGATGAATCTTGCTTGTGATTTATATTTCCATCCTTTGAAAGAAATTATCCTGATTTTGAATTATCTCGTTATTAAGATATTCAGCTTTTGGATTAATTGTGTGAGTTAAGTGAATTGTGAAATTTAAGTAATCTCGTTGGGAAACTCTTTAGGTGTTAGTTGTAGTCTTCCGCTATGTAATCTGAATCTTGATATCTTTTTGCATCTTGTGTTGTAACTTTAAAAAAATAAAAATAAAAAATTTTGCACTCTATTCTTGTAATTTTGGCTTATCCCTTCGGGGTTTCCTGGCGGGGCATTACATATACCATGATCTTCATCAGTTCATATACCTCGGTGGGTGTGGTATTTTAGAAAGCATTGCTTGCTCCAAATATGGGCCTTTGAGCATATTGCACTCATGAGGTTAGTATGCTATAGAGGTTGTAGATCTGAACAACCATATGTCCACACGTACAACATGATCGTCTCCAAGCCTCATCTTGGGAAGATGGAGTATTCAAGGTGGGTTATCGATGATATCGATAGAGTCATTTGGATACAATATCCTGACATTGAGCCATGGGAGGAGGATGATTGGGAGCTACCTTACTACATCCAGACAAGGTGAATTTATGGGAGGACTACATACATCATTGAGAGACATCTACTTGATAGGGTTTATAGATAGTTTGGTCAGATTTAAGGACAACCAATAGGATCAACAAATTTTTCCCACACTAGAGGAGAGATACCTCAATGGAGACCCTTTTTGTCTGATGAGGTTGCGGTCAGTGAATTTTAGTCTTTGACACTAATATCCTAAGACTTGAGATTGGATGTTGCAGATGCAAGTATGACACCCAACTATGAGGCATATTTCATAGCACATTTTTTTCTGTGTCTGAGAGGTGTTGGAAAGCCCATGCCTCAGTTAGAGGATGACATAGATGGAGAGAGGCTAGTTAGATGATGCAGGAGGAGAGGGAGGGTGAGTGGCTTAGAGAAATATGGTGAGGGGGAGGGAGGGAGGGGTGGTTGACCGCCTAGGCCACCACAAGAGAGAGGAGAATAGGGACATCGATAAGGATAGGTGCCTCTCATATAGGCATAGGTATATGATGCCCCAACATAGGTAGAGGTGCAAGCTAGACAAGGTTAGGATGCACCTCCCTAGGCTAAGGGGGAGGTAAGACAGGTTGGATCTGGAGGGGGACATGGATGGGACTAGGAGGGCCATCTTGAGTAGCAGAGAGGAGGGGATGGATGGACATGGGATGAGCCAACCAATTTTGGGGCCATGAGAGCCTAGATATGGATCTTGGAGGATCAACTATAGATGTAGGTAGGTCATATTGCCTCATTGTGAGAGAAAGTACAAACATTGACATTTGAGAGAGATACAACCATAGAGAGATATGGCATAGAAAAAGCGGCTATAGAGAGCACTAGAGCAACATAGCAAGGAGATGTAGGCTCCAGTATGGACTGTGTCTTTAGGGAAACACATAAAATAGCATATTGGTAGAACCTATATAAGTCTATGGTACCAATTAGCCAGAGAGCTAGTAGTTTTGTCATGATGTCCAAGGTGAGGAGCTGAGGATGATGACATAGGTCTGACAATGTAGGAGTCATGGGGCATCCAAGAGAAAGGACATCAATAGGTTTAACAACTTGTCTGGTCCTTCAGGAGCTTAGTTTCCATACACACCATCAAGGTCAAATAGCGGGAGTTCATCATAGATCCATTCAAATCTAGTTTTATGTCAGTGCTTCATTTTTGTATGACGATGTAGACACCTGCAATTGATTTTGTACCCATTTTTGAGATATTGACATCATTGTATCATCACACTAATTATATATATATATACATATATATGTATATATATAATATACACACACACATATATATATATATATGTATATATATACATATATATGTCTATACATATATATATATAGACATATATATGTATATATATATACATACATATATATATATAGATACATATAGATACATACATATATATATATAGATACATATAGATACATATATATATACATATATATACATATACATATATACATATACATATGTACATACATATACACATGTACATATATACATACAAATGTATATACATATGTATGCATATATATTTGTATGTATATATACATACATGTATATATATATATATACATATGATATGAGACCTATTCCTAGCGGCTATATGCTTATGTGATAATGGATGTTGATTATGATGTTTACTGATGATGCTTATGTTATGCACGTTTATGATTCTATTTGATGCTTATGATGTTCTAACATGATGATTTAGCAATTCTATGTGATTCCTTATATGGTTCATATGGTCATGTTTATGCACTTAATATAGTGAGATGATTTATATGATGTAGGCATGATGTATGCACTTATAGATGCATGATGAAATATGGCATATGTGATGTAGGAATGTAAATGCCTATGATGAACTAGTGTATGACATGATGTTTTATATATTCCCCTAGTATGATTATGATGCATGTCCTAGATTATGATGTTATGATTTAATTATGCTATGTATGGATTATGATTATGCACTAATGAAATGAATGTCAGATGCATGTGCTGATAATGATATTATGATCATATGCAAGACTAACTATATATTGATGTAGGATGCAAGCATAACATTTTTTTTGGTGTGTCATTATACTCGATTAGATGATGTGTGGCTACATGGGACAAGGGAAATGGAAGGAGCAGTTAATAAAAGATATAAGATATGAAGGTGAAGTGATCTTCTTGTAGGTTTATCATCATTAAGCTTATTATGAAAAATGCTTAGTGGTCATCCAGATATAGGTTCAACCTAGATAGTCATTGTATCATTTGCATGGATATCAGACAATCACAAACAAGGAATGCCCTTGTTCATGGGAGACCCATAGTGTCCTCATATCCTTGGATGATCCATAGTCTTACTAAGAGACAATACATAAGCAACAAAAAGTAGATGATCATGCCCCATCCCAACCACTCTAGTCCATAGACATCCTTGAGAAGCATAGGAAACATGACACCACAAAAGATCAAATCAAAAGAAAATCAAATGCTTGACACACACATAAGCTGAAATCTTAAAGTCACAAATGTTTCTTATCATATATGTTAACATGTTTGATCTGTTCATAATGTTGTTATCCTGATAAAGGACAAATAGAATTAAAGAACATATTGTAGTCAAATTTTTCCAAAAGATTGATTTGTTGACATCCCAATACTACTTGTGTCTCATCTAAAACTAACTTACTTCATGAAATTGATACTTTTTAATGGAGAAAAGTGAAAACTTTATTGCGGATTAGTGGTGAAAGTGATCTTTATTATAGATTGTGTGCACAAGGAAGGAAGGAATCAAAAGACAATGCTCCTCACAAAATATAATGTGTAATAACCCACCATGATTCATCCAAAAAAGTAAAAAAAATGAGTATATATATATATATATTTTTTTTTTTTCCTTTATTATGTTTTATTCAGTTGCATACTCTGGGCATCCATCCAGATAGGATTGGGCATTCATCCATTCGGGATGAGCTTCTAACCATATGGGTTAGGCAATTGTCCATACGGGATGTAAATTCCATCTATCCAATACGGGATAGGCATCTACCCATACGGGGTAGGCATCCATCCAAACGGGATAGGAGATGCTCTGGCCAGAGACTTAGACTCATCGGGACCATTCGGGTCCTGAGCCACTCACTAAGTACTACATTCTTCTAACAAGAATGCACCGAGGTCGCCGTCCTTAGGAGTAGTAAGAAAATAATACAAGCTTGAATTCCGCCTCGGAATTTGGCTTAAAGCCTCGGGAAGTCAAGCGAATCCATACGGGATTCCTTCTGAGTATGCATTGAATTAAATTTGATTAACTTATCTTTCAATTAGGATTCTTACTCAACCAAGCCTAGACCCCACCCACGAACGCCTGAGTACGAGGGACAACTCCGTCCCAAGACTGCCTACATACCCGCTTCGGCGCGGGATCAAGGCGTAAAGTATGTAGTTCTATTTTCTAATCTATGGTTTGATGTAAACTAATTTTGTGGGTACGCAACCCTTTCTAGGGTCAGTGTCCCAGACAGTTTCTCTGCGGTTGCTACCCACGAAGGTAGCACTTAAGCGAAGGCTCAAGATGGCCTATTGCTTGTGGCCTAAACAAAATAACTAGAACCTAATTCTTATCATGAGCGTCACCCAAATTTCAAATCACCAATATCCATTCGAGGTGAATAAATAAATAAAGTAAATCTCACGAGAGCTCTTAACTTGACCATCCCTAAGAGGGGTTTACTATGGTTTATCTCAACGGATGTGGAATTCAATTAAAAGTTATCTTATTAAATTATCGATCCAAGAGGGATTACCCGCCCCTTGGATTTTTTTTTAACTTCCAAATGTCCCTTATTACTCCCCGATGATTTATAGGGACGATGCCACAGACGTCGTTAATGCAGCTTTATTAGGCATTAAGTGCAGTAGTTCAATACGACGGCATTACCCGTAAGCGTGACCCAAAGGCACCGTATATACCGAACGCTGCTAGTTTTAGTTTTCCAACTCCATTTGTTTAGTTTTCTAAACTAACATTATGCTTGAATATAATTATGAAATGGATGTACATAATTTAAACCTTAAATACTATTTGAAAAAAAAGAATATCATTATTCTACAATTAATTGGATTAATACATATATTGGCATGGTAATGATAATTGTGAGTAATTGCATGAAAATAAGTGATACGAAATAATCATAATGCCATGCAAAAGTAACGTCATTTACATACAAAATGTAGAAATGTTTTCTCTTATCGCAAGACTTAATTAGTTATAAGGTTACAAAATGAGTGACCAAATTGAATAATAATGAGACTTTACTTTTCTCCAAAATCATAGGTCAAATAATCCATTCATTTCTCTAAGGAATTGAAATAATACATTGAATTCAACTCTTGTTAATTTTAAGGAAATTAAATTTTAACTAAACAAATGTACATAACAAAAAAAGTTAATTTAACTTTAATTTAAAACGATACACAAAATAACTTAAATTTTAAACCAACATTTAAACCTTCCATCAAAATTTCCCCATGGCCGAACCTTGTTTTAATTGTTTATATATAGAACCGGGGGTGGGGACCACGGGTCCCGTCACTCCCTGCGGTCCTGCATGTGCAGGCTCGTAGGGGTTGACGGGGCCACGTGGTCCCCTCCACTCCCCTGCGGCCACTTGCAGTGACCGCAGGGTAGTGGGGGGTACCACTAACCCTGCCGGTTTACGGTAACGCCATTCTGCGTTCGTATGGTTATTCTCGGGGTCTGTGCTGAACGCGGTAGTGAATACGATAATTGACGTTATGACATTAATGTTTGTGAATTAACGTTGGAATTTATATATATATGTATACATACATACATATATATATATATATATATATATATATATATATATATATATATATATATATATATATAAATGGTTTCAAATTTCTTTACAAAGGATAATTTATTTAAGAAGGTAAGATCAGGTAAATAATTGAGTTTTTCTTGATTTTGTCTCTTTACAGAATCCAGACTTTTATTATATATTTATCTTATTCACAGAGAGAGAGAGGGAGAGAGATTTATCTAGCCATTACAGGAAGGGAGTTATTCTCAGTCTTCTCAGGAAATTTGTTTGTTTCCAGGATTTATTCTCAGAGTCCAGGAGGATTTATTCAACTGGTATTTTCAGTGAGCTCTTTGTTCAATCCACAGAGAGTTTTCAAAAAGAAAATAATAATAAGAATACACATTAAATGATTACAGAGAGAAAAATTGTAGTGAAGTTTATCCTTGATTTCAAATAATTTATTTTCTGTTCTTCAGAAAATTTATATAACCAGATACAGAGGAGATAATCACAATGAAAATGAGATTTAGATAACAATTAGCAAGAATCAATCTAAAATCTAATAAGAGGAACAATTTAAATCTGGATCTAAATTTTTAAAAATAGTGAATCTAATTCTTATCAAGCAAATTTAATCTACTTCCTTTTTATCAAGAATCTGAAATTAATAATCAACAATTTGTTCTACTTTTTTTTTTTCAAACATTTTATTCTATTCCAAAATCTGAAACTAAATTTTATCAAAAACAATGAATCAACAATTTATTTTGCTTTTTATCAAACATTTTAATCTACTCCAAAATCTGAAACTAAATTTTATCAAAATCTGAAACAATGAATCAACAATTTATTTTACTCTTTATCAACATTTTAATCTACTCCAAAAATCAAGAATCTAAACAATGAATCAACAATTTAATCTATTTTTTTTTAATCAAACATTTTAATCTAATTCTTATAAAAGTCTGAAAACTAATTTCACAAATGAATTTCATTTTCATAAAATAATTTAATCTAATCTAATCTACAACAAGAATAAGATGCACAAAACTAAGCTTGAAGGAACCTGGATGCTTGCAAAATGGTGTAGAGTCTTCCTTGATCCTCCAAATTGAAGAGAAATCCTCCCAACAAAACCTTGGCTGCAATGAAAAATGGACTACAAAGGAGAAATTGCAGAATTTCTTATGGAATAGCTAACTTTTCTTTTGAAACTTGTACCTATTTTATAAAAGAAATTTCAAATTCCCACTACCTAATTATTAATTGAAAAAAAAGAGATTCTCTCCTAATTTGGCCTCCATGCAAATTAATTGGGCTTAGTGGGAGGAGTTACATGCAAGGAGGTGGAGAAGCCTCTAGAAGCTTCTTATTCCTCCTACAACATGTGCCTTAATTTGGGTGAGGGAAATTAAATAACTAATTAAAATATATATGCATTTTCCATGTGTGTGTGGTTTATTAATTTTATTCCCTTACAATATTCATTCAATAATTCATCCAAAGAGTATAAATAAAGTTTTGTATTTTAAATCAAAAAAAGTGATAAAGGAGGGTTGTGACATCCTCCCCCCCTTAATCTGTGCATCGTCCCGATGCACTTATTAAATGCATTCAAAAGAGTTTATAGTTCATGTTCAAAACAAAAAGGGGAATAGCTGCTGCATCTCCTTAGCATCCTCCCACGTGGCATTCTTCTCGTCGTACTGGTCCCATTGCACTTTGCACTGATCAACCTCTCTGTTGCGAAACTGGCACTGGCGCCTCTCCAAGATTCTGAATGGCTCTATCATTATTCCCCCCATTTCTTGGACCTGCAAGGCATCCCAATTCAAAACGTGTTTCTCATCAGGTACATACTTCTTAAGAAGAGATACATGGAAGACATCATGGATTCGGCTCAATTGGGGAGGTAAGGCCAACCGATAAGCAACTGGATTAATTCTTCCCAATATTTCAAAGGGTCCGACATAACGAGGTGCAAGCTTAGTCTTTTTCCCAAATCTTATGGAACTCTTGTGTGGCCTAACCCTTAGGAAGACTTTCTCTCCTACTTCAAACTCCCTTGGCGTTCTGTTTTTATCTGCATAACTTTTCTGCCTATCCGAGGCTTCCTTCAACCTTTGCCTAATTTCCTTAGTTTTCCTTTCCATTTCTCTCAACATATCTGGCCCAATAATCACTCTATCTTCAAGACTATCCCAACTCAAAGGTGTTCGACATGGTCTACCATACAAAGCTTCAAAAGGTGCCATTCCCAAAGATGTTTGATATGTATTATTGTAGGCAAACTCTACCAAAGGTAGGTACTCTTCCCATTTTCTCTGTTGGTCCATGCAGTACATACGAAGCAGGTCTTCCATAATCTGATTTGTCCTTTCTGTCTGACTGTCGGTTTCCGGGTGGTATGCGGTGCTAAAATTTAGTTGAGTCCCTAGAGCTGATTGAAGAGTGGTCCAAAACCTGGAAGTGAATCTTGCATCTCTGTCTGATATGATTTTCTCTGGTATTCCATGCAACCTAACTATCTCCTTAATGAAACGTCTAGCCAAGGTGGGTGCATCATCTATCAGATTTCCTGGTATAAAGTGTGCCACCTTAGTGAGCTTGTCAATTACCACCATTATTGCATCATGCCTAGAAGGTGACATGGGTAGCCCTTGTACAAAATCCATACTAATAACTTGCCACTTATGTTGAGGTACATCGTGCAATTGTAACAATCCAGCTGGGTGCCTATGTTCTGCCTTTACTCTTTGACACTCCAAACATTTAGCTACGTGCTTGACAATATCGCTTTTCAACCCTTGCCAAAAGTATAGCTTCTTTAGATCTGCATAAAGTTTGTTAACTCCTGGGTGGCCTGAATAAGGGGCATCGTGAGCCTCCGAAAGGACTACTTCCCTTAAGTTCCCTGAATTAGGAATATAGATTCTATTATTATATCTGAGTAGCCCATCTTCATCAAATGTATACCCTTCGACCTTAGGGTCGGTCGGGTTGCGTCTTATAGTTAATTTGACTTTCTCATACCATGGGTCATGTCCTTGTTCATCCATTACTTGCCTTTTGAAAGAGGTTTTGAAGGTTGCTATAGTCATCAAGTGTCTCCTCCTACTTAAGGCATCTGCCACCCTATTTTCTTTCCCCTTAATATATTCAATCTCAAAGTCATATTCACTTAGAAACTCTAACCACCTTCTTTGTCTGGCATTTAAGTGAGGTTGGGTAAAGATGTATTTTAGTCCTTGGTTGTCTGACTTAAGCTCAAAGGGCTTCCCTAGTAAGAAGTGTCTCCACTTTTGCAGGGCATGCACAATTTCTGCCAACTCTAAGTCATGGGGTGCATAATTGACTTCATGAGTCTTTAGCTTCCTAGATTCATAAGCCACTACCCCTTCATCTTGGACAAGTACTCCTCCTAACCCTTCTATAGAAGCATCTGTTACAACTGTGAAGTGTCCATTTGGGTCTGGTACCTTTAGAATGGGTGCTGAAGTTAGTTTTCCCTTCAAGATTTGAAATGCCTTATCACTTTGCTCGGTCCATACAAACCTTTTGCCCTTCCTTTGCAACGAGGTGATGGGATTTGCTATCTTAGAGAATCCTTCCACAAACCTCCTATAGTAACCTGCTAGCCCCATAAAGCTTCTTACCTCTGAAACATTCTTAGGGATTGGCCATTCTACTATCGCCTTTATTTTATCTGGGTCGACTGCTATTCCTTCCTTTGATATTATATGCCCAAGGTAGTGAATCTTTTCCTCAAAGAAGGCACATTTGGACAATTTTCCATATAACTTATGTTCTCTTAACCTTTGCAAAACAATTTGTAGATGCGCTAAATGTTCCTCTTCATTTCTAGAATAAATCAATATGTCATCCAAAAATACCAAAACAAACTTATCTAAGTAGTCATGGAATACACTATTCATCAGGTTCATGAATGCAGCTGGGGCATTAGTTACTCCAAAAGGAACTACTGTGAATTCATAGTGTCCATATCTCGTCCTAAAAGCTGTCTTCAGAATGTCTTCTTCCTTAATTCTGAGTTGATGATACCCTGACCGAAGATCTATCTTGGAGAAAACTGCCACTCCTTTCATTTGGTCAAAAAGGTCCTCTATGCGAGGTAAGGGATACCTATTCTTTATGGTAACTTTGTTCAACATCCTATAGTCGATGCATAGCCTTAAGGTTCCATCCTTCTTCTTAACAAATAAAACTGGCGCTCCCCATGGTGATACACTTGGCCTTATTAATCCCTTAGCTAAGAGTTCCTCTAATTGCATTTTGAGCTCTTGTAATTCGGTTGTGTTCATTCGGTAAGGTGCCTTTGATACTGGTTCAGCTCCTGGGAGTACTTCGATAGAAAAGTCAAACTTTCTCTTAGGGGGTAAGCCAGGTAGTTCTTCTGGAAAAACATCCTTAAACTCCTTTAAGAAAGGGGTATTTTCAAATGTTGGTGTATTTTCCTCCTTTCCTTCATCAATTTCGACCATAAAGATTTGTCCTCCTCTTCTCCTTTCCTTCTTTAATTGCATTGCTGAGATAGTTTCTATATTAATGGGTTTAAACTTTCCTTGGATTTTGACCCTTTTCCCCCCATCATCCAAACATTCAACAACTTTGCTATAACAATCTACATTAGCTTGATGGTCTGCTAACCAACTCATTCCCATAATTACATCATATAATCCTAAGGGTGCCACATAGAGATCTACCCTTGTTTCGAACTCAAGGAATTGTACCCTTGCCCTCGGTAAACACTTAGTTACTTCCCTAGTTGCCTTATCCCCATATTGAACCATCCATGATGACTCCATTTGATTAACCTTTAATGCATATTTGTTCACTAATTCAGGTGAGATGAAACATTCAGATGATCCAGTGTCAATTAGAATTGATATCGGTTGTTCAAATAGTGTACCTGTAGTTTCCATGGGAACATTCTGGTATCTTCTTCTTTGGTTCCTAACTACTGCATGAATCCTCTGTTGGGGCCCTTGTTGGGGTTGATTGGCTCTAATTTGTCCTTGCATCCTGGGGCAATCTCTAGCAAAATGGTTTTCCCCGCACATAAAGCATCTGCCTGGAGGACCTCTCCTACCTTGATTTCTAGGGGGATCGTTCCTTGTTTCATTTCCCCTGGGTGGATAAGTTATCCTATTCTGCTGGTCATTCCTGTTATAGTTGCCCCTGTTATCATTGCCTCTGTTATTATTGCCCCTGTTATTATTACCCCTGTTATTATCATTTCCATTCCTCTGATATTGATTAGGCGGTGGTCTCCTTTCGGAAGAGTTATTCCTTTGACCCTTGTTGAAATTAGTATTTCCATTGAATTCTTGCTTCCTTTTGAATGAGTGATTCCCATTGTAGTTTCGTCCCGCTAGTGTCTGAATCTTCCTCTCTTGCCTTAGGGACTTTTCAAGTACTTCATTCATGTTTCTGGGTCCATGCATATCAACCTCTACCCCTATGTTGGTATTCAGCCCCAAAATGAATTTCCTTGCTTGGCCTTCTTCATCCCTTTGGTACATAGGCACATATTTAAGCAACTTGGCAAACTTATCCCAATATTGTTGAACGGATAGGGACCCTTGACGTAGATTATGGAATTCTGTCACTTTCTCATCAAAGAACAATTGAGGGAGCCACCTATCTTGAAAATGGTGAACAAATTGATCCCATGTGATTGTATCCCTGTTATACCCATTTTGTTCCTTGGTGTTGGTCCACCAACTAGCCGCCTCCCCTGTGAGTTGATAGGAGCCCCATAAAGCCTTAGTTGTTTCGCTAAAATCTCTTAGCTCAAAATATTTCTCCATTTCATTTAGCCAATTCTCAGCCCCTTCACCAATCTGCCTCCCATCGAACTTAGGAGGGGTGATTTTCTTTAAATCCTTGGAGAGTTCTAATATGTTATTTTCCTTTCCATTACCCATTACATTTCCTTGATTGCTACCAGGGTTTCCATTCTCGGTACCACTTCTATTCTCATAGTCATTCTGCCTTTCCCTAAGATCCTGTAGTGATTGTTCCAGGAAGTTGATTTTATCTCTTTGTTCAGTTAGAAGGTCGATTATAGCTTGAACCCCATCTCCGTTATTCCCTAGGTTGTGTCGAGCCTCTTCATGATCTTCCTCATGGTTCCCTTCATGGTTTTCCTCATGGTTTTCCTCATGGTTTTCCTCATGGTTTTCCTCCCTTTGACTCCTGGTACGTCTCCCATTACCCCTTCCTCTTCCTCTTCCTCTTCCTCTTCCTCTTCCTCTTGCCATTCTAGGTTTTACCTGAAAGTTAAATTATGTAGTTAGTTTTTTTTTTGTAGAATAAAATTTAATTTCTATTATTGTAAAACATTCCCTTAGTTGAATAAATTGAAGTGAGCACAAGGCCTAGATTTGAACCTTTGCTCTGATACCACATGTAATAACCCACCATGATTCATCCAAAAAAGTAAAAAAAATGAGTATATATATATATATATATATTTTTTTTCCTTTATTATGTTTTATTCAGTTGCATACTCTGGGCATCCATCCAGATAGGATTGGGCATTCATCCATTCGGGATAAGCTTCTAACCATATGGGTTAGGCAATTGTCCATACGGGACGTAAATTCCATCTATCCAATACGGGATAGGCATCTACCCATACGGGGTAGGCATCCATCCAAACGGGATAGGAGATGCTCTGGCCAGAGACTTAGACTCATCGGTACCATTCGGGTCCTGAGCCACTCACTAAGTACTACATTCTTCTAACAAGAATGCACCGAGGTCGCCATCCTTAGGAGTAGTAAGAAAATAATACAAGCTTGAATTCCGCCTCGGAATTTGGCTTAAAGCCTCAGGAAGTCAAGCGAATCCATACGGGATTCCTTCTGAGTATGCATTGAATTAAATTTGATTAACTTATCTTTCAATTAGGATTCTTACTCAACTAAGCCTAGACCCCACCCACGAACGCCTGAGTACGAGGGACAACTCCGTCCCAAGACTGCCTACATACCCGCTTCGGCACGGGATCAAGGCGTAAAGTATGTAGTTCTATTTTCTAATCTATGGTTTGATGTAAACTGATTTTGTGGGTACGCAACCCTTTCTAGGGTCAGTGTCCTAGAAAGTTTCTCTGCGGTTGCTACCCACGAAGGTAGCACTTAAGCGAAGGCTCAAGATGGCCTATTGCTTGTGGCCTAAACAAAATAACTAGAACCTAATTCTTATCATGAGCGTCACCCAAATTTCAAATCACCAATATCCCTTCGAGGTGAATAAATAAATAAAGTAAATTTCACGAGAGCTCTTAACTTGACCATCCCTAAGAGGGGTTTACTATTGTTTATCTCAATGGATGTGGAATTCAATTAAAAGTTATCTTATTAAATTATCGATCCAAGAGGGATTACTCGCCCCTTGGATTTTTTTTTAACTTCCAAATGTCCCTTATTACTCCCCGACGATTTATAGGGACGATGCCACATACGTCGTTAATGAAGCTTTATTAGGCATTAAGTGCAGTAGTTCAACACGACGGCATTACCCGTAAGCGTGACCCAGAGGCACCGTATATACCGAACGCTGCTAGTTTTAGTTTTCCAACTCCATTTGTTTAGTTTTCTAAACTAACATTATGCTTGAATATAATTATGAAATGGATGTACATAATTTAAACCTTAAATACTATTTGAAAAAAAAGAATATCATTATTCTACAATTAATTGGATTAATACATATATTGGCATGGTAATGATAATTGTGAGTAATTGCATGAAAATAAGTGATACGAAATAATCATAATGCCATGCAAAAGTAACGTCATTTACATACAAAATGTAGAAATGTTTTCTCTTATCGCAAGACTTAATTAGTTATAAGGTTACAAAATGAGTGACCAAATTGAATAATAATGAGACTTTACTTTTCTCCAAAATCATAGGTCAAATAATCCATTCATTTCTCTAAGGAATTGAAATAATACATTGAATTCAACTCTTGTTAATTTTAAGGAAATTAAATTTTAACTAAACAAATGTACATAACAAAAAAAGTTAATTTAACTTTAATTTAAAACGATACACAAAATAACTTAAATTTTAAACCAACATTTAAACCTTCCATCGAAATTTCCCCATGGCCGAACCTTGTTTTAATTGTTTATATATAGAATCGGGGGTGGGGACCACGGGTCCCGTCACTCCCTGCGGTCCTGCATGTGCAGGCTCGTAGGGGTTGACGGGGCCACGTGGTCCCCTCCACTCCCCTGCGGCCACTTGCAGTGACCGTAGGGTAGTGGGGGGTACCACTAACCCTGCCGGTTTATGGTAACGCCATTCTGCGTTCGTATGGTTATTCTCGGGGTCTGTGCTGAACGCGGTAGTGAATACGATAATTGACGTTATGACATTAATGTTTGTGAATTAACGTTGGAATTTATATATATATGTATACATATATATATATATATATATGTATACATATATATATATATATGTATATGTATATATATATATATAAATGGTTTCAAATTTCTTTACAAAGGATAATTTATTTAAGAAGGTAAGATCAGGTAAATAATTGAGTTTTTCTTGATTTTGTCTCTTTACAGAATCCAGACTTTTATTATATATTTATCTTATTCACAGAGAGAGAGAGGGAGAGAGATTTATCCAGCCATTACAGGAAGGGAGTTATTCTCAGTCTTCTCAGGAAATTTGTTTGTTTCCAGGATTTATTCTCAGAGTCCAGGAGGATTTATTCAACCGGTATTTTCAGTGAGCTCTTTGTTCAATCCACAGAGAGTTTTCAAAAAGAAAATAATAATAAGAATACACATTAAATGATTACAGAGAGAAAAATTGTAGTGAAGTTTATCCTTGATTTCAAATAATTTCTTTTCTGTTCTTCAGAAAATTTATATAACCAGATACAGAGGAGATAATCACAATGAAAATGAGATTTAGATAACAATTAGCAAGAATCAATCTAAAATCTAATAAGAGGAACAATTTAAATCTGGATCTAAATTTTTAAAAACAGTGAATCTAATTCTTATCAAGCAAATTTAATCTACTTCCTTTTTATCAAGAATCTGAAATTAATAATCAACAATTTGTTCTACTTTTTTTTTTTCAAACATTTTATTCTATTCCAAAATCTGAAACTAAATTTTATCAAAAATTTGAAACAATGAATCAACAATTTATTTTGCTTTTTATCAAACATTTTAATCTACTCCAAAATCTGAAACTAAATTTTATCAAAATCTGAAACAATGAATCAACAATTTATTTTACTCTTTATCAACATTTTAATCTACTCCAAAAATCAAGAATCTAAACAATGAATCAACAATTTAATCTATTTTTTTTTTATCAAACATTTTAATCTAATTCTTATAAAAATCTGAAAACTAATTTCACAAATGAATTTCATTTTCATAAAATAATTTAATCTAATCTAATCTACAACAAGAATAAGATGCACAAAACTAAGCTTGAAGGAACCTGGATGCTTGGAAAATGGTGTAGAGTCTTCTTTGATCCTCCAAATTGAAGAGAAATCCTCCCAACAAAACCTTGGCTGCAATGAAAAATGGACTACAAAGGAGAAATTGCAGAATTTCTTATGGAATAGCTAACTTTTCTTTTGAAACTTGTACCTATTTTATAAAAGAAATTTCAAATTCCCACTACCTAATTATTAATTGAAAAAATAGAGATTCTCTCCTAATTTGGCCTCCATGCAAATTAATTGGGCTTAGTGGGAGGAGTTACATGCAAGGAGGTGGAGAAACCTCTAGAAGCTTCTTATTCCTCCTACAACATGTGCCTTAATTTGGGTGAGGGAAATTAAATAACTAATTAAAATATATATGCATTTTCCATGTGTGTGTGGTTTATTAATTTTATTCCCTTACAATATTCATTCAATAATTCATCCAAAGAGTATAAATAAAGTTTTGTATTTTAAATCAAAAAAAGTGATAAAGGAGGGTTGTGACATAATGCCAAAGATCCACTTCCATCACTAGGTTTAGGACATGCTCCCAGTTATAGATAGGACCTGATTTATTATAGATGAGGTAAAAGGTGACAAGGATTTATTATGAATGGCAAACCGACCATAGGTAGATCAATGACAAGTTATGATGGGGACGAATAATTTTATCATGCATTGGTAGGAAGTGAGTGTGTGTATAGTGAAATGGGTGATATTGAGTCCTGAAGGAGGGAGGAGCAAAAATCCCTACACATGAGCTTGATAACCTAGTTTTCACCATGGTACTTTCCCAAGATGCCAGTAAAGTGGTTTTCACCATTGGACAAATTTATTTTTTACTTTTTCCAATTTTTCATCATTTTTTTTGTTTGTAGTTTTTTAATATGATTCCCAAAAAACTTATGTGTAGAACCTGCAAAGGTGCATGTTGCTGATAGGATCATCTAATGGTTCTCCTACTGGCATTAATAATTGATATGTACCTAAGCCATAATTGTTTTGATGATGTAAAGCCCAAGCCAATTTGGTTCAAGCTTGCCCCTTTTCTCTCTATCCTATTGATTTTTGGGGTTTTCTCTTAGGACCAAGTCACCTACCTCAAATGTACAAGGTTTCACCTTGTGATTATAACTGCGGATCATGCATTACTAATATTGTTTAGGGTGATTCAATACATTTTGTTGACACTCATCTAGGAATTCTAAATCTTGCAAGTGGGAGACCCTATAGTCTTCATCATGTATAAGATCGTGTAAGGAGACCTATAAAGATGGTAACTTGACCTCAATGGGCAATATTTTTTTTGTCACAATAGACAAGTGAATAAGAGGTAGCTCTAGTAGGGGTCTAGAAACTTATACAATACGCCCAAAGTATGAGATTGAGTTGGATGTGGCAATTTCGACCAACTTCATTAACTGTCTTTTTAAGGATTCTAATAATAGACACATCAACTTAAACATTACCATAGGGCTAGTATGGAGTGGAAAAGAGATGTTGAATATGGAATCGATCACAAAGCTCATGAACATCTTGATTTTTCAAGGGATACCCATTGTATGTTATGATGAAAAGGGGAACACCATATCGACAAATGATGTAATTAAGGATAAAAGTTGCAATCTACTTAACGGTTACTTGGGTGAGGAGAACGGATCCAATCAACTTTGTGAAATATTGAGTGGCTATGATAATGAATTTATGGCCATTAAAGGATTAAGGGTGAATCTTGCTCATGAGATTGAGTCTCCATTGACAAAAGGGCTGTGGTGTGGTGATTGGTTGAAGTTTTTGTGTTGGTGCATGTATTAGATCTTCATGAATCCGGCATTGCTTGCATTTATTGACAATCTAATATGCATCCTTTTTCATTGTGGGCCATCAATAACCGATCTTCATAAGTTTCTAACATTGGTTGTTGGCAAGATCAGGTGGAAGGGTGTTATCATCAAGGTAAGTGAAAATTTCACCATACCAAGGGGAATTGGGACCAATAATGCATATTAATTCAGATGAAGTGATCTCATATGCAGGGACCAAAAGATTATCCACCAAGAACTCACAAAAAATAGTATTCTATGGAATATCAGTCAAGGAGGAAATGGTATCCATTGTATCTGCAGCTCAGTTGTTTTCTCTAGCTATCTGCTCAAAGACTATCTTTGTGAAGTACTTCTTGAATTCACCCACCATTTTCTTGTAAGACATTAGTTTCTCATATTTGGTTTGATAGATCACACATTGAAAGTCACCAAAAATGTGAAGTTCTTAGATCTTCCACTAAACTGTAATCCATAGACCTATAGTTAATGGCTCACATTTTTCAATATTGTTTGTATAGAGGGAGGATAACCAATATGACTTAGATATATAATCTTCTTGATGTGTGAAGAAGAGTACGCCTACTCCTACTCTATTTTGTGTAAGGGATCCATCAAAATATAGCAGCCATAATTTTGATTGTGTCACTGTGAAGATAGATTCATCCTAAAATTCTGATACAAGAGGAGTATCGTCGATTATTGGTGCATCTTCAAGTTGATCTACAATGACTTATCCTTTGATGGCTTTGCACCAACATACTTAATGTTGAATTCACTCAACATCATTACCCACTTAGCTAGCCTGCTTCTAAGAGTTGCTTTGTTGAGTAGATATTTTAATGGATCAATTCTTGCTACGAGATTTGTTTTTATGAGTTAACATGTAATGACTTAATTTATGTGATGAAAAAAATACGACAAGACATGCACACTCAATTAGAGTGTAATTTAACTCATATCCCTCCAATGTGCAATTGATGTAGTAAATTGCTCGTTCTTTTCCTTCATGGTCCTGTTGTGCCAAAAGTGCCCCCAGTTTTGTCATTGTTGCTGATATGTAGAGTAACAATGGTTTTCCTTGAATTTTTAGCATGAGAATTGGTGGATTCATGAGATAATCTTTAAGCAAGAAAAAATCTTGGTGGTACTTGTCATCCCACTTAAACTTTATATTTTTGTGAAGCAAGTGTCGAAATGGATGACACTTATCTGTGAGTTGTGCTATGAATCTACAAATTGATTAGAGATTTCCTTGCAATGGGCTTAATTGACTAATGTTATTAGGAGGTGGGATTTCTAAAATTGTCCTAACTTTGGTTAGATCTATTCAATGCCTTGTTGTGATACTATGTGTAGTGTTATAAAATTGCAACCTTAGCAATTTTTTACTGCATTAGGGTCCTCATGCATGCGAGATCAAATCCTCTAGCCTGATCGGAGACCAGAGACTGCTCAACCCTTTGAATTTGCTTCTTCCTTAGCCTCCACACCACCCTGTCTGCACTCTGCCCTAGAGAGAGGGGTAGGATAGGGGAATGGGACCCCCTATCCCCCTACGAAAGAGGTGTGGCACCCTTGTCCTCCCAGGATACGGGCATGGCACCCCTGTCCCTGCCCTGTTTTGGGGCAAGACCTTCCTAGAGCATGCATTGTTGGTTGTGCATTGGGTTGGAAACTCCCCCGATGTTGGCCTATGATGAAAATAAAATCTACTAACATATATTTAAGGGGAATTTGTCATCTCATTTGTATAATTCAAAGTTGGATAAGATTGGAGTTTATCAAGTTGCATAAGCGATCAGGCATTCGAGAGCATTCAAGCATTACTTTCCAGCATTGAGAATTCTCAAGTCTCCCTTCAAGGCTAGGTGTTGCATTCAAGTCAAGGATTCAACCAATGAAGAGGAGATTGATTCCAACATTCAATTCCACACAAGCATTTATATCAACATTTCTATCACAACCTCCCTTGAGGTGATTTACAATTTAATCTTTCATTTACAACTACTTGCAAGTACGTTCTTTCATTACTTGGTTAATTCCAAAATTGGGGTTTGACCTAAAGGAAAACCCCCAATCCCAACCCATTTTCCTCTCTTTTATGTGTGTAGGTTGCAAGTGCGCAGTTGTACTTTCGGATTTGGGATCCATTTGCAGAGGCGAAAAAACCCTTTTCATTTCGTGGATATTTTGGAGGACGATGTACATTCCCGCTAAGGTCCAGGTAACTTTTCTTCAAATTCGTAGGGCAACTTTGTCTTGACATATTATAGCTAGATCCAGGTGTACAAATTCATCCCATAATCCAATCTCAAGTTATAATCAGTTCTTTATCACTTTTGCACTACATAATTCAATCAATTCCTTTCCATTTCAAATAACGAAGAGGGGATCAACTTATCATTCCCATTTCATTCAAAATTCAATCTTCATCTTTGAAGGTTAAATCTAGTAAATTCTCCTCTCCTCTTCTGAATGTAACTAGGTAAAAAGTGTTTGAAGGGAAATCCATAGTGAAACTCTCATCTCTCCTTAGAGGGAAAGGGAAAATTTTCCTCTTGATCTCTCATTCACATTTCACCAACATTACACTATGTATC
Organism: Cryptomeria japonica; assembly: GCF_030272615.1. Taxonomy (NCBI): domain Eukaryota; kingdom Viridiplantae; phylum Streptophyta; class Pinopsida; order Cupressales; family Cupressaceae; genus Cryptomeria; species Cryptomeria japonica. Next base: position 146,328,598 of record NC_081406.1, on the reverse strand, counting down.
CTAGAAGTTTCTTGAAGGTCACTCTAAAGACATATTTATAAGGATTTAATATAACTTTCTACTTCTCCAAGTGATCAAATACTACTGCTAGAACATCCAAATATCCTTCCCTTGTAACTAATTTTCCTAATAGGTCATCAACATAGTCCTCCAAGGTGACATGCATGATGTCAAGAAATATTGTTTTCATGGCTCTCTAATATGTGGCGCCCACAGTCTTCAATCCAAAGGGCATGATATTCCAACAAAAAGTGCCCCATGAACAAGTGATTTTTCTCTTGTGTTGATCTTCAAGTGTTATTCTAATTTGATTGTATCTCGAGAATCCATCCATAAGTGACAACATAGCATGGCCTGTTGTAAGATCAATGATCAAATCAATGTTTGGTAATGGGAATTCATCTTTTGGACAAGTCTTATTTATGTCTCTAAAATCAGTACATATCCTTATGCTACCAACTGGTACAAGATAGGAAATCCATTCAAGGTAGTCAATCGGTCTAATGAAGCCAACATCCAATAACTTTTCAAACTTGACTTTCACTAATAATGCCACCTATGGATTCATCTTTCGTAGCTTTTTTTAATTGGTTTGGTGCCTTGAGTTACTATTAAATAGTGCATAACTAAATCGGGATAAAATTTGTCTATCTTTAAATAATTTGTGAACTTAGGTCACCCTATTTCTATCAATGATTGAGTGAGGAAGATGTTATGTGATACTTCTTCAGTTCCAATGTTTGTTTTTATGATCTCTTCAATCAACATAGATGACTTTTACTGATATGTTTTCATGGGGAGGGTGTTATACCTTCCATCCTTTGATGCCTTAGAGAGTTTTCACTATCAAATGTATCATTTCTTTTTACTGTATTATGGTTAGAAAGTGTTGCGGTATGGTTTTTACTAAAAGACACATCATTTATTTTTATTTTAATATTTTTGTAACTAGAAGCTTTGGCACCGTCTCCAAAGTATGCCATGCTATTGAGTTCAATGGTGTATCCTTCTTTATGGTTGCTAGAGGGAGATCATCTCTTATGCCTAGGTAATTGAAGAGGGGAAAATGAGATGAAAGGTCAAATGATCAAAATGACAATGAAATAAGCATGAAAACACTAAAAAACATCAAGCAATCATTTTTACCTTGCTATTTTATCTTCTCCTTCAGATTGAGCTTGATGAAGTGGATGATAAGGATGTGCCCTTGATGCTCCACTTGATGTGTTGCTTGCTTGATTTGGATGTGGAATGCTCTCCTTTGTGATCAACAAGATATATTGATTGTTGGATTGGATTTGGATTGAAAGATTAAGGATGCATGGATTTGATAGAGGATTATGAATAGGATGAGAGAAGAAATAGGCAGCATGACAATGCATTAGAAGTGGATGATTTTATGGGAGAATAGGCTCCAATTTATAGATTGGAGAAGGCCAATGGAGGGCCAAGATTGATTTGATTATGAAGGGTTGAGATTGATTTGATTATGAATGCATGGATCAAGTATGCCATGGTAAAATAAATAGGAATATAAAATTCCTTGGGAAAAAGGGGGGAGAAATTTGAATTTCAAACATGAGGAATTAAAAATTCCAAAATAAGGATACATTGAGGGATTCAAAGAAATTTGAATTTCTTTGAGAGGCTCAATGTTGATGTGACATGAGTGGGAATTAAAAATTGAGGGATAATGATAAGCATGATTATGAGAGATTCTAGAAGGATTAGTTAGGTTGAGTGGGATTCGGAAAAAGTGATTTGTAGGAATCACATGAATAGGTTAATTAATTGAGTGGTTTTATAGGAAATAATTATTGGAGGGGACTTTAGAAGAATAGGGGAATAATTAATTTATTTGATAAATTAATTATTGGACAATAGTGACAAGATTAATCAAATTAGATTTAATTGATTCTAAGAGGAATAAGGATATCACAATCAAGTCAATTAATTATGTTGATAGGCTTAAATTAATTAAATATGAATTTTAGGTGTCTACAGTAATAAATGAAGGCCTCATCATTTTGGAATGTGTCAATTTGTGGAGGTCTTTGTTGGTCACAGTCAATGAGTTGAGGGTGAATGAGGGGAAGGCCATCGATATGTTCAAATTCGATAGGTGTAAGGGTAAAGGCACGAGATTCTTTGGATGTGTCAATGAAGTCATCAGGGTCATTGCTAACCTACTCTCCCCATCAGTCTCAATCATAAGAAAATCAAAATTGACATCATTAGAAGCACACTCATTAATACGAGTTCTCACTTTTCACAGTTTTCGCCTAGAGCCTCGAGACATAGAGGGTTCAAGATCCCAAGAATTATTTATCTATGATTCACTACTATCTTTCTTGTCTTGGGGTGTATAATTTGATGATGCTTGACCAACTTTGGATAATTCCCTAAACTTTTATTCGTCTGTGGGTGTGCCAAGTTCTTTGAAGGTTTCTGAAAGCTCATGGTCATTGGATGATTTATCAGCTCCCCATTCCCATCCATTTGAGTCTACTAAAAAATGGTTGTCTTCTTGTTTTTAATTGGTGGAAGAATGATAAGTAATCTGCAATTTTTCTTGAGAATCAAGACCACATAACCTTAATGGTTAAAAACCAAGTCCCTTAGTTCTCTATTTCTTTGGCACTAGCTCAAGTTGTAGTGGTTCCACAATGCCTTTATTTTGTAGTCCAAGGGGGCCTTTTCCATCATATCCTATCTTTTGCAAGAACTTAAAGCCTTTTCCATAGTTTTCAATCAGTATTATGATGTTTTCTTGATTAGGATATTATTTTGGTTCTTTGTAGAGCATCTTACAAATGTCTTCTTCTTCCATTTCACCCCATATTTGGAAAGTGTTGGGATCCCATTTTATGATTATTGGTGATGTCTTCTTTGAAGGATGTGGTCTACCATAAATCTTAGGGGATTCCATTAATTGCCTTAATTATATGGTTTGATTTAGATTGTATTTTCCCATTCCTTCATCCTTGAACTTTCCTTTGAGCTCTTCTTTCTTTAAAGAGAAAGCTTTTAGTGATTCAAGATAAATATATGTTGAAGATGGATTAGCCTCCCAATATATGGGGACTATTGTCTCTGGTCTAGGTCAAATTTTATTATAACATATGTATGGGTTTAGATCACCTTTAACCATGACTTCAATTTTGTTGTGTGGGAACTTGATACATTGATAAAATGTTGAAGGCACTTCTTTCATTGCATGTATCCATGGTAGTCCCAAAAGTATGTTATATGTGAGATCAAGATCAAGGACTTGGCATACCACATCCTTTGTTATTGGCCCAATTAGAAGAGGTAGAGCGATTATTCCTTTTGAGTAATGTTCTTCATCACCATCTACCTTTATAGTGATCTTCTTCCTAGATTACATAGCATTTTTTAGGGAATCCCAATGCTAAGACAAGTTTCAAAGTACAAATATTGAGACTTTATCCTCCATCTATCAAGACTCATTTTATGTAGTGTTTATAAAGGAAAGCTTCAGTGTAAAGTGGTGCATTGTGTGACTATTGTTGAGATGTTTCATATGCTTATGTGAATGTAAGGCAATGAGGGGTAGAAAAGTGCCCCACCATGGCTTGAAACTAGACAACATTTAGATTGGTAGGAACAAATGTATCCTGCAAGATTTGTCCAAAATGGCTTTGTATGAAGGTGAAATGCACAAGAGTTCAATGATCAAAATGAGAGTGAGTGGATTTTCCAATTGGTATACAAGGTCATATTGTTTGTTGGACAATTAAATTGTTTTGGATGTAGAACCTTGTAAAGTAACTTTACCCCATTGAGTAGTGACACTGCATTTGGGGGATTTTCCTTTTATGGTTATGGTAGACACATGGTTGTCCAATTCAATGATATGATTAACAGTTTAATCAAAGGCTACATTAGTGTAATTGGCATTATTGTTTGTCTCAGGCAATTTTCCCTTATCATGTTTTGAAAATAGGTCTTTAAACGTCACTTGTTATTCATCAGAAGAGTGACCCTCAACTTCAATTGTGCCATTGTCAATAAGATTTTGAATGAGATTCTTCAATTTATGGCAATTGCTAGTATTATGGCCCTTTCTCTTATGATATTCACAAAATTGATTATCATTCCACCATGAAGGTTTTACCCTTGGCTCAAATGGTCTATTGTCTGGTAATGTAATTATCTTATTCATGACCAACTTCTTCAATGAACTTTCAATTGGCTCCCCCAAAGGTGTGTAATTCCTTGGAGGTCTTGGTGCTCTTTAGGTATTTACTTGATTATTATATGAGCTAGAACCTATAAATCTTATCATTGGTTTGACCATATTTGCATCAACAACCCCATCATTGATAGTATCCTTGTTCTTGTTCCAAAATTGGGGTTTGTATTTCATATTTCCTTCATCTTTTTTCTCTTTAAATATCTTGATAGTGTCATTCTCAATGAGGACCTTCTCAATAGAGTGACATTTTCCAATAACATCTTGGAATGTAGACAAAAATGCTTTATGAAGGTCATATCCAATGTCTCTATTCACATTTTGAGTAAAATCTTAACAATTTGTTTTTTGTGGAATATGACAAGGGCATCGAATATCCAAGTCTCTCCCTCTTTGTAAAAATGATGAAAAAGATTCACCATTTTATTTTTTAGTGTTGCACAACATTGTCACTAAAACTTCACACTCAATGTTGTATGATAAATTTTCTATGAAGGCCTCTTCCAATTCATCCCATGATTTGATTCCATGTGATAAGTAAAAAAGCCATTCCATTGCTTTTCCACCTAAACTTTGTGGAAAAAGTCTCATCAAACAAGAATCCTTTGTAGCAACTTCTACGCAAGTCATGCAAAATTCTCTGATGTGTGCCTTTGGATCTTCTTTTCCTTTATACTTATCAATTTTAGGTACCACAAAGTGAGGAGGAAAAGATGATGTAGGCATGCTTTTGTCATAAGGATAAGGATAATTATCCTCAATCATATATTTTTTACAGGTGTTCACATACTTTCCATTGGTATTTTTAATTTCTTAACTTCTTGTTGCAAATCATGACTAGGTGGTTCTTTGTCTCTTTGAGCAATCCCCATTCTTGAACCACTGGGAGGAGGAGGACGTACATATTGCATGTAAGGATGATATTGTTAATATATGTGTTCAAGTGGTGGAGGAATGTAATTGCAATATGAACCACTTAGTATGTTATTATGATGAGCTGCACTAGGAGTTGGGTGATTGTATGTATCATGACCATGTGTATAATTGGTATTGTAAGCATGACCTTGAGTATGGTCATCAAATCTAACACATAGTCTTCTATTATTAGAATTCTCATGATTATGATCCTGAGTATCTTTTGTTAGCAACATTAAAGAAGAAATATTGAGAGGGGGGGTGAATCAATCTTCACTGGATAGAGAAACTTAATCACCAAAAATAGATCTGATAAACTGCATCAATAAGACATATAAGAAAATTGAAGGCACAACACACAACACCAAGATTTTTGACATGGAAAACCCGGTTAAGGGAAAAACCATGGTGGGAACCTACCCACAGTAAGATGATACTCTATAGTAGTATGTGAAAATATTACAATGGGTAATGCCTTACAATAAGATTCAGACTACAATCTAGAAGAAATGAATTGAAAGAATAGCATCTCCAAATGCTTGATTATAGTTCTGGTTAAGCACAATTGTCTTCTCTACAAAACCAATCTCACCTGTACACAACACTGAAGGATAGATCACTTGTTCACACATACACCACTCTCTAATAATGCAGACACAACATCGACACCCAAATTACATGAATATATCACCTATATATACAATTCATTAACCTTGACAACAAGGTCGGCTAAATCCTCAACCCTCAATTATAAAATTACATCACATGATACAAAGATTGACCACCGAAACAATATAATTATTTACATAGCATATCATGTACTTAATTCAAATTCCTAAATGCACAACTCCACTAGAAATCACACCAAGATCAACCACAACATGCTACACCACCAACAAAAACTGCATAACACAAAAATCAATACCGATTGATGAAACCATCAAAAAATTGCATAACAATCAATTCATATCACCAAAATAAATAGAAAATGATTAGGAAAAACTAGCAAGCATGTTAAAATAATCGAGAATAGCTGCACCAATGCCACTTTTCAAATCTTCATCGGTCAACATCTGAAAGCTCAAAAACACAACCAATCGGCAATTGTAACGAAGAAAGATAACTTGTGGAGTACCAAATCATGGTCCATCTGAAATGAAGATACACAAGACCATTCAAAAAATATCCCAAAATCTCAGCACAAGATCTGATCACACCGGATTATACCAGAGAAAATACTGAACTCTGGAAAACAATGATCAACAAAACAACACTGCAAAACTAGATCATAAGATCTTCCCAATCTGCATACACCGGAGAAATACACAGGAATATGTTGAAAGAAATGACAAAAACATATCCTAGTAGCAACAATGACCAACAATATCCAACAATCTCCCCCTTTGGCATTGATGGCAACATATGAATGTGAAAAACAGTTAGTGCAAAGAAAGAAGATATCTCCAAGAAACTCCCCTCAAATCAAGATATGTAAAGCAGTTTTTAACATGACCTATCTCCCCCTTTGACAAAAATGCCAAAGATCTCAAAATAAAAAACCAAACTCTCTCTCCCCAAAATAGAAACATGAATCTCTCTCCCAAAAAATAGACTACTCCAGCAGAGGAGCAACACCAACTCATCAATCGGGATAAAAGGATAAGGCTCTGAAATCCATCGGATTTATGAAACTCAATGCATCTATTTCTCATAAAGAGGGGTGGATACCCCTAACTTGTATCTCAAATAGACAAATGTATATGTGGTTAAAGGCTTAGTGAAAATATCAACAATTTGTTCCCTTGTAGATACATACTCCAGCTTCACCTTCTCTTCACTGACTTGCTCTCTAAATTAATGACATTTGATTGACAAATCCTTAGTCTTTGAATGTTGCACTGAATTCTTTGACATATTAATACAACTAGAATTATCACAGTAAATGAAAGTAGGCTCATCATAGATGATCCTGACATCTTTCTGCATTTTCTTCATCCAAACTACATGAGTTCAATTACTAGCAGTGGCAATGCAATCAACTTTAGCAGTAGATAAGGACACTGAATCTTGTTTCTTACTAGCCCATGAAACCAACTTCTTTCCCAAAAAGAGTGCTCCACTGGTAGTTCTCTTCCGGTCATCAACATCACCAGCCCAATCAACATCAGTGTAAGCACATAGCATGAAATCATCATTCCTTAGATACCATAGACCATAGTCCAGAGTTCCCTTCAAGTATTTGAATATCCTCTTAACAACATTGACATGACTCTCTTTCGGATCAGCTTGATATCTAGCAGCCATGCACACAACATGCATAATGTCTAGTCTAGTCTGAATAAGATATAGTAGTCCACCAACCATAGATCTATACAAAGTCTAATTAGCCTTTCAGATATTAATCATTCTTAGACAGTTTACAACCAGTCACCATAGGAGTCCCAACCAGTTTGGAGTCATCTAACCCAAACTTTTTCAAAAATTTCTTCTCATACTTAGTTTGAGATATGAATATACCTTTTTTAGTCTATGCAATCTGCAAACCTAAGAAAATTTTCATCTCACCAATCATAGACATCTTAAATTCTTTCTCCATATCATCGTAAAACTTCATACTGATGTCATCATCACCTCTAAAGATAATATCATCAACAAAGACTTCAACAATTAGGATGTTATCATTCATTCTCAGTCTTAAAATACAGATTCAACAACACCTTTAGTAAATCCCAATTTCAACAAATATTTATCTAATCTAGCATACCAGGCTCTAGGGGCTTGCTTCAATCTATAAAGAGATTTCTTCAATTTACATACCATGTCTCCATCATCTGACAATGAAAATCCATTAGGTTGCTCAATGTAAACTTCTTCCTCTAGATCACCATTAAAAAAAGTAGATTTGACATCCATCTGATATACCTTAAAATATTTATAAGAAGCATATGCAAGCAACAGTCTAACAACTTCAAGTCTGGGAACTAGAAAAAAAAATTTCCTCATAATCAATTCCTTCCTTCTAAGAATATACTTTGCAAACCAGTCTTGCTTTATTTCTGACAACTTCACCGTCTTCATTCAATTTGTTCTTGAATACACATTTAGTACCAATAACATTCTTATCCTTAGGTCTAGGCACAAGTTCCCATGTATTATTTTTTTCAATCTGATCTAGTTCTTCTTCCATAGCTCTCATCCAACTTTCATCTTTACAAGCTTCAACAACATCTTTAGGTTCAACTTTAGAAATCAAACATACTTCTTCAGCAACCAATTTTCTCCTAGTCATTACACCTTTATTCTTATCACCGATAATCAGATTTTCAGAATGATTTAATCTTACATACCTCAGAGTCTTCTGATTGTTCTGAATCTCGGGTTCTTGCACTTCTTCACTGAAAGCAGCAACATATGGGCTAATTGTCTCTACTAGATTATTTAGCTTAGGCTCTTCAGTTTGAATAGGAGCTAGAACAATATGTTGTCCATGATCATAACCACATGTCTTGATCACTTTTCCAAGATTCTCATCCACCTTCACATTTGCACTTTCTACTATCTTTCTCAATCTATTATTGTAGTACTGTAGGCTTTTCTCTTTGTATAATATCCCAAGAAGATACCTTCATCACTTCTAGCATCAAACTTTCATATATCCCCATCTCTCTTGATATAAAATTTTCTACCAAATACTCTGAAATATCTCATAGTAGGAACATGACCAAAACAAAGATCATAAGGTGTCTTACCAGTATCAACTTTGATGTGAACTCTGTTGAATGTATTAAAAATAGTGCTATTGGATTCTCTCCAGTAGATATTTGAAGCATTTCCCTCAATCAACATAGTCCTTGCAACATCCAAAACAATTATGTTCTTCCTTTCAATAATTACATTCTACTGAGGGATTCTAGGAACAGATAACTGTCTTCTAATTCCATGCATCTCACAGAATGAATTGAACTCACCCAAATAGAATTCTCCACCTCTGTCATATCTTAGACACTTCACCTTCAGTCTAAACTCAGTCTCAACCTTTTCTTTGAATATCTTGAATTTGTCCAATGCTTCTGATTTCTCCTTCAAAAAGACAACCCACATCATCCTGGAATAATCATCAGTTAGCAGCATAAAATATCTATCATGTTGCACACTTCTAACATTTGTACGTCCACATAGGTCAATATGCACAAGACCTAGTTGTCCATCAGATGTATATTGTTTTCTTTTTAATTAAATCCTTGTTTGCTTACCCAACTGACATTCCTTACATACCGAATTAGTAGGCTTAACAATCTTAGGGAGATCTCTAACAACATGTGTAGAACATATCTTAATCATTGAATCAAAATTCACATGACACATTCTTCTATGCCACAATCACCTTTCATCAATCTGAGAAATCAAACATCTTTTCTCACCGGCATTCAAATGTAAAATGTTACCTTCAATCTTAGTTCCAGATGCAATCTCTATATCGGAGACATTTACAATCTTGCATTTTCCATCCTTAAAATGTAGATCATAACCTTTATCAACCATCTGTCCAACACTCAAAAGATTATGCTTCAAACCTTCAACATACAAGACATCATCAATGTTATTTTTATCATCAAAAGAAATAGAACCTCTCCCATGGATTACACAGGCTTTGCCATCTCCAAATCTAACTATTCCACCATCATATCTTTCCATGCTTACAAATTTACTTTTATAACTGGTCATATGATGTGAACAACCACTATGAATTACCCTTTCATCTCTCTCTTCAACTTTAGTAGCTAAAGCCTTCTCCTCAATAGTGCAGCTTGTGGAATCAATAGGTATAGGTCTATCTTCTTTAATGGCAATAAACACAACTTCACCTCCTTCTGATTATTCATCTTTAACACCTTCATTAGCAGCATAATAATAATTTTTCTGATTTCTAAACTCCTGGTTAGACTTATAAGGCTTATCATACTTCTCATGCTTTTCATATCTATCATTCTTATCATCCTTATCATGCTTGTCATACTTAGCCATTCTCTCTAGGCATCTAGAAGAAAAATGTCCTATCTTATTACATGAAAAATATTTCAAAGGCAACTTTCAATCATACTTACCAACTCTTTAGATAATCTTCAGGCAATCAATGCTTCAAGCTCATCTAGCTCTCTTTCTTGCTCTTCCATGTCTTTTCTCTCTCTTTTATATTTGGATATTTTGCACTCATCGGGATCATACTTTTTCTTACTAGATATAGATGCAGATGCTATAAATGATGTCTCAGACTTTCCATGTGATTCTCCAAACTCACTCAGCTCAATTGTAGCAATCTTTCCAGCCAGCATATCTCTTGTCATCATAGTCACACTTTGGATCTCATCAATATCAGCAACCTTATGTTTATAAGGAGGAAAAGATCTCAACACCTTAGCAACAATTTCATCTTCCTCAATGGTTCCACCAGCACATCTGATACCTAGGACAAGATCATTCACCTTAGCCATGTAAGAGTGTATGTTCTCATCATCTACCATCTTCAGTGTCTCATATTTTCCTTTCAAACTCTGCAACTTAGCAACTTTCCATTTACCACCTTCATACAAGATCTCAAGCTTCTCCCAGATCTCATGTGTAGTCTGAAGTCCCATTACATTTGTCATCTTAGAATTAGTCAAGGCACTAAGAAATGCTTCCTGCACTCTAATATTATGCTCAGCTTCCTTGATCTCATCAAAAGTAGTCGGTCCATTCAGAGGAATAGTATATGAATTCTTTGTAATCTTCCAATAATATTCTCTAAGACATTTCAAGTGCACTTCCATCTAGTTCTTCCATATAGCACAATTACTTCCATCAAACCTCAAACTGTCCTTAAAGATAACACCTTGAGTTGCCATCATGGATCTCCTCAAGCAATTAAGCTTCTACCAGAGGATCTAGCTCTGATACCCATTTGTTAGTAGAAACAAAGCAAGAAGACTGAGAGGGGGGGTGAATCAGTCTTCACTAGATGGAGAAACTTAATCACCAAAAATAGATCTAATAAACTTCAGCAATAAGATAGATAAGAAAATTGAAGGCACAACACACAACACCAATATTTTTGATGTGGAAAACCCAGTTAAGGAAAAAACCATGGTGGGAACCTACCCATAGTAAGATGATACTCTACAGTAGTATGTAAAAATATTAAAATGGGGAATGCACATGCATTCAGGCACATTTCCTAGAACTCACTGCTCAAATATAATGGCCCGTAAGGCTACAACCCTTGGGGAAGTCTCACTGACTTACAATAAGATTCGGACTACAATCTGGAAGAAATGAACTGAAAGAATAGCATCTCCAAGTGCCTGATTATAGTTCTAGTTAAGAATAGTTGCCTTCTCTATGACACTAATCTCACCTCTACACAACATCGAATGATAGATCACTTGTTTGCACATACACCACTCTCTGATAATGCAGACACTGCATCGACACCCAAATTACATGAATATATCACCTATATATATAATTCATCAACCTTGACAACAAGGTCAGCTAAACCCTCAATGCTCAATTACAAAATTACATCACATGATACAAATATCGACCACTGGACCAATATAATGATTTAAATAGAATAACATGGACTTAATTCAAATTCCCAAGTGCACAACTCCACTGGAAATCATGCCAAGATCGATCGCAACACACTACACCACCAAGAAAAAATGAATAATACAGAAATCACTACCAATTGATGAAACCATCAAAAAATCACACAACGATCAATCTAGATCACCAAAAAAAATAGGACATGACTAGGAAACACCAGCAAGCATGTTAGAATCATCAGGAACAGCTGCACCAACACCACTTTTCAAATCTTCATCAGTCAATGTCTGAAAGCTAAAAACACAACCAATCAAAAACTATCATGAAGAAAGATAACTTGTAGAGCACCAAATCATGAACCATCTGAAATAAAAATACACAAAACCATTCCAAACAATATCCCAAAATCTCATCACAAGATCTGATCACACCATAATATACCAAAGGAAATACTAAACTTTGCAAAAGAGTGATTAGCAAAACAGTGATTAGCAAAACAACACTACAAAACTAGATCATAAGATCTTCCCAATCTGTATACACCGGAGCAATACATAAGAATATGTTGACATCAATGACAACAACATATCCTAGCACCAGAAATGACAAACAATATCCAACATCTTCTCTTTGTTGGGTATAGGCATTGGTATTCCTTCGGCCTTGAAAACTACATGCACGGGGTTGTTCATAAGTTTATCTAGCATAATTGGTATAAGTATAAGCATTAGACACTTTGAGTTTTTGAAAGAGGGATGAGGGTGACTCAAGTATGGTGCACTCACATCTAGATCCACCATCATTACCAATAGCTTGATTTGTATCTTCTTCCAAAATTTGTGTCACATCAAAATCATGGGGTAATCTTGTGCCATCTTGAATTAACATGTGAAAAAATATTTAGTAGTCTCTTCTCAAAATTATCTCGAGAGACTTATTTAATCTTGCATCAGACATGTGACCTTGGATTTTTGTATTTGGAAAGAACTTGTTGTCAAATTCTTGTGCATTATGTTATGGATTATAAAGTTCTTCATCATCAAATGTATATGAATCTATGTTTCGAGATCCTTGAGCTTCTTCAGATTGTCTTCTAGACCTTTGGGATTGAGTTATGAAAGACCTTAGCTAAAATGAAAGTATGGATGAATAAATGACAAAATGAGATTATGAAAGATAAGGTAGTTATGGAATTGGAGGGAGACTCTAGAGTTGTCATATTGCAATGTCCCAAAATATTGTTCCAAAGTTGATATGATGATCTAAGAAAGGTGTGGCTTCCTAGGAGATGACCAATTCTTATAGGTAAGTTAACCTAAACTCAAGATGTCAAAATGGTACCCAAAATGATAAATCTGATTTAGGAACCACTTAGAGAGGTGTATGATGTGTTTAAAAAATGATAAGGACTACTAATAAACCTTTTGAATCTAGTTGGAAAATGTAAGTGAAATTTTGTGATGCAAAGGAAGAACTAACTGTAGACACCTAAAAATGGTCAAACGCTTGCGAGGTCATACTTTAACATTTGCGCATTGCCTCATTTTAGGTTTTTGCATCGCATTAACATTTCTCCTATGTCACACACTTGGTTTTTATCATTTGCGAGCATCGAGTCATTCTTCTATCATCTCGCCTTCGAATTTGGTCTTGTCGACAACAACCTTCAGTCATGATTTTGGTCGATCTTTGTCCTTGTTAATCTTGTCATTTCGCGATCGATTTGTCATCGATCATCATCCTTTTCAATTATGTCAATTTGGATCAATTTGTCATTTTTCCTCGTCAATTGGCACATTTCTCAATCAAATTGTTTATCAACACTGGTCATTTATCAATTCAAAATCATGATCGAATCAATATCAACTATCCTTTGTCAAGACCTAATGGTCATTCTCGCATTGCTAATTTGTCTTCTAGGGTTTCATGATTTAATCATTTAACCTGGTTTGTCATTTCCTCCTTTAGGATTAATAAATTGTTTATTTATCCTAAGTCTTCTCATTGCAATTAAATGTTCATTTAATTGGTTAATTATTCCTCTTTGTGAATTAATTAATAAATGAAAGATTGTTAATTAATTTACCTAATTTCTTCTAGTTCCTAATTTCCTATTTTTTCCATCAATTTCTAATTCCTAATTGTCATCAATTTCAATTTTCTAATTTTCTTAATTTCTAATTTCTTTTCCCTCCTATTCCATCTCCTAATTCCATGGGAATGGCATGTCAATTTGTCATAAATTGTCATAATTGACAATCAATCAATTTTGACATAGAATGTGTCATAATTTGTCATCAATTATCAATCAATCAAATTGTGCATGGAAAGTGCATAATTTGTCATAATTTGTCATATTGATTTGCAATTTCCATTTGAATTGCATCATGCTAATTTTGTCATTTATCCAATTCTTCTATAAATTAGATGATTTTCAATCAAAGCTAATCTTGAATCTCGAATCCTTAATCAAACTACCGAACTTACGCTTGTAGTACTCTTGAGCTTTTCATCAATCTTGCTTTCAATTGTATGTGCACTTGTAGGTGAGATCCACAAATACATTGAAGAGGAAAGAAGAACAATGGAGCCACATGGAAGGAGCATTCAATTCTGCATTTGGTTTGCATAATCTTTCATTTTGAATGCTTTGTTTTCATATCTCTATTGAGTGTGCTTAGGATTAGATCATTGCAATGAGTGCTCTTATGATTGAGTTATCATGTCTAGTGTTTTGATCTACTTACTCACTTTGATGATTCCTAATTTCTATGCTACATTAGTTGGTGAACCCGACGTGAAAACTAACCTTCTAACCCCTTTACTGTGTTTTTGAGTGCTTTCAAGTTGTTTTGCAAGTCAAAAAAACCAAAAACAGGGCCATGCAGGGTATTCTGGACACTTCCGTGCTTGTGTCAGACATCTTGCGCCTGTGTCATACATCTTGCACTTGTGTAGGTGACATCTTGTGCTTGTGTCATACATCTTGCACCTGTGTTATGCATCTTGCGCTTGTGTAAAGTCCAGAACAGAGGTGAAAAATGCAGTTTTTACTTGAAATTTTTGGTGTTTTTGCATTCTATTTTTTGTGCTTTGGATTTTGGTACTAATTATTTGTGTAGAATCTTGGCATATGCATGGGAAAGACTACAAATCAAACTACTAACATGTGTTATGCAGAATCGATGGTCAAAGACAACAAATCAAACCTCTAACTTGGGTTTTGCAGGTTGCCTTGGAGAAACAACCAAACTGTGTGTTTGAGATTTTTAATTAGGCACTTAGTGATTTATAAATAGGTGGGAATGAACATTTGCTTTCTTTTATTGTTAAGTATGACATTGGAGTAGGAGAGTATGCTCTCATCCTTCATAGGGTGATCAGAAATCCAGATCTTCGATACCATGCTTGTGTTGTTGATTATGTGTCTCCTTTAGAGGGCCTGCCTTCCCGACCACTTTGCTTTTGCAAGCAAGTGATAATCGTGAGAAGGGAATGACCCAAAGTGAGTATGGCTAGAATTCCTTGGCATTATAACTCATTATAAAAAAATACCCGATGAGCGAAAGCTTTGAAGGAAGTGTTACATGGGAATTGCAGTTACTTGGGAAGTGATGCCCCTTGAAACTCTTTCTCATATCAACATCTAAGTAGGGCCTTTTGGTCTAAATCGTGCTTGCACGATGACTACATTTGTTTGGTATCTTTATGGGCTTAATGTCTCAATCACGCTTGTGTGACATCAAGGAGTAATGCTTAACAGAAATCCTTACTAAACACCTTGTTTTTAGAGGCCAAAAACCCTTCTAGTTGCTTGAGAAGGACAAATTCGGATACTTGGAAGAGATACTAAGTTCGCCATGGGGAGATTCCATGGGGACTGATGCTTGGCTGCCCTGAGAAGTGAGTGCCGTGGAGGGGAGCCCGTGGGGTCAAGCATCTATGTATTCTCCTTGAATCTCATAATGAGTCTACCTCCCAAGTACCTAATGTCTTTGCCTACCATAAGAAATGTGGAAATGAGCATGATTGTCTTGAGTCTAAGTTGCAATATCTTGTATTCTTTGATTGTCAAAAGTTGAATTGCATCCCCTTTCAAAAGAAAAACAAATTGATCTAACATAAGATTAAACATAAGAGACATTCATCCAACAAAAATTCAACAAGATTCAAAGATCATCTTCTTCAAGCATGGTTATCCAACATTGTTCAAAACCTTGTCTCAACATTTATGTCACTTACATTTAGGTTCATCCTAGGTTGCATTTTGCAAAGTCATTGTCAAATATCAAGGTTAGGTTTCACCTAAGTCATGCTCCTTTGCATATCAATAAGGGTCATTTATTTGCATATGTCCTCTTGCATTAAAGTCATACCATTGTCATACATTTGCATTTGCATATCCTAAGTCTCTTCATTAAGCTTGAGTCATTATCATATCATATTAGGGTCATTATCATAGCAATTGTCTCTTTGCATATAGTGTCAAAACCAGGTTTTGTCATACTTGAGTAATCCAAATCTTTGATAAACCCTAAGTCATTGTTAAGAAGTCTAGACCTTATCAAACCCTTTTGTCCTTTTGTCATCAATGTCATTTCGTCAAACCTAGCTTAGTATCCAAGCATATAGGGGAGACATTGTCATCTTGTCCTTTTGTCACTTGGTCCTTTTGTCCTTTAAGGTCTAGACATCATTTCAATTTCCTAAGGGTCTCTTTTAGATCTGCATTCCAAAAAGTTTGTCAAAATCCTGGAAAACAACCAAAAACATAGATTGCATTCTTGCCATAGATTGCATTTTCATTCATTTAGTTTGCATTTAGTTGCATATCATATATTATCCTTGAAAAATTCCAAAAATATTGCATTTGCATAGTGACATGTCTATTGAAACAAGGTTCCAAGTGCCAATGATGCAACAAAGTTTGACATATCAACCGACAATGCAATCACAATTCTATCCAACCCAACAACAAGGCAATATCGATCAAACTTTTTATGATGAAACAAGTCTCCAAATACAAAAACTAGAGGAGAAACTAGCTCAAGAAAATGAGATATTGGAGCAAAAAGTGAAAAACATTGTGAAGAATAGATCACAAATGTCCAAAGTGTTTCAAAAATTTCCAGGTCGAAATCCAAATATTGAGCCAATTGATGTAAGATCTCTTCTTGAACGATCAGACATATCAGCTCTCCTCTCCCAAATAGAGATGATGAAACAATTTCAAGAAAAGAGACAACAACATTATGTGCCTTCACAACAAGAACAAGAAGGTGTTTACTATCAATCAGATTTTCAACCAATGCAACCAATAGTCCAATTTCAACAATATGTCCAACCAACTATACAATGTCAACAAATAGTCCAACCGATGGTGGAATATCAACAAGTTCAAGCTCAATCAACATATCAATGTCAACAACCATGACCAAACATTCAAAAACAAAGGTTGCAACACACACCAAGCCAAGTTTCAAACATGTCAGAACAATTGAACCAAGTCCAATATCAAAACATGACATCAAATCAAAAACAAGTTCATATTCTAGGTCCAATCATGTCAAAACCTTGAAAGAAAGGTGGCTTTATTGCAATGCTCTTAAGGAAACTACCAAGTGAGTTCTTTGAGGAATTTCAAAATAATACACTTATGTCTAGCAATGCTTCGTCCCCTCGCAAACAAATTGACTCTCCAGTGGCATCTATCCCTACACCTTTAGAAGTTTCACAAGAACCTTCCATATTATCCTCATCAAACAATACACCCAAGGATGAAATTACCCAAGAGCTATCCATAATTGATTGCCAAGATAATCCAGTTCATGATGCACATCCTTGTCATGTTTCAGAAATACAAGACCCAATGCCACCATGCACTTTATTGTCATTACCTATTTTAGAGGACCCCATTCAAAGTCCCTCTTCCTCATGTTCAAGCATTGATTCCTTGTTAGAATCCATCACAAATGTTCAAAGTGCATCTCCTTCATGTCAAAGCATTGATACCTCGCCAAAATCCCCCATGCATATCCAAAGTATAACCCCATGTCAAGAGGATAATTTAGAGCATGAAGAAATGTGTCTTAAAACAAATCAAGATCAAGATCCTGAAACCTTATCATCCCATCCAATTGTTGACCAGGACTCCATGTTCCCAGACACTCACGATGATTCCCCTATTCTTGTCCATCCTATCCAAAGTCCTATTGACACTCCATTCCCCGAGCAAGATCAAGATATCCTAGTCCATCCAATCCCAAACAATCCCCTTCCATTTCATGAAAAAAATGTCCTTTCAAATCCTATTGACATTCCACTTCCTAAGAAAGATCAAGATATCCCTTCCATCCTTTCCGATGATCCCATTGAAAGTCAAGAGAAAAGCACCTTTAAAGAGGAATCCAATGATCTTCCTCCTTGTCAAGATCAAAGTATCCTTCCAAATTCATTTCCAACACAAGACCCTATCATTCCTTCAGATCCTCCACAAGATCCACTTGTTCCTCCATCTCCATGTCCTAATGCTCCATATCCACTCCAAGATATCATTTCTTTTGATGATCCCATTATTTCTCCCATTCCATCTATTGAAGAGCCTGTCATTGAACCATGTCCACTACATGATCCTAATCCCCCTCATGATTCTAATGTGTCAGTGCAAGATGTTCATGAACCCTCGACATGCATAATGGGTTCTTCCACTTTGGTGCAATCCGATCCACTTCAAGATCTCATTATTTCTCTCATATCATGTCAGCCTCATAATGGACTTGCGTCTTCTTCCCAAAGAAAAGAGTGTCCTACAAGTCAAGATATTCATAAAAGCAAAGGGGTAGACCTTCACAAGCAAGAACCCCTTCTTATCAAAGAATATACTAATGGTCATGGCTACAGAGCTCACACTCAAGGCATTGGTATCCCTTCAAAGTCAAAATCCAAATGTCCACCTTCCCCATCATCGCTTCCATCCATTCTAGGTCCCTATATCCCTCCATCTCCTATGCAACATCAGCAAAGGCACACATCTTGGAGAACTTTCCATCAATCCCATAGGCCTCCATATCATTCCCATCTGCATCAACATTCATTCCCTCCTCCAAGCAATTTGGATGCCAAGTATAAGCATCATAAGTCTAGCAATCCACATGTATTCAAGGATCAACATGTCCAATATAATCGATATGTCAAAACAAAGAACAAATTGATCTATAAAGAAAAATATATATCCAAAAGGCCACAAAGGCCCACTGAGCAAAATAAAGCAAATTCAAAATTTATATGGGTTCCTAAATCCCTTGTGCAAGAAATGCACTCCAAGGAATCACAAAAGCATGAAAAATCAAAAACCATGTGGATCCCCAAGAAGCTCCTTGAAGCACAAAAAGAAAAATCCAACTTGGCATCCAAAATTGCTATTCCTCCATCCAAACCTCTCAAATTTGTTTCTCCACCACCTTCTTCATCCATTTTGGGCCCTTATGTCCCAAAATCCCAAGCTATTCCTCCATCCAAATCTCACAATCTGAGATACATCTTTCCTCCATCAGTCCATCACCCCTCAAGGTGTGTGCCAATGTCGATCTTGCCTTTATCTCCATCCACTAAAGCCCAATTCTTCCAATACCCTATCTATTATCCAATGCATATGTTTCATCCTTCAATCCCTTTGATCCAATCCTTTGCATAAATCCTTGCCTTAGTTTCATGTCATTTTCCATGTCCTTATCCTACCAACGTCTTTGAGCATACTTTTAAAGGTCATGGTCCATTTTTTTTTTTTTCAAGGCTACTATCCAAACAAAATGACGCTTGAGTCCTTCTTCCATCCCCTATTATGTGTCCATCTTCTATTGAGAAAGTCAAAATACAAAAAAAAAAGTGAAAAAAAAAAAGACAAAAGAAAAAAAAAAGTAAAGCAAAAATAATTCGTCCACTAGTGAAAACCTGGCAAACAGGCGCCTTGGGCAAGTACCGTGATGAAAACCTGGCAAACAGGCGTCATGCGTATTCTATGAACTTCTTGCACACCACACTTGGGGGCAGGTTTCCTCCTTCATATCCTATTACCCTTCATATCCTATTGTCCATTTCCTCTTTCCACCTTTGATCTTGACAAGGCTGAGAATCGTCATGAGCATCACGCATCTTATTTGCAGCTTTTAGTCCATCATAGCTTTTGGTCATTTATCCATTTGCTTATTACAACTTTTCATCCATATTCCCTGGCTTATTGCAACTTTCTACCATTATCCCTTAGCCAATCCCGACCTTCAGTCCATGTCCCTTATCCATTCTTAGTCTTGTTTATCCTATCCATATCTTATCACTATCCATACACTCTTTTTGTCCCTTGATCTTGATCTGACATAAGGACGCAAAATTTAAATATGGTTTCAAAAACCTCTTGACATGTCCCTCATGCCATGTTCCTGCCATACATTGTCATATCTAGTCTCTTGTCCCATCACGCAATAGCCCTTGAAAATTGCATCTGTATTGTCTCCATAATAAAAGGCCTTTGTCTTCCCTCTATCCACCATCATTGCAGCAAGCCTATTTATTCACCTGTCATATTCCTTGCCTTGCTAGACACTGGGGGCAAAAAATTTGAAAAAAATAAAAAAAAATTTAAAATGTCCTGAAAAAATTTCATAAAAAAATTGAATAATGTCCTGAAAAAATCATAAAAACATTTAAAAATGTCCTGAAAAAAAAAAAAAAAATCTCCAAAACATTTAAAAATGTCCTGAAAAAATCTTCAAAAAAAAAATCGAATAATGTCCTGAAAAAAAAAATCTTCAAAAAAATCGAATAAAGTCCTGAAAAAAATATCTAAAAAGTTGAAAAATGAAAAAATCTCATAAAAAAGTCATATAAAGTCCTGAAAAAATGAACACAAAAACATTGCAAAAACATTAAAATCCAAAAATAAGCATTTTGCAATAAAGGATCCCCTTTATGCATCGACAGATCACTGAGCATCCATCCAATGCCTCACAATCAATCGAACATTGTGCTTTAATGAAATCACGCTTAATCAGATGAACATTTTCAATCAAACTAGACATTCAAACAGATCAAAATTGTCATATCAATCGAATATCAGTATCAAAATCATTTTCCTTGTTCCTATTATCATGGGTCTTATACAGGGTGTGGTATACTCGAAACCAGACTGTGTCCTATCTTAGACGGGGTACCGCATTTCCTGAAACCAAACAGCATGATCGTCCTATCAGAACTTTCAACTTTTGACAATGAAGATCAAGATGTTTGTTTGATTTGCTTGAATTTGTGTGTCTTATCATTTATTGATTTATCTTCGGTCATGTTCCTATGTTGCTCGATGATGTCACTGAGTGATTTAGAGTGACCGGGATGGTTCATGATCTCTTTCTTTTTTTGTGATTGTCATTTGTCTGTGATGTGTCTGTCTTTTGCAAAAAGGGTTGCATTTCAGCTCTGGCCTTCCATGCCATGATGCTACGCATCCATTTTGCTACATAAAAATAAAGGTTCTCACCTACAAAGTGCATTACTAAAAGCAAGTTTTTCTTCATCTCTAACTGTCCTCTGTCTCATTTTCTTCTTACTAACATTTCTTCCGTTCGGTCGGATAGTCAGTTCGGTCTAGTGCTCCGATCTCCAAACATACATGCTGCATCCTGCATCCATTTGGTTAGTACATTTGCATTGCATCAAGCATCACATCAAGCATTTTCTCCATTTCATATTATAAATGCATCAAAAACACATAAAAAAAATACATCCATACATGTTCCACAATGGTACATCAACAGTGCATAAGTCATCCATACATGGAAAATAACATATGTCACAAGTCATTTGCATCTCATCATATCAATGCATATCATATCATATATCATCATAATATCGGAGTACAAAATCAGACTGTCTGTCCTAAGTATGGCCCGCAGGCTGACTATATAATGTCAAACTACATAATGTCCACTGTCTGTCATAAGGAGCATGTGCCTCTGTCACTGGGTGCTCCCTCTATCCTCCTCATCCCTACCATGTCTCAAGTCTTGCTACTGTATCTCTCTCTGTACTTCTGAGTCTATGTCGTAGCATGAAACAGTCTGGTCGATTCTCCCGTGTGATCAACGAATACTGTCGACTCTGCATCACAATTGGGGCACATTTTCTCAGTTTTAGGGTTTGCTCCTACGGGTTGCATTTCCTCATTTTCATGTCCACCTCAGGGTTTTTTTCATCCATTTTGACCTATCCTACCCTTATCCCCCCTTTTCGGATCATTTGCGTGTTGTTTTGGACCAAAACTGAGTTCCCAATGCACAACTGCGCTTGTGTCAAGGAACCTACACTTGTCATGTAACCTGCGCTTGTGTACCCTTACACAAGCGCAGAAGACCTCACACAAGCGCAGAAGACCTCACACAAGCGCAGAAGTCAGTTTCTATGTCCCCTGTGGGCCCCGCAATGTCCCGCAAGCAAGTCAAATTCATGAAATTGAAAACATGGGTTTTTGAGATCCATACCGCTGCTCCTGCATCGTCTGATCGTCTGAATGTGCGTACATGTTCTCCAAGGTGATCCGCCATTGGAATGTTCACCATCTCTACAAGTGTCCTTGTCCAGAGCAACAAATCCTCCTCCTTGTCTAGTGCAAATGAGCAATTTTCCATCTCTTGGTCTCATTTATAGCTCTTTGTCATTGCATAGATGGACGTGCGTCTTCTCCATCTTATGTTGGTCGCGGTCTTGTGCACCTTACATTGCTTGTCCTTCATGCATCTGATCTCCGATTGTCAGTCCGTTCGATCCTATCATTTTTATCGATCAATTGGCCTCTTTTCTGTATGTTTCCGGCCAATTCCTCGAGGGGGCATGCATATGTCATTATTATTGTCTAGGGCATTTTCATTATTGTTCTTTGAAACAACGCTCAGAATCACATTGTCTCAAAGAGGGGCAAAATGTAGACACCTAAAAATGGTCAAACACTTGCGAGGTCATACTTTAACATTTGCGCATTGCCTCATTTTAGGTTTTTGCGTCGTATTAACATTTCTCCTATGTCACGCACTTGGTTTTTATCATTTGCGAGCATCGAGTCATTCTTCTATCATCTCGCCTTCGAATTTGGTCTTGTCGACAACAACCTTCAGTCATGATTTTGGTCGATCTTTGTCCTTGTTAATCTTGTCATTTCGCGATCGATTTGTCATCGATCGTCGTCCTTTTCAATTATGTCAATTTGGATCAATTTGTCATTGTTCCTCGTCAATTGGCACATTTCTCAATCAAATTGTTTATCAACACTGGTCATTTATCAATTCAAAATCATGATCGAATCGATATCAACTATCCTTTGTCAAGACCTAATGGTCATTCTCGCATTGCTAATTTGTCTTCTAGGGTTTCATGATTTAATCATTTAACCTGGTTTGTCATTTCCTCCTTTAGGATTAATAAATTGTTTATTTATCCTAAGTCTTCTCATTGCAATTAAATGTTCATTTAATTGGTTAATTATTCCTCTTTGTGAATTAATTAATAAATGAAAGATTGTTAATTAATTTACCTAATTTCTTCTAGTTCCTAATTTCCTATTTTTTCCATCAATTTCTAATTCCTAATTGTCATCAATTTCAATTTTCTAATTTTCTTAATTTCTAATTTCTTTTCCCTCCTATTTCATCTCCTAATTCCATGGGAATGGCATGTCAATTTGTCATAAATTGTCATAATTGACAATCAATCAATTTTGACATAGAATGTGTCATAATTTGTCATCAATTATCAATCAATCAAATTGTGCATGGAAAGTGCATAATTTGTCATAATTTGTCATATTGATTTGCAATTTCCATTTGAATTGCATCATGCTAATTTTGTCATTTATCCAATTCTTCTATAAATTGGATGATTTTCAATCAAAGCTAATCTTGAATCTCGAATCCTTAATCAAACTACCGAACTTACGCTTCTAGTACTCTTGAGCTTTTCATCAATCTTGCTTTCAATTGTATGTGCACTTGTAGGTGAGATCCACAAATCCATTGAAGAGGAAAGAAGAACAATGGAGCCGCATGGAAGGAGCATTCAATTCTGCATTTGGTTTGCATAATCTTTCATTTTGAATGCTTTGTTTTCATATCTCTATTGAGTGTGCTTAGGATTAGATCATTGCAATGAGTGCTCTTATGATTGAGTTATCATGTCTAGTGTTTTGATCTACTTACTTGCTTTGATGATTCCTAATTTCTACGCTACATTAACAACAATCAACATACAAGACATACTTAACTAAATTCAAGGTGCATTCCAATTACACCACGTGGATACAATATTGGATTTTTCACATGTATGCCATATTAAACTTCAGCAAGGACATACAATATTAGATTTTTCATGGCCTCTTACTAAGGATTGTGATGGCATACAAGTCATCATTACATCAAACAACTCAACAATGTATTATTTTGTGAAACCCTCATGGCAACATTTACTATGAAAAGACACAAAAAAACATGCAATCTTTCCCAAATGATAAAATAATCCAAATTCATTTGTAGAAGCCTTGTGCAGAAATATAAAGAAGACTCTCACTAGGTTTTAGTCTTTTTGGATGATGCAAAACAAAGATATATTTTTCTTAATGCTTGTTGGAAACCCTAGTTCTATCACAGACCTTCTCTCACCAAAAATGTCATAACTCATTCAAAAATTAATAAAATTGGATCAGATAAAAATGAAATGAAACTAGACTCATTTATCCACCTGTTTCCATTGGTTTCAAACTGTTATTGTACCATACCAATCCATACCATATGTTTATTTCTGACTATTACAAGAAAAAACAGTCATTCAGCGTAGCCTATACCAAATAATGACATAACTTTTACAAATCCCAATGAAAATTGATGAGACCAATTGAAAATAGAATTAGGTTCACATACATAAATTCTCCAACTAGCTTCAAATAATTATATGAAAGATAAAATTCATAAAAACCAAGAGAACATTCTGCAACATGAGAAAAGTTCAAAAAAATGCATAAAAATAAGGGTTTCTTCTTCTTCACAATCTCCAACCATGAAATTAGACCTTAAAATTTTTTTTTAAGGTATTTATGTAACATATTCCCAAAAAAAAATTTAACTTCAAACCATTGAACTTTTCCTCATGTACAACCTCGGATTCTTCACATTCCATGTTTATGCAACTTTTTTTACAATATTTGCAAAATGACTCAACATTAATTCCTATGACCCAAACTAGATATGAAATGGTCATTGGGGATCTTATTACATGTAATAGCATAAAACAAAAAAAAATCCCAACTTTATACTCTTTGAAGACTAATAAACCTAGGGAGTTCCTGCACCAGTTTGAAAAATGGCATCTAAAAATGTTTAAAAGTGGATTGAAAGATAGGGAAACATGATGTTTGACTAAATGAAATCCTATGGAATCGGCTTTAGAAGCTTGTTGAATTTGAGAATCATGTATGTAGTATTAATCTATAGGCACATCAAAGTGTCTCAAATATGAAACTTAAGAGTCTAAAAGCATGGTTTGAGAATTGCAAAATTCTTCTCAGTCTTGTCCAAATATGTAGCATGATATCTCTAAAATGTGCTAGAAAGTTGCAAAATGTGACAAGATGTCTAAAAAGTACATTTTCTCAGTCTCAGTAATGTCTAAAAATCTTGTTTGTGTACATGCCAAATTTTTTTTAAAATGCAATAGAAATGTCCAATGTAAATGAACACAGACACAACCAAAATGATCAAATGTGTGCTAGGAAGTGCCACAAACATGTTTCTAGTTAAAAAAATTGTTTTCTCAAGTCTGACCAAAATTTCGAAGTGAAAATGTGACCAAATCTTAGTATTGATGTTTTTGTGGCAAGAAGACACATCAAACAAGAAGACACAATATAAATATAAGTGCAATGTGTATGTTCTATAGGCCAAAACAACCCAATTTCCACGAGTCTTTAATACAAATGAATGCACTTCAAACACTTCCTAGCCCTAGGGTCAAGTTCTCATGGCAATAACTCCAGCCCACATCTTGGAATCTCTATCAACACAAATGTAGGGACACCTTAATGGGTGTGTATACTATTTTGTCCATTTTAGAGAGGACGGGTAGGGGCCGCTAAGGACTAGGAGGATGGTCCAATTAACCTCTCCCTAGAAAGCTACAAGTGGCTTATGCTAAGTCATGGATTTTTGTCTCATGTCAAGGGAGCCTTATGGTGAGTATCTTGGGGGAAAACCTAGATATTCCATTGCATTGAAGCTATTGTAATTCTTAATTAAAAATAGGGTGGGCCACTACTACAGTTTCTAGTCACAATTCATGGTCATTGGCACCGCACAGACATCCAAATCAACCTTACTTGGAGTATAAAATCCCTTTTAGATTGAAAAGTATGGTAGAAATTAATTCCAGTAGGGTTACGAATTTTGTCTCTATCCTTTTTTATATAGTGGACTAGAGGAAAATACTGCTTGAGTCACCTTGGGGTGAGTACTTTTTCCCGCCAAAAAAGGCTCTCTACAAAAAAAGAGATGCTCAATTATTTCTCTTACACCTAAGATCCGCAAAGGTTTAGGGAGAGGATACTATCCTTGAAAACCTAAGGTTCTACAAGAAATTTGACAAGCACCCCAAACACTTCAAACAAGTTGTTGTTTTTAGTGCACCAATGCAAGTGTTTTCTAATATAGTAACAACAAGCACTCTCCTAACTACCCCAACAAGCACAAATGTATTAGTAGTTTTCAAGGATACCCCAACCTACAACAAAAAGGATTATATCACTAAATAAAATCAAAAGGGGCCTTTTACAAATAATTTTGGATGTTTCAATTTTTGACCAACCTACAAGACATCTCTAGATGCAGTAGAACAGACCACAAATGTGTTAGGAGTTAGCAAAAAATGTTACAATATCTAAACCCTAGACACAGTAGAACTAGCTAAAGACACTAGAAATTGATAAAAATGCACCAAAATCCTACAAGCCAAAAAATTATTAGAACCAAAAACATTGTAGAATCGCCTGTAAACACGATAGGATGGGACAAAAATGCAGAAAGGAAGGCCATAGACATGATAAGATCTAATGTTGTAAAATGGTCAAAAACCCTAATGAACCATAAATGCACTAGGATTACACAAAAATGTGGTAGGATTTGATAAAAAAGCACTAAGAAGAGACAAAAACATGCCAGAAAAGAATCTGCAAAATCCCTAAAACTTGCAAAACCAAAAACACAACAAAAAAATAGAAACATGACAAGAATCTACAAAAACAAGTTAGGAAAATAAAGACTTAGATAGAACCACAAACACAATAGAAAAGATTGCAAATGTACCAGAAACTAAAATTTTCATAAATTTTAGATCTACAAACCCGCAAACACTAAAACAATAGTAAAATGTTAGAAAATAGGGATAAGGTCCCACCAGGTGTGCCAAAATGTATATCGTGAAATTGGTAATTCAAATTATTGTAAAACTCATAAAGATTCAACCACCAAAAACTCTAGTTCTACAATGAAATCCACCATATACCAATGAAGAACCTAAAAGAATGAATGCAACAAAATAGAAAGATTATAACTTCGCATGCTCATAGGATTTGATATCCATTATTTCCTATCTCTATTGATCTTGATTGATGTAGTTGCTCTTAGATTTTGTATGTGCACAAGAGTTCAATGGAGAAGGGATTGTCGTTGTATAATTTGGCAAAGTGTACACACTTGATTGATTAACTCCTATATGGAGGGATAGGGAAAGGATCCTCTGTTATAGAGAACACCCTAGAAATGGAGGGATAGGATTAAGAGGTGGAAGGATAAATGGTCGCCTCAGATTAGAGGGTAAGTATAAAAAATAGGAAAATATTAGAGAGGTGGTTAAAGGTAAATTAAGAGATGAGTGACAAGTGTCATGGAGGGAAAAAGCTAATGAATTAATTAAATAAATAAATAATTATTTAATTAATAGAAGAGGCGAGGCCAATTAAATAAATAAAATATCTATTTAATTTAGAGAAAGGATAATTTAAATAAATAAAAATATTTATTTAAATGGGGAAATGTTAGAAGAGGATTAGTGTAATTAATAGAAGACAGGATAAAATAATTTTTAAAAAAAAAATTATTTAATTAATCTATGATAATTTTAGGTATCTATAGCAATGATTATGAATCTTGTGAATTACACTTAATTGGAATCAAAATAATTGCATTTTATTGAAATGACTTATTGAGCTAAATCATAGAATCTAATTTATAGGCACAAGTTTAAACATGTATCTTTAATTTTTTTTCTTCATCTATGAGGTTTTAAAGATGGATTGATGTTTGAATTTAAGGGTGTAGATTGATTCAATGTTCTATGTTATTAGAGGTCTCTAGGAAACCCTAATGTTACTATATTTGTAATGCTAGACTATAGTCCATTTGGAGGGAATATAGTCTCTATGTGATGTAATTTATGTAATATGGTTCAAGAATCTATATTTGATATTTTTTGTGTTCTAAGACCACTAGGATTTGAATATGTGATCATTAACATTTTTGAGTTTTTTAAAGGGTCTTAAAATATCTTATTTTATGTTTTTTGGAGCCATAGGGTGGGTAGCTATTAGATAGGTACCTAGATTAAATCCTACTTAGATTCCCCTAAAAAATAGTGACAATTTTAGAAAATGGAGGTTGTGTGATAGTTGACTCATCAGATACAACCTCCATCCTCTAGAGTTTATTTACAAGCTTAGAAAATCCCACAAGGTCTCTCACATGTGTGAGTCACCCTCTAATACTTTCATGGGAAGAGTGTACGAGTACATTGAAATTCTCCCCTAGTCTCAAATGTGTGAGAGCCTATGGGGTGTGTGTATTGATATATAATGACAAAGGGACAAGTGTTACTCCCCATTCAAGAACTAAAACCATGAATTTCTATATAATCCCCTTTGAAGATAAGGAAGAACTTATTCGTTTCTTTTCAATCTTTATTTTCTTTAGTAGAGGAGTGAGATAAGAGCCTTAAGAAGGAGATTGTGTTGGAAAATAAATGGTCTTGATGAAATCATATCACCTTTAGAATACCTTGGAGAGTTAGACTCCAAGGCTCATTTCTTCATGTGATACTTTTATACATGTTTTAATGATCAAAAATGAACTATTGCATATTATTTTTTTTTGTTTCACCTTTTTGCAATGGTGTTTGATGTATCGGGTAGGGTTGTATGAGGTATGATT
The DNA here is from genome assembly GCF_030272615.1 of Cryptomeria japonica. Lineage (NCBI taxonomy): Eukaryota > Viridiplantae > Streptophyta > Pinopsida > Cupressales > Cupressaceae > Cryptomeria > Cryptomeria japonica. Next base: position 146,299,594 of record NC_081406.1, on the reverse strand, counting down.
TTTCACTTCATGAAATAACCCTAAATATGAATTTGAGTGAGTGTAGAATCTTTGATGGGGAAATATTCTTCCTTTGAGGAGGAGATTGAGTATGAGTTTCCATTTCTTATTTTTGTATATGGATCATGGGTAAAATAAAAGTGTGATTATATGTTAAATTTTTGGAGGAAATTTATTGAATTAATGCTTATGATATTATATTTTCCATTGCACGTTATGTCACCTCATCTCCCCCTTTGTAAAGCTTGTGAGGATATGTATGTATTTGTCCATCCTTGAGTTATTAGGTGTTTATGCTATGTGTTTGTGAGTTGTGAATTTTTTATATTGGTTGTTGTATGTTTTCTTTAGTGTACCTAACTCCCTTGGAGGCCTCCTATTTCAGAGGTGGCATGCGAGCAAGCCAACAATTAAGAGGCTACCATCACCATGGCCTTGCATAATTTTTTTCTCTTGTGTACAAGTAGAAATGTTGCAAAAATGATGAAAGCCTTGGAGAAGCCTCAGTAACACCCTTGTGTAAATATGTGGGATATTAGAGAATGCTTATAATCCAAACAAGTTGTAAATGTACTTGCAAGATGATATTAAAAAATATCTTCTCTTGGTCGCTTTACATGTATTTTGTTATGTTACAAAACAAAAAAAAGTTTAAAGATACTTTTAATTTGTATAGTTCTACCTTTATTACAAAAAAAAGAAACAATAGTGCTTCTATTTAAAATATCATTCTATATTTTATTTATCTCAATATTAATGTAAGGACCACCATAATATCACGTTAACATAATTCACATAATCAAGCATAAATTAATACCAGGTGTTCAAATATACAAGATTAGAGACATGAAATTATATTTCAACATAAATATAGAGTACACAAGCCAACATTGAGGCAGAATATAAAGAAATATATTCCTCTACAATAGACCACAAGATCGGACACAATGAATACGTAGTTTAGAAAATATGAAGGCCACCATGAGAAGACCTCCAAACATTTATCTCCCTCAAGAACACCACACATGAGAACAATATAAAAAAAAGTTTTCACCCTTCAATGAAGTAATTACACTTCCCTAGAATTCTTATTGACATGAAGAATATCTGACCCATCATGATGAAGACTAGCAATGCAAATTTAATAAGAATAATAGAATTTTTGCAGCATGATATATCTAAATGTTCTAACACTATTTTTAATGATATCATGGGCACACGAGATATATATCAACTAAATATAAAGACAAACATGACATGAATTTATCTCAATCACATTTCTTCTAAGAGGCAAACATAACATGAATTTATCTCTACATAGAAGAATGCATCCATGTGTTTCTAACTAATATTTTTACACACAAAAGTAAATCAGTCCACTCAATTCATTACATGGATAATAATTAAGTAAATGAGATTATTAAAAGAGAACATGTCATAGCTATTAGCTCCAAAAAAAAGTATCTTCAACATGTCTTCAACACCAATCATATAGAAGCATTCCAAAAATACACATAGCATACTATGCATAAATAAGAATACAAGAGCACATAGAAAAATACAAGTACATATAATGTTAGGTCCTGGAGACAAGTGAGAAGGGGGGGTGGGGGGGGGGTGAATCAGTTGTTAATAAATTTTAAACTAAATATAACTTATCCAAACTTCATGCTTAATACCGGTAAACCAAACTTTATGCTAGTAGACAGTCTTAATAGTTAATTGCAGTACCAGTAAAGTTTAATGCATGAAATAGAAAGACAATAACATCCACAACACATATAACATAGATATTTGTACATGAAAACCCTATAAGGGGAAAAACCAAAGTGGGAAGCCTTACCCACAATCAGATGATACTATTGCAAATAGTATGTGTGTACAATATGGAGTCTTCAAATGTAGAAAGGCCAACCGCCTAGAGCTCACTACTCAATCACAAAATGGGAGTCACACTGACTACAATTGGATGGTTAAATCCAATGATAATGTACTGCTCAAAATAGTATCTTCATATGCTGGATTCAGTAATGGTTAAGCTCTTGATTTGCCTTCTTCAAATATTTCTTCAATCTTGAATGATGTATGCGTGTATAGCTCTACTTATATTTGCATATACCTTATTCTCTACCACTTATTACATTCCCATAACCATTCACACACCAATCTCACAAATGAGATCTTACATTTATACCAAAACCTAAGACCAAATGAGTAGGTTGGCTCACTAGAGATATTACAATAAAATCAATTACAAATGAATCAATATGCGATGCATCATGTCGACTCAATGCATTTACAATAATAATGAATCATATTCATGATGTGTCATGCTGATCTGGAATAGATATGCTTGCCAATGCATAACCTGGACCTATTTACAAGTAACAACAAATATGCAAACCCGAATAGACCAATGACCAAATTACCATAACAAAGTGTCCAAACAATATCTTCGACATAACCAAGTAATATCCAAGTCATTCCAAGTGTCGGTGAATAATATAATCTGTCAGTGAACCAGATACCGATGACTGTGCATAAGTCACTGATCATGCTGGTGAACATAACCAAGAAACTCCAAGTGCTGATAAGTGTTGACAAGTGGTGACACGTGTTGACATCAATGATAAAACCATACCAACATATCCAAAATACCAACAATCTCCCCCTTTGGCATTGATGGCAACACAAGATGGAAAAACAATCAAAGTGCCAAAACAGAAATGCCAAAAACCAAAAACCAACAATCTTCCAAAGAGATCATTAACCAGAAATCAAAATACAAATACAAAGAGTAAAAATCTCTCCAACAATCTCTCCCCAAAAGATAATGTGTTTTTCCTTAGATATCTCTCCCCATTTGACATCAAATGCCAAAGCAATACAAAACTAGATTCAAATAGTTCATAGAACTTATCACAAAATACCAACTTATCGATTTATCCAAATACTCCCCCTAAGAAGTAGCTCTCCTCATCAAAGCCGGAAAAATATTTCTCTATTAATTCTGTCTGTTGATGACAAACATCAACTGTCTAAGTCTCTATCAGTGGCAGTATAACCCCATCATACTCTTTGAGATATTCAAAAGTCTCCTTAGGCAAAGGCTTAGTAAAAATATCTGCAATCTGCTCTTTAGTATTCACATAAACCAATTTCACTTCTTTTGCTTCAACATTCTCTTTTAGTTTCTGAGTGAAATACCAGATTCTTAGATATGTCAATTACTTCCATATTATCACAGTAAATAGTTATAGGTTCCTTGCATTTTACTTTTATGTCTTTTAACATTTGCTTGATCCATAATACCTGGCTACAATTAGTTGTTGTTGCAACATATTCTGATTCTGTTGTTGATAAAGATGTGCAACTCTGTTTCTTGCTCAATCAAGAAATTAATCTGCTACCAAGAAAGAATGCTCCATTGGTGGTACTTTTTCTGTCATCTACATCTCCTACCCAATTTGCATCTGTGTATGCACATAAATCAAAATTTTCATCTTTAGGATACCATAAACCAAGATTTGTAGTGCCTTGTAGATATCGGAAAATCCTTTTCACTGCTGATTCATGATTTTCTTTAGGATTACTCTAAAATCTTGAAACAATACATACTACATTCATAATATCAGGTCTTTTTTATGTCAAATGCAGTAAACCTCCTATCATAGATTTGTATCTTGTCGGATTAACAGGTGTTGATTCATCCTTCAATGATAGTTTATCAGTTGTAGTCATAGGTGTACTTACCGATTTAGAGTTTTCCATGCCAAATTTATTTAGTAATTCCTTTAAGTACTTAGATTGACATATGAATATACCTTTATCAGTTTGTGAAATCCGCAATCCTAAAAAGAATTTTATTTCCCCAATCATAGACATTTCAAATTCTTCCTGCATCTTATTAGAAAAGTCTTTACACAATCCATCTTCTTCTCCAAAGATTATATCATCAACAAAAACTTCTATAACTAAGATGTCATCATTAGTCACTTTTTAATATAGATTGATGTCAGCATTACCTTTAGTGTAACCAATCTTCAAAAGATATTTGTCCAATCTAGCATACCAAGCTCTAGGAGCTTGCTTTAGTCCATATAAAGCTTTCTTTAACCTGCAAACCATATCTTTGTCATTTGTCAATGAAAATCCATTAGGTTGTTCAATGTAAACTTCTTCTTCAAGATCACCATTCGAAAATGCACACTTAACATCCATTTGATATACTTTATAGTTCTTGTGTGTTGCAAAAGCCAAGAATAATGTGACTGCCTCAATTCTAGCTACCGGTGCAAAGGTTTCATTATAATAAACTCCTTCTTTCTGTGAATATCCCTTACACACTAATCTTGCTTTGTTTCTGATCACCTTACCATCTTCATTGAGTTTATTTCTGAATACCCATTTAGTTCCAATTACATTTCTGTCTATAGGCCGAGGAGCCAGTGTCCATGTGTTATTATTTTCAATTTGTTCCAATTCATTTTCCATAGCTTTAATCCAATGTTTATCTTCACATGCCTAATTAACTGATGCTGGTTCAATTTGAGAAATAAGACATACCTCTTCATTGCACATTCTTCCTCTAGTCATAACACCTTGATACTTGTTCCTAATTATCTGATTTTCAGAGTGGTTCAATCTTACATACTGGGGTGTCTTTACTTGTTGTTATTCTTCAGTCACTGTTGAATCCTCAGATGATGTTGGTGTGACTGGATCAACATTTTATACCGATGTACTTATTGTAGGTTCATTTGATATTATTTCTATTGCTAGTTCAGAGTCCATGTACCTTGAATTACCTCTAAACTGTTCATCAATCTTCACATTTGCACTCTCAACAATTTTCTGCAATCTCTTATTAAAACATCTATATGCCTTGCTTTTAGATGAATAGCCAAGAAATATTCCTTCATCATTTCTAGGATCAAATTTTCCAATATACTAATCTCTTCTAATATAGCATTTTCTTCCAAATATTCTAAAATATTTCAGAGTAGGAGTATTAGCAAACCATAGTTCATGAGGGGTCTTACCGGTTTCACCTTTGATGTGAACTCTATTGAATGTGTAAACTGTTGTATTCACTGCTTCTCTCCAATATACATGAGGTAGATTTTCTTCTAATATCATGCTTCTAGCTACATCCAAAATAGTTTTGTTCTTCCTTTCCACAATTCCATTCTGCTGGGGTGTCCGAGGTGTTGGTAACTATCTCCTAATTCCATTCACTTCACAGAATGTATTAAATTCCTTAGATGTGAATTCACCTCCTTGATCTGATCTCAAACATTTGATTTTCTTACTGGTTTCATTCTCTACCATCACCTTGAATAGTTTGAATTTCCCAAAATCTTATGATTTCTCCCTGAGAAAAGTAACTCAACACATTCTAGAATAGTCATCAATGATTAGCATAAAATATCTATCTCCTTGTAAACTTCTAGTTCTTGTTGGACCACATAAATCAGTATGAATTAAGTCAAGAACATTATTGGATTTTTCTGGTATACTCTCAAAAGATGTTATAACTTTCTTTCTAAATTGGCATTCCTTACATACCGGATTGTGAGGTTTAACAATCTTAGGTAAATCCCTTCCTGCCTTAGTTGTACTGATTTTCACAATGCAATCAAAATTTACATGACAAAGTCTCTTATGCCATAACCAACTTTCATCAATATGTGCAATCAAGCATGCCTTCTCATGGTTATTCAAATGAAAGATATTACCTTTAGTCTGATTATCGGTTGCAATTTCTAAACTAGTTGTGTTCATGATTATGCATTTACCATTCTTGAATTGTAACTGAAAACCTTTTTCAACTAATTGACCAACACTCAAAAGATTATGCTTCAAACCTTCAACATAGTAAACATTATCAGTATTGTGCTTACCATCAAAAGATATAGTCCCTTCCTTTGATCAAACAAGCTTTATCATCTCCAAATCTTATTAGACCTCCATTGTATTCTTGAAAGGTTAAGAATTTACTTTTATCACCAGTCATATGATGTGAACATCCAGAATCAATGATCCATTCATCCTTATCTTCAATTTTAGCTGCCAGGGCCTGTTCTACCAGTTGAACAATAGGTGTCGGTTGATCTTCTATTATAGCAACAAAAGCCCATCCTTTGTCTATCGATTCTTCATCAGAATCATCAGTAACTCTTTCATCAGCATAGTAACAATATTTGTCTCTATTCTTCTTAAATTTGTATCTCTGATATTCAAGGTTAGGCTTATATGTTCTTTTAGCTTCTTCTTTCAATCTTGCATGTCTATCAGGACACCTAGATGCCATATGACCAATTTTATTGCAGTTAAAACATTTAAATGGTGTTTTACCTTCATACTTACTTCTAACTAGACCTTTAGGTAGTTTCCTTGCAAGTAGTGCTTCAAGTTCTCTTGCATAAAAGGCTTTCCAATCAGATTTTTCAGATGATGATGATGCCTTGAAAGCTAAATCTTTCTTAATTGTAGTAATAGGACCAAATTCCTCAAGTTCAAAAGCTGAAGTTTTCCAACCAAAGTGTCTCTAGATACTGATGTATTAGGCATTGTTCTCAATTCATTTATAGCAGTAACTTTCATCTTATATGCCAGTGGCAATGCTCTTAAAAATTTAGAAACAATTTCATCTTCACTTAAGGTTCCTCCACAACATTGTATACCCAAAACAATTTCATTTACTCTTTCCATAAAAGCAAAAATCCTTTCATCTTCTTCCATTTTCAAATTTTCATACCTGACCCAAAAGCATTCCAATTTTGCAATTTTGACTGTGGAATCACCTTCAGTCAATGTCTCCAATTTGTCCCAAATATCTTTAGTAGTAGATCTATTTGATAATCTCATGATTTGTTGATCCGACAATGCGCTCAAAAGTTCTTCTCTTGCTTTGCAATCATTTTCCTCATCTTTAGCCAAGGTTGATGGAATAGGTTGACCTTGAGTAGGAGCAACATATCCATTCTTTGTAACATCCCATATATCCTTTCCAATGCAATTTAGATGTGTCTCCATCCTGATCTTCCATATGCCACAATTAGTTCCATCAAGTTTCAGACTGTCCTTCCTAAAACAGTTAGAAGACATAGGATCTCCTCAATCTGTTAAAATTCTGCAAAAAGAGGACTAGGCTTTGATACCAATTGTTAGGTCTCGGAGACAACTGAGAGGGGGGGTGAATCAGTTGTTGATAAATTTCAAACCAAATATAACTTATCCAAACTTAATGCTTAATATCGGTAAACCAAACTTTATGTTGGTAGACAATATTAACAATTAATTGCAGTACCGGTAAAGTTTAATGCATGAAACAGAAAGACAATAACATCCACAACACATATAACACAGATATTTGTACGTGGAAACCCTGTAAGGGGAAAATCCACAGTGGGAAGCCTTACCCACAATCAGATGATACTACTGCAAATAGTATGTGTGTACAATATGAATTATGCACATGCAGAAAGACCAACTGCCTAGAGTTCACTACTCAATCACAAAATGGGAGTCACACTGACTACAATTGGATGGTTAAATCCAATGATAATGTACTTCTCAAAATAGCATCTTCATATGCTGGATTCAGTACCAGTTAAGCTCTTGATTTGCTTTCTTCAAATATTCCTTCAATCTTGAATGATGTTTGCATGTATAGCTCTTCTTATATTCACATATACCTTATGCTCTACCACTTATTACATTCCCATAACCATTCACACACCAATCTCACAAATGAGATCTTACATTTATACCAAAACCTAAGACCAAATGAGTAGGTCAGATCACTAGAGATATTATAATAAAATCAATTACAAATGAGTCAATATGTGATGCATCATGTTGGCTCAATGCATTTACAATAATAACGAATCATCTTCATGATGTGTCATGCTGATCTAGAATAGATATGCTTGTCGGTGCATAACCTGGACCTATTTGTCGGTAACAGCAAATATGCAAACCCGAATAGACCAATGACCAAATTACCATAACAAAGTGTCCAAACAATGTCTTCGACATAACCAAGTAATCTCCAAGTCATTCCAAGTGCCGGTAAACCAAATACTGGTGACTGTGCATAAGTCACTGAACATGTCAATGAACATAACCAAGAAACTCCAAGTGCTGATAAGTGTTGACAAGTGTTGATAGGTGTTGACACCAATGACAAAACCATACCAACATATCCAAAATACCAACATATAAGAGCTTACAAAATCATGCACAAGCATCCAAATACATTCATATCAAGAAATCAAGAAACCATAAAAAACACAAGAAGATTAAATGATCGTCTACACTTTACCCTTTACATTAGAGGGAACAAACTATGTTATTCTAGGAGTTTCCATGAGACAAAGATCAACTATTATCAATCATGTAAATAAGACAAGATATATAACCTTTGAATAATCAAGTATATTGATAACCAATACTTTATCAAGCATAATCCTGAATTGACTATGATATTTTTAAAGACTATAAAATGATGATAAAAATTTACTTTAAAATTATGATTTCTTTTTTATTTCATTGGTTTCGAGCTCCCTTTTGACTCAACCTTATGTTCTCTATGTAACTATTTGTAAACTTTATTATTCTAAATATCAATATATGGGGTTTTTCACTTTGCCAAAAAAAAAAAAAAGATTTACTGAAAACCACAAAAATAAGTTAAAGTAATTCACCATGAACATGATGATGGTATTAGGTATTATTTTTCTAGCTCTTTTGTTAGCTAATGTTAATTGATATAGTCCCAATGTTAGTTCACAAGGTGATAACCTTACATATCTACCATAAGGGCATCATAAAATTTTTGCCTAGTTCCTATTGGAAGGAGAATCTTCTCTATTTCTTGAACTCCAAATATAGGTAACTTGCTTTATAAAATCAAATGTTAGGTGCTATTATCAAATCTTGACAAGATTGATCTTGACATAATCTTATGAGGGTATCTAATTAAATTTGTTCCCATAATACAATACTCAAAAATCATTCTAGCTTAAAACAAGGGAAAAATAAGAGTTCATTATGATCATATTATAATCTAACGAGGGTTTAAATATAACATCTAGACAACATAGACAACATAATGAATGTTTTCACTTTCAAAAATATAATTTAATAATTATTTTAATAAACTATTTCAAGCCTTATTTCAAGCCTTAATCAAGAATAACACTTAAAAAAACTGAGGAAGGAGTATTCATCTTTTAGCATGAAATGTTTTAATAACAATAACATATTGGCCTTTAATGAACTTGACTTCTAAAAAAAGATTAGCCATTTTAACAAATACTTAATAAGCAACCTAAGGTGGACTCTCATAAGAATCTATGTTAAGCATCTAAGCATATCGAGGAAATGATGATGGCATACAATTAAGGAAAGGTGATCTCAAAGACTGTAATGAGATCATAATTAGCACAGATCTGACGGCTTAAAAGAAAACAACTTTTGCAAATGTGACCGGGTGATAAGCTATGACTGTAGAGCTGGCATGCGAAAGGAACATGCATGAATTGTGCAAAATGTTATAGCAGAACATTTAAAAAGTATGCGTTGGAAATGATTATATTCATTTTTTAGGATGTATCAATATATAAGTTATGGTATAAGAAGATAATTTATGCATTCATACATTCTAAAAACTGAATAGACATTTTCTACAATGATATTTTATATCATATTGAATTGGACTAAAAAATTGCTAAATAAACGAAATAACTTGATACAAGCATATAATCTAATCACCTATTACTTGAAAGGACTAAGCACTACTTAGAAGAAACCAAAGACATTGTAAAGACAGATGAATCTTTACAAATAGATTGTAGAAAATAATTGGATATGGATTACATAATATGCAATATGGGCTTGCAAAAAGAGGATATACAAACTTACAGCAATGCTTTAAGAAAGGTATGCTCTGACAGATTTGTCAAAAAGGCTTTAGAAACTTTCAAGCAAATGTAATCAACTTATATAAAATTGGATTCCACAGCGTTTACTAACATCCTCACTGCCTGTACAAAACTAGGAGTTTGAAAATAGAGAATAAAGATACAGATGAAAACCTACAACTATATATAAACCAACAAATTCAAAACTGCACGAACCGTGGCTTATTGATGGTGAGAGAAAAATTAAGGAATTGATGGGAATTTCTTCATAGAGTCATATATATGCATTGTCTTTACAAAAATAAGATGATTAAGTGATATATATATATATATATATATATATATATATATATATATATATATATATATATATATATATATATATATATATATATATATATATATATGTATATATAGTCTTTACAAAAATAAGATGATTAAGTGATATATATATATATATATATATAACTTATAACTTTTAGTTCTGCCAGAATGCTTCAGTTTTTTCTGTGTTTAGAAAGAAAAATTATATATGCATGTGTGTAAAGTTTCTTGTTAAGGTTATATGTGTTGTGAGTAGATACAGGTTCTTATGCCTTAAAAAGCAGAGATAAAGCAAAAGAGGAGAACCATGATCAAATCTGCTCCCTCACAGAGCTGTTTCGTTAAACATAGTATCATATGCCTTTGCGTTTTAATAGATGTGTTTGCATTTAAATAAATGCACTAAAATTTAAGAAATTAGCATTTAAGGAAGAATTTACATTGATTAAACCTACTAGCAATGCCTGGTAGTGACCTGTGTAGAGGTCGAAATGGGCCTTGGAAGAGTCTATAAATATAAATAACTTCATAGATATTTTAAAACTGTTAGAGCCTTAAAAGAGGAATGAGAGTGAATTTGAATAGAATAAATAAAGGAATGACATCAGGTTTTATCGTTTGTTGTTGGCAAGGATAAACGTTTATCCTGTTTGTGGCCATAACCAACACGTGGGGGCATGAGGAACTTGATCGCCCACTTGAGCAGGCCACAAGACTTGCTTGGGGGCATGATGCCTTCTCTCTCCAACCTCTATTGTCCTCATTCAATCTAATCAATGGCACTCGCAGGAGGCGTTTGAGCACTATGGGGTGTCATGGTAATCCCTACAAATGTCACTAGAGTAAACCCTAGCCATGATTGCTATTTGGAAACAAACAAGGGAGAGAAGAAATTTAGATGTGCATGCGGGACACTAGGTCAATAAATAGATCTACAAAAGAAAAGGGTGCAACAAGAGAGGACTTGATCTGCTAGCATGGTCGTCTTGCTACATAACATAAAAATAAAAATTAAGCGAATAACAAAAAGATGTAGTGTAGAGGTTAGGGTTAGGTACCCAATTTGGTGAGAAAGTTAGGGTTTTGTTATTATAAGTTTTTATTTGTATCTTTGATCAATCTTGTGAGGTTTTGTAAAGATCAAAGAGACAATGAAAAACACAAAAAAGAGAGACAATAGTTTGACAAGAATAAATTGTATTTTCATCAATATGCAAAACTGATCAACTGTATTAACCAATACAATGAAGATGAGTCTTGTTATATAGGCAAGGTCCAATGGATATGTGAGCACACAATCATGACATGTGGCTCAATGAGAAACAAGGGTAGGTAGGAGAAATACTATAATATTCCACAAGAGGTGGATCACCCACCGAATGTGGAATGTAACACAACAAGATAAGACCACAAAAGGTGGAATTTCTCCTACAAGAATCATCCCTATGTGCACACTTCCCTAAGTGTCTCATATCCAAACTATGATGAGATGTATTATCCTAAGTCAACTTAAGTAAAGTGTAATTATATCCTATAAGAATAAATAACTACGCCAACACCCCCCCTTAAGTGCAACTTAGGGGAATGAAGACTCAAGTCAACAATGCAAGATGGGTCCTGGCTACTAGGCCATGATAGGTACCCATGTACAATATGCAAATGCAAGAAAACCTATGCAATGCAATCTCTCACAAACGGAGAACAAACAGTGGGAAAAAACTTCCCCCCAAAAGAGAGATATATGTAGAAAGAGACTCTCAAAGAAGAAGGACAAAACCTCAAAGAGGAAAAAATCCCCCCCATAAGAGTATAAGAGAGGAAGGAGAAGTCAGTTAACCCCCCCCCCATGAAATGTCCTACACCCCCAAGAGAGATCGCAACTGCTGGTACTTACTATCAATGAAGGGTTTGGTGAATATGTGACCTGCTCCTGAATCAGCTCCTAGATGTAGTGCATAGTATCTCGATGTGTTTGGTCCGCTGATGTTGGATTGGGTTCCTTGAGATCACAATAGCCCTCCGATTGTCGCAATGTAGAACTGTCGGTCGTGGAGTGGAGAACCCAAACTCTATGAGAATATGTTGAAGCCAAATAGCCTCAGTCGTTGCATTAACAACCCCTCGATACTCAGCCTCAGCCAAAGAAAGAGCAATAACATGCTTCTTCTTGCTCTACCAACAAATGGGGCCCAAACCAAGATGGAAGTTGTAACCTGAAGTAGACTTACGATCATCAAGATTGCCAGCCTAATCGGAGTCTGTGTAACTGGTGCATAGCACCTAGCTCAAAGTTGTCTTTTCTTGCATTTTAGAATTTTTGTGTGATTTCAAGTTATTTTATGTTGTAATAAGGTGGAAGAAATCCTATGATGTTTTTTGAACTCATAGTTTGGTTGTCCACACTTTTGTTGTGCTCAGGATCCAAAATTGTCATTATTCTGAAATGTTGTCAAAATGTCAATTTTTGGTTTGTACCAGGTGGATGCCTGTAAACTTGCTAGAGTGTTTGGAAATGGTTTTAGGATGCCATTAGAGTGATTTTTAAGGCTTTGAGAGCCTTGGAGTGTACTTTTGCACTCATAGGTAAACGTTGTCAAAATTGTCATGACAACTTTTGCATTTTTAGGCAAAAGTTGTCCATGAAGGAAATGGCATTGGAAGTTGGTTGGAACCAAATTTAAATTGTGTATAAAACCTTTTAAACATCTCCAATACGAGGTTAATCAACTTTTGGTTTGCATTCAATTCATTTGCCAAGGGTTTCCTATGCTTTCTCTCACATTTGGACTGTTTTTGCTTTGAATTTCTGATTTTGTATGGCCTGTATGGTTTGGTACAGTTCTCATAGTAGCATAGGAAGTTATAAATCTATTTTACCTTTCCAACAAGTATAATATGAAGGTCTGAAGTGCTTTGAATCAAAAGTTATCACTATTTTTGTAATAGTTGCTCACAAACCCTTGAAATTTGGGGTTTTCATTGTAAAATGCATTTTACCTAAGCATCCATGAATGGTACAAGTTGCAATCCATTGGATGGTTTTGGTAGGCTCTTTAAATAGTTTTAGAGTAGGCATTTTGTGTTTTTTCAGGCCACAAGGAGGAGAATGGGTGAGATGAACAACACACAAGCTTGCAGCTAGTGTGTGGGGGCAGCAGAGATTGCTCATTTTCAGAGCCATGGAGAACTAATACCTTAGCAACCCATAGTGTTTTGGAAAGGTATATGGGTGTACCAAAAGTATCCAATATTTTTCTGGTTGTATATTTTGACTGGTGAAGAGTTTGGAGCACATCTTCCAAAACTGCCTGGAAGCCCTAAACCCCTTTAAAATAGCTCTTTCTGAGTTACCCTAGTTGTATGATAAACCCAGATGGGAAAATTTGTGATATTGTTTAACTTCCAAATGGGTATCTGAATATGTAAAAATATCTAGGGGTTGTTAGGAAAGTTTTGAGGAAAAGACCATAAAACAGTCCCAAAAGGGCTAGTCATTTAGGCCTAATAGCAGCCGATAGAAGCAAGTTGAAAGCCTAGGGCTTGGGAGGAAGGTGCAGAACTTTATAATGAATAAAATGATCTTGAAAATACCTGAAAAATATAACCACAAACTTTAAACATGGTTAGAGTGAAGATCCTTGGCGGAGGTCTTTGGAGCCTAGCTGGAGTTTTGGGAAACTAGTAGGAGACCATCTCAAAATCAGAGATTTGGGTGAAAACCAACAAGAAACCTCAAGAGGTTATACCTAGGAGGCAAGCCAATATATTTTAGGCCTTGGAGGTCTAAGGAGTGTACCCTAACAAGCTACCTTGGAGGAGCTTGAGTAGAAGGGTGAGTTGAGGAGTTGGGGTGAGTATGGGTGAATTGGAGAGCTAGGCACAAGATCTCTGCATCAGAGTGGTATTAGAGTCATTCTTTGAAAGATTTGGTGTATGTCAGATTGTGAAGAATCAAAAGAAATTTCATTGCCTCCAAAGGCAATGACTCCAGAAGCCATCCAGCAGATGGTGGCAGAGATGATAGAAGGATTGAAGGATACAGAAGGAAGCAGAGGAATGAGAGAGGCAAAGAAGGAGAAGGGAAAGGTTAAGACAAAATGGGGTGATGAGACTGATGAAGAAGTGGAAGATGGAGATGAACTAGCAGTAGTAGCTATATCTCAAGACCAAAAGTTATTCCTAGATGCAGTCAAATCCATTTCTAAGGACAATCTGGATGGATTACCCACATATGGAGGAAACTTCAATGGAGAAGAGTTGATAGATTGGATAGAAGCTCTCAATAATCACTTTGATTACAAAGAGGTAGCAGAAGAGAAAAGAGTTAATGTGGCCAAATCAAGAATGAGAGGATCAGCATTGGTTTGGTGGAATATGATGCAAGAAGAAATGATACAAGAAGGCAAAAAGAAGATAACTTCATGGGAGCATATGAAAATCAGACTTAAGGCACAATTCCTTCCAGGAGATTATGAAGTTCAAATTCATAAGAGACTGCAAAATCTGAAACAAAGGGAGCTAGATGTCAATGTTTACATGGAAGAATTCCATAAGCTAAACCTCAGAGCTAAGAAGCATGAGAATGAGGTGAAGAAATTGGCTAGATACATGAATGGATTGAGACAAAATATACAAGATGAAATTAGTATCCTTACTCCTAATACCATTCATAAGTGTTTTTAGTTAGCATTAAGGGAAGAAAACAAAATCAAGAGGAGGAGTGAACAAATTCAAAAGTTTAGAGGTGGCAGATCCTTTAGAGGAAGGGGCACTTTTAATAGAGGACAACAAATATCAAGGAATGAAGAAAACTCAAGGCAAGAAGGTGGTGGAGACTCTTCAAGGGGGCCATTTAGAGGATTCTTCAGAGGAAGAAACAATTCTAGGGGTAGATTTGGAAGCTTAGGCAGAGGAAATTCAGTTTTCACTGGTAGATGTTACAATTGTAATCAAGTTGGCCACACAATGGGAAGGTGTCCAGAGAAAGCAACCAACTCTTCACACTCATACATGGGTGAGAGAAGAACACAATTAGTGCAAGAAGAAGACAATCAAAGTGTGTCTTCCCCTCTTAGCAAGGTCGGCCTAGTGACAGATGGTGAAAGTTTAATGCTAAGAAGGTCTTTGTTGAAGATTCCTCAATCTCAAGAGCCACCACAAAGGAAGAGTTTGTTTAGAACAACTTGTAAGTCTCAAGGAAAGATTTGCAAAGTGATTGTAGACTCAGGTTCAACTGAGAATATAGTTTCAACTAAAATGGTGGATAAACTCAAGTTAAAGAGGTTTCCACATCTCACTCCCTACAAGGTGTCATGGCTCAACCAGGGCCAACATGTCTTAGTTGATGAGCAAGCATGGGTAGACTATGAAATTGGTGAGTATAAGGACAAGATTTTATGTGATATATTTCGTATGGATGCTTGCCATTTTTTGTTGGGACGTCCATGGCAATTTGATGTAAAGGCTCAGCATGATGGAGAAAAGAGTAGCTATATCATTATCAAGAATGGTAAGAGGTATCAAATGGATCCATTACCTGATCCAAAAGAGGAAACAAAAGTGGGATCAAGTGTGATGATGATGAGTGGGAAAGAGTTTCTTAAGGTGATAAAACAAGAAGGAGATCAAGGATATGCTATTATGCTCAAACCTAGTGAAGAAGGTAAGGCAGATCCAATGGAAGAAGTGCCACAAGAGGTGAAGGGTCTACTCAAACAATATGCAAAAGTAATAGGAGAAGATCTACCTGATTCTTTGCCACCAATGAGGGATTTAAATCACCAAATAGATCTAATTATAGGGGAAAGTTTACCTAACAAGGCCGCCTACAAAGTGACACCTAGTCAAAATGAAGAAATTACCAAACAAGTGCAAGAGCTCTTGGACAAAGGATTCATCAAAAAGAGTTTGAGTCCATGTGATGTACCTACTGTCTTAACACCCAAGAAAGGGGGAAAATGGAGAATGTGTACAGATTCTAGAGCAATGAATAAGATCACTATAAGGTACCGGTTTCCTATGCCAAGGATAGAAGACTTGTTGGACAATCTTGGGGGTGCAAGCTACTTCATAAAGGTGGATTTAAAATCAAGTTATCATTAGATAAGAATCAGACTAGGGGATGAATGGAAGACAACCTTTAGGACCAATGTCGGCCTCTATGAGTGGTTGGTCATGACATTTGGCCTTACCAATGCACCTAGCACCTTTCAAAGGCTCATGAATGAAGTCTTGCCTGAGTTCATAGTAAATTTGTGATTGTATATCTTGATGACATTCTAATCTTTAGTAGGTCCAAACAAGAACATCTCAAGGATGTGGAGATGGTCTTGAAGAAGCTAAAAAAGGCACAACTCAAAGTCAACCTTGAAAAGTGTGAGTTTCTCAAGACTTAACTTGTATATCTTGGTTTTGTCATTTCACAAGGTTGTCTAAAAATGGATCCTAGTAAGGTTGAGGCAATCCTTAGTTGGCCTACACTTAATAATATCGTGATGTTAGGAGTTTTCATGGGTTAGCATCCTTTTATAGGAAGTTTGTAAGAAAGTTTAGTCATATGTGTGCTCCTATGCTCAATACTAACAAAGGGGGAGTCAAGTGTCAGTTTAGGTGGACAGAGGAGGCCCAAAAGGGATTTGAGTTGTTGAAAAAGAAGATAGCTGAGTTACCTACCCTTAGGTTACCTGATTTCAATCAGTTATTTACGGTTGAGTGTGATGCTAGTAAAAGAGCAATAGGGGTTGTTTTGAGTCAAGAGGGTCTTCCCATAGCCTTTTTCTCTGAGAAGTTGAATGAATCAAAACAAAAGTACTCTGTGTATGACTTGGAGTTGTATGCCATGGTGCAAGCCTTGAAGAAGTGGTGTCATTACTTTCTGCCCAAAGAGTTTGTGGTCTATACTGACAACCATGCCCTTAGTTTTCTCAATGGACAAGAGAAGTTGAATCAGAAGCACCTCAAGTGGGTAGAATACCTACAATCTTACACCTTCACTATCAAGCATAAGAAGGGAACCTCAAATAAAGTTGTTTATGCACTCAGTAGGAGAGTCATGACCATACAAGAGATTAAATTGCACAGTGTGGGGTTGGAGGAGTTGAGAGACCTCTACAAAGAAGACAAAGATTTTGCTGATATATATGCTACATGTTCTGATTTTTCTAACACTTCTCATGTTTCCTACTCAGAGTATATGATACAGGAAGGTTTGTTGTTTAAAGTACATCTCCTTTGTATACCCCAGTGCTCTATGAGACAAAACATCATTCAAGAGAAACATCAAGGGGGTCTAGGAGGTCATTTTGGCAATGATAAAACAATGGAGCAGGCTAGTCGGTTCTACCATTGGCCCAAGTTGCAATCAGAAGTAAGGAGATTTGTTGAACAATGTGCCATATGTCAGAGAGCAAAAGGATCAGCAAGTAATGCAGGTTTATATCAGCCCTTAGTCATACCCCAAAGGCCTTGGGAATGTTTGAGCATGGACTTTGTGTTGGGTTTACCAAGAACACCAAGAGGATTTGATAGTGTTTATGTGGTGGTAGATAGGTTTAGAAAAACGGCTCACTTCATCCCTTGTAAGAGTACCAATGATGCCACCTATATTGCAGGTCTTTTCTTCAAGGAAATAGTAGGAATCCATGGACTTCTAGTTAGCATTATGATGGTCATACTGAGGTGGTCAATAGGTCCTTGGGTGATCTCCTAAGGTGTCTCACTAAGCAGCATGGTCAGACTTGGGACTTGGTGATCAGCCAAGCAGAGTATGCATACAATGATTCAGTCAACCGGAGCACAGGCAAAAGTCCTTTTGAAATTGTTTATGGAATGCATCCTAGAGGTGTCTTAGAACTTAGTGATATCAGTACAATGACCCACAAGAGTGCTCAAGGATAGAGTTTTGCTGAAGGTATTAAGGAAATTCATGACAAAGTACAACAGTCCTTGCAACAAAAATCAGAAAAATATAAGGAATAGGCTGATCAATCAAGGAGGAACTTGCAATTTAAGGTTGGGGACTTAGTTTTGGCTTATCTCAGAAAGGAAAGACTTCCAAAAGGACAGCCAACCAAGTTGATGATGAAGAATATTGGGCCACTCAAGATTGTGCATAAGTTTGGCCAAAATGCCTATGAGGTTGAACTACCTCCTTCTTTGGCCATATCTCCTATTTTCAATGTTTGTGACTTGTATCCCTATAAAGGAGAATCTCAAATCTCTCGGATGGATACCACATTGCAATATGAAGAGGATTGGGTGAAGGATTTACCAGTTAGTCAACCAATTCAGTTGGAAAGCATCTTGGATACCAAGGTGATCAAGAAGACAAGAACGGGCATCTACAAACATTATCTTGTGAAGTGGGTAGGTCTACCTGATTCAGAGGCTATGTGGATGTCAGAAGCTAACATAATTCATCATGGAGTGCAACTAGCAGACCTGATAACTCGAGGGACTTGAGTTCCTTGCCCTAGGGGAGTATGGTGCAGAGCACCTAGCTCAAAGTTGTCTTTTCTTGCATTTTAGAATTTTTGTCTGATTTTAAGTTGTTTTATGTTCTAATAAGGTGGAAGAAATTATATGATTCTTTTTGAAGCCATAGTTTGGTTTTCCACACTTTTGTTGTGCCCGGGATCCAAAATTATCATTATCCTGAAATGTTGTCAAAATGTCAATTTTTGGTTTATACTAGGTGGATGCCTAGAAACTTTCTAGAGTGTTTGGAAATGGTTTAAATCCATTTTAGGATGCCATTTGAGTGATTTTTAAGGCCTTGAGAGTCTTGCAATGTGTTTTTGCACTAATAGGTAAAAGTTGTCAAAATTGTCATGACAACTTTTGCATTTTTAGGCAAAAGTTGTCCATGAGGAAATAGTGTTGGAAGTTGGTTGGAACCAACTTGAAATTGTGTATAAAACCTTCTAAACATCTCCAATACGTGGTTAATCAACTTTTGGTTTGCATTCAATTTATTTGACAAGGGTTTCCTATGCTTTCTCTCACATTTGGACTATTTTTGCTTTGAATTTCTGATTTTGTATAACCTGTACGGTCTGGTATGGTGCTCATAGTACCATAGGAAGTTAGAAAGTTGTTTTACCTTTCCAAAAATTATAATATGAAGGTCTGAAGTGCTTTGAATAAAAAGTTATCACTATTTTTGTAATAGTTGCTCACAAACCCTTGAAATTTGGGGTTTTGATTGTAAAATGCATTTTACCTGAGCATCCATGAATGGCACAAGTTGCAATCCATTGGATAGCTTGGGTATGCTCTATAAATCATTTTAGAGTAGGTTTTTTGTGTTTTTGTAGGCCACAAGGAGGAGAATGGGTGAGATGAACAACACACAAGCTTGTAGCTAGTGTGTGGGGGCAGCAGAGATTGCTCATTTTTAGAGCCATGGAGAACTGATACCTTAGCAACCCATAGTTTTTTGGAAAGGTATATGGGTGTACCAAAAGTATCCAAGATTTTTCTAGTTTTATATTTTGACTGGTGAAGAGTTTGGAGCACATCTTCCAAAACTGTCTGGAAGCCCTAAACCCCTTAAAAATAGCTCTTTTTGAGTTACCCTAGTTGTACAACAAACCCAAATGGGAAAATTTGTGATATTGTTTACCTTCCACATGGGTATCTGAATATGTAAAAATATCTAGGGTTTGTTAGGAAATTTTGGGGTAAAAGACCAAAAAATAATCCCAGAAAGGCTAGTCATTTAGGCCTAATAGCAACCGGTAGAAGCAAGTTGAAAGCCTAGGGCTTGGGAGGAAGCTACAGAACTTTATAATGAATAAAATGACCTTGAAAATACCTGCAAAACATAACCACAAACTTTAAACATAGTTAGAGTGAAGATCCTTGGCAGAGGTCTTTAGAGCCTAGTTGGAGCCTAGCTGGAGTTTTGGGAAACTAGTACGAGACCATCTCAAAATAAGAGATTTGGGTCAAAACAAACAAGAAACCTCAAGAGGCTATACCTAGGAGGCAATCCAATAGATTTTAGGCCTTGGAGGTCTAAGGAGTGTACCCTAACAAGCTACCTTGGAGGAGCTTGAGTAGAAGGGTGAGTTGAGGAGTTGGGGTGAGTAAGGGTGAATTGGAGAGCTAGGCACAAGATCTCTGCATTAGTAACCAGCCAAGAAAAGTCTTGTGCTTGCTACATATTGAATCCCATAATGATGTGTACTCGATATGTAGTGTAAGATGTGTTTGGCGACTTTCCAATGAAGCTCATTTGGTTCCTGTATAAAGTGTGAAACCATGCCAACAACAAATGAACTATCAGGGCATGTGTGAGTCAAGTAGATGAGACTACCCACAAGTTGATGATACAATGTGGCATAAACAAGTGGAGTGGAACACTTAGCCTCAAGCTTAACTCCTAAAAGAAAGGGAGTCAATGTAGGCTTACAATCATCCATGTGGAAGCGTGCAAGAAGATCAAGAGCATACTTGGGCTATGAAAGTGTAAACTTGGAAGGTGACTGAAATCTCTATCTCGAGAAATTAGTGCAAAAGACCCAAGTTAGTCATAGCAAATCTATCATGTAAAGCAAATTTGACATTGGTAATGATGGATGAGGTTCTCCCTATAATGAACAAGTCATCAACATAGAGCACAAGTATCAAGTGTGAGTCATCCTATTGCAAAATGTAAACATTTGGATCAAAATGACACCTAGTGAACCCTATTGAAAGAAGAAATGAATCCATCTTGGCGTACCAAGCCCTAGGTGCCTTCTTAAGGCCCTGGATAGATTTCCTCAATCGACACACCAATGAAGAATCCCGGATGAAACCCTGCGGCTACTACATATAAATCTCCTCATCAAGATCCCCATGAAGAAAAGAACTCTTCACATCCATCTGATGTACAACCCAACCATGAGCTCTAGTAATAGACAGTGTTTGAGCAAATAGAGTTCATCTTGGCTACAGGTGCAAAGGTCTTAGTATAGTCAACACGTGAAACCTGTGAGAAACCTTTCACAACAATTCAAGCCTTATACTTATCCACACTACCATCCATTGCAAACTTGGTCCCATAGATCCACTTACATCGAACCATCTTTCTCCCCTTAGGGAGAGGGACTAACTCCTAAGTGTTGTTCCTCATCAAGGAACTATACTCTTCTTCCATAGCTTGGTCCCACTCGGGAAACCCTGATGCTTCCTGAAATGTTTGTGGATCCGAAGTGATTTCAATATATGCATGTGGAAGCTCCTAATTTTGTGATCGAGTTCTCCATGTATCTAAGGATCCCGAACAAGAGAACCCATTGACTCAAGTGTCTATCGAGCCCAACAAGGTCTAAGTGGAGGTGGAGGATGAGGCGTGTCAACTACAAGTGGACCTTGTAGAGGTGTAACCCTACGAGTCAGAGTTGAAGGAGTCTCATCATCTAAATCACTCTCATCACTATCCATAATGGAGAAAGGTGGAGGAGAAAGTGAGGCTAAGATAGGAGAGCTTTCCTCAAAGTGAACACTCCTCTCAATAAACACCTCATGTGTCTCTAGATCCATCAATCGATATGCCTTAACACCCTCGGGATATCCAACAAAAATCCAAGGCCTACTATGAGGTTCCAATTCCTTGTGTTTCTATAGAGAAATGCAAGCCCATGTTGGACACCCAAAGACTCTGAAATGTCTCACAACTAGTTTCCTACAAACTCAAGCCTCAAAAGGAGTGATAGCCTTTAAAGGTTTGTGAGGAACTCAATTTTGGATGTGTGTGGCACAACTGATAGCCTCTTCCCAAAAGGCAGGATCAAGAGAACATGCATATATCATACAGCTAGCCATTTCTTTGAGAGTTCTATTCTTCCTTTTTGCAACTCCATTCTATTGTGGAGTGCAGGCAACTGAATGTTGAAGATCAATACCCTCAAGTGTACAATACTCCTCAAGTCTATCATTCACATATTCCCTTCCTTTATCTATACGAAGGATCTTGACCACTTTCTCGAATTTCTTCTCCACATGAGCCTTGAAGGCTATAAATTTGTCAAACACTTCACTCTTGTGAACAAGAAAGTAGACCCAAGTGAAGCGGGAGTAGTCATCAATGAAGGTGACGACATAGCAGGCCTTCCCAAGTGAAGGTGATGGAAATGAACCTACAACATCATTGTGAATAAGTTGAAGAAATTCAAAAGCTCTCCAAGATTTCCCCTTATCAAACTTCTCTTCAAGATTCTTTCCCATGGAACACCCTGAACATACACCCTCTAAAAAACTGATTTGAGGTAGACTTGTGACCATGTCTTTAGTGCTCAACTATTGAAGATAGTGGTCGTTGAGGTGACCAAACCGCTCATGCCATAGCTTACTTTTTGAATTTGAATGAGTAAGCAAGGCCATAGAAGCATATCTTGGCACAAAGTGGGAGAATGAATAAAATCATGAATTGTGATTGACTTGTCCCACTGCTACCAAGGCATCATTATCAAGTTATTTGACCATAATTGAATTAGGTGTGAACTCAACTTTTTTCCCATTCCCATAGTGAGTGATTTGGTAGATAGAGAGAAGGTTCGTGGTCAAGTTAGGAACATAAAAAAACATTCTTAAATGTTCATCCATGACAATTGAACATTTCCCTTGTACCTCAACTTGTGTATCATCACCTATGTAAATGTGAGGTACCTTAGATGGCTCCAATGAATAAAATTGCTCCTTTGTAGAACCCATGTGACAAGAGGCACTTGAGTCAAGTATCCACTATTGTGAAGAACCTGCTTTAGCCACAAATACTTTCCCTTTTCCCTTGGACTGCAAGGGAGTGAAAGGAGATGATTCCTTTTTATTGTAAGCGAATGGTAAATTGATGTTGTTCTTCTTAAGGAGATTTGTCAACTCATCAACCTGCTTAGTGTGGCAATGATTCTCATCATGACCATACTTCTTGAAATAAGCACAAGTTGGTTTCTCCTTCTTGGGTGTATTCCCCTTCTTGGAAGAGGATGAAGAATCACCTTGTGATGGGGAGGATGATTCTCCTTTTTCCTGCTATGGCTTTGACTTAGATTGCTTCTGCTTCTTATTGGAACCTTTGCCTTGATTCCCTTGATTCCCTTGATTAGCCACCAAAGCCTTGGACTTTGAAGACTTGAGAATCCCTCAAATAGGCCATAAGAGAGACTCAAACTGATAATGCAAGAGATCTAAACTAAGACCCAAGCAAATTACAAGTACCAAGTAGGCCAAAAAAGACCATTTTTTGATAGTACAATTTTTACCCAATTTGGTGAAAAACTGATAGCACCACGTGAAAGTAGATGAAAAATTATGCACATTCAAAAAAATAGCACTTGAAAAGGAGGTCGTATGAGCTCGAACGAAGCCTTTGAAGTTGAAAAATTGAGGATTGGATAGGTACAGTTGTGAGAAATTGGAAATTCTGGAAAATATGTCCACCAAAATCAAAAAATAACCATACCACTATGGAGAGCATGAAAAATTAGCCCAAATAAAAAAATATTGCACTAAAAAAGGCCTCAAAATGATTGAGTTATGAGCTTTCAAAATTGGACTGCAAATTCAAAAACTCAGATAGAGAGCGGGTCTAAATTTTTCAAAAAGTAATGATGCAGTGTTGACATCAACAATTTGGTGTGTTAAAATTGACGGTCGTATGACCGTCACACCCCTCTTGCTGACCGTATGGATGATGACATGGCACTGACTGTATATGTTGATTGTTCGTCCATACAATATGAAATCTGATGTGGCAGGCTAATTGGGAAGATGACATGGCAGTCATACGTTGACATGGCACCGACGTGGCCTGTTGATTGGGTAGATGACATGGAGATCGTATACTAACATGACCTGTTGACTATGCAGATGACGTGGTGGTTGTACACTAACATGGCATAGGTGTGACCTACTAACTGTGTTGTCTACTGTGCAATCGTACAGTGATGTGGTGCTCGCATGCCTTCTTGGGTGGAGTGTGACTAGGCTACCAAATATACTCTGACATGACCTAACTATATAAAGATTGGTGAATAAAAGAACACCACGTGGCATTATCGTAGATAGGCAGAGGCTGCATGGAAAAGTTTGATGCCAGCAGGAGGAACCAGCAACAACGGTCGGGTGGCAGTGGTGGTCCCAGTTAGAGTGAAGGCCAAGTTGGTGTGGAGCAGTGGAGATAGGCTGGCGGTGGTCCCTGGTGGAGTGGAGGCTGGGTATGGAGGCAGTGTCTACAGAGTTAAGTACGAAGGCCTGCAAACAAACTACAATAGTACAGAGGTGAGGGGTGGGGTGATGTCCCCCCACAAACAAATAATAATTATTTTTTTAATTTTAAAATTAACTTTGACAATGTCATGTTTTTAAAAAAGAAATTCTATGAATTAAAAGTAAAACAGATATAAAATAAGAAATTAAAACTCTTATTATATAAGAAATATGCATATGGATGATTTTGTCTTGTTAAATTTAACAATAATAAACTTGAATTATTATTAGTTGTATGTATGTATTTATGTATGTATATGTAATAAACATACTTGAAATTAACTACCAAATAAGAGCCTAGATTATATTGCTATAATAGATATAAATGATATCATTTTAAAATGGGGAAAATTAAGTTTTGAATAAACATGTGAAATTGAATTATTGTCTTAGAAGATGGAGATTTTTTATGGTTAGTGGTTGTATGTTAAATTACAACATTATCCTCAATTGTCCTTTTAATTTAGGGGATGAATTTCATCTTAGTCAAACCTAGTGGTGAATGGCTATTGCATACATAATAAATTTATATTAAAACTTCCTTAATTTAGTGGATAATCTTATGCTAGATTAAACAAGGATGATTATTATGTTTTCAATATGGATTCATTGATACTTCTATAGCAAGTGTTATGATTAAATGAATGTTTTTTATTAGGATAAAAAAGGTTTTGAAGGTGCCCCAAAACCCTTACAATCAAAGAGCTACCATCTAAAAATGGACTAGACTACTTGGCAGCAAACCACAGGTTATAGAAAGGACCTGAAACCTTCTAGACTTACAGACACCCAAATCCCTCTACCCCCAGACTGGACAAAGAATATACAATAAACAAAGCAGCCACAACCAGTCAACCACCAGCCAAAGATCTAGGAAACAACATTACAAAATAGGTTGGCCCAAGTAGAGGATCTAAGTCAACAAACCATAGACCTCAAAAAATAAAGAACAAGGGTTTTTCAGGTACCCTCAACCAACATGAAGGGTTTTCCCAAGCTCTCTTAACCTATAACAAAATCTTCAAGCCACAAAACACCATAAATCCAAATCCTAACCAAAACCACAGATTTGCCAAACTGGGCCCTTGAAAACTGATAGCATCTAGCCTATCCTTGAAAGAAATAGAAAACATAGGGTTTTTCCAAGCTCCCTCAACCTTAAGTATGGGTTTTAGAAAGATCCCACAACCCGAGAAAAGAATTCCATGAGGGATTTGACAGGCTCCCCCAACCAACAACACAAACAACAACAACTGAAATAATCCCACACACCTTCTCTCCACCTCAATAGCACAAGTAGGAGAGAAAATCGGCTGCCCATACAACCCACTCTCGATCCAAACTCCATGCTTCCTCTCCACCTCCATAGGAGAGAGGAGGAAAGGAAACCCTCACAAAAGAACATGCAAGGAGAGAAAAGAAGGTCCACACCAACAAAATGATCCCCTCATAGGAATATAACCATCTCCTCCTCTAAAGAGTCAACCCCACCTCAATAGGGGGAAAAGAGAGAGTGTCCTACAAGAAGAGAAGACAAATCAAATTATACCCCACTCCAGAGCAACTGCTGCCCAACAACAAAGCCTCAAAACTAGAACAACCATCTCCTCCAACAAAATATGTCTCCACCTCAATAGGAGACTCCAAACTCATACCAAGAGAGGTAGGAGAAACCCTTACCAAAGAAAAAACCAGGAAAGAATAGAGGGTCCACATAGGAAATCCATCACACAAAACTAGCACATAGGCCACAACTAAAAACCAAATGAAGCCATCCCATTCACAATGAATGAAGGCCCCATACAATATAAGCAAAGCATAAATCGCCATAGCCCCACCAAAGAAAATGAGAATCCCACACCCAGAAGGTTGGGCCATTTATCTCCAGATCTACAAAGCATTGTGGGGAGTCACCAACAAAATTGGAAACAATAGGGGCTAGCCTAACTCAGATCTTGAGCTAAACCACCAAGACAAGGCAGCCAAATCACTTCCACCGATGCATACCCAAGACCACGCAAATCCTTTCTTCCAGCACCCAAAAAGCAGGAAGGAGAAAATAGAATGGCAAAAAAAACCAACAATGTACTCAACATTGCCAACAATCTTAGCTCCAACATGCACAACAGAACCCCACTCCCCTCGACAACTAGCCCTAGCCCTCCCAACACTGCTTCCAAATCCACTCCAAATCATACAAGGGGAAAATCAAGCAGAGGCCAAAGAGAAAAGGCCCTCTCCAAATCCATCTATGTCTCTATCCTCCTCCCCTTTACTAGAGTCATCGCCTGTTGAGACCCTAGCTCGGTCGTTCCTTCTCTCTCACCTGTTCCTGCTCATCATATAATAATATATGATTAAATTAATGTTAAACATGATTTAATGAATGGAATCTAATATAGTTATAGGTAAAAATAAATTTGAGTAATTACATTTTTATATTGTTTTACTCTTTTTGAGGCATTGGTCTCCTACTATAATGTAGCTTGCTAGTGTTTTTTTTGGTTGCAATGCATGAATCAGCCTTGACATAACACAACTTGTTGGCTAATTGAATTCATGAATTTTCTATGGACCCATAGCATAACACAACTTTTTATTTGTTGAAAAAGAGATCCTCCTCTCTTCTTAATGGTATTTTCTCTTGTCTCTTTCTTGATGTCCATTGGTTCTTTTGCAATAACATTTTGAGGTTGATATTAATGGTTGAGATAACCTTTGCATCAAGGTATCTTTACCTAGTTGACTTGGAACCTTTGTTTTCTTTAGCTGTTTTCTTCATACATGTGTATCTTTATTTGGATGCTTTTGTCTTGATTGATACAATCCTAATCTTGGGACCTTATGCATCCCTCACCTTAATGTCATCATATCCCTAGTATGTCTTGCTAGCAACTGCTCTCTCTCTCTCTCTCTCTCTCTCTCTCTCTCTCTCTCTCTCTCTCTCTCTCTCTCTCTCTCTCTACTTTATTATGAATATGTGTATAAGTTCATACTCTCACTAAAGTGGGGGCTAAATGTAGTTTAATAAACTATATCCCTTTACAATTTCATACTCTATTTGTGCCCCCATTGTAGTGTGATTTTTTCAAAATCATTTTAAGCCTATTTGGTCCTTATCCTACCCTATAACTAAGTTATTGATCCTACAAATTAATTATTATCAAATACTTAAATTAGAACCAAATCTAATATCAAAAACCTCAACACACATCAAACCCTTTTTGAGGCCCTATTTTTGTGGGACTAGGGCGCCCAACTCCAGAATCTTGCTAAAATTTCTTGAAATTATAGTCAATACAAGCGTTGGCCTTCAGAATTTGAATTTTGGGCTTGATTTTTGTACTTTACTATTTTAAGTTATCTTTTTATCAAAATAATTTTTGATCCCTATATAAATTAAATATTCTATCATTCATAAAGTTAATTTTCAAGGGCAATCATTCTCCAATTCAATTTAATCAAGAGCATTCAAGAAGCATCAAATTATGAAAGACTACATTTAATTCTGATTTCATATTGATTATGTTTTTTAATCATTTTATTGTATCAACACAAGTAGGACTTGTCTATAGAGAATTGCATTACTTGGTCCCTTTACGTAAAAATCCATGAGAGGATTTCATACCTAAGGTATAATCTTGTTATTTCAATATTTCTATTATTGTCCTTGTAATGATAATCTCTCTTTTTACATCTATCATAGATATTGTGGAGGTGGGAACACCAACATGGGGTTTTATTAGGCAAGCCCCTATATAGAACAACCATTCTTCCATGTTTACATGTGTCTATATTCAAATCCTACAATAAAGAGTGTTACAAAAGTGTAGAGTAGACTATGTAGAGATTCCTCGATTTTGAATAGGTAGAAACACAAGGACTAGGATGTCCAACACACATGTTTCATAATTTTTGGCTATATTTTTTGGAGAGAAACCTACAAAACCTCATGACTACATTTTTTCTCTATTATGTTAGTTTGGACACCCTTGAGACTGGGGTGCCCAATGCACTAGTCTTGAATTTTAAGCTCCAATTTGTATATCCAAGTTCCTTTCTATGTCATCCTTATAGATATGGCTTACTATGCTAGTATTTTGTTCTATAATTTACTTTTATTACTGAAATTAATCAGTTTCTATCTTTCAACCTAGTTCATTCACAAACTCTTCACAATATCAAATCCATTGCAACAAAGGAACATAAACCCAATTGCTTAGCTCTCCTATTAGGACTTTAGCTAAACCTTTTTTTTTTCCAATGTTATGCTATGGATATTTAAGATCCTAGTTTGCATCCATATGCTAGGATCTCATTTACATACATATGAAGAGTGAATTAGGTTTGTAAGACCAAGAGAAATGTTGAAGGAAGAATGAAAGACATAAAGAAGGAATGATAGTTAAGGGATACAAATGAGAGCCTAGAAGAGATTATGATGATACATATATTATAATTACAAGGATGGAAAATATGTGAGTGGTCTTAAAAACAACAACGAAGCACAACGAATGGATAAGGAAGTTGGATGGTGGTATTCAAAACTTGATAAAGATAAACCATTACCTAATGCAAAAATATGTTATGTAGCTTATGACAATTGCTAACAAGATTGAGATGAAGATGAAAAGAAAGGGTCATTTTATGATGGACAATGGAAGGACAAAGGAAAAGAAGAATAGAAACCTTCTCTATTGGGAGTAGGAATTAAAGAACATTCTAGATAGTTGGAACTATCTATTTTAGTGCCCATGTGGTTTCTTTGGCTATTATTAGTTCCAGATGCTTTGTTGCTATTTTTTGCTACTCTCTAGACACTCTAGACTATTATGATTATATTTTGTTGCGTTATTTTGGATAAACTCTTTGATTATAATGGGTTTTCTCTCCAAGCCCTATTTTTTTGACTAGGTGTTTTAAGTGCTAAAGTGTATGGGTTGGAGCCCTTCCCAACTTAACATAATAAAAAATAACCAAGCACAAGTGAAAAATATATCAAATAGACATAATTTTTTCCTTCTTGAATGGAATGCTTAAGAAAGAAATGTACATTAATAGACATCTTAGTATGAGGTTTAAGTACAAGAAATAAAAGAGCATATACATTGAATAAATTTCTTTCTGAGCTTAAACAAGAACCTCAAGAATAGTAAAATAGAATAGAATAATTTTTGTTGAGTATTGATTTTAAAAAATTGATGGTAAGCTCACTCTCTACATGAATGAAAGTTATGGTAAGATTTTAATTGTTTTCTTATATGTATATGATTTAATTTTAAAAGGAATTATTTCTTCATTTCAAATTACAAAGAAGCCATGAAAAAAGGTTTGGAAATACCAAACTTAGATCTACTAAATTCATTCCTATGCATAGAGGTAAAACAAATGGATCATGACTTTTTTATTTCTCAAGAAAAGTATAGAATTTTTTTTTTGAAGAGATTTACAATGTAGAATAACAATCTTGCATCAAAACTAATAGCCATGTGTTTAAAATTAAGAAAATAAATTGCAGTACCAAATTAAATCCAACTCTATACAAAAGTATGTTTGGAGGTTTGATGTATGTATCATTAACTAGGATTGATATAATGCATGCAGTAAGCTTGATTTACTCCTTTGAATGAATCATTGCATAGTATTATGAATAAGTTATTGGAACAAAATGTGCTTACTCTTCCTCCTATAAGGCAAATAGATCCTGCAAAGATTAATTCACCCTATTTTGATAACAAATCTTTTTGTCAATTTCATCATCATCCTGGGCATGATACTGAAAAATGTTTTGCTTTAAAGGGAAAAATTCAAGATTTGATTGATAATAATACTATCTCTGTTTCTGGTATGAATGATAAAGGCAACACATCTGTAGCTCCTCCTAACCAAAATCTTAAGATTTTTTCTGATCCATTGCCTTCTCGTACCTCTAATGTGATTGATACTACTGATTCCTCTGTCTCACCTGATGATCTCGTGTCTATGACTTTGAATGTGATTAACTTTGTGGAATAGCAGAAAATCCCTAAAGAACCTTCCATCACATTTGATTCTAGTGAAACTATCAGGGCACCTGATGGTCCTTTATATATAGTTGCAAAAGTCAAGAATACACTTTGCCGTGGAGTGCTTATTGATCCTTCTTGTATGGTTAATGTCATTACTGAAGAATTTCTTTTTACTTTGCAATTGAATCAAGTGATCTATGATGAAACAAATGTGGTTGTGAAACTATTTGATGCATTTTCTTCTCCTGCAATTGGTTCTATTACATTACCTATTGAGGTCCATAACAAATCCCTTGATGTGGACTTTGCTATTATTCCATCGTCCGAACAATTTCGTGTGAAGCTAGGCTATCCTTGGCTATCTTCCATGAAAGCTATTGCTTCTCCTATTCACAAGTGTTTGAAATTTCCCCATAATGGTGAAGTTGTTACCGTCAATCATAGTCTCTTTAAACCAGCTGAAAGAACTTCTAGTGTTCCTATTGATTACTTTTGGCCTAAACAATTCCAATCTCTTCCACCGCGAAGTGATCATCTTTTCAAATCTTATCAAAAGTGGAAAAAAGATATGATCCTATCTCTAAGTGAACCTAGAACACCCAAGCTTGACATTCCTATCATTCTTGAGAAGGAGGTTCTTCCTTTGAAAGATAAAACTAATGTCTTTCCTCAAGAAGATTCCCAACCCATTCCTATGAATGTGACTATGCCTATATCTAATAAACTTCCTAAAAGTAGACCTATACCTCCTTGTCATAATGGACTTGGTCTCCTTCCTAAACCGAATATTCCTCCCTTATATGGATCAGTTCCTCCTCCTTCCTCTTATAGAGAGAAGAGACCTTCCTCTTCTCCTATTATTCAACCTAAGAGACCACAACCTAAACACCCAAGTGAAAAGGATGAGAACATTCCTCCTCCTCAATCTTCTCAACTTCCTACTAAGACTAGACGAAATCGTTCTGCACGTGAATGCTGATGAAAGCGTCGTCTTAGAGCTCAGGCAGTTGCTTCTCAAACTTTGCAATCCCCCAAAACACCTTCAGCTAGTATTATTCCATTTTCTCCTCAGCCAACGATTGAGTCGAGATCTCCTAAACATAAGATGCATGATGGTCTTGATCCTGTGCGAGTTAAAGATCCTATTTTTATAAATCTTGATGATGATATAGATGAAAATGTTATTCATGATGAAAGTGTTACTCCCGTTCATTCTGATAGTGAATATGAATATGTTGATGTTGATAACCATTTATCTAACGAATTTTCTAAAGCACTTATCCTAGCTCCTAGACAAGAACAACGTGGCTCGGAACATGAACATAGCCCTTGTTTGGATCTTGTGATAGCTCCATCTGCTGTGTTGGACGTTCCTCCTCTAGCGTGTTTCCTGCCTTCCCGAAATATTGATCAGCAAGATCGGGGGGTAGATGATGTGCTAGACTAGTTTCATTAGCATAGCAGACTCCCTCCTCCTCTCTTGATCTCTTTTGTTACTTCTTCTATGTGTTATTCTCATTCTTCTATTTGTTGTCCTTAGTGTTGTCTACTTTAGGATGATGCAAAACATTGAGATCTCTTTTGGTCTCTCTCATGTTGACTCAAAAGACACATGTCTTCCCTTCTTCTAGGTGACCTTCCTTGATTGGGGAATGAAGAACAATTATGCATACATACATATGATATACATGAATTATCATACAGCATACTGACCCCGAGGAAAGTGAAGTCACCTTGTGCTTTGTGTTTTGTGTTTATTATCCTTGGGCTTATCTCACACTTGGGGGCTAAATCCTTGTGATAATGTGCTCCTTTCTCATTTCTTATATGTATCACTACCTTAAAGCAATCACCCCCGGTGAGGTGTGTGCGATCGCTTTAACGTAGGGGGGCATACATCCCGTTCATATCTTTTCAAGATACTTGAAAATTTCTTGACAAATTTAGCTTTGCCTTGAAAATTTTTGATATCTTTCTTGCATGACTCATAGTGAGGAAACCTTACTACTGATAGTCATGGTTCTCCCTCATGATCTTCCCTTTTACTTTGTCAATCAAAGTTGTAAGATCCTTAGTCCACTAGGGGCTTGGTGTATCTTGCCTCCTTGATGTGGTGAAAGTTTTTCAATGTTGTTTCCTTGTACTTTACCGGAAGTATGAGCGTACACTTATACTCCCACTAAAGTGGGGGCTAAATATAGCATCCTAAAATTGTGACACTTGCAATTTTGACTGCATTTGGGTCTTCACGATGGTGATGCAACATGGAACCTGAATGGAGACCCCGAAACTTGTTCATGACATCAAAAACTGCATTTTTCAGCACCCTGGCCTGATCCTCCTTGCA
Organism: Cryptomeria japonica; assembly: GCF_030272615.1. Lineage (NCBI taxonomy): Eukaryota > Viridiplantae > Streptophyta > Pinopsida > Cupressales > Cupressaceae > Cryptomeria > Cryptomeria japonica. Next base: position 146,266,733 of record NC_081406.1, on the reverse strand, counting down.
CCCCACTGTCCCTGGAGGTGGGACCATGGCGCCCAGCGCCCTAGTCCTTCAGGACTAGGGCGCCTAGTGCCCTGGTCCCCCAGGACCATGGCGCCCAGCACCCTGGTCCCTGGCCCTATTTTGGGCCCGGTCTCTTATGGGGCTTCGGGTCTTTAAGTTTGCAAATTGGAAAATAATGTTTCCTGGTCGGCCTAAGGTCAGGAAAATCAGTCTATCAGCCCTAATTGACAAGTATATAAACTACTTTTCCTCTCCTAGAAAGGGAGAGAAGGAGGAGGACATATGTGAGCAAGACGCGAAAGCGATATTCAAACATTCAAGCATTCAAGCATTCCTTCAAGCAATTGAGCATTCTAAGTCTCCATTCAAGGCTAAGTGTTGCATTCAAGACAAGGATTCAACTGTTGAAGAGGAGATCACATACAACATACAACATACTACATACATTACACCTTCGCATGTAAGAATACAAACATTCTTACAACAAGGTATCAGTACTTGTTTACATTACAAACATTTACATTTACAACATTCTCATTTCTTGGTTAATTCCAAAATCAGGGTTTGACCTAAAGGCAAACCCCTCATCCCTAACCCCCCAATCATCCTCTCTTTTCTATGTGTAGGTTGCAGGTTCGCGGCTGTAATTGAAGATCTGGAATCCTTGTGCAGAGACGAACAGATCTACCTTCGTTTCACGGATTTTTCGGAGGACCGTGTGCATGCCGGGCTCCATCGTCCTGTCAAATTTCGCTCAAATTTGCAGAACAGCACCATCTCAACATTTTACTGCTAATTATAGTTCCGTAGCTTCATCCCATATCCCTAGCTCTGTTTATAAGCGAATCTTTCCTATTTTACATGCATTCTTAGTTCAATCATCCTATCTACATTCTTTACAAAAGAGGGTATCCTTGATGTCTTAACCCTTGAAACTCATTTAGAATCCAATCTTGCATTGTGTGGGATTGGATCTTGTGGGTTTCAACCCCTCTTTTGAATGTAAAGTCCCTCCTAAGTGAGAACCATCAACCCTAGTGACTCTCCCTTCTCTCTCCTTGGAGTTGGGGAGGGGAGAATTACACCTTGGAAAGACTTAATTCTAAGGCTTCGTCTAACGGGAATAGTGTAAGTAGGGCTTATTGTTGTAAAACTCATGCACTAAAGAGAGAGAGAAGATTTTGATTTTTAGAGGTAGCAAATTTCAATAAAACTAGCCAATCTCCTAGATTTAAGCTGTTAAATGCAATCAGGACAATCTCCCGAAATTTCAGAAAAAATGTCTGGGACCGTGGCGAACGGAATGCACACGGTCCTCGCAATTTTTTTTGAAATTTTCAGGGATGAAAGTAATGATGATTTTAAAGCTAATCTGAAAAAATTGAGTGATTTTACGATCTGTAGATAGGCCAAATTAAAGTTGCAATCTCAAAATTGAACCCTACCAAGATTGTTGAAAAATGTAAAATTTGAATTTTGAAAAAGAGGGAAACTGAAATTTTGAATTTTATGATTTTAGAGGGAATGCTAAAAGCAATGAAAGTTTTGAAATTTAAAAGCTGACTCAATTTCATGCAAAATTCAAATTTGGAAAGTGGAAATCAAGGTTGTTGCAATTAAACACTTAATTTCAAAAGTCACAAACTGCAAAAATTTGAATAAAGTACTGAAATTTCGAATAAATGCCAACACACTGTTCAGATTTAGGATTGTAAGAAACACAATTTTGATATGAATTTCAATTTCAACAATTTTTGAATGATTAGAAGCCTCAATCCAAGCAATCGCTAGACCAACTTTGACTTTAATTTTGAAAGTGTTAGAATTGATAAAATCAGCCAAAATTCTGGATTTTAGCAGAAAAATACAGTAAGATCTAGCTCCCTAAATTTTAGAAAAAATGTCGGGGACAATGGCACTTGGGGTGCACATGGTCCTCGAAACTTTTTTCCAAATTTTCAGGGATGAAAGATATTGTGATTTTGTTGCGGAATCCAAAGTTATAGCCGATTTGGAGGTGTTTTGATTAGTGAAATTATCAGTCAAAAGTTGAATCAAGAAGGTTTTTTTTAAAATTAGGGTTTTGACACTTAACCACTTAATTTTCAGAATTAAAGCACAAATATGAATTGGCAATTTGCAATAGAAGGGTAGATCTGAAAAAAGCATTAATAATTAAACCTTTCACAAGCTCAATTACTAAAAAGAAAATTTTAGGGTTTTTATGCAATTAACCTCTAAAATTTGCAAAAGATCAAACATGGAAATGTAATTAAGGAAGCAAATTTTTAAGATCTAACCATGAATAATCAAAATGAGGATGTTCACGTCAGGTTCACCAAAATGTAAAGCGGAAAAATTGAACCCTAGTCGTTCTCCCCCTCCCCAACTCCAAAGAGAGAGAAGGGAGAGTCCCTAGGGTTGATGGTTTTCACTTAGGGGAGACTTTGCATTCAAAAGAGGGGTTGAAACCCACAAGATCCAATCCCACGCAATGCAAGATTGGATTCTACATGAGTTTCAAGGGTTAAGACATCAAGGATACCCTCTTTTGTAAAGAATGTAGATAGAAAGATTGAACTAGGAATTCATGTAAAGTAGGAAAGATTCATTTATAAATAGAGATAGGGATATGGGATGAAGCTGCAAACCTAGAATTAGCAGTAAAATGTCAAGACAGCGCTGTTCTACAAATTTGAGCGAAAGTTGATGAGACGATGGCGCCCAGCGTGCACACGGTCCTCCGAAAAATCCGCGAAACGAAGGGGGATCTGTTCATCTCTGCACAAGGATTCCAGATCTTCAATTATAGCCACGTACCTGCAACCTACACACAGAAAAGAGAGGACGATTGGGGGATTAGGGATGAGGGGTTTGCCTTTAGGTCAAACCCCGGTTTTGGAATTAACCAAGAAATGAGAATGTTGTAAATGTAAATGTTTGTAATGTAAACAAGTACTAATACCTTGTTGTAAGAATGTTTGTATTCTTACATGCGAAGGTGTAATGTATGTAGTATGTTGTATGTTGTATGTGATCTCCTCTTCAATGGTTGAATCCTTGTCTTGAATGCAACACTTAGCCTTGAATGGAGACTTAGAATGCTCAATTGCTTGAAGGAATGCTTGAATGCTTGAATGTTTGAATATCGCTTTCGCGTCTTGTTCACATATGTCCTCCTCTTTCTCTCTCTTTCTAGGAGAGGAAAAGTAGTTTATATACTTGTCAATTAGGGCTGATAGACTGATTTTCTCGACCTTGGGCTGACTAGGAAACATTATTTTCCAATTGCAAACTTAAAGACCCGATGCCCCAAAAGAGACCGGGCCCAAAATAGGGCCAGGGACTAGGGCACTGGGTGCCATGGTCCTGGGGGACCAAGGCGCTGGGCACCCTAGTCCTGAAGGACTAGGGTGCTGGGCACCATGGTCCCACCTCCAGGGACAGCGGGGTGCAAGGAGGATCAGGCCAGGGTGCTGAAAAATGCAGTTTTTGATGTCATGAACAAGTTTTGGGGTCTCCATTCAGGTTCCGTGTTGCATCGCCATCGTGAAGACCCAAATGCAGTCGAAATTGCAAGTGTCACAATTTTAGGATGCTACAGTACCAAATTAAATCCAACTCTATACAAAAGTATGTTTGGAGGTTTGATGTATGTATCATTAACTAGGATTGATATAATGCATGTAGTAAGCTTGATTTATAGATATATGGAGACACTAAAGGGGACACATTGGCAAGGAGATAAATAAATCTTGAGGTATGTTAATGGTGCTAAGGGATTTGGTATTTTTTATATAGTAGCGACTGAGTTTGCATTGTTTGGATACATTGTTAGTGATTAGGTAAGAAGTATAGATAAGACGATGAACACATCTAGATATGATGTAGCCATGATAGGAGGGTCCTCAAAGGAGAACTGTCCACACTGTGCAGCAATATTAGCACAATGGAAACAATAACACAAAATAGAGAGAATGCCAAATCAGATTTCAATCATATCATGAATTGAAATACAAGTATCCGACATGTGGGCTTCAAGTAGGCTAACATGCCTAATTCAAAATACACATTCAATCCGGAACCAAAGAGATGTTTAGATTTTATCTATATCTATCTGATCATCATCTACTGCCCCCTAACTCCCATATAGGATCTACTATAACAATAAATAGCATCTGGAACACATCCAAGTCGGCCAAAGAAGGATTACAATCCCAAAAGCGGGAAAGTGTAATGTGCAAATAGGTCGGCCCTAAGCAAGAAAAAAATCCTCCAAAAAAGAACTCAAATGAAATGAATACCAAAAGGAACATCAGACAAGCATATGGGAACATTGTATGAAGTGCCAATTGGCTTTGGAAGTCAAGGAAATTATTCATAAGATAAAGAAACACAATCTAGCCTTTAAGGTTCAAACTGGTCCAAAATTGACAACTGCCAGACCATCTAGAAGTGAAATCCTGCTAGAAAGATCCCAATGAGATGAAATCCAAGATCAATGTACAAGAACATTTCTACAAGCTAAATCCAGCTTCATAAGAAAATGAGCAACTCAGAGGGATTTGGAGTGAAAAACAGAACTAAACAAAACTAAAAGAAAATATTTTGGGGGGTTGATGTAAGATTGCTAAGAACCAAGGATGCTCCTGCATTAGACATCTGGGGTTATTTGAAAAGTGAGCCCCTCACTTTAATGGGCCAAGAGGAAAACCAAGATGGGCTACCTTAGCCTAAGATATCCAAGAAGAATCTTCCATTGGTCTATCCTTCCACTTCACAAGATATTCTTTGTATTGTCTTCTTTGCGTTCTCTTACCAACTCTGTTATCCAAAATCTCAATCTCATCTAGTTTCTTCTTAGGAAACTGCCTCTCTAAATGTGGTCCATAGTCATCATTGAATTCTACCTCATGATACTGATATAGATCTACAATGTTGAAAATAGATGATATACCCAAGGTATCCACTATATCAACTACATATGCATTGTCTGGATCAAAATTCTTTAAGATCCTACAAGGTCCAAATTTTCTCATCTTCAACTTGTTGTATGTTCCAATTGGAAATATTCCCTTCCTTAGGTACACCATTACCTCATCTCCAACTTCAAATTCCTTATTTCTTCACTTCTCATGTGCCTTCTCCTTATACTTATGGTTCATATCTTCCAAATATTGTTTCACCTGATTATGTAATAATGTCATGTGGTTTGCAAACTCCTCTGCTTCAACACTTCTTTTATCCTCATGGCTGATGTCTCTCAACTCTGATATACCTCTAGGATTCATTCTAGTAATGATCTCAAATGGTGTTTTTCCATTACTCCGGTTCACCGAATTGTTGTATGCAAATTCTTCTTGTGCAAGAATCAAATCCCAACCTTTGGGTTTATCTCCAACCAAACATCTCAACAAATTTCCTAAACCCCTATTCACTACCTCTATTGGTCCATCTTTCTATGGGTGAAATGTAGAGATGAACTTAAATTTGGTCTTCATCTTCCTCCAAAGTGTCCTCCAAAAGTAACCAGCAAACTTAGTATCTCAGTCTGAAACAATACTTTTGAGATAACCTACACAACCTCACAACTTCCTTGAAAAATAGATTTGTTGCATGCACTGCATTTGTTATTTTCTTATAGGGTATGAAATGTGTCATATTAGAGAATCTATCTACCACCATAAATATATAATCATTCCCTCTCTATGTCTTAGGCAATCAAAGTATGAAATCCATGCTTATGTCTTCCCAAGGTCTCTTTGGTACTATCAAAGGCTTATACAATCCTACATTCTGACTTCCACATTTTGCAACTTGACATATTCTACAGCTCTAAACAAATTTCCTTACATCCTTATGAATCTGAGCCCAAAAGTAATTCTCACTTACCAAATCTAGTTTCTTGTCAATACCAAAATGTCTTCCTAGTCCTCCACTATGCTTCTCCTTTATCAAATTGTCTCTCATAGAAATTTGGGGTACACACAACTGATTTCCTCTAAACATCATCTCATCTTGAATGAAATAATCCAATCATTTTCTTTAATCCATCACAACAGGCTCTTTACAAGCTTTCCAAGGTTCAACAAAATCAAGGTCTTCCTGATACATTGTCTTCAACTCATCAAACCCCAACACTTCAATTCTCATTTTGGTCAATAAATTTCTTCTCCTACTCAAGGCATCAACAACTCTATTTTACTTTCCACTCCAATGCTTCAGAACAAAATTATAGCTCAACATGAACTCAACCCATCTCATGTGTCTTTGGTTCAACTTACCTTGACTATTCAGATACTACAATGCTTGATGATCTATATACAACACAAACTCCTTAGGAAACAAATAATGTCTCCACTTCTTCAAGGCTTGAATTATGGCATAGAACACCCAACCATACACTAAATATCTTCTCCTTCCATCATTCAACTTCTCACTAAAATAGGCAACATGCTTTCTTTCTTGACTCAATACTGCTCCAATTGCATTCCCACTTGCATCACAGTCTACTTGAAATACTTAACAGAAATCTAGTAGGGCTAACACAAGTTTTTCAATCACCTTCAACTTCAACAACTCAAAACTTTTTTTTTCTCCAAATGTCCATCTAAAATCCTTCCAGTCTCCTCTCATTGTCTTAGTCATAGGGCTGCAAATTGAACTAAAATTTCTAATGAACTTTTGGTAGAAACTAGCCAATCCATGAAATGATCTTACCTCTCCAATCATTTCTGGTGTAGGCCATTCAATAATTTCTCTTACTTTCTTAGGGTCCATCTTCAATCCATCCGCAAATCCCAAATATACTAGTTCTTCCTTCATGAAACTACACTTCTTAAGGTTTATCAACAATTTCTATTCTCTTAAGCTCTGCAAAACTTGTCTCAAATGTAACAAATTCTCCTCTTTTGTCTTACTAAAAAATCAAAATATCATCCAAATACATAATCACAAACTTACCCAATAATTCTTCAATACCTTTTCCATCAACCTCATGAAAGTACTTGGTGCATTAGTCAGTCCAAAAGGCATCACCAACCACTCATATAGTCCTTCATTTATCTTGAATGCGGTCTTCCACTCATCTCCTCCTCTAATCCTGATATGATGATATCCACTCTTCAAATCTATCTTTGTTAAATATATGGCTCCACTCAAATAGTCCATTATGTCATCCATCCTAGGCAAAGGAAACATGCACTTCACTATGATCTATTTTATGGCTCTAGCGTATGTGCACATTATCCACTCTCCATCCTTCTTAGGTGCTAACACAATAGGAACTACACAAGGTCTCAAGCTTTCTCTAAACAAACCTTTCCTCAACAACTCATGTACTTGTCTATTAAATTCTTTATTTTCTATTGGTGTCATTTGATGTGCAGCTTTATTAGGCAAACTAACTCCAAGGATCAAATCCATACAATGACTAATACTCCTCATAGGTGGTAATCCATCAGGTACGTTGTCTAAAATTGTGTCTTCATATTGTGTCAGCAACTCCTTTGTCTCCTTCGGTTGTCTCTCTTCTAGTTTCAAATCACACTTCTTAGGGATTAAGGCATAGCACATATTTTCACTCAAACCATCCAATAATTTCAACCCATCAACTAAACAAATTCTGACATTTGTACAAATCTCACTCGTAACAGTCTCCTCCCAAGGCAACAAAGTTTGTTTCATCCCATTTGCAACAATAGTATATATGTTCTTTCTCCCATCATCCAATGCTTGTCTATCATACTACCATGCTCTTCCTAATAGGATATGACATACATCCATAGGCATAATATCACATAGAACTTCATCATAGTAGGATCCAATCTTCAATTTTACCAAACATTGTTCACTCGCCTGTACCTTATGATCTTCCTGAATCCATCCTATTTGGTAGGGTTTAGGGTGTTTTAACCTCTGCAACTTCAACTTGTTCACCAACTCCTCCCAGGCTAAATTATCTGAACTACCACTATCAATTATGACTTTGCAACACTTACCTTCAACCTTACACCTCATCCGAAACAAATTCTTCCTCTCCAATGATTCCTAATCTATTTCATTATGACATAGGGTTCTCCTTATCATCGAAGCTTCTCCATCTTTAGGTTTATTCAGGGATCTGGTAGGCTCCTCAACAAAAGCAGTTCTTCCACTGTTCTTTGTCCTCCTATTTGAATTACCTTGTTTACACTCAAAATCATGGTGTCCTTCTCTACTCTTAAAGCAAGTTCCTCCAAAATTCCTCTTTTCATCTCTCTTATAACCCTCATTTTGGTAGCAACTTTGTCCATCATTCTAGTAAAAGTTCATATCATCTCTCTGGTGTGAATTATCATCTCTTCCTTCTCCCTTGCCTTTGTTCTGCTCCACAAAAGATCTTCCACTTCCGATAAATGTTCTACCTCTTTGAAATCTTCCTCCTCTTCCTCTTTATCTCTGATCATATCTTTTGTTCAACTTTTCCTCGGCCTTCAAGGCATATTGATAAGCCTCTTTCACACTCTACAACTTGATTAAACTAATCTCCTCCTATATAGACATCCACAATCCATTGATATACCTCGAAATCTGTTCAACCTCATCCTTGGCAATATCTGGATCTGATGTTCAACTTGTAGAATTCTTTGGTATACTCTCTCACACTAGACTCCTTCTGCCTCAGGTTTTGCAACTTCTGAAATAGATGCACTTGATAATCTATAGGTAAGAACTTCACTTTAAACTTACTCACCATCCTATCCCAAGATTTAATTTTCTCCTTGCCTCTTCTTTGTCTATCTGTCTATAAAATGTTCCCACCATAGCGATGCATGTCCTTTCAACTTTGTGCAAGCATACTTCACCTTCTTATCTTCACTTGTGTTTTCAAAATCAAAATATTTCTCCATCTCTGTGATCTAATCTATCAATTCATCTAAATCCAAATTACCAATATATTTCGGTGGATTAAAATGCATTTTGTTACTTACGCGAGTTAGATCTCTCAGTAACCTTTCATCTCCTTTCTTAAGTTTCAGTTGACCTTCATCTTTCAGTTAAACATTCTTCTCTTGTTCATCATCACTCACATCATCAATATGTAGACCTCTTCTCTGGGTTGTTAAAACAGCTTCCAATCATGTCGCAATATATCCATCACTGCCAGATTTTCATCTCTCCATGCTTCACCTCTAACATTTCCTCTTTGTGTCATTTAGACAAGTCCTCTATAGCTACAAGTCAGATCTACAATCTTCCACCCTACAACAAGTTTCAACAAGGCACAATCTTCTCAGATGAAGAACCTTCACTCTAATACCAACTGATGCAGCCATGATAGGAGGGTCCTCAAAGGAGAACTATCTGGACTGTGCAACAAGATTAACACAATGAAAACAATAACACAGAATAGAGAGAATTCCAGATAGGATTTCAATTATATCATGAATTTGAATACAACTGCATGGCAACATGTGGGCTTCAAGTAGACTAACGGACCTGATTCAGGATACACATTCAATTTGGAAGCAAAGAGATGTTCAAACTCAATCCATATCTATTTGATCATCGTCCACTACCCCCTAAATCCCATCTATGATCTGATCCATCAATATATAGCATCCAAAACATATCCAGGTCGGCCAAAGAAGGATTATAATCCCCAAGGTGGGAAAGTTTAACGTGCAAATAGGTCAGTCCTAAGCAAGAAGAAAAACCTTCAAAAAAGAACTAAAATAAAATGCAGACCAAAAGGAAGGTCGGCCAAGCATATAGGAACATCGTATGAAGTACCAATCATCTCCACAAGTGAAGAAAATGCTCCACAAGATAAGGAAACACCATCTAGCCATTAAGGTTCAAACTGGTCCATAAATTGAGAACTGCTAGACAATGTTAGACACAATGGACCACTAAGAGGGGGGTGAATCAGTGGTTCTCAATCTTTTCTCTTTAACTAACCTATGTGTGTATATCGTTTATCAGATATAACTCAATGCAAACTTACCGGTTAGTGGGCAGACTAATCATAGATGCATTCACACATAAAGGGACATCACATAACACCAGCATATATGAGGAAAACCCAAGATGGTAAAAACCTCGGTGAGAAATGTTATTGCGGACTAAGGCTCCAATCTAGTCTCATAATGAATATCTCATTACAGTGTTTAGGGCACCAACCCAAGGAGCACCAACCCCTGATTTTAGGGCACCGACCTAAGGTGCACCAACCCCTGATTTAGGGCACCAACCCAAGGAGCTACAACCCCTAATTCAGGGCACCAACCCAAGGAACTACAACCCCTACACTGAGCTACGACTTAGTGAATACAAAGCATAATCATTTACAAATTAATAACCTTGTTACAAATGGATTTTGTAACACATGATCTGCAAATATTTCTACTAGATCTCTTGTCCAGTTCACTATCGATTATCTACCTCACCCTCTCATTTCTACAACCTTATCTCCTATTGCAACCTTATCAGTTTAGCCTCTTCTCCTTTTCTATCTATTCTCTCTTTGTCGATTCTCTCTTCTAGTTTCCTCTTCTCTCAACTACTCTACTTCTCTCCACTGGTACTATCTTTTGTTGGTTCTTTGCTTGTCTACTCAGCACTCTTCTACAACTCTTCACTATCAGTTTGGTCACCACCCATTACCTCATTGTTGCTAGTTGAACTCTTCAACCCTAGTCTCTCTCACACTCTGTCTGTCTTTTGATATTCATTGATTACTTGACTGATTCCTCCTCACATACATAAACACTCTCTTATTCAACAACTTTCTAGTTTCTTTAACCTCACCAAGTAAACCTTCAGCAAAATCTATTACTGGTTGTCTCCCTGCTGCTCGATCTCTATGATCCTTTGTAGATATCACACTTCATCTACTTCTCTATTCAACTTAGTGAATCACTTGGTAGGATCTCTCTTTGAGGTATCATCAAATCTATCTTTGGCCCACATTTGTATTCAGACTTTACTACCAAAAGAAACATTCAAACTTGGTGCCTTAGGGTTTCTCCCACTGATCACAAGGCACATCGAATCCAATCAGATCTCATTTGATCTGAGCTCCAAGACAACTATCTATGCATCACTTCCATTAACATGCCTTCCAATACACATTTTCTAAACTTATAAAACACGGACAATTAGTCAACGAGACACAAGATCAATCACCATAAATGGTTTTGCGGATTTCATCACCAACCTCATTCTGCACCTAGACGCTCTGCGTCGATCGATGCATCCCATCGATCACCTCTGTTTGACCTTCCTCGAGTCGTGCAATGCATTTGCAACACATCTCATGATTTACGGGGTCTACAATTAATTTTGACCAACTCTGTAATAACCTTGTTGGTGTACACTCCATCTACCTTTGCATGCATGTTCACCATCTTGACTCCATGTGGCACCTTTGTTGACATCCACCTTTGTTTGGACCTCTATGTCGATTCAGATAGGATCATCGACCAAACACTCAACCTATCCTTCTTTTATGTCAGTTATCTAACCTTGCTGGTATGTCACACTTTACCGGTCAACCATCATGTTTTCACTTTGTTGATCTATCGGTGGAACACCTTAACTGGTCGCTAGACATACCTATCCATAGCATGCACATTCTCATCAGGTAGGAGCACATCACTTGGCCTCTTTGCTTCCTTATTGGCTCTCATGACACTGGTAGCCATCCCGATCACACCATGTCATCAACCTTCAACTGATTTCATCTAAGGCATCTGCTTAGTAGTCGCACTCTCTCTCTGCAACTACACCACTTTGCCCTCTTCATCATCAGACCAGACATTATCTCAGTCAGTTTGTCAAGGTGACAAACCCATCACTTCTTTGCTCTTCTTTTTCTGTCTCGATGGCTTATCATGTCTGCTATGTCGGTCCAATGCATGTCCCTGATTTCATGCACTTGAGGCATCCCTTTGATTTACTAGTAGATCCAGTGTCATCCTTCAAACATATGCCTTTACCTCTTCTTCCTTATCTCAAAGAATTAAGATGCATACTTTGCATAATAGGAGATAAGCTCCACTTACTGGTGGGAGTGAGTCCTTGTCATTTGCTTCCTGCAATGCACTCATGATCTGGTGTGGGTACATTCAGTGTTAGTCATCTCTTCACATGGTGACTACATCTCTATCTGATGGGAGTCATGTTGTTCTGCATCCACACAACATATCAGTGACCTATACATCCTTCTCCTCTAGTGTTGATGTTATTTAGGTAATATTCTACCTCTTTATCACAAACAACGACTCAACGTCTTGCTCATCCTTCTTGTACACTGGTCATAAGTTTGCCGGTTGGAAAATACTCGCTTGGTTGATTTATCTTCTCCATGTCAACACATCACTTAGCAATTGACATATTCTCCTTATTGGTGATAGACTGTACCGGTAACCTACCCATCTCTTCCACACAAGCCAAACACTGACTTGTATACCGCTGACTCCAAAGGTCATTCTACTAAATGACATTCTCTTTGTTACCTTACCGGTGCACTGCAACACAAGGTGATATCAAAGATATCTCATTCTATATGCATTCATGATAGTGCAGCTCACATACATCTCTGATACCAATATCCTGCCTATACTGGTTGACATCAATGACAACACAATGCCAAAAATATCCCCCTTTGGCATTGATGTCAACACATGTAGTATCCGACATACTACATAATCTCTTCCCCCCTTTGTGTGATCCAACTCTCACACATGTAGTATGTATTATACTACATAATCTTTCTCCCCCTTTGACAACAATGGAAAAGGGAACTTTCAGGGTTTTCACTCCTCCTTGTATCTATTGGGCATTGACATAAATATTTCTCTCCTTTTTCTTTACCAGATGCATCTCCTCTTTTGATACCAATTGGTACAATTTATCAAGTTACAACTCTTGAGATGGATGACTTAACCATTAGCTAACACCAATTGCTCAGTAACAAAGTGTATATACAAACTTGAAGCCTTTACATATACAAGTCTGAGACCAATTGAAGGCACATGTGTCACTGAACAAAACTTACCTATTAGTCAAAGTGCATCATCTCCCCTTTGATATGCAGAAGTTATTCTAACCCCAATTAGCTGATATCAAGTGTTGAAGCTGACACTGATACTAATTGTATCTTCTCCAATACCAACTGTATTGTCACTTGTGCAGGTAAAATTCCCTATTTTCAGACAACACTTCTAATGATCCAATTATGATTTTAATTGAATAGGCATTAAATATCTCACAACCTCGGACACTTCCAAAGACACCATCACACTAGTACATCCATAGACACTTGCACACCCTATGTGTCCAGTAAGTTTGATATAAATTAGAAAGCATGGTTGTCAACTCCCCTCGAGTCATACATCTCAGGTCCACACTATCGGTCAGGTCCAAAACTGGAGCTCTAATCAACTATATATATTGGTTGAGTTATGCATACGTGATCATTTGATGATCCTTCAACTCCATCATATCAACCACAGCCTATGACATGATCCAAGATCTTCATAATGCCATACAATGTCATCATCATGCCATGAATCAAACTAGTTAGCCCAAAAACATTTATTCTTGAATGATCAACAATGGGGCCAACATATGTCATTCAGGTCTTCATCAACAACACCTGAGACATGGCTTCCCAGTCCATGTTACCAGGGCTAATGCAATGATATCCAACCTCATTTTCTTACATAACCTGCAATTCCCTATTAGCATTCATGTCGGTAACATCTTGCACATATCTGTTTCTTGTACCGGTCCATCATTACTATCGGAGAACCTTCCTGTAACTCCTGACATTTTGGGTCACTATGCATCTAATTCTAGTTGTTAATATTATCATACATTGACACAACAGTAGTGATTCAACTCTGATATGTAGGTGTGTAGGAAAGGTCTCCACTACACACACTTATCTTCTCATTTCCATCCTTCATACTAGTAGTATCTTGTTCTTCCATGTGTCCCTCATTGAGGGTTGAATGATAAGTTCAATATACTACTCCCCCTAAATTTCTCCATCTCCCTTAAGCCTTAGGAGATACCACCTTTGCATTGAATGCACAGTTCTGGTCCATGGTTGCATCCTCTTTCTTCTTCCTCTATACCTACTTAGACTCATTCTTCTTCTCATTTTTCAAACTTGGGAACAGGTCTTACTTTCTTCTGCTGATGGGTCCTTTCATTTCTAGACTCTGCATCACAACCAGAAGTAGTTCTGTAGTAGCACACAACATCCATCCCAACTTCATGATTGGGGATTCTCTTAACATACCAGTTTGACCATCTTCTTCTGGTCATGTTTCTATGAATGGCAACCAAAACTGATGGACCTCTTGATCCTGTAGGGACATTTCTCCTTTGGTTCCATGCAGGTCTCTAACTTTTGTATGCTCTATATCCACTTCTCTATAGAGCATAGTTGCTATACCAACCTCCATATGATTGCAAGTTCCTCTTCCTGCATTCAAACTCTCTATGGCCAATCCTATTGCAATTATAACAAGCATTATTTGCATAACCGAGAGAGGGGATATGCATGTATCTACTCCTTGATACATTTTTCTCATATGCATGATATCTATGAGATCCTAGATTATTCCTTGTAGATCTCTTTCTACATTCGTCTGCCCTATGGCCATGACCATCACATGCAAATCAATAACTAGTAAAGAATGGTATATGACTTACACATTTATTCTGCCATGCATGGGGAGATCTTACTGGTCTGGCATCTCCATTTCTCCTTCTCTGAGGATGGATTCTAGGTTGTCCATTCTTAGCATCTCTTCCACCTAATCTCTTCTTCTCCCACACTTGCTTTGTCTTGTGGGTGGTAGCAGTTCCTTGTCTTCTCATGTTCCTACTTCTAGTGAAGTTATCTCCTCCCATCTTCCCTTTTCCTTTGGGATCTACAGTGTTCCTCCTTCTTGCAGAACCGATCTTCATTCTTGTCTGCAAGTCTTCACTAGTTGTGGTTAGGTCAACCTTCTTCTGGGGAGTATTTCTAACTATGAAGGTTTGTCCCTTGTTTTCTCCATTTGAGGAGACAAATAGAATGTCATTGTGGGGGACATTCTTTGTAGTGGAGCATTCATTGGCACCACTTCATAATCCTTCAGTGTCCTTGACATGCTTTTTCTTTTTCAACATTTTGTCCAAGGCATCACTACTACCATCAAATCGGATTCTTACCTTGAGCTCATCCTGACATTTCTCAAGGTCATTTCAGATAACCTCCATTTCTCCAAGCAACTGCTAATATTCTTTGTCTTTTACCTGTAGCTCAGATGCTAGATCTTTACACAGACACTCCTTGGTGTCTTCTTCTTGAGTCTTTAACTCTAAGACACACTTCTTAAATTATTCAAGGCATATGACCAACTGGTTCTGCTCCACAATAGTAGCATTCTTGAATAGCTTGTACTCATTCCTCACTCTACTAAGTCCTTAAGGTGCACTTACAAGATCTTCTTTAAAATCAACTTCTTCTTCCTCTTCTTCTTCACCTTCAATATCACTGCCAAACACATCTTGTCAATAGGAGTGATCTGCATGATCATTCTCAGATGTGTGCCTCTCATCCTTTGATTCTTGAGCCATGAAGAGGTGGGTTCCTTCTTCATCAATTTTGTGACTGCTAGCAGATCTTCTTTCATCATCTATAGATACAGGAGGTGCATTTCTCATCCTATCAACACAAGCCAGTTCTATAGTAGTGGACTCATTTTTATAGAGCTTCTTAAATCTCTCCCATAAGCTTTTTGCTGATCTGCATCTGTCCACCTATGAAGATACATCATCTGTTAACCCATAGAGTATAGCCTTCATTGCTGCTTCATTGTATGCGTTTCTTATTTCTACATCTGAATCAGTGGGAGGACAGACTTTACTAGGGCAACCATTTACAATAGACCTCTAGACATCATACCCTAGAGAGGATAAGTGAACTTCCACTCTACAACTCCAAATGGAATAGTTAGACCCATTAAACATCGGATCCGGGATTGAGACTAAACACACCATTGTGTCCTTAAGCCACAATCTACCCAAGATGGACAAAGCTCATCTGACTGGGAGCCTAGGCTCTAATACCAATTGTTAGACACAATGCGCCACTGAGAGGGGTGTGAATCAGTGGTTCTCAATATTTTCCCTTTAACTAACTTATGTGTGTATACCGGTTATTAGATCTAACTCAATGCAGACTTACTGGTTAGTCGAGAGACTAATCACATATGCATTCACACATAAAAGGACATCACATAAAACCAACACATACAAGGAAAACCCAAGATGGGACAAACCTCAGTGAGAAATATTGTTGGAGACTCCAGCTACAATCTAGACTCACAATGAATCTTTGATTATAATTTTTATGGCACCAACCCAAGGAGCACTAAACCCTGATTTTAGGGCACCAACCCCTAATTTAGTGCACCAACCCAAGGAGCTACAACCCTTGATCTAGGGCACCAACCCAAGGAACTACAACCCCTGCACCGAGCTATAACTTAGTGAATACAAAGCATAATCATTTACAAATTAATAACCTTGTTACAAATGGATTTTGTAACACATCTGCAAATCTTTTTGCTAGATCTCTTGTCAAGTTCACTGTCAGTTCTCTACCTCACCCTCTCACTATTGCAACCTTATCTCCTATTGTAGCCTTATTAGTTCAGCCTCTTCTCCTTCTCTACATGTTCTCTCTCATTCAGTTCTCTCTTCTGCTTGCCTCTTCTCTCAACTGCTCTTCTACTCTCCACTGGTAATATCTTCTACCAGTTATTTGCTTGTCTACTTTGCACTCTTCTGCAACTCTTCACTGTCGGTTTGGTCACCATCGGTTACCTCACTATTGTTGGTTGAACTCTTCAGCCCTATTCTCTCTCACACTTAGTCTCTCTTATGATATTCATTGAGTACTTGACTGATTCCTACTCACATGCAGGAACACTCTCTTATTCAAAAGCTTGCCGGTTGCTTTAACCTCATCAGTTAAACCTTCACCAAAATCTATTACCAGTTGTCTCCCTATTGCATGATCTCTATGATCATCTATAGATATCACACTTCATCTACTTCTCTATTTAGCCTAGTGCATAACTTGGAAGCATCTCTCTCTGAGGCATCATCAAATCTGTCTTTGGCCCACATATTTGTATTCAGACTTTCCCACCAAAAGCAACATGCAAACTTGGTGCCTTGGGGTTTCTTCCACTGATCACGAGGCACATTGAATCCAATCAGATCTCATTTGATCTGAGCTCCAAGATAACTATTTTCAAATCACCACCATTAGTGTGCCTTCCAATACACATTTGCTAAACTTATAAAACACAGATAGTCAGTCGATGAGATACAAGATCAATCACCATAAATGGTTTTGCATATTTCATCACCAACCTCATTCTACACCTAGATTCTCTGCATTGATGGATGCATCCCATCAATCAGCTTTGTTCGACCTTCCTCGAGCCACACACCTCTGCAATGCATCTGCAACACATCCCATGATTTACGGGGTCTACAATTAATGTTGAACAACTTTTGTAACAACCTTTTCGGTGTACACTCCATCTACCACTGCATGCATGTCCACCACCTTGACTCCATGTGGCACCTTTGTCGACATCCACCTTAGTTTGGACCTCTGTTTCGGTTCAAACAGGATCACCGACCAAACACTCAACCAATCCTTCTTTTCTGTCGGTTCTCTAACCCTGTCGGTATGTCACACTTTACCAGTTAACCATCATGTCTGCACTTTTCTAATTTTCCAGTGGAACACCTTAACCGATCGCCAGACATGCCTATCCATAGCATGCACATTCTCATCAAGTAGGAGCACATCACTTAGCCTCTTTTCTTCCTTACCAATTCTCATGCTCACCATTAGCCATCCTGATGACACAATGTCATCAACCTTCAACTAATTCCATCTAAGGCATCTACATACCGGTTGCACTCTCTCTCTGTAGCTGCACCACTTTTCCTTCTGCATCATCAGACTGGACATTATCTCAGCTGGTTTATCAAGGTGAAAAACCCACCACTTCTTTGCTATTATTTTTCTGTCCTAATGGCTTATCATGCCTTCTATTTCGGTCCAATGCATGTCCCTGATTTCATGCACTTGAGGCATCCCTTTGATTTACCAGTAGATCTGGTGTGATCCTTCAAACACCTGCCTTTACCTCTTCTTCCTTATCTCACAAAACTAAGATGCATACTTTGCATAATAGGAGATAAGCTCCACTTACTGGTGGGAGTGAGTCCTTGTCATCTGCTTCTTGTAATGCACTCATGATCTAGTGTGGGCACATTCACTATCAGTCATCTCTTCACATGGTGACTACATCTCTATCTGGTGGGAGTCTAGTTGTTCTACATCCACACAACATATCGGTGACTTGTACATCCTTCTCTAGTGTTGATGTGATTTAGGTAATATTCTGCCTCTGTATCACAAACAACATCTCAACGTCTTGCTCATCCTGATTGTACACTAGTCATAAGTTTGCCGGTTGGAAACTACTCACTTGGTTGATTTATCTTCTCCATTTCAACACATCACTTAGTAGTTGACATATTCTCCTTACCGGTGACAGATTGTACCGATAACCTTCCCACCTCTTCCACACAAGACAAACACTGACTTGTATACCAGTGACTCCAAAGGTCATTCTACTGAATGACATTCTCTCTATTACCTTACTGGTGCACTACAACACAAGGTGATATCAAAGATGTCTCATTATGTATGCATTCATGATAGTGCAACATATACATCTTTTATACTGGTATCATGCCTATACTAGTTGACATCAATGACAACACAATACCAAAAGACAATTTGGAAGTTAAATCCTACCAAAAATATCCAAATGAGCTAAAATCCAAGATCAACATACAAGAACATGCCTACAAGCTAAATCTAGCTCCGCACAGAAAATCAGCAACTCGGAGGGATCCAAAGTGAAACACAGAACTGAACAAAAATGAAAGAAAATATTTTTTTAGGTTGATGCAAGATTGCTAAGAACCAAGGATGCTCCTATATCAAGATATGTGTTCCACTTTGGTTTAGGAGTCATTCTATATGCATCCAAGAAACAACCCATAATTTCTCTTTTCATAGCTAAAGCTGAATATATAATAGCAAATGTAATAGTTTGTCAAGCTATTTGGCTATGGAGAATCCTAGTAGACTTGAAAGAAGAGCAAGAAGATGGTATAACCATATTTTTGATAATATATAATCAATAGAATTGACAAAAATCCAATCTTTCATGGACAAGGAAAGTGCATATATAGGTCAAATATCACTTCATAAGGGAGCTCATTGAATATGGAGAATTAAAATTCAATAATGTAGGTTTGAGCAATCATTTGTAGATATTTTTATTAAGCCACTAACAAAAGAGATTTTTGGGTGCTTAACAATCAGTTTGGGCATCATGGATATAGTTGCAGCATATCTAGTTCCCTCATAGTCATCTTCAAAATTCATGTACATTTGAGTTCAAAAGATCTCTAGAATAAATACTTTTATCTCTAAACATATGAATTGGGTTGAAATAGCTTAGGATAAAGAGGGAGTGCTAGAATTTTTGTTCATTGTGAGCCACTTATCAAACCTATTTATCAAATCTATCAAAAATATTTTTGAGATCTATTTATCTTCTAATGCTAGTTGTAGTAATTATTGTTTATTGGATTTGAAATAAATGCACTTATGTGTATTTGAATTTGATATGAGTGAGAAACTTCTAGGAGAAGACAACAAGGAGACAAAAGAAAAGAATGTTTTCATGACATCAGTTAGTTTATTGAGGATGAAAAAATAAGTTGTAATTGTTGGGCATATGATGGAATTGATTATTTGTTGCATTGATGTTTTATCATTGATGTCAACACTTGTTGTTATTGTTGTTTACTAGCTTCGGGTAGAAGGATTGGATTGGGAAGATAATCAGTTGATTATCATCGGTATGATCTAGTTGATGGAATAAGTTTGTATGGATGGTTCATATGCTTTTGAAGTATGTTTTATCTAGTTGGTACTGACTTGATGATTAGATGCTATCTCATGTTCTAGTAAGCTTGCTTTATTGGTCCTGTAAGGGTTTCACCGGCAGAGCTTTATTGAAGATCTTTGATGTAATGCATAAGTAGTGTTGGTGTAGCTTCTAGAAGGGATTTAGGATGCTGATGGTGATTGTGTTCATGCCTCGACTGATTGGTGTCATTGCTTTGGCATGTTTGGATCTAATTTAGGTCTGGTGCTATCTAGGTTATGGACTGTTTTGCATGAAACATGGTGGTGGATCCTCGGATGCACTTCTGGGATGTTTTATTGATTGGATGTGTTATGATTCCCAAAGATACTGAGAGGGGGGTGAATCAGTATCTTGTCGGTTAACAGATTTTCTGACCTTATTAAATAAATTGCATTCCAAAATAGTGTACTGGTAAGCAAGAATTAATGCAGTAAATATGAACAATAAGCACAACATAGAAAGCACACCATAACACAAGATTTTAACAAGGAAACCTGGTGTGGGAAAAACCTCAGTGGGATTTGTGACCCATAATATTCACTCATTGTCTAATGAATGGATATTACTTACAATAGGGGCCTGCACATGTAGGAAGGCCAATTGCCTAAAGCTCACTGCTTAATTACAAAAGGAAGTCTCACTGACTTACAAAATGGATTATGCAAATCAAATATAATGTACTTCTTTAGTTCAGCATCTGCTATGCCAGGTTCAGTACCGGTTTAAGCTCATACAATAACCATAGACCTTACTCCAAAATTTGCCTTAATATTCGCATGTTACTTCTGCAATAATCTTCCCATGTTCACATCTTAAATGATCTACAAGATCTCATACTTATATATGAGTTTTATTACAATATGCCTTGTCGGCTTACAAAAAGATACTACAATTAAATACAATATACAATAATTAAAATCTTGTCGGCTAGGGTGCTGGTAATCATCTTTGCCACTGTCAGTGAACTATCTGTCGATGTAGAGTCTATCGATGTCAGTGCCTTCCGGTGCCATAGGATTGCAAGGTTGCCATCAATGACAATACCTTCAATCACCTACAATTTCTCATTGGAGTGTGCAATGCCAACATGATGATATTTGTTTGGCCTTAGGCTGGCATGTGTTATGATTTTATTTCAGGATTATGTAATGGATCTATTGTATTATCATTTGTGTGGCCGACCTAATTGGTTAGGTCTCGAGATGGTATAAATATATGTAAGATCTCATTATAGATCATATATGGGAATAGGCAAGGAGTGAATAATGTAATAATCATTTGTGCAGAGGATTTGATTGATCATAGGTGATCGAGTTCGGTTTATGTAAGAGGTTTTAGACCTCTGATATTGAGCTTAACCAGAACTGTAATCTGGCATGTTTGATGCTATTACTGGTAGTTCATCTCTTTGGATTGTAACATAGTCCATATATCTTGAGGTGGTTGACATCTCTACAGTCAGTGAGACTCCATTGTGATGAGCAATGCGCTCTAGGCAGTGTGCCTTCCTGCATGTGCATGCCCCTATTGTAATCATATACTTGTTACAAAAGTATCATTTGACTATGAGTAGGCTTCCCACCATGGTATTTCCCTTCATTGGGTTTTCCACGTAAAAATCATGGTGTTATGTGTTATGGTTGCATGGTATTGATTCTCTGGTTTTCATTTATTCTTTAATTCTTAATCAGTTCTTCCAATATAATGTTTTAAGTGTTTTAATTAACATAATTTGTTAACAATTGATTCACCCCCCCTCCCCCTCTCTAAGTTGTTCACTGGTTATCCTAACAATTGGTATCAAAGCTTGGTCCTCTTTTTGCAGAAGCTTAACCACTTGAGGAAGATCCTATGGCAACTAATAGTTCAACTCATGTTTTCCAGAAGGACAACCCTAGGCTTGATGGAACAAACTATGAAGTATGGAATATTCAGATGGAGACTCATCTAAGATGCATTGGAAATGAAATTTGGGAAATAACTCAGAATGGTTACACTCCTCATAATCCAGCATCTGGCATTCCTACACCGGCAGACTTGGATAATAACATTGAAAAATGACTACAGAGCTAGAGAAGCCCTCTTAAGCATCTTATTAGATCAGCCAATCATGGGACTATTAGGCAAATCATCAACAAAAGATATATGGGACAAGTTGGAGACTCTAAATGAAGGTAATCCTACTGTTAAAATTGTAAAAATTGAATGTTACTAGGTAAGATATGAAAGCTTGAAGATGGAGGAAGATGAAAGAATTTTTGCATTCATGGAAAGGGTTAATGAAATTGCATTGGGAATTCAGTTTTGTGGTCGATCTCTGAGTGAGGAAGAGATTGTTTCAAAAGTGTTAAGGGTTTTGCCACTGGTATATAAGATAAGGTAACTACAATTAATGAGCTAAGAACCATGCCTAATTCTTCTATCAATAAAGATACTCTTGTTGGGAAGATATCTGCTTTTGAGCATGAGGAATTTGGTCCTCCTAGAGCTATAAAGATTTATACTGCATTTAAGGCATTACATCATCAACCGACAAGCAAGATTGGAAAGTTTTGTATGCAAAGGAATTGGAAGAGATTAGGAAAGAAGATGAAGAGCTTGAGAAACTTGAAACCCTATTTGCTAGATGAATACTTAGAGGTCCGTAAGGAAGTAAGTATGAAGGAAAATCTCCTTTCAAATGTTTTGCATGTAATAAGATAGGTCATTTTGCATCTAGATGTCCTGAAAGGATTTCAAAATTGGAAGAAAGAGAAAGAAGATCTTTTAAGCCTAAACTTGAATATCAAATCAAGATTAAGTACACAAATTACAAAAATAAATCATGCTACTATGTTGATGAGGAAGGAATAATTGATGACTCAGAAGAAGAACCAATAGGAGATTCATTTAGTGGATTCGGCAATGAAAAGACTAGGTATTTTATGCTATGAAGGAAGATGATCTCGAATCAGTTATCAAAAATGAGGAAAAGGCCCTTGCAGAAAAAGCCAAAGACATGGATAAATGGGTAATTGTTGGCAATATGGATCAACTGATTATGTGTTGCATTCATGTTTTGTCATTGATGTCAACACTAGTTGTTATGGTTGGTTACTGACAAATAGGTTTTGGTTACCGGTAGAAGATCTAGTGTTACTGGCAGAAGGGACTATCTGTTGGACACTTCTGGCATGTTTGGATCAATGGAGTATGTTTGGTTTTATGTGTTACATGCTTCTGGAGCATGTCTTGGTCAGTTGGTATTGACTTGATGATCGGATGCTATCATACACTCTTGTAAACCCTTACCAGCATGGGTTTAAGGTTTAACCGACAAAGCTTTCACTGAGAAACCTTGATAGAATGCTAAGTGGTTTTGGTGTAGCTTCTAGATGGAATTCAGGATGAAGAAGGTGATCCCTGATCATGCCTCAACTGATTGAAGACATCTCTTTGGTGTGGTGGACCCAGATTAGGTCTGGTACCTATCTAGGTTATGGACCGGTATCATTTTAACGTGTTCTCTACATGTTACCGAGATGATTTATGGATTGGTTATTGTTGTTTTGGTATTAAGCCAACATGTCATATCATTGTAATATGGATGTATTTAATGATCTTATTGTAATATCTTTAGGTGGCCAACCTAATTGGTTTAGGTCTTAGGGTTTGTATAAATGATGTAAGATCTCATTATAGATCATAGGTATGGTATGGGAATGAAATAAGTGTATCATGGTCATGGAATGCAATATCATATGCGAAGGAGATTTGGTTGATCATAGGTGATCAAATTGGGTTTAAGGAAGAGGTCAAAGTCCTCCAGTATTGAGCTTAACAGGACTATAATCAGGCATGGTAGATGCTATCTCTAGAAGTTCATTATTTTGGATTATTGTCCATTTATCTTAAGGTGGTTATAACCTCTCTATAGTCAGTGAGACTCTTTTGTAATGAGTAGTATGCTCTAGGAAATGTGCCTTCCTGCATGTGTAGACCCCTCATTGTATCACATACTTTCTACAAAAGTATCATCTGACTGTGGGTAGGCTTCCCACCGTGGTTTTTCCCTTTCTGGGTTTTCCACGTACAAATCATGGTGTTATGTGGCATGGTTGCATTGTGTTAATTCTCTATTTCATTCTTAAATTTTATTGCTTACCGGTATCTGTTTCTGCTATTCCAGTATTCAATGTTTATGTGCTCCAGTTAAAGGTTATTAAGTGGTTTGATTGACATAATCTATTAACAACTGATTCACCCCCCCCCCCCCTCTCAATTGTTCACCGGTTATCCTAACAATTGGTATCAGAGCTTTGGTCCTCTTTTGCAAAAGCTTAACCACTTGAGGTAGATCCTATGGAAACTAATCCGCCGACAACTATTTTCAGAAGAGAAATCCCTAAGCTTGATGGAACAAATTATGGGATATGGAAAATCCGAATGGGGACTCATCTTAGATGTCTTGGCAAGGATCTTTATTAGGACCCAGAGGCAACTAAGAGGGGGGGGGGTAAATCAGTTGTCTATTAATTTCATCCAAATATAACTTAACCAAACTTAATGCATAATACCGATAAACCCAAACTTTATGCCAATTGATATTTTAACAGTTAATTGTAATACCAACAATATTTAATGCATGAAATAGAAAGACAAATAACATCCACAACACATAACACATAGATTTGTACGTGGAAACCCTGTAAGGGGAAAAACCATGGTGGGAAACCTTACCCACAATCAGGTGATACTACTGCAGATAGTACGTGTGTACAATATGGGGTCTGCACATGCAGAAAGGCCAACTGCCTAGAGTTCACTACTCAATCACAAAATGGGAGTCACACTGACTACAATTGGATGATTGAATCCAATGATAATGTACTACTCAAAATAGCATCTTCATATGCTAGATTCAGTAACAGTTAAGCTCTGATTGCCTTCTCCAAACCTTCCTTGAATCTTCAAATGATGTTTGTGTGTATAGCTCTTCTTATATTCACATATACCTTATTACAATCCTCTATCACACCTTCTTACATAATCTCACAAATGAGATCTTACATATATACCAAAACCTAAGACCAAATGTGTAGGTCAGCTTACAAAGAATATTACAATTAAATCAATTACAAATGAATCAATATGTGATGCATCATGTCGACTCAATGCATTTACAATAATAACAAGTCATCTCCATAACGTGTCGTGCTGATCTGGAATAGATAATGCTTGTCGATCCATAACCTAGACCTATTTGTCGGTAACAGCAGATATGCAAACTCGATTAGACTAATGACCAAATCACCAAAAAAGAGTGTCCAAACAATGTCTT
This sequence comes from Cryptomeria japonica, assembly GCF_030272615.1. Classification (NCBI taxonomy): domain Eukaryota; kingdom Viridiplantae; phylum Streptophyta; class Pinopsida; order Cupressales; family Cupressaceae; genus Cryptomeria; species Cryptomeria japonica. Next base: position 146,241,329 of record NC_081406.1, on the reverse strand, counting down.
CGACATAACCAAGTAATCTTCAGATGATAATAGATCATCCTCAATGTCAGTGAATAATATAACCTATCGGTGAACCAGATATCGGTGACTATACATAAGTCACTGAACATGTCGGTGAACATAACCAAAGATCTCCAAGTGCTGATAGGTGTTGACAAGTATTAACATCAATGACAAAACCAATGCAACACATCCAAATACCAACAATCTCCCCTTTGGCATTGATGGCAACACAAGATGGAAAAACCATCTAAGTGCCAAAGCAGAAATGCCAAAAATGAAAAACCAATAATCTCCCAAAGAGATGGGATCATTAACCAAAAATACAAATATAGATAGCAACAAACTCTCCCCCAATGAATAATCTCACCCCTAAAAGATAATGTGTTTTTCCATAGATATCTCTCCCCCTTTGACATCAAATGCCAAAGTAATACAAAAACCAGATATAAATAGTTCATAGAACTTATTACAAAATACCAACTTATCCAATTTATCCAACTACTCCCCTTGAGAAGTAGCTCTCCTCATCAAAGCTGGAAAAAAAATTTATCTGTTAATTCTATCGGTTTGAAGCCAAGCATAAATTGTCTAAGTCTCTACCAGTGAGGGTATAACTCCAAGCTTCTCTCTTAGATATTCAAAAGTTTCCTTAGGCAAAGACTTAGTAAAAATATCTGCAATTTGCTCTTTAGTATTCACATAAACCAGTTTCACTTCTTTTACTTCAACATTCTCTTTCAGAAAATTGAATTTGATAGAAACGTGTTTAGTTTTAGAGTGAAATACTAGATTCTTAGATATATCAATTTCTTCCATATTATCACAGTAAATGGTTATAGGTTCTTTGCATTTTACCTTTATGTCCTTCAACATTTGCTTAATCTATAATACCTGTGTACAGTTAGTTGCTGCTACAACATATTCTGATTCTGTTGTTGATAAAGATGTGCAACTCTATTTCTTGCTCAACCATGAAATCAATCTGCTAACCAAGGAAAAATGCTCCCACCAATGGTGCTTTTTCTGTCATCTACATCTCTTTCCCAATTTGCATGTGTATGCACATAAATCAAAATTTTCATCTTTAGGATACCATAAACCAAGATTTGTTGTGCCTTGTAGATACCGGAAAATCCTTTTCACTGTTGATTCATGTTTTTCTTTAGGATTACTCTAAAATCTTGAAACAATACATATTGCATTCATAATATCAGGTCTTGTTTGAGTCAAGTATAGTAAACCTCCAATCATAGACTTGTACCTTGTCAGATTAACAAGTGTTGATTCATCCTTCAAAGATAGTTTATCAGTTGTAGTCATAGGTGTACTTACTGGTTTAGAGTTTTCCATGTCAAATTTCTTAAGTAATTCCTTCAAGTACTTTGATTGATTTATGAATATACCTTTATCAGTCTGTGAAATCTGCAATCCTAAGAAGAATTTTATCTCTCCAATCATAGACATTTCAAATTCTTCCTACTCCTCCAAAAATGATATCATCAACAAAAACTTCAATTACAAAGATGTCATCATTAGTCACTTTGTAGTATAAGTTGTTGTCAGCATTACCTTTAGTGTAATCAAGTTTCAAAATATATTTGTCCAATCTAGCATACCAAGCTCTTGGAGCTTGCTTTAATTCATATAAAGCTTTCCTTAACCTGCAAGACATATCTTTGTCATCTGTCAAAGAAAATCCATCAGGTTGTTCAATGTAAACTTTCTCTTCAATATCACCATTCAGAAATGCACATTTAACATCCATTTGATATAGTTTATACTTCTTGTGTGTTGCAAAAACTAAGAATAGTCTGACTGCCTCAATTCTAGCTTCTGGTGCAAAGGTTTCATTGTAATTAATTCCTTCCTTTTGAGAATATCCCTTACACACTAATCTTTATTTGTTTCTAATTACCTTACCATCTTCATTAAGTTTATTTCTGAATACCCATTTAGTTCCAATTCCATTTTTGTTTTCTAGGCTGGGGAACCAAAGTCCATGAGTTATTCTTTTCAATTTGTTCCAATTCATCTTCCATAGCTTTAATCCAATGTTTATCTTCACATGTCTCAATAATGAATGGTTGTTCAATTTGAGAAATTACACATACCTCTTCATTTGTCAGTCTTCCTCTTGTCATAACTCCTTGATACTTGTTCCTAATTATCTGACTTTCAGAGTGATTCAATCTTACATAGCTAGGAGTATTTACTTGTTGTTGTTCTTCAGACACTGTAGAATTATCTGATGATGTCGGTGTGATTGGATCAACATTATGTACTGGTGTACTCATTGTAGGTTCATTTGTGATTATCTCTATTGTCGGTTCAGAGTTTTTTGACCTTGAATTACCTCTAAACTGTTCATCAATCTTCACATTTGCACTCTCAACAATTTTCTGCAATCTCTTGTTAAAACATATATATGCCTTTCTCTTAGATGAATAACCAATAAATATTCCTTCATCACTTCTAGGGTCAAACTTTCCAATATAATGATCTCTCCTAATATAACATTTGCTTCCAAATATTCTGAAATATTTAAGAGTAGGAGTATTACCAAACCATATTTCATGAGGGGTCTTATCGGTTTCACCTTTGATGTGAACTTTGTTGAATGTATAAACCGTTGTATTCACTTCTTCTCTCCAATATACATGAGGTAGGTTTTCTTCTGATATCATGCTTCTGGTTGTATCTAGAATAGTTTTGTTCTTCCTTTCCACAACTCCATTCTACTGGGGTGTCTAAGGTGTTGATAACTATCTTCTGATTTCATTCACTTCACAGAATGAATTAAATTCCTTAGATGTGAATTCACCTCCTTGATCTGATCTCAAACATTTGGTTTTCTTACCGATTTCATTTTCTACCATCACTTTGAATAATTTGAATTTCCCAAAAGCTTCTGATTTCTCCCTGAGAAAAGTAACCCAACACATTCTCGAATAATCATCAATGATTAGCATAAACTATCTATCTCCTTGTAAACTTCTAGTTCTTGTTGGACCACATAAATTAGTATGAATTAAGTCAAGAACATTATTAGATTTATCTGGAATACTTTTAAAATTTGTTCTAACTTCCTTTCCAAATTGACATTCCTTACATACCAGATTGTGAGGTTTAACAATATTAGGTAAATCCCTTACTTCCTTAGTTGTACTAATCTTCACAATGCAATCAAAATTTACATAACAAAGTCTCTTATGTCATAACCAACTCTCATCAATATGTGCAATCAAACATGCTTTCTCATTGTTATTCAAATGAAAGATGTTACCTCTAGTTTGATTACAGGTTGCAATCTCCAAACCAGTTTTGTTCATGATTTTGCATTTACCATTCTTGAATTGTAACTGAAATCCCTTTTCAACAAATTGACCAACACTCAAAAGATTATGCTTCAAACCTTCAACCTAGTAAACATTATCAGTATTGTGCTTACCATCAAAAGATATAGTGCCTTTCCTTTAATCAAACAAGCTTTATCATCCCCAAATCTTACTAGACCTCCATTGTATTCCTGAAAAGTTAAGAATTTACTTTTATCACTAGTCATATGATGTGAACATCCGGAATCAATGATCCATTCATCCTTTTCTTCAATTTTAGCTGTTAGGGCCTGCACTACCAGTTGAATAGTAGGTGTCGGTTGATCTTCTATTATAGCAACAAAAGACCATCCATTGTCTCTCAGTTCCTCATCAGAATCATCAGTTACTCCTTCATCAACATAATAACTTGATTTGTCTCTATTCTTGTTAAATATGTATCTCTGATATTCAGGGTTAGGCTTATATGTTCTTTTAGCTTCTTCTTTCAATCTTGCATGTCTATTAGGCCACGTAGATTCCATATGACCAATTTTATTATAGTTAAAACATTTAAATGGTGCTTTACCTTCATACTTACTTCCAACTGGACATTTAGGCATTTTCATTGCAAATAGTGCTTCAAGTTCTTCTAGTTCTTCATTCTCTCTTCTGATTTCTTCAAGTTCTCTAGCATAGAGTGCTTTCTAATCAGATTTCTTAGATGCTAATGATGATGTTGCAGATGATGATGATGCCTTAAAAGCTAAATCTGTCTTAATTGTAGCAACGACACCAAATTCCTCAAGTTCAAAAGCTGAAAGTTTTACAACCAAAGTATCTCTAGATACTAATGTATTAAGCATTGTTCTCAATTTATTAATAGAAGTTAATTTCATTTTATATGTCGGTGGCAATGCTCTTAAAACTTTAGAAACAATTTCATCTTCACTTAAGGATCCTCCACAACATTGTATACCCAAAACAATTTTATTTACTCTTTCCATAAAAGCAGAAATCCTTTCATCTTCTTCCATTTTCAGATTTTCATACCTGACCCGGAAGCATTCCAGTTTTGCAATTTCGACTATGGTATCACCTTCATTCAATGTTTCCAATTTTTCCCAAATAGCTTTAGCAGTAGATTATTCTGATAATCCCATGATTTGCTGATCTGACAATGCACTCAAAAGTGCTTCTCTTTTTTTGCAATCATTCTCCTGATCTTCATCCAAGGTTGGTGGATTAGGTTGACTTTGAGTAGGACCAAAATAGCCATTCTTTGTAACATCCCATATGTCTTTTCCAATGCAATTCAGATGTGTCTCCATTCTGATCTTCCATATACCATAGTTAGTTACATCAATCTTTGGACTGTCCTTCCTGAAATAGTTAGTTGCCATAGAATCTCCTCAAGTTGTTAAACTTCTGCACAAAGAGGACTAGGCTCTGATACCAATTGTTAGGACCTGGAGAAAACTGAGAGGGGGGTGAATCAGTTGTCTATTAATTTCATCCAAATATAACTTAACCAAACTTAATGCATAATACCGATAAACCAAACTTTATGTCGGTTGACAGTTTAATAGTTAATTACAATACTGGTAATGTTTAATGCATGAAACAGAAAGACAAATAACATCCACAACACATAACAGAGAGATTTGTACGTGGAAACCCTGTAAGGGAAAAAACCATGGTGGGAAACCTTACTTACAATTAGATGATACTACTACATATAGTATGTGTGTACAATATGGGGTATGCACATGCAGAAAGGCCAACTGCCTAGAGATCACTGCTCAATCACAAAATGGGAGTCACACTGACTACAATTGGATGATTAAATCCAATGACAATGTATTGCTCAAAATGGCATCTTCATATGCTGGATTCAGTACCGGTTAAGCTCTGATTTCCTTCTCCAAACCTTCCTTGAATCTTCAAATGATGTCTAAATGTATAGCTCTACTTATATTCGCATATAGCTTATTACAATCCTCTATCACACCTTCTTACATAACCTCACAAATGAGATCTTACATATATACCAAAACCTAAGACCAAATGTGTAGGTCGGCTTACAAAGAATATTACAATTAAATCAATTACAAATGAATCAATATGTGATGCATCATGTCGGCTCAATGCATTTACAATAATAACAAATCATCTCCATAACATGTCGTGCTGATCTGGAATAGATAATGCTTGCTAGTCCATAACCTAGACCTATTTGCCAGTAACAGCAAATATGCAAACTCGATTAGACCAATGACCAAATCACCAAAACAAAGTGTCCAAACAATGTCTTTGACATAACCAAGTAATCTCCAGATGATAACAGATCATCTTCAGTGCCGATGAACAATATAACCTATCGGTGAACCAGATATCGGTGACTATGCATAAGTCACTGAACATGTCGGTGAACATAACCAAATATCTCCAAGTGTTGATAGGTGTTGACAAGTTTTGACATCAATGACAAAACTAGTGCAACACATCCAAAATACCAACAATCTTTCAGAGATCAATGAGAAAGGATATACACCTTATGATCCGACATCTGGCAATCCTGCTCCTATAGACCTAGACAAGAATATTGAAAATCATTGCAGAGCTAGAGAAGCCCTCTTGTGTGCACTTACTGATCAACAAATCATGGGATTAACGGATAAATCATTAGCAAAGGTTATGTGGGATAAATTGCAAAATCTAAATGAAGGTGATCCTACTGTCAAAATTGCTAAACTTGATGGTTACCGGGTAAGGTATGAAAACTTGAAGATGGAAGATAATGAAAGAATTGTTGTATTTATGGAAAGAGTAAATGAGATTGTTATGGGAATTCAATATTGTGGAGGATCTCTAAGTGAAGATGAAATAGTTTCCAAAGTCTTGAGAGCCCTTCCATCGGCTTACAAGATGAAGGCAAGTGCAATTAATGAATTGAGAACAATGGCAAACACTTCAGTTAATAGAGACATTCTTATTGGGAAATTATCTGCTTTTGAGCTTGAAGAATTTGAAAATTCTAGAGCTGCAAAGTCTGAACCTGCTTTTCATGCATCATCATCTACCAGCAAAAGTGATTAGAATTCCTTATATATGAAAGAATTGGAAGATATGAGCAAAGAGGATGAAGAATTTGAGCAACTTGAAGCCTTATTTGCTAGAAGAGTACCTAAAGGACCGATAGGAAGTAAGTATGAAGTAAAAATACCTTTTAAATGTTTTGCATGTAATAAGATTGGTCATTTTGCATCTAGATGTCCTAAAAGGAATGCAAGATTTGAAGAGAGAGTTAAGAAATCATTTAAGCCTAATCAGAATAGATATAGATTCAAGAAAAGTAAACAATGCTACATAGCGGATGAGGAAGGAGTAAGTGATGACTCTGAGGATGAACCAGCAACAGACTCTGCTAGTGGATTCAGCAATGGAAAGGAATGGGTGTTCTATGCTTTAAAGGAAGATGAACCAAAACCGCTATCATGAATGATGAAAAGGCCCTGGGAGAAAAATTTGAAGACAAGGATGAATGGGTAATTGATAGTGGATGCTCACCTCATATGACTGGAGAGAAAAGAAAATTTATGTCCCTGCAAGAATACAATGGTGGTCAAGTCAGATTTGGAGATGACAAACCATGTATGATCAAAGGTAGAAGTATCATTTCTCTGGATGGCAAGCATAATACTGATAATGTCTATTATGTAGAAAGTTTAAAGAATAATCTTTTAAGTGTTGGTCAATTGGTGGACAAGGGTTTCCAACTTCAGTTTAAAGATAGGAAATGCAAAATCATTAACAAAACTGGTTTGGAGATTGCAACCGGTACTCAGACTAGAGGTAATGTCTTTCACTTGAATACTAGTAATAAGACATGTTTGATTTCTCATATTGATGAGAGTTGGTTATGGCATAAGAGGTTGTGTCATGTTAATTTTGATTGTATTGTTAAGATTAGTTCAACAAAGGCAGTTAGAGATATACCTAATATTATGAAGCCTCATAATCCGATAAGTGAGGAATGTCAAATGGGAAAACAAGTTAGAACTTCTTTTAAGAACATACATGATAAATATAATTATGTACTTGATTTGATTCACATTGACTTATGTCATCTAACAAGGACTAGAAGCTTTCAAGGTGATAGCTATTTCATGTTGATTATTGATAATTATTCTAGGATGATGTGGGTGACTTTTCTTAGGGAGAAGTCTGAAACCTTTGAGAGATTCAAAATCTTTAAAGAAAAGGTTGAAATAGAAACTAGATTGAAAATCAAATGTCTGAGATTAGATCAAGGTGGTGAGTTCACTTCTCATGAATTTAACAGTTATTGTGAGACAAATAGAATTAGGAGATAGTTATTTGCACCTAGGATTCCTCAGCAAAATGGAGTACTAGAAAGAAAGAACAGAACCATTTTGGATGCAGCAAGAACTATGACGACGGAAGCCCAATTGCCTCACATCTACTAGAGAGAAGCAATGAGTACAATAGTCTACACATTCAACAGAGTTCACATCAAAGGTGAAACTGGTAAGACCCCTTATGAATTATGGTTTGGACATACACCTACTGTTAAATATTTCAAAAATTTTGGAAGTAAATTTTATATCAAATGGGATGATTTGATGGGGAAGTTTGATCCTAGATGTGATGAAGGGATATTTCTTGGAAATTCAATTCAAAGAAAAGCATATAGATGTTATACAAAATATTGCAGAAAATTATGGAGAGCGCAAATGTGAAAGTGGATGAGCAATACAAAAATCATTCTATATCATATGATAGAGAATCGACATTGGAAATGATAGTAGATGAAGCGGTAATGCCTCAACCAGTACAATAAACTGAGACAATTACACTGGTACAATCAAAAAATTCAACTTTGACTAATGATCAAAACAATGAACCTGAAGTTCAGAAGACACCAAGGTATGTAAGGTTAAATCATTTTGAAGATCAAATCGTTGGAGATAGGAATAAGGGAGTCATGACAAGAAGAAGACTGGCAAATGAAGAGGTATGTCTTATTTCTCAAATTGAACTGGCATCTGTTATTGAAGCTTGTAAAGATAAACATTGGCTAAAGGCTATGGAAGATGAATTAGATCAGATAGAGAAGAATGAGACTTGGACTTTAGTTCCCAGGCCTAAAAATAAGAATGTTATTGGAACTAAATGGGTTTTTAGGAATAAACCGATTGAGGATGGTCAAGTTGTAAGAAACAAGGCTAGACTAGTTTGTAAAGGATATTCTCAAATGGAAGGAATTGATTATGGTGAGACATTTACACCTATAGCTAGAATTGAAGTTGTTAGACTATTTCTTGCCTATGCAGCTTATAAGAACTATAAGGTCTATCAAATGGATGTTAAATGTGCATTTTTTAATGGTGAACTTGAGGAAGAAGTATACATTGAGCAACTTGATGGATTTTCACTGACAGGTGATAAAGATATGGTTTGCAGATTAAAGAAAGCTTTATATGGTTTGAAATAAGCTCCTAGAGCTTGGTATACAAGGTTGGATAAATATATTTTGAAGCTTGGTTTTAGTAAAGGAAGTGGTGATAGTAATTTATATTATAAGATCACTGATGATGCTATTCTGATTATTGAAGTATTTGTTGATGATATCATTTTTGGAGGTGAAGATAAATTGTGTATGGAATTTTCTAATAACATGAAGAATGCATTTGAAATGTCCATGATTGGTGAAATGAGATTTTTGTTAGGTTTGTAGATTACTCAAACTAACAAAGGCACTTTTATTTGTCAAACTAAGTATCTGAGGGAATTACTGAAGAAGTTTGGTATGGATAATTCCAAACCGGTAAGTACTCCTATGGTGACAAGTGAGAAATTATCTATCAAAGATACATCTACACCGGTAAATCCGACAAGGTATAAGTCTATGATTGGTGGTTTGTTATATTTAAATCAGACTAGACTAGATATTATGAATGCAGTAACTATTGTTTCAAGATATCAAAGTAATCCTAAATAAAATCATGAATGTGCAGTAAAGAGGATGTTCCGGTATTTGCAAGGAACAACAAAATATGGTTTATGGTATTCTAGAGATGATGACTTCACTTTATGTGTATATACAGATTCAGATTGGGTAGGAGATACTGATGATAGGAAGAGCACTTCTAGTGGAGCTTTCTTTCTTGGAAAGAAATTGGTTTCATGGATCAGCAAAAAACAGTCGTGCATTTCTTTATCTACTACAAAAGTTGAATATGTTGCAGCAGCAACTAATTGAACTCAAGTCTTGTGGATGAAGCAAATGTTGAAGGATATCAAGGTAAATTGTAGTCAACTGGTAGTTATCTATTGTGATAACTTTGCAACTATTGACATGTCTAAGAATCTGATATTTCACTCTAAGACTAAACACATATCAATAAAATATAACTTTTTGAAGGACAAGGTGGAAGAAAGGGAAGTCAAATTGGTTTATGTGAACACTAAAGAGCAGATTGCAGATATATTCACTAAACCATTGTCTAAGGAATCATTTGAGTATTTGAGAGTAGGTTAGGGGTTTCTGCTCCTCTGGCAGAGACTTAAGTGATGCGGTTTGGCATTAGTCTAGCATGCATTATTAGAGATACTATTCATTCTGACACTGATGAGTGGTGCTACTACTCAGGGGGAGTAGTCAGCTTTGAGATTCAGAGGTTTATATTCTTGCTTTGATATTTTTGTTAGATTTTTGGCATTGATGTCAAAGGGGGGGAGATAGTGATGTGAAAAATAAATTCAGAAATTCATAGAAATATTATTTATAAGGGGGGAGTTATTGATATTCAAAGCTACATAGAGGAGATTTTTGGTTGTCTTCCACAAGGGGAGATTTGTTTGACATTTCTTGGTACTTAGATGTTTTTCAAATCTACTGTTGCTATCAATGCCAAAGGGGGAGATTGTTGGAAATATGGATGAATTGATTATGTGTTGCATTTATGTTTTGTCATTGATGTAAACACTAGTTGTTATGGTTGGTTACCGACATACGAGTTTTGGTTACTGGTAGAATATCTAGTGTTACCGATAGAAGGGGCTATCTATTGGACACTTTCAGCATGTTTGGATCAATGAAGTATGTTTGGTTTTATGTGTTACATGCTTCTGGAGCATTCTTTGGTCAATTGGTATTGACTTTGTGATCATATGCTATCATACACTCTTGTAAACCCTTACCGGTATGGGTTCAAGGTTTAACCGGAAAAGCTTTCACTGAGAAACATTGACAAAATGCTAAGTGGTGTTGGTGTTGTTGGCATTATAACAGACAAAGGAGATTGATGGCATTCTAATTACAAAGCGAGATTGTTGGCATTTCAATAAGGATATTGAGAAGGTTGTTGATGACTATGGATATAACTGATTAAGGATGTTCACTATCTTAACATTATTATTTTGTCATTGATGTCAAGAAATTGATTTTCTCATTTAGTATGATGTTGCCATATCATAAGCAGTATGATTTGATGAGTATAAAGATATCGGTGAGTGACACAGAAAGAATCAATCTATGTTGTAGATCTTCATGTTGACTTTCCTTTGCCATATCATAAGCAGTATGATTTGATGAGTTTGAATATCTGATGGCTATGATTGATCATGGAAAATGTGATCAAGGAGATTAAGCGGTTGGAAAATTGTTTATAAATAAAGAACTGTTGATAAACAATGTATGTGGGCAAGTGTAAGCACATGAATGCTACATAGTGATTACCAAGCACAGAAGCTTGAAGATCTGTTTTGATAACAGAGTATAGAGCCCAGCAGAGGGACAAGATAAGTCCTATGACTAAGATTGTATTGAGAAAATAAGAATCTGCTTTAGCATTTGTAGATGTGAAGTTGTAGATATATTTTATTACTGTTATTTTGTGAAGTGACAGAAAATCTCTTAACCGAGTGGACTTAACAATCTTATTTGTAAAACCCTCTAGCAAGGTAACATTTAGATTAAGTGTTTGAAATCCTTTAACAAGGTCACCTCTAACAAGGTGAAGATCCTAACAGATCTGAGGGAAATCCCTTAACTGGGTCACATCTAGCAATGTGTTTGTAATCTTTAACAAGATTTGCTTTTAACCAAGCATACTCTAGAAGAGTATATTTCTTAGTGGGTCCGAAATCCCACAGTGGTTTTTTCCTATTTGGGTTTCCACGTTAAATCTGGTGTTATATGTTGTGTGATCTTATCTATTTATGAGTTTGGATGCTTTACAGTTTTTCTCATAAGTTTACCGAGGTTGAATCTATTATTTTTATGGAAGATTAAGTTTGTATGATTCACCCCCCCCCCCTCTCATCTTGTTAGCTTGGCATCTGTACTAAACATATTAGTATGAGAGCTATCAAGTGCGACTTCTAGATGGAATTCAGGATGCAAAAGGTGATCCTTGATCATGCCTCAACTGATTGAAGACATCACTTTGGCGTGGTGGACCCAGATTAGGTCTGGTACCTATCTAGGTTATGGACTGGTATCATGTTAACATGTTCTCTACATGTTACTGGGATGATTTATAGATTGGTTATTGTTGTTTTGGTGTTAAGCTGACATGGCATATCATTGTAATATGGATGTATGTAATGATCTTATTGTAATATCTTTAGGTGGCTAACATAATTGGTTTAGGCCTTAGGGTTTGTATAAATGATGTAAGATCTCATTATAGATCATAGATATGGTATGGGAATTAAATAAGTGTATCATGGTCATGGAATGCAATATCATATGCAAAAGATATTTGGTCGCTCATAGGTGATCGAATTGGGTTTAAGGAAGAGGTCAAAGTCCTCCAGTATTGAGCTTAACCATGACTGTAATCAGGCATGGTAGATGCTATCTCTGGCAGTTCATTATTCTAGATTGTTGTCCATTTATCTTGAGGTGGTTATAACCTCTCTGTAGTTAGTGAGATTATTTTGTAATGAGTAGTACGCTCTAGGCAGTGTTCCTTCCTGCATGTGTAGGCCCCTCATTGTATCACATACTTTCTGTAGAAGTATCATCTGACTATGGGTAGGCTTCCCACTGTGGTTTTTCCCTTTCCAGGTTTTCCATGTACAAATCATGGTGTGTTATGTGGTATGGTTGCATTGTGCTAATTCTTTGTTTCATTCTTAAGTTTTATTGCTTACTGGTATCTATTTATGTTATTCCAGTATTCAATGTTTATGTGCTTTGGTTAAAGGTTATTAAGTGGTTTGGTTGACATAATCTGTTAACAACTGATTCACCCCTCCCCTCAATTGTTCACCAATTATCCTAATATAATAGACAGTGGATGTTCTCATCATATGACAGGTAATAAAGGGAAGTTTCTAACCCTACAATAATTTGATGGTGGTCAAGTTAGATTTGGTAATAACAAGGCATGCATGATCAAAGGAAGAGGAACCATTTCATTGGATGGTAAGCATAACATTGATAATGTCTATTATGTTGAAGGTCTGAAGAATAATCTTGTGAGTGTAGGACAGTTGGTAGATAAAGAATTTCAATTACAATTCAAGGATGGAAAGTGCAAAATCATTAGCAAATCAAGATTGGAGATTGCAACCAGTACATAGACAAAAGGTAACATCTTTCATTTGAACTCTAGTGAAAAAACATGTTTGATTGTACATATTGATGAAAGTTGGCTATGGCATAAGAGGTTGGGTCATATAAATTTTGATTGCATTGTAAAGATCAGTTCAACTAAGGCAATTAGAGATTTACCTAAGATTGTGAAGCCTCATAATCCGGTATGTAAAGAATGTCAAATGGGTAAGCAAATTAGAACTTATTTTAAGAGCATACCTGATAAATCTAATGATGTTCTTGATTTGATTCATACTGACCTATGTGGTCGTGCTAATACAAGAAGCTTTCAAGGAGATAGATATTTCATGTTAATCATTGATGACTATTCTAGAATGATGTGGTTTGCTTTTCTAAGGGAGAAATCTGAAGCTTTTGAGAAATTCAAGATCTTTAAAGCTATGGTTGAGACAGAGATAGGAATGAAAATCAAGTGTCTGAGATCATATCAAGGTGGTGAATTCACATTCGGTGGTTCAGTAGTTATTGTGAGAAAAATTGCATTAGGAGACAATTATCTACACTCGAACACCTTAGCAGAATGGCTTTGTGGAAAGAAAGAACATAACCATTTTGGATGTAGCCAGAAGCATGATGATGGAAGCTAATTTGCCTCATATCTACTAGAGAGAAGCAATAAGTATAGTGGTTTATACATTCAATAGAGTTTATATCAAGGGAGATACCAGTAAGACACCTTATGAATTATGGTTTGGTCATTCTCCTACTCTTAAATATTTCAGAATCTTTGGAAGTAAGTGTTATATCAAAAGAGATGATTCCATTGGAAAGTTTGAATCTAGATGTGATGAAGGAATATTTCTTGGTTATTCCACTAAAAGAAAAGAATATAGATGTTATAACAAAAGATTGCAGAGAATTGTGGCCAATGCTAATGTGAAAGTGGGTGAGCAATACAAAGGCCAAGCTAAATCTTATGATAGTGAACCAGCAATGGAAATGATCATAATTGAACTGGTAGTGCCTGTACTGGAACAAAATACTGAACTAGATACCCCGACATCATCAGAAAACTCAATTATAATTGAAGAATAACACAGAGAACCTGAAAATCAGAAAACACCAAGGTATGTAAGGCTAAATCATTTTGAAAATCAGATCATTGGAGACAAAAACATGGGAATTATGACAAGAAGAAGACTGGAAAATCAAGAGGTATGTTTCATTTCTCAGATTGAACTCACATCAGTAATTGAAGCTTTTAAAGATGAATGTGGGATGAAGCTATGGAAGATGAATTAGATCAGATAGAAAAGAACAATACTTGGACTTTTGTTCCTTGACCTAAAAATGAGACTGTTATTGGAACTAAATATGTTTTTAGAAACAAACTAAATGAGTATGGAAAAGTTGTAAGAAACAAGGCTAGATTGGTTTGCAAAGGATATTCTTAGAAGGAAGGAATTGATTATGGTGAAACTTTTGCACCGGTAGCTAGAATTGAAGCTGTTAGACTATTTCTTGCTTATGCAACCTATAAGAACTACAAGGTCTATCAGATGGATGTTAAGTGTGCATTTCTGAATGGAGAACTTGAAGAGGAAGTCTTTATTGAGCAACCAGATGGATTTTTATTGATAGATAACAAAAATATGGTTTGTAGATTAAGGAAAGACCTATATGGACTAAAACAAGCTCCTAGAGCTTGGTATGAAAGGTTGGATAAGTATCTTTTGAAGCTTGATTTTATAAAAGGTAATGCCAATAGTAACCTATATTATAATATCACTAATGATGATATTCTGATTATTGAAGTATTTGTTGATGATATCATTTTTGGAGGTGAAGAAAAATTGTGCATGGAATTTTCTGATAATATGCAGAGTGAATTTGAAATGTCTATGACTAGAGAAATAAGATTTTTTTTAGGTTTGTAGATTACTCAGACTGACAAAGGCATCTTTATTTGTCAAACTAAGTATCTAAGGGAATTGTTGAAGAAATTTGGTATGGAAAATTATAAACTTGTTAGTACTCCTATGGTTACAAGTGAAAACTCGTCACTTAAGGATGTATCCCCTTCAGTAAATTCTACAAGATATAAATCCATGATTGGTGGTTTGCTATATTTAACTCAAACTATACCAGATATAATGAATGCAGTTAGTATTGTATCAACATTTGAAAGTAATCCAAGAGAAAATCATGAAAGTAAAATAGAAAGGATATTCTGATATTTGCAAGGTACAACTGAATATGGTTTATGACACCCTAAAGATGATGAATTTACTTTATGTGCATATACAGATGCAGATTGGGTAGGTGATGATGACCGGAAGAGCACATGGGTATGGGCAGGATCATGGTGTGCCAAAAAAGGCCCTTAAGTGGCAATGGAATTTCAGAAAATCAGAGTTATGCAACTTGAAATGAAAATTTGAATAAGTTGTGAACATTATTTTTAAAATATGTAAGAAGAGAATCTATAGAAAATTGAATGTAGTTTCTAAGCTACTGGTTGTTTTTTGAAAAAAAAAATCCTATTTGATGAAAATTTCAAATTTCAATGCAGTGGTATTAAAATTTCAGGAAAAAGATAAGAAGTAGACCTATGTCTGACCACCCTAATCACAATCAAATCATAATATTTTTTTATGATATTTATAATATAAGTATTAGACTCATGTTCGGATGTGACACATATTTTTTTATAATTTTTTATAAAGTGAATAATTATTTATAATTTTTTTACTACAGATTTTTAGAAATTCAGAAACTCCTACATCTGACCACCTTAACTTGGTCAAAACCTTATGAAATTTAATTTTTTTTAATTTTTCCCTATAGTAGACAAAGCATAGGATGTGATGTATGTTTCAGATTCAAAAAATGTTATACCGTTTGAAAGTTATGAGTGTTTTTCAATCAGTCTATCAATCAGGACTATTGTCAGAATTCAATTAGAAAATAAATAATAATTATTTATTAAAGTCAAAATAAGACAAGCCTTATATTGTTGGAAAGCTAAGAATGTCCTTAAAAACCCCTTTTTGTTTTATCAATTTTGGCTACAAAAAAAGTCGTGAGACACCAGTGTAAAGTCTAAAAAATCAAGGAATACTAAAAAACACATTTTTTCAGTTGACTTTCCAGGTTGGTCACTTCCAAGCCAAATCCCAAAGCATTCCCGAGCCAAAATTTGAAATTTGAAAATTGTACAACAAAAATCAAATATCCGATTTTAGTAATTAAATTCACTAACTAAATTTGCACATAATTAATCTATTGTTTATTAGTATATTAAGATAAAGAGATTAGGAGAGAGAGAGAGAGAGGGGAAGGGAGAGAGAGATAGAGAGATTAGGGGGGAGAGAAAGGGGATATATATATATATATATAGAGAGAGAGAGATGGGGAGCGTGAAGGGAGAGAGAAATGGGGAGAGGGAAGGGAGAGAGAGATAGAGAGATTAGGGGAGAGGGAGAGAGAGATTGTGGGTCCTATGGTGTCCTAAGGGGTCATATTGTGTCCTACAACCAATTAGGACACCATATAACCCCTTAAGATGCCAAATTGTGTCATTATGGGTCATATTGTATTCCAAGGGGTCATATTGTGTCATATGACCCCTTTAAGACAACATATGACCCCTTAGGACATAATATGACCTTTTACAACTCTATTAGGTGTCGTTATGGGTCATATGACCCCTTATGACACCATATGGTGTCCTGAGGGGTCATATGGTGTCCTAAGTAGTCATATTGTGTCCTAAGACCCCTTAGGACACCATATGACCCCTTAAGACACCATATTGGGTCATTATGGGTACTATGGTGTCCTAAGGGGTCATACTGTGTACCATAGCCGAACGCATGCTCCAAATGGTATGCTTTCCCATCAAGTTATCGGCAGTATGAAAACTAGTCTTGCTGATAGCTATTGTCATGCTTCGAACTCACTCCACTCACTCCAAACCGCTAGTGACTTCATTGGGTTATCGAGGTAGGTAGAGAAAAGTCCTACCTATATCCGATGGCTCCACTTTGGTCTTATGCATACTCATTGAGCATCGGGGTAGGGTAAAAACCTGTTGTTCTGATACCCAATGGTTGCACTCCACATGTTGGCGGTGTCATCAGGGTAAGTCTTTCTAAAATTTAAAACTTTCAAAATGAAGACAAAATGCACTCCAAGCTCCCTACAAACAACCAAATGGACTAGAGCCAGTCCTTATGCCAAACTTGCCAAAATTGCAAAGGGTATTTGCTTACCCTTAGGTGCTCCTACACCATATATCACCTTACTATCCTTGGTGATTGAGTAGGTGTTTCTCAATCCATCATGATGAACTTTCAAGTCATGTTGCCATGGTCTCCCAAACAAGAGATGGAATGCATCCATTTTGGCTATGTTAAATAACAATCTATCCTTGTAAGATCCAATATGAAACTCCACCAAGCCTTCTCTTTCACCACTACTTTCTGCCCTTGGGTGAGCCATGAAACCTTCTAGAAGTAAGGATGAGGAAGCTTTCTAAGCTTAAGCTTTTCTACCATCTCAAGTGATACAAAATTTTCAGTGGATCCAGAGTCTATTAGAACCTTGCATACCTTTCCTCCTTCCTTGCAAGTGGTTTTGAAAAGAGATTTCCTTTGTGTAGGCTCCTTCTCAGGTACCTTCATGGTGGCTACTTCTCTCCTCATCATCAGAGCCTCTCCTCTTTTAGGATAGCCATAACTATCAGGAACATTGACACTTTAATAAGTGTTTGCACTTGCCACACTTTCACAATCAGATTCCTGCACCAAATTGCTTCTCCTTTCTCCCATGTAGATAGAAGCCTTCTCCAAACACCTATTGGTCATTTTCCCTTCTTGGTTGTAGTTGTAACACCTAGGAGGTCCTCTTCCTTGGGATCTTCCTCTAGAGGGTGGTCTTCTACTCCTAAATCTCCCTCTTGGATTATAGCCCCCTCCTTGGTTGTAACTTATCTCTCCTCTATTGCCTTCTTGGTTAGATTCCCCCTGGTATCCAAAACCATTTCCTTTACCTCTGAAAGGGCCTCTTCCTCCTCTTTGTTTTCTCCCTTTACCTCTTCCATTTTTTTCCTGTCTTCTCTTCAACTTCTCCTCCACCTTGAGTGCCAATTGAAAGCACTTTTGGACTATCTTCGGGGTGTGGAGATTCAAGTCTTCTTGGATTGTAAGCCTCAACCCATTGACATATCCGACCACCTTCTCAACTTCACTCTCTTTCACCTTGGTCCTCACACACAACTTCATGAACTCCTCGGTATAAGAACTCACATCCATCTCCTTTTGTTTCAAATTCTATCTCCTCCTATACAATTGGATATTATAGTCCATTGGGACATGGGCTTCTTTCACCAAAGCCATCATCTTCTTCTATGTATCCACTCTTTTCTTTCCCTCTTTCACCCTCTCATCTTTGATGAAAGTCCACCAAGTCAGTTCAGCTCCTTTCATTTTGGATTGAAACATCTTCACCCTCTAGTGGTCTGGTATGTCTTCACTTTGAAAAAAAATTGTCCAAAGAGTCTATCCACTCCATCACTATTTCAGGCTCCATCTTGCCTGCAAATACTGGCAGATCCATCTTCACATTCTTTTTTCTTCTCTCCATGGACTTGAGGACACTCATCAGGGGTCTCTGGTCTGCAGGTACCTCTAGCTCTTCTTGCATAGGGATCTCCTCTTCATCCCCTTCTTGTCTAGAGTCTCTCTCTCCCCTCTCCACTCTGTCCTTCAACCTATCCATCTCATTTATCAAGGCTTGATTCTTAGACCTAATTTCTCTACTCTCTTCCATCTACTTCTTCACTAGGACATTCAATTCCGCATTGGTCATTCTTGAAGGTGCCTCATGGGATCCTTCTTCTTCTGATATCTTGTCTTCTCCTTCTCTTCCAAAGGACACTCCTTTTCTTTGATACCACTTGATGTGGATCCCTACCCAAACTCCTAAGGACAAACCCAACCAAGGTTAGGCTAGTGACCCCTCAAATGACTACAAGAGTCCTGCAAGGAAGGACTCCACACCTTGGAAGAAACTACACACACATTCACTAAGCTTGGGCCTACTCAAGCTAAGTAAAAGGCTTCAACTCCTCAAACATGTCTTATCGATGACTCTTACTCTTAAAAATTTGGAATTTGGTCAATACTTGACATCTAAGAACTCTTTCAAACCCTAGTTTTGGTTATGGGCACCAATTCCTTATATCTTCTTTGGAAATCTAACCCCTAGGCTTGTAGCCCTATTTGGCAATAGAAATGACCTTAACTCAAAAATGTTCCACACACCCATACAAAAAAATTACCATTTCAGACACCCTTTTGGAAGTTGTACTAATCCCCAAAATGGTTTGGCTAGATCTAGAATTACAAGATCTATTCCCTTTAGAGGCTAAGAGACCTAATAGGGGCAATTAGCCCTATTTTCCAAAGCAACTACCTTTATCAGTACACCAAATGAAAAATAAATGTTATGGGAATGTGGGGGATAGTGATAAACTTCTAATTCTTGGGTTGCAAGCCTGGAATCCACCGCTATGACAACTTGTGATGACTTCCTAAATTGTATCCTAGGTAGTCACATAGAGATGCCTACCTACTCTTGCTCCTTTATCCACACAAGGAAGTTTCCCCTACAACAAGATATGAAAAAAATAAATTACAAAGGCTTATCCTACATCCCTCCAAAGAAAGTGTCTTCTAATGGACTAGAATGCAAGATAAAGCCATTTTTGTTCAAAACCCTCTCCAAACCCTCAATTTTCGGGTTACAGACAGAACAATGGAGGGTTCTCTCTACTCTAGAAGAGTTAAGACCTTAGACCACCACCAAAAGGAATATATTTCATCCCCCTTTCTATTCCATGTAATGTGGGATACAAATCAATTTGTAGGGGAACGTGCAACTCCTACAAACTCAGAATTTCTGGGAAAACTAAAGTATTTTGTGTATTATTGCTTCACAAACTCCAACTACAACAACATCCACCTTGGGAATCATGACCAAAAGGCTTATACAGATCTCCAATGGTTTCCCACCAAATTTGGAGTAGGTTGGAGCCATTGAAAGGCTTCCCCCAACTAATTTTCAAAAGTTGCACTTTAGTACTCAAAAGTTGCATTTTTGCAATTTTGCACAAAATGTTTTCATACTCCCTAAGGTTGGAATCCACATACATGGATGAACCAAAAACTCATGAAACATGTCTAAAACCTATGAAATACAAATAAAGACTGTCTATTACCCCTATTGACCACATTGTCCCAATTGGCTTCTCAAATTGCCTAATTGGTGACATGGGCTTACATGGTGGGGTTTATTTGCATACATGAAACACAAGACACACTTATCCTAGTATTCATCCTTAGGGTCATGAATAGATTATTGATGAGGTGCTCCTACACTAGAAGTAAGTATGAAGTAAAATTTTCCTTTAAATGTTTTTCATGCAATAAGATTGGTCATTTTTCTTCTAGATGTCTTGAAAGAGCTACTAGGAATCATGAAATTTATGAGGAATTATAGACCTAATCTGGAATATGATATCAAACCTAGATATAAATGAAATAAGGATAAATCATGTTACTATGCTGGTAATGGTGATTTTGGTCTAGTGATTCTGATGATGATGAACCTATAAGTGGATCCGGTAATGGAAGCTCAGGTAAAGATTGGGTCTTTATTGCTACCAAGGATGAATCTCTAGAACCTATCAATGATACAAGTCATATTAAGGAGAAACCTTTAGCTACTAAAATTGAGGAGAAATATGAATGGGTTATAGATAGTGATTGATCACATCACATGATCGGTGATAAGAGGAAATTCTTAACTCTGCAAGAATTTGATGGTGGACTAGTTAGATTTGGAGATAACAAGGCATGCAAAATCAAAGGCAAAGGAACAATATCCTTGGATGGTAAGAACAGTACTGACAATGTTTATTTTGTTGAAGGTTTGAAGCATAATCTTTTGAGTGTAGGTCAGATGGTGGATAGAGGATTTCATTTTCAATTCAAAGATGGAAAACACAAGATTATCAATATATCTGATTGGAAATTGCATCCGGAACTCAGAACAAAGGAAATATCTTTCATTTGAACTCTAGTGAGAAGGCTTTCTTGATTTCTCAGATTAATGAAAGTTGGCTATGGCATAAAAGGATGTATCACATGAAGTTTGATTTCATAGTGAAGATTAGTTCAGCCAGGCTGTCTGAGATTTTCCCAAGATCATCAAGCCTCATAATTCGGTATGTATAGAATATCAAATGGGTAAGCAAGTTAGGACTTCTTTCAAAAGCATACATCATAGATCTAATGAAATTCTTGATCTTATTCATATTGATCTGTGTGGACTGGCAAGGACTAAAAATTTTCAAGGTGATAGATACTTTATGTTGCTTATTGATGATTACTCTAGAATGACGTGGGTTGCATTTTTGAAAGAAATATCGGAAGCTCTTGAGAAATTTAAAATATTCAAAGCTATGGTTGAGACAAAAACAAGATTAAAGATAAAATGCTTAAGATCAAATCAGGGTGGTGAGTTTACATCTAGTGAGTTCAACAAATTTTGTGAGAAACATGGAATCAAAAGACAATTATCTGAAACCTAGAACTCCACAACAAAATGGAATAGTGGAAAGGAAGAACATAACTATCTTAGATGCTGCAAGGACAATGATGGTGGAATCCAAGTTGCCTGATATTTATTGGAGAGAAGTTGTCAATACTACTATCTATACTTTCAACAAAGTACACATAAAATTTGATACCCGTAAGACTCCTTATGAATTTTGGTTTGGCCATACTCCCACTATCAGGTATTTTAGAATTTTTGGAAGTAAATGCTATATCAGAAGATATGATGCATATAGATGTTATAACAAAAGATTGCAAAGGATAATGTAAATAATAAATGTCAAAGTGGATGAGAAATGCAACAATAAGAACAGGTCATATGATTATGAACCGGAAGATGAAATTATTAGATTAGAAACATTAGTGCAAGAATTAGATAAAAGAATTGATCTAGTTGCTCCGGTAACATCAAACAATTCCATAGTAACTATTGAAGAGAATAAAGAGTCAGAAAGTCAAGATAATCCAAAGACTTTGAAATATGTAAAGCTAAATCATTCTGATGATCAAATCATTGGAGATAAGAGGAAAGGTGTGATGACAAGAAGAAGGTTAGCCACTGAAGAGGTATGTTTAATTTCTCAAACTGAACTAAAATCATTTATTGAAACATGTAAAGATGAGAGTTGGATGAAAGTAATGGAAAAGGAATTAAATAAGATAGAAAAGAATAATACATGGGAATTGGTTCATATGCCTAAAGATAAAAATGTTATTGGAACTAAATGGGTTTCCAGAAACAAATTAAATGAAGAAGGTCAGGTTGTAAGAAACAAAGATAGATTGGTTTGCAAAGGTTACTCACAACAAGAAGGAATTGATTATGATGAGACCTATGCTCTAGTTGCAAGGATTGAAGCAGTAAGACTATTTTTTGCCTATGTTGCACACAAGAACTACAAGGTATATCAAATGGATGTCAAATTTGCCTTTCTAAATGGATATCTTGAAGAAGAAGTCTACATTGAGAAGCCTGATGGATTTTTATTATCAAAGGACAAGGATATGGTTTGCAGATCGAAGAAAGCTTTATATGGATTGAAACAAGCCCCTAGAGCGTGGTATGCTAGATTGGATATAGTATCTTTCAAAGCTCAATTTTAGCAAAGGTAATGTTGATAGCAACTTATATTATAAGATTGACCTTGATTACATATTGATCATTGAAGTATTTTGAGACAATATCATTTTTGGAGGAGAAGAAAGTCTATGCATGAAATTTGCTTATGACATGAAGAATGAATTTTAAATGTCTATGATTCGAGAGATGAAATTTTTCTTAGGTTTGCAAATCACTCAAACTGATAAAGGTATTTTCATTTGTCAAAGTAAATATGTGAAATAATTTCTAAAGAAATTTGGACTTAAAAACTCAAAACTTGTTGGAACCCCTATGATAACCGATTGCAAATTGTCAAAGGAAGATGAATCTCCTAGAGTGAAATCATCTAGATAAAAATAAATGATTAGTGGATTATTGTACTTAACTCAAACCAGATTGGATATAATGAATGTTGTTTGCATTGCTTCTAGATTTCAATTAGATCCAAGAGAAAGTCATGATATTGTTGTTAAAAGGATATTTAAATATTTGGCAGGAACAATAGATTATGGGTTATGGTATCCAAAGGATGATGATTTCAAATTATGTGCTTATATAAATTTAGATTGGGTAGGAGATGTTGATGACTGGAAGAGCACTATAGGTGGTGCATTTCTTCTTAGGAAGAAATTGGTCTCATGGCTTAGCAAGAAATAATCATGCACTTCGTCATCTACTGTTGAAGCTGAATATGTAGCTGCTACAACTAATTGCACTCAGATCTTATGGATGAAGCAAATTTTGAAGGATATAAGGGTAAGTTATGATGAGTAGGTATTATTATTCACTATGATAATACAATTTCTATTGATATGTCAAAGAATCTGGTATTTCATTCCAAATCAAAACACATATCTATAAGGTATAATTTCTTGAAGGAAAAGGTTGAAGCAAAGGAAGTCAGATTAGTATATGTGCCCAATAAGGAACAAATTGTAGATATTCTAACAAAAACCATTTCCTAAAGATAATTTTAAATATCTTAGAGATCAGTTGGGGTTCACCACCCCTCCAGAAGAGACTTAGAGATGAAGGGATGCATCAATCTAATGAGCTTATCAGAAATATATTCTGGTCTGGGTTGAAAAGAATAATGTTGTTGCTCAGGGGGAGTAATTAGCTCTTTGGTTTAGCATCAGCCCTTTGTCATTGATGTCAAAGGGGTAGAGGTTTTCATGTGAAAAAAATTAAATCATATTCTAGTTTTGGAGATTGTTCGGGAGATTGTTGGCATTCCTTGGCACTTGCATGTTTTTCACATTTAGTGTTTCTATCAATGCCAAAGGGGGAGACTCTTGGCATTATGTAGGAATTGATTATGTGTTGTCATTAATGTCAACACTGTGCTCCAATTGGACATGTTCTAGTTTGACTTGGTTTTGGCTAAGGTTTTATGAGATTCTAATCTAGTATGATCAGATTTTTGGATTTGGTTTTGGATGGTTGTTCAAGATGATTATATGCTTGTCATATTCAGTTGGTTCATGATTTGGTGCTCTGAAAGCTATTGTTTAAATTCTAGTTTGCTAGTTGATATTCTTGGTCCTAGTTGACAGTACCAGTTGATGATATTTGATGAAAGGGTTAAGTGGTTTTGATATGGCTTCTAGAACTATTTCCTAACATGTTGATGGCGTTCTTGATCATGTCCTAATTGATTGGTGGCTTCACATTGGCTGGCGTGCTAATTTGGTTATCCTATTTGGGTTCGGTTGGTTATTCTGTGTTATTGACACTAAGGGTTTCTACCGGTTGGAGTTACATGCTACATTTGGCCTTGGCGTGATTTTCGGTGGATATAATTATTTATGAATTTGAATTAGGTCCATGCTATGTAATGTAAATTATAATATTGGTTCAGTGGTATATTGTGATGTAACTTATGCAATTATGAGTTATGGGTCCAGGGTTTAGCTAACCTTGCTTATCAAGGTTGATGATCTATATATATAGGTGATATATTCATGTAATTTATATGGATGGTTATGCCTGCATTATTAGATAAAGTTTTATGTGCAAACAAGGATACATCATTCAGCAAAGGGTTTGAGGAAATTTTGGTGTTGTAGGGCAGGCATCTATGCTTAACTAGAACTGTAATCAAGCATTAAGAGAATCTATTTCCACAGTTTATTTCTTCTGGATTGTAGTATGATGTTTATGTAAGTTAGTGAGACTTCCCATTTGTGTTGACCAATGAGCTCTAGGTGGTTGGCCTGATTGCAAGTGCAATCCCCATTGTAATATTTCACATATTGTTGCAGAAGTATTATCTGACTATGGGTAGGGTTTCCCACCATGGGTTTTCCCTTAACTGGGTTTTCCACATCAAAATTATTGGTGTTATGTTTTGTGTGGTTTTATGCTTTATCTTTCTCTATCCTGATGTTATATTGCTCTGCTAGAAAGTTTATAATCTGCATTAATTGTTTAACTTGTGAAAAAATGATTCACCCCCCCCCCCTCGCAGTTTTCCTCTGGTTCATTCTAACTATTGGAATCAAGACTTGTTAACAAAAGAAAGGTTAATTAGAACTTATTTAGTTCCTTAATACCTTAACTATTTAATGGTAAATCTTAAAATGAATTTAGACATAAAGCTAATGAGTGCAAAATTAGAATGATAAGGAATGGTCTCCTGAATATAAATAATGATAGAAATGTTCAATCCTTCAATAGTTACTATTTTGCATGTAACAAATTTGGTCACAAGGATATTAAGTGCACATATAATGTAAGATGGAGTGGAAATGGTCCACAACATGGTCCTACTTGTTATAATTGTAATAAATAAAAACATGTTTCCAAGTTTTGGAAACAAAAGTATACAAGTGTCTCTATTCCAAAGAGAAGATTTACATAGAATATGAAAGAAAGAAGATGCAAGAGACATGGACCAAGAAGTTAGATAACAAGGAAGAAAGTGAAGAGAAGAATGGATCTGTACCTAAGGATGGTGTAGTGGGTTCTTCTGAAAACTAAATGAAATAGTAGTGCCTAAGAGGGAGAGTTATGTCTACAAATTTTATCTATTCTCCTATAAAGCACATATGTTGAAATGTTTAGTATATTGGTCAAATAAGTCATGATCATAAGGGCCTAATTGTTAGCAGTAGCCAAGAAGGAAGACTGAGAGGGGGGGGTGTGAATCAGTCTTCACTAGAATATAAAAATTTAAGTACAACAACAAATCTAATAGATTACAACAATGAACAGATAAGTAAATTAACGACGCAACACACAACACCAAGATTTTTAACATGAAAAACCCCGGTTAAGAAAAAAACCACGGTGGGAACCTACCCATGGTAAGATTATACTTTGCAGTAGTATGTGAAAATATTACAATGGGGAATGCACATACATTCAGGCACACTTCCTAGATCTCACTACTCAAAAGATATTTTCCTAGGAGGCTATAACCCTCAGGGAAGTCTCACTGACTTATAATATAATTAAGACTAAAATCTAGAAGAAGTGAACTAAAAGGATAGGATCTCCAAAAGCCTAATTACAGTTCCAGTTAAATATAGTTGTCTTCTCTACAAAACCAAACTCTCCTCAAACTCAATACCGAATGATAAATCACTTGTTCACACATACACCACTCTCTAATAATGCAGACACAATACTGACATCCAAACTAAATGAATAACTCACCTATATATACAATTCATCAACCTTTCAATAACAAGGTTGGCTAAACCCTCAACCCTTAATTACAAAATTACATCACACAATACAAAGATCAACCACCAGACCAATATAATGATTTACATATCATAGTATGGTCCTAATTCAAATTCCCAAATGATCAACTCCAGTGGAAATCACGCTAAGAACAACTGCAACACACTACACCACTAGAAATACTGCATAACACAAAAATCAATAGTGTTTGATGAAAACCACCAAAAATATGCACAATGATCAATGTGGATCACCAAAAAAAATAGGACATGACTAGGAATCACCAACAAGAATGTTAGAACCATCTGGAACAGTTGTATCAACACCTCTTTTCAAATCTTCATTGGTCAACATCTAGAAGCTCAAGAACACAACCAATCTGCAACTGTCACGAAGAAAGATAACTTGCAGAGAACCAAATAATAAACCATCTAAAATGAAGATACACAAGATCATCCCAAACAATATCCCAAAGTCTCAGCACAAGATTTGATCACACCAGAATATACCGGAGGAAATATCAACCTCTGCAAAACAATGATTAGCAAAACCAAATACAAAACCGGATTAGAAAATCTTCCCAATCAAACTGGAATAAATCACAACAATATGTTGACATCAATGAAAACAACATATCCTAGCAGCAGCAATGACCAACCATATCCAACAAACTCCAACACTATAGTAATATTAAAACCTTTGGTGCAATTTTTGAACCAAATGTTGTTCTTATGGAGGATTACAAAGGGTTCTACATGTTGTTATTTGACATAGGAAAAAAAATGCTAAAGTTGAAGAAAATTTGATGCAAGATTCATTAGGGTGATGAGAATTGTAAATATGTCATGCTTGTTCTATTATGACCCCATTCAATGCATTCAAGTGATTGGGGAGCTCAGGAACAAGGAAGAATTTACAAGATTTACCTAACTTGTCTGGGGCACTAAAAGAAGAATGTTAGGGAATAATCGAATAAGTTAAATTTAGATTCTTCCTTCATCAAAATCACTCAAGCTCATATATTCACTAAGATGACTTGGGAATTGACAATTTGAAATCCTACTAGTGAAGCAATTTGAGGTTTGTGCAAACCCGTGCATCTATGTTCTCAAGTATTTCAAAATTTCCTTCACTGACAATGTTTTTGAAAAATAGGTGTCCTATCATGACTACTCCCATTTTTCCTAATGCTTCTATGCATCCAAGGCTGAAATTCAAGACATATCCATTTGAGGCTGGAGAAAAGGATAAAGATGGTGGATTTTCAAAGGTTCCCATGGATATCATGCGTATAGAGGACATTAGAGCTTACATACATGTGCCTTTGATAGAGATCAATCATTTAGGATTTGAAGAGTTGTGGCAAGAATTGATTAAGGAATATTAAACCTACAAGATAGAATACAAGAACATTGTAGATAAACGATGGACATTTGAAAGGACTTCCCTAATTTCAGCTATGACCATTATTGGATCACAATAATATTGAGCAAGATTTGTGATGACTACATGCATGTATATGGACAAACTATATAGCATTACAAAGGATTATATTAAGGAATTGACCAAAATGTGTGTCACTAGACCTCTTCCAATGATGAAGGTAGTAAAGAATACACCATTTACAAAAATAATTGGTTTAAAGTTTGACAACAGAAGTATGATAGTTGAAAATATTATGGACCCGAGTGTCTGGTATGCGTCAAAGAGAATCACATATAAAATCTACTATTGAAATAGAGAAGTATCCACAACCAGTAATTTCAGTCACAACATATTTGATGGTGAAGGAGTGAATTTTGAGTTATGTGAGTCACTGAGGGTGCAACTATTTGAAAGCTTGAAGAGGACAAAGAATACAAAATATAATTTCAGGTTTGGTTCATTGATCATTTTCTTAGCCTTCCTATTTTTGAATGAATATTCTGGTATTAAAGGAAAGCAGTGAAACAATTTTTTACTAGTAGGTGCATAGATTAGAAGTCATATCAAAAGTTTCAAAGATGACACTACCTCCTAGAATTATTTATATAGGGGTTTCTTTAATAATCTGCAAATAGAGATGCAAGAAAGAGAAAGAATTCTTGGTATTTTTGTAAGTTGATGATAATTTGTGGATTCAATCTTTTCATTATGAAACAATTCATTTTTGGTGTCGATAGTACTTTTCTATTGGTGTTGGTGTGATATTTTGTCCATGCTTGAAGGTTTCATGTTTCTCCTCCTAGTGGAAGAATATGAATCATGAACTTCTCATAGTTATGGGTTTTAAGATTGACATTGATTTTAAGGCTTATGTTTTGCCTATGGCTATTAAGGAGTTGGTTGTTGATCATCTCATTCCATCAAATATTACTAAAGTCATGTTGATTTCTTGGGGTAGTATGGGTGATTCTCTTACAAGTAACTAAATTTATTCTTGGAAGTTAAAATATTTGATTAGTTAACAAATTGAGACAAGCTCAAATCTACCGAGATATTAAATTGCCATGACCTTATAAAAGTAACTAACTTCTAACTACCTAAAACAAATAACTAACACCTAACTAACAACTAATAATAAATTAACAATATTATATTAATTTTCTATTTATTAATCATTATTAATTAATCTATATTATTCATTATTTTCTAACACTTACTAATACTAACATAGGATTTTTTCTAATTGCCCTCCTTTAATGAAATATTATTTGTTAGATGTGAATTTCTACTGAAAATTTATCCAAATGTTTCACCCATTGTACAAGTTAAATATGCAAATATAATCTTTTCTAATAGTTGGAAGCTGCAACATTTTATGCATATAAAATGAATAAGCTAATAGACAAAACACCCATGATTCTCTTTAAATGCTACAAGTACCACATGGCAGATTGAAATGTGAAATAAAGATGGCAACAAAATTTCATCCCATTACATCTAATATGTGTTTGTATTCTTTTTTTGCAGGTGTACAAGGATTCCAATGGAAGAAAGCTTGGAGCATGGTGGTACTCATGGGACATGATTTCTTCTTTAGGGGGTTGTTTGGTGTAGGAGCACTTAGGTGGTAATATGCTTCTATAAAGTCATTATGAGTCATGCCAAGTTTCATGTCATGTCTAGATGGGAATAAGGTCATGATAGATCATTATTTATGTAATAAGGGTGCTTGAGATCATTATGTAATGTTTGAGTTCAATTTTTAGTCTTTATCAATCATTTCAAATCAATTGTAAGGCCTCTGATGCCAATTGTTGCCATAAAAACCTATAAGGTCCTAGTTGGGTCAATGATAGTAAAATCACTCAAATGTGTTAATAATGGATTAAATTTATGTAACTTGTGTCTTGGATTCATTTCTAGCATGTTGGAAAGGTTTTTGGTGGGTTTGAATTCATTTGGTAAAATCGTGTCACAAAATGTAAAAGTTGCTTGCAACTTTTACAAGTTGTCAAGCAACATTATCAAATTGTAATCCCAACGGTTAACCAAGTTAAAAATATGGTTATAACCATTTCAAATGATCATGGCATGTATAAAAATCCTCCCTTGGGTCGGGGAGTGGTTTTTGTTGCTATATGTGAAGTTTGGAGAAAGAAATCAATAAAAACTTGAAGAGATTTTCTTGCAGATTTTCTACAATGTTGTTACTTTGTTCATAACTTTTTTGTACAATCAGATGAAGGTATGAGACAAAATTAATTTTCTATCCCTATAAATCATCTTTCTTTTTATATCAAATTTGTTGAATTTCATTGAGTTTTAAGCCCGATACAAACATTTTTCTGAAAGTGGGTCCGAAACCCTTGTTTTGAGGGTTGCTACAAACAAATGAAGAGATCTCACCATCCCACTAAGATTTGAAGCCTAAATTTAGAGGGATGGTAGGTGTTGAGGTCCTTAAATTTTTTTTTCAATCATTTTTGCAGCAGATGTGTTTTGGGATAGAAATGAAGCATCGATTGCCTAACATCATCACGTGTTAGGCCAAGTAAGCATGAGAATAAGGGTTGAAGTAGGTCTGAGATAAATTTGAATTCTCGGGCACCAAAAGTTGGTGGAATTGGTGGTTTGGAGATAGAATAAATTTTCTGGAACCATTTTCTTGGTGTTTGTGTAAATTTTTGAGGTATCTTCTTTGTAAAAGTGACCTAATTGCCCCTTAAAAATAAGGATAACAATTTTTTTGACCTATTTTATCCAAAACAACCCTAAGCTAATTTGAGATATGTTGTATAAACCTAAAAAGGGTATTCTTAAAAAGTTTTTTTTGTGTTTATGACCTATGGTTCAAACATTGCTGCCCAAAAACCCCAAAAGTAGGACTAGTAGGCCTAATAGGACAGTCTAAGGGAAGGACATTGTGAATGACTTTGGGACCTTTTAAGTTGGATTTTTTATTGTATTCAGAGTCTCTGTAATATCAAATTAACCCTAAGATCAGTGTGCCCAGGAAATGGAGATTGGTTTCTCTGTGTTGCTCTTGTAACCTTGAAGACACGACCCCTCCTATCACTTTAGAGACATGATTTTGAGTCCCACCATGTGTTATATCACCTTGACCAGTTGCAAGTCTATTTTCTATTTTTAGTTTCACCTCTAATTCCTCTGCATCAATATCCCAAATGCATCCATCACCATCTTCATTGTCTCTCGACCACTTGTTTATTCTCCAATAAACTGCTCGAAGGAATGAAGTTGATAGTTCTGATACTTAATATAAGTACAGATCCAATAGCCAATAAGATGAGAGGGGGGGGGGGTGAATCATACAAACTTAATCTTCCATAAAAACATTAGATTCAACCTCGGTAACATATATATCAGTAATATAACCAAAATTGTTAAACATGCAAATTCAAAAGCATATAAACATCATAAACCTCATAACACCAGATTTAACATGGAAACCCAAATAGTGAAAAACCACTATGGGATTTCAAACCCCCTAAGAAATATACTCTTCTAGAGTATGCTTGGTTAAAAGTAAATCCTGTTAAAGATTACAAACACATTGCTAGATGTGACCCGGTTAAGGCATTTCCCTCAAATCTGTTAAGATCTTCACCTTGTTAGAAGTGACCTTGTTAAAGGATTTCAAACACTCAATCAGAATGTCACCTTGCTAGAAGGGTTTTACAAATAAGACTGTTAAGTCCACTCGATTAAGAGATTTTCTGTCACTTTCACAAAATAACAGTAATAAAACTCTATCTACAACTTCACATCTAAAATGCTAAAGCGGATTCCTATTTGTTCAATATAATCTAGACATAGAATTAATCTTGTCTATCTGCTGGGCTTCTATACTCTGTTATTCAAACAGGTCTTCAAGCTTCTATGCTTGGTAATCACTATGTAGCATCCCTGTGCATACACTTGCCCGCATACATTGTTTATCAACAGTTTCCTATTTATAAACAATTAGGTAACCACTTAATCTCCTTGATCACATTTCCCATGATCAATCATAGCCATCACATCTTCAATCTTGTCCAGGTTCAATGCACCTTTCGATCTGAAAACATTTTACCCCGCCTTGAAACTTGCATACATTTCTTGGAACTTGTGCCAGGGTATTGCGGTTCAATCTGTGTTGTAGATCTTCATGCCAACTTTCCATTGCCTTATATTCATTAACAAACTTCATCCACGGCTCACCAATCATTTAATTAGTTCTACCTCATCAGCTTCCTTTGTTAAATAATGCATGCAAACATTTAATGCATTATGTTATAGCTCAGTTACAACTCAGTAGCAACTCGGTTATAACTCGGTGAATACTAAACTTCACTCGGTAGACATTCCGCCTTCATTAACTGATAGCGATAACCTTAGGGTTTATTGACTAGGATCCTTTGGGTTTACCGACTAGGTTCTTTGCTTGGTAACATAGTATAGTATTAACCTTTACAATTTACAACATATGTATGATGTTAAAACAATCTAAACATCATGATCTCATCATTGTCTAACTTGGTAGTAGTTGCCCATTGAATACCTTATTCATCCCCTTTATTCATCATATTCTTTCCTGTGTCTTTTACTGACATCTTTATATTCTTTAAATCATACTGAATTAGAAAATCAATTTCTTGACATCAATGACAAAATAATAATATCAAGACAGTAGACATCTTTAATCAGTTATATCCATAATCATCAACAACCTTCTCAATATCCTTATGAAATGCCAACAATCTTTCATTGTCTGTTATAATGCAATATTGCCAACAATCTCCCCCTTTGGCATTGATGGCAAAACCAATTGATTTGACCTTAAAAGATTCAGATTGCTGTGATTCTGAAATGCTGAAATGCTCTCCCCCATACATTAGACTTCTCCTCTTTTTTCAGTCTTCTTTCCAATCTTCAGTCAGTCTTCTCATAGTCTTCTCCTCTGATATTAGTCTTCTTCCCCTTTGATAACAATGCCAAAAAATAAATAACTAAAATATAATTTCTTTCTGTGTCAAGTGATATCGTCCTGTTGTGTATCAACTGAGTCTCAGTTAGAGCATTTTGCCTTTAATTCCTGTTCCCTGTATTGTTTCCTGTAATAATTCTTGTACACCTTTAGAAAACATCCTAAAGTGTGTAATGCAGCATCAACTCCTAAAAGATATTCAATAGAGTCATCGGATTGATGCTTTCACCGAACTCGATCAGTGAGTAGAAGATAGGGGTAGGACCCCTAACTTACTTCTGAGATATTCAAAAGTGTCCCTTGGTAGTGGCTTGGTGAAGATATCTACTATTTGTTCCTTTGTGTTAACATACTCCAACACCACTTTCTTCTCTTGAGCTTCTTCTCTAAGATAATGATATTTGATAGAGATGTGCTTTGTCTTAGAGTGCATAATAGGGTTTTTTGAAATATTAATGGCACTAGTATTGTCACAGAATATAGTTACTGGCTTGGTAACTTTCTCATTTATAACTTCCAACAGTTGTTTGATCCATGCAATGTTGGTACAATTCAGTGCTGCAGCAACGTATTTAGCTTTTGCTGTTAACTGTGAAACACATCCTTGTTTCTTGCTAAGCCAACTCACTAGTCTTTCTCCTAAAAGAAAGCTCCTCCACTTGTTCTTTTTTTGTCATCAATGTTGCCTGCCCAATCAGCATCAGTATAAAATTTTAAATCAAAATCATTTCCTTTCTGATATACTAAGCCATAATCCTTAGTGCCTTTCAAGTATCTAAAAATTCTTTGATTGTTGTCATGTGTGTTTCCTTAGGATCTGCAGAGAATCTTGCAACTATACCTACTGCATGTGCTATGTTTGGTCTATTGTGAACAACATATTGTAGCTTTCCAATCATGGATCGGTAAAGTGTCTCATCAACAGATGCAGATTCATCATTCTTTGATAATTTACAGTTGGTAGTCATAGGAGTACTTACTGGTTTTGAATCCTCCATTCCAAATTTCTTCAAGATTTCCTTTATGTACTTGGATTGAGTAATGAAAATCTCATTTTTCATTTGCAGTATCTATAAACCTATAAAATACTTTATCTCACTGATTAATGACATCTCAAATTCTTTGCTCATTTCATTTCCAAAGTTCTTGCATAAAGAGTCATTTCCACAAAATATAATATCATCAACAAATATGGCTGAGATCAGTATTCCATTTTCATCATTCTTCATGTACATGTTGTTGTTCTCACTTGTCCTTATAAAACCAATCTTAATCAAATAAGAGTGCAATCTTTCATATCATGTTGTAGGTGCTTGTTTCAAACCATATAAAGCTTTGTTCAATTTACATACCTAATCTTTATTATTGTCTTCAACAAATCCTTCAGGTTGTTCAATAAAAACTTCTTCTTCTTGTATTTCATTCAGAAATGCAGATTTGACATCCATTTGATATACCTTGAAGTTTTTGAAAGTAGCATAGGCCAACAATGTTCTTACTCCTTCTAGTCTAGCAACAGGTACAAAAGTTTCACCATAATCAATTCCTTCTTCTTGAGCATAACCTTTACAAACTAGTCTTGCTTTGTTTTGAATGACCTCTCCTTTTTCATTTAGCTTGTTTCTGAAAATCCACTTTGTATCGATTACATTTTTGTCCTTTGGTCTTTGGATTAGTGTCCATGTGTCATTCTTCTTGATTTGATCAATCTCTTCTATCATAACATTTATCCAATCTTCACTATTAAATGCCTCTTTTACTATTCTCGGTTCAAATTCAGATATCAAACATGTGTTCTCTCAGTTTGTTCCTTGTCATCACTGGATCATCCTTATCTCCTATAATCTGACTTGGTGCATGATGTCTTTTGACATACTTGGCTAATACAGGCTCGGTAGGCTTTGTATGATCTTCTTCATCACTCGGTAATTGGATATTCTCTTCATTTTCTTCAATATTCTTCTCGGTAAGACTTCTCAGTTGAACATAGACAAATTCATCATAGTCTTCTGGTTCCTTGGAATTTCCTTCATCATTTCTTTCTGCAAATTCATCAATTTTCACATTTGCACTTTCTACTATTTTGTTAGATGATTTGATCAGACATTTAAATGCTTTGCTTCTAGAAGAATAACCTAGAAATGTTCCTTCTTCGCTTCTTTGATCAAACTTGCCATTTCTATCATCTTTGTGAACATAGCATCTACTTCCAAAGATTTTAAAATAACTTACATTAGGTTTCTTATCATACCAAATTTCATATGGTATCTTTAAAGTACCTTTCTTCAATTGAACTCGGTTCAAGGTGTAGACTATTGTGCTTATTGCTTCTCTCCAAAATGTTTGTGGCACCTTCTTTTCAATCATAAATGTTCTAGCACAATCCACAATAGATCTATTTCTTCTCTTAGCTATTCCATTCTGCTATGGAGTTCTCGGTGCAGAGACTTGTCTTTTAATACCATGATCATTGCAAAATAAGTTGAACTCATTAGATGTGAACTCTCCTCCTCTATCTGATCTAAGATATTTCAGTTGTCTTCCTGTTTCATTTTCAACTCTTTCCTGTACCATTTAAACATTTGAAAAGCTTCTGATTTTTCTTTTAAAAACATTACTGACATCATCCTTGAATAGTCATCCACAAATAATATGAAATATTTATCACCATAATAACTTTGAACTTTCATAGGACCACAAAGATCAGTGTGCACTAGATCTAAAATTCCCTTAGAAGTGTAAGACTTACTTGTAAAGCTCAATCTTGTCATCTTACCCATCTGGCATCCTCGGCACATAGCATTCTTAGGTTTTTCAAGACTCGGTAGACCTCTTACTCAGTGCTTCTTGCTTATTTTGATTAGATTATCAAAATTGACATGACAAAACCTTTTATGCCATAACCAGGTATCATCTATCTTTGCATACAAACACTTGTTATGAGTTGAGTCAAGATGAAATGTGTTACCTTTTGTTTGTGTCCCGGTAGCAACTAACTTTCCATTCTTGTCATGAACTTTGACAATTCCTTTCTGAAATTCTATTTGGTAACCTATGTTCTTTACATGTGCTACACTCAACAAATTGTATTTCAAACCTTCAACCCAATAAACATCATTGCATCTTGTATTGTCAAGAAGTGTTATAGATCCTTTACCTTTTACTGGACATGGTGCATCATTACCAAATCTAACATAGCCTCCATCATAATCTTCTAATATAACAAACTTGTTTTTATCTCCTATCATATGATGTGAGCATCCACTATCTATAATCCAAGAATCATTAGTGTTTATGTGAGATATTAGGGCTTTTTCTTCATACCTTTCTTCATATGATCCATCTTTGATAGCCACATAAACTATTTCCTCTGTATCAGTTTCATCTGATTTATCATCATTGGATTCCTCATCAGCTATTAAGCATGTCTTTCTATCTCTTCTTTTGAAGTCTCGGTGTCCTCTGTAATGATTATCTTCCTGTCTGTCATCTTGGTAATCTCTCTTTTCAGTAAAATCTTTGTCAGGACAGTTAAGAGCCATATGACCTATTTTATCACAATTGAAACATTTCAAAGGTAGTTTTCCTTTATACTTTCCTTTGCCTCTCGGTAACCTTTTGGCTAGTAGTGCTTCAAACTCTTCTTGCTTTCTGATTTCCTCATATAGTTTGTGTACTTCTTCCATGTTCTTGCGAAATCTTTCACTTGCTCCACTGTGATCTCCTTCAGAGTACTTATACTTTCTTTCATTGTAATCATTAGATTCATCAAGATGAAAAGAACTAAATGCAGATTCAACTTTATTTACCGAAGATCCACTGTTATCAAAATTACTTAACTCAAATGCATGTAGCTTACCAATAGTAGCATCTAAAGAAATTGGCATATTAGGTACATACCTCAATTCATTGATTGCAGAGACTCAGATTGCATAAGCTGGTAGAAGGGTTCTCAACAACTTACTTGTTATATCCTTTTCTTCAATAGTTCCACCTACTCCTTTGATTTGATTGACAATCTCCTTTAGTCTTGTACTGTACTGAGTTATGTTCTCACCTTCATTCATCCTCATAGATTCAAGTTGTCCTCTTAGACTATCTACTTTTGCTCTTTGAACATGTTCATCTCCTCCATATACTGATATGAGCTTATCCCACATTGCCTTTGCATCATTGCAGCCTTGTAGGTCATTAAACTTTGAATCGGTCAATGTAGATGTTATTTCAATCATTGCTTGAATATGTTCTTGCTTTGCCTTTATCTCTTCCGTAGTCAATGGATAGGTGCTCGGTGTAACAAAATCATTCTCCAGATAGTATACAACATATTCTCCAATTCCTGATAGATGTAGCTTCATCCTTTTCTGCCATGTAGAGAAACTTGATTTGTTCAACTTTGGTGCATCCCTCTTATACATCTTTGGATCTTTAACTCAAGTGCCTTTAAACTTTTCCTTCCAGAGTCCAAAGCTTTGATACCAATTGATAGTTCTGATACTTAATATAAGTACAGATCGAATAGCTAATAAGATGAGAGGGGGGGGTGTGAATCATACAAACTTAATCTTCCATAAAAATATTAGATTCAACCTCAGTAACATATATATCAGTAATATAACCAAAACTGTCAAACATGCAAACTCAAAAGCATATAAACATCATAAACCTCATAACACCAGATTTAACGTGGAAACCCAAATAGGGAAAAACCACTGTGGGATTTTCGACCCACTAAGAAATATACTCTTCTAGAGTATGCTCGGTTAAAAGCAAATCCTGCTAAAGATTACAAACACATTGCTAGATGTGACCCGGTTAAGGGATTTCCCTTAGATCTGTTAGGATCTTCACCTTGTTAGAAGTGACCTTGTTAAAGGATTTCAAACACTCAATCAAAATGTCACCTTGCTAGAAGGGTTTTACAAATAAGACTGTTAAGTCCACTCAGTTAAGAGATTTTCTATCACTTTCACAAAATAACAATAATAAAACTCTATCTGTAACTTCACATCTAAAATGCTAAAGCAAATTCCTATTTGTTCAATACAATCTAGACATAGAACTAATCTTGTCTATCTGCTGGGCTTCTATACTCTCTTATTCAAACAGGTCTTGAAGCTTCTATGCTCGGTAATCACTATGTAGCATCCCTGTGCATACACTTGCCCACACACATGGTTTATCAATAGTTTCGTATTTATAAACAATTAGGTAACCGCTTAATCTCCTTGATCACATTTCCCATGATCAATCATAGCCATCAGATCTTCAATCTTATCCAGGTTCAATGCATCTTTCGATCTGAAAATGTTTTACCCCAGCTTGGAACTTGCATACATTTCTTGGAACTTGTGCCAGGGTATTGCGGTTCAATTTGTGCTATAGATCTTCATGCCGACTTTTCATTGCCTTAGATTCATTAACAAACTTCATCCACGGCTCACCAATCATTTAATCAGTTCCAGCTCATCAGCTTCCTTCGTTAAATAATGCATACAAACATTTAATGCATTCTGTTATAGCTCGGTTACAACTCGGTTATAACTCGATGAATACTAAACTTCACTCGGTAGACATTCCGCCTTCATTAACTGATAGCGATAACCTTAGGGTTTACCGACTAGGTTCTTTGCTTGGTAACATAGTACAGTATTAACCTTTACAATTTACAACATATGTATGATGTTAAAACAATCTAAACATCATGATCTCATCATTGTCTGACTCAGTAGTAGCTGCCCATTGAATACCTTATTCATCCCCTTTATTCATCATATTCTTTTCTGTGTCTTTTACCGACATCTTTATATTCTTTAAATCATACTTCTCAAGATATGGCAACATCATACTAAATTAGAAAATCAATTTCTTGACATCAATGACAAAATAATAATATCAAGACAGTAAACATCTTTAATCAGTTATATCCATAATCATCAACAACCTTCTCAATATCCTTATGAAATGCCAGCAATCTTTCATTGTCTGTTATAATGCAATATTGCCAACAGAAGTTTCCCCACTATTTTTAATCACTAGGTTATGAGTTTGAAAGTGATCAATACAAAATCTAGATTGAAATATTAGGATTTATATTGATGATTTCATATTTTATTTTTGATGATTTTTAATAGACATGGTCAATAGGTGTCCTAATAAAAAACTAGTCTTATTAAGTAACAAATGTTTATTGTTGTTCTTAAAGAATATTTAAAATCAGTTTGAATTTACATTTTATTCATCTATTAATATTGAAGTCACAAAGAAATGATAAATCACCATTGTTGTAGTATTTTTTTCAAGATAGAGAAGTTACAACATAGTTGAAAGTATAGTTCATAGTGACTAGTTAAAAGAATAAAAAATATTGATTGTTGTAGTTAACATATCATAACATATGACTTGAAAAAAATATCACAATATTGTACAATTTTATTTAAATATAACACAAAATTATACATAAATAGACTTGAAGCAACCTTTTGAGAAATTAAAAATACCTAAAATAACACAAATTACTTTAATTTATTGCTTCAAATTATTTCAATGATAATTTCACATTTTCATTAATATTATACTATCAATTAATATGTTATTAAAGTTATATTTATATAATATTATACTAATTATAATAAAGTATAAGTACAATATATCAATATATTTAGTTTAATATTAAGTTTTGTAATCAATAATATAAATATTACTATTAATGTACTAATTATATTACTAACATATATTATTGGAGTTGAGGAAAATCAACTCTACAACTCCCAAAGATCAGCTGCATGCAAACCTATCATAGAAATAGAGAAGCAAAATAGTTATGGAGGCTAGAATTCCAAGATCCAGAAAAGAGGAGTCATATTGATTGTGCAACAAGAATGCAATTCAATAATTACAGTTGTTATGAAAATACAAAGAGAGAATCCTTATAAGAGGATACTCGAAACCCTAAAGGTGAAAACCCTATAGAATTATAAGATTCCTAAGTTTAGCTTAAGCATAGAGTATAATAGACTAATAATTAAATAAATAATTATTAGCTAATAAAAGATTACTCTAACATTTATTATATTACTTATAATATTATATATATGTTATTTTTAGTAATTTTTGTGGTAATATATTAATATTTAAATAATGGAGATTACATAGAACTAGTTCAAAGAGAAAACTAGAGGAAAGAGCCAATAAGAAAACCTTTAGTTATGGCTCGAAATATTAGAGAAAATAAAAGAGAAACCTACACTAAAATATCGATATAAACCTAATACAAGCTATATCAGCCTCAGTCCGAGCATTCCCGAAGAAGAGATACAATAAGGACCTAAAAAATCAATCATATAATGATTGGAATGTTGATGTGGACTCATAAAACCCGAAAATTGCCAAAAAATGAAAGGGGGAAGCCATCCTCAGAAAATGGACCCCATAAGAGGTTATCGAGAAGATGCATACACTTCTGAATTATCCAACTGAAAGATTGTGGAGCAAAGCATAGAGGAGAGACAAAGACCCAACTCTGAGAGATCTAGAGGCTACGGTCCCAAGTGCAAAGAGCCCATTCTGAACAAAACTGCCAATATGAAACCATGACCGCACAATTGAGAGGGGCTAAGCGAGCTCTGGAAAACAAAATTCTCCACTATACCAAACTGGGGAGCTGACAATTCTGGACGAGGCGTGCATAAGCTGCTTGAGGGACTATAATAATATCGCATAATAAAGTACAAGGGCTATGGCCGAGATGTCCATACTAGCTCGAGACCCTGGAGAAATTCCGCATAATTTTACTGCAAGGGTAAAACTTTGACGCAAAAATTTCAAAATTGGAAGTCAGGTACTGCCACTACTTCCCATTTGAAGAGCCTGCTAAAAATTCTACATCCATCGGAGTGGGGAAGGAGCTTGCATAACCATGAGGATCTCTGGATAATATATATGTTATTGAGATACATGAAAGTTAAAATATAATCATTTCATTATTTTTTAACAACAAATCAATTGGACCATGTACATAAATCTATCTAAAAATAGATATTATAATTGTTTAGCTATTTAATATTTTATCTTTTGATAGTTAGAATACAATCACGAGGTTGACATTATATACTTGGAATTCAATTTCAAATTATAAATTATAGATATCATCGTGAGATTTTTTTATTTTTTTAAATCTAGTTTAAATGTATTTGATGCGGGATCTACTAGATGACATATATAAATGAACAATATTTAGGCAAGATTTGACAACCTTGACATGTTTTAAAAAACTAAACTATAATATTGGTATTGCAATATCAATTATTTTTTCTCCCTAATTTATAAAAGATTAGAATAAGATGTACAAATATTAGCTAATCAATTATTAATAATTATTTTGAAAATAATAAAAAATTATATATCAACATTATAAAGAAAATAATAAAAAACTAGATAATTGATTTACAAATTAACAACAATTATATTTACCAAAATAAATAATAAGATTGCATACTAACCAACATTACCAAACATCTTTTCTACATTTCTTGTG
This sequence comes from Cryptomeria japonica, assembly GCF_030272615.1. Classification (NCBI taxonomy): domain Eukaryota; kingdom Viridiplantae; phylum Streptophyta; class Pinopsida; order Cupressales; family Cupressaceae; genus Cryptomeria; species Cryptomeria japonica. The sequence continues at coordinate 146,199,999 of NC_081406.1, read as the reverse complement.
CATTTTCCACAAGTCTATTGTACTTGTGGAAAATCTTAATTCAAACTCTTCCGTTTTCTGTAAGTTGCTGCATTTTTCAAATATTTAGTTTGTTAATGACATTAAAAGCCCGGGGAAAAGGGAGCAAATGATCTCATCTCACCAACCACAACAATCTCAACTATTTCTTCATTCGACCTCATTTTCTACTTTGTCGTCAGTCGACATGATACAATAATTATTTGAGAGTAAAACAACAGACTTTTAATCATCCTCCATATATTTCTATGTATCCTCCTGCATTATATTTCTAAGCTCAAAAGTCTTTTAACATTATGGTTGACTAAAAGCTTTCGCTAGTAGTATAATATGTTATGATGAGTATGTAGATTTTAAATTAGAAGTCATTTTGTAATGAGTATGTTATGAGGAAAAGTAATTCATTTGTCTAAGATTTTTAATCAGATTAAATGTATTTTTGAAGATTTGATATTGAGTGTGACATGAGAAAAAATATATTAATTCTATTAGATTTCCACAATTCATGATAATGAAATAAACAACTTTTGGATTTGATTGTGTGCAAGCTTTTAATCATCAACGTTTTTGATCATACTATGTGATCCATCATCATGATGAATGAGATTCATCTTGATAATGGATCACAGAGTGTGATCCGAAACGTTGATGATTAAAACTTGATCATGATGATGAATCACACAGTGTGATCTGAAACGTTGATGATTATAAACTTGCACACAACAAAAAAAAAATATTAGTGTTTATAAATTGAATTACACTTTCTTTTATAAATTAATTGTTTGTAATATTGAACTTATAAATATAGAATTTTTATAAAATAGACATATAAATATTAAATCACTTAAATTTTCATTTATCTTATTCTTTTTTTATAGATATTGTGCATTTACTCTTCAAAATGTACACATTTTCTTCTTAGAGCCTTCAATTGAATGTGAAATTATCACTAAAATGTATATAATCCATTTATGTAGCCTAAAATATTTGAGTTACCTCAAAGTGATTCTAAATTGTAACTTTGAGCTCAATATGTTCTTAATCCTCATTTCATATTCTAAATTATAATTTTTTTATATTGAAGAAAACAATTACAATAATTAAATTTTCCAATAGGTAGTTTAAAGGGAAAAATAAATTGCCAAGAATTACAACTTAGTCACTGAAAGATAATACAATATAAAATCATTTCATAAATGGAGGAACTACTTTACTTTGACTAAACTTCCTATCATACTGAAAATGCAAAAATTGCTCCTGGATTTGTTGAAGCAAATTAGTGAGTTTTAAATTCTTCTTACATCATACTTAAAGATTAAAAAACAAAAAAAAAAGGACCACTTGAAGAAAGATGTTAGAGTATTTTCTTAGAGTACTAATTCTTGATGACAGTTGTTAAAAAGATAGTATAATATCTACTTTTCATATATGTTTTAAAATGACTTGTTAGATTGAGTCAAAATCAAATTGTTATGCATATTGAAACAAAAAAATGGCTTCTTGTCAAATTTAGGTCATAACAAAAAAATGACTAGAATGATTCTAAAAATATATTACATTGCTTCTTAACAAGAAATAAAAATTATAATTAGGAAACTGTGATGGAAGGATCCAAAAGAAGAAGAAGACAAAGAATATCTCTATGGGAATTACCAATTAGAACATTACCATGGGTGATTCGACTTCATATTGGAGCACTTTGTACAAGGTTTTCATCTAGTATGTGGTCTTGTTCCACTATGGAGTTCTTCGTTCCTGGTCTTATTCTATTGTGTGGTGTTGTTATGTTGTTTTTGTTGTTTCTTGTATTTTGTTGTGTGGCTTGGTCCAGTGACTAGCCTTTTGTTAAATTATTTTAATTATAGTTATGCTTAACTTTTAATATGATATGTAAGAGTTTGGGACCCTTTTGACTAGACTTATATAATAAAAAATAGATATGCAATCGTAGAAGGTATGTTGCATATTTTCAATACACTAGAAAAAAGGGTAGTTAAATAGGTTTACCCTAATACGTTTCAATCTATCCCTAAGAATCACCTTGTAATGTGAAATTTTCTAGGTCGATACTTGTGTTTCAAAAATAGCTTTAAATTTTTTCATATTTGAGTACTCATTTTGGTCCATTTTTTTATGGTAAATGTTTATCGTGCAAGACAATTGATATCACTTTGTTTGCAATATGGTTGAGGATGGTAAGGTCATAGTTCAAAGGTGGATTCTTTGGACATTGTTTCATATTATTTCAAAATTGGTGAGTATTGATAAATTTTTATAATGCATGGAGGTTATGGACCTTTCCTCTTTTTGTAGTTAATTCAATTTAAAATTTAATATTATGTCATTACAACATAAATAATAAGTGAGATAATGTTATAATTTAGTGTGACATTCAATTCTTATCCCATGTATAAGATTGTTGTCTCCACACATCTTGGAATAGGATATATGGATTCCCATGAGGACTTGAGATAGATTATTTTATTTTATTTTTGGGAATTCTTGAGATATTTTTGTAATGGCATTGAATGAGGGAAGTTACACAACAACCCTAAAGTTGGATTTATGAAGAATCTTTCTTGAGGAAGGTGTTATGACAATATAAATATTGCACATATGGATTTCTTAGTGTTGGCAATATGTTGGATTTGGTTAAGTGTTGTCATTGATGTCAATGTTGTATCCCAATTGGATATAATTCTTCTATCTCGTGTTGGACCTATCCCGATTAGACTTGGTGTTTATCTTGGTTTTGGCTATGATTCTGATCCGGTATGATCAGATCCCTGGCTCCGATTTTGGATGATTATTCAGGATGGTTATATTCTTGTCATATTCAGTTGGTTCATGATTTGGTGCTCCATAAGCTATCGCTAATGTTCCCAATTGATATTTCCTGGTATCAATTAGCTTTACCGATTAGCAATATTTGATGTTATGGTTCAGTGATTTTGGTCCAGCTTATGGAAATGGTTTCTAACATGTTGAAGGTGTTTCTTGATCGTGTCCCAATTTTTTGGTGGCTTCACATTGGCTGGCATGCTGATATGGTGGTCCTATTTGGATCCGGTTAGATATTCTATGTTATTGGACTAAGGGTTTCTACCGGTTGGTGAAACATGTTGGAGATTGGTCTTAGCATGATTTTCGGTGGGTATAATTGTTTGGACATTTGATTTAGGTCCATTATATGTAATGTACATAATAATATTTGTCCGGTGATATCATGTAATGTAACTTTTGTAATTATGGGTTTTTGGGTTTAGGGTTTAGCCGACCTTATCATAAGTATTTATAGGTGACTTATTCATATAATATGTCATATGTGGTATCGATGGTTATGTTTGGATTATCATAGGAAGGTTTGTGTGTCAACAAGTGATATATCATTCAACAGAAGGTTTTTGGTGTTTCAGGGAAGACATTTTTGCTTAGCCGGAATTGTATCAAGAATTAGGAGATGCTATTTTCAGAGTTCATTCTTTCCGGATTGTAGTCTAATGCTTTTGTAATTCAGTGCTCAAGAATTCTCTTTTATGATGAGAAGTGAGCTCTAGGCGGTTGGCCTAACTATAAGTGCAATCCCCATTGTAATTAATTCACATACTGCTGCAAAAGTATTATCCGATTGTGGGTAGGGTTTCCCACCATGGTTTTTCCCTTTACCAGGTTTTTCACATAAAAAATATTGGTGTTGTGTGTGTTGTACTTTCATGTTTTATCTTTCATTGTGTTGGTTTCCTTGTGCTCCAGTACAAAGATTTTAATTTGCAATAGTTCTTATTGCTGATAGAAAACTAATTTACCCCCCCTCTCAGTTTTCTCTTGGTATCAGATCTATCTAACAATTGGTATCATAGCCTGGTCGTCTCTATAGAATATTAATTGCTTGAGGAGATCTAATGACATTTGCATCTAGTTCCACATTCAATCCCTATCGGAAGGAGATTCTTATCTTTGATGGTACAGATTACAAAATATCGAAGGAACGAATGAAAATTCATCTGAGATGTCATGGAGCTGAAGTTTGGGAGATAGTGGAGAAAGGGTATATATCTCATGATCCTAATTCTAAAATACTGGCACCTGTTGATGAACAAAAGAGAGCTGAAAATGATGTCAGAGCAAAAGAAGCATTTCTAAGTGCCCTATCTAATGAAAATTTATTGAATGTCATAGAATTGGAGAATGCAAAGAAGATCTGGATAAATCTTGAAACTCTTTATGAAGGAGACCAAGCAGTAAAGATTGCAAAACTTGAAGGTTTTTGGGTGAGATATGAAACTTTGAAGATGGAAGAAGATGAGAAGATAAGTTCTTTCATGGATAAAGTGAATGAGATTTTCATGGGAATCAAATGTTGCAGAGGATCAGTTAGTGAGGATGAGGTTGTTTCAAATATTCTGAGAGTTCTACCTCCAACTTGCAAGATGAAGGCTACTGCAATTAATGAACTTCAAACAATGTCAAGCACCCTATTACTAGAGATACATTACTTGGGAAATTGATTGCTTTTGACCTTGAGGAACTTGGAGATCAAAGTGCTACTAATATAGGGACTACATTTAAAGCATCTGCCTCCGATAAGTAGAAGATAGATTGGAAGGATTTATATGCTATAGATTGGAAGGATTTATATGCTAAAGATTTGGAAGACATTGAGAGAGAAGACAAAGAACTTGAAGAGTTGGAAGCCCTAATTGCTAGAAGAATCCCTAAAGGACTGATTGGAAGTAAGTATGAAGGAAAAGAACCTTTTAAATGGTTTTCATGCAATAAGATTGATCATTTTGCTTCTAGATGTCCTGAGAGAGCTACTAGGAATAAAGAAAGATTTAGTAGGTACAACAAACTATGGGTCATGGTATCCAAAAGATGATGATTTCAAATAATATGCATATGCAAACTCTAGTTGGGTAAGATATGTGGATGATCGGAAGAGTACTATGGGTGGTGAATCATTTTTTGGAAAGAAATTGGTTTCGCGGCTTAGCAAGAAACAATCATGTACTTCCTTATCCACTACTGAAGCTAAATATGTAGTTACTGCAACTAATTGTACTCAGATTTTATGGATGAAATAGATGTTGAAAGATATAAGGGTAATTTATGATGAGCCTATTTTTATTCACTATGATAATACTATTGCTATGGATATGTCAAATAATCCAGTATTTCATTCCAAATCAAAACACATTTCTATATGATATAATTTCTTGAAGAAAAAAGTTGAAGCAAAGGAAGTGAGATTGGTTTATGTGCGTAGTAAGGAATAGATTGCAGATATTCTAACAAAACCATTGCCTAAATATAGTACTTTTGAATATCTCAGAGATCAGTTGGGGGTCACCACCTCTGTAGAAGAGACTTAGAGATGTAGGAATGCATCAATCTTGTGAGCTTATCAAACATACTTTCTAATCCAGGTTGATGAGATGTTGTTGCTGCTACTTAGAGGGAGTAGTCAACCATTTGGTTCTATTTTCTTTTTGGTTTGGTATCCATCCTTTGTCATTGATGTCAAAGGGGGAGATGGTGTTCATGTGGAAAATTGTTAATCTAAGGGGGAGATATATTTCAAATCAGTCTTTGGGAGATTGTTGGCATTCCTTGGCACTTGGATGTTTTTCACATTCAATATTGTCATCAATACGAGAGGGGGAGATTGTTGGAAATATGCTAGATTTGGTTAAATTTTATCGTTGATGTCAACACTATATCTCGGTTGGACCTATCCCGATTAGACTTGGTGTTTATCTTGGTTTTGGCTATGATTTTGATTCGGTATGATCAGATCCTTGGCTTCGATTTTGGATGATTATTCTGTTGGCATTATGTGAACCATTATGTGAATCATTATGTGAACCAGTATGAGAACCACTATGTGGACATAATGACATTGTATGTTGTCATTGATGTCAATATGATGAAGAGAAGAAGAACCAGTATATGTTAATATGATGAAGAGAAGAAGAACCAGTATAACACTATGAACCGACACTCACTATAAACTGACATTCACTATGAACCAACATTTGTGCCAAAGTGAAGTGGCATATTTGTTTAAAGATGAACCGGCATAAGGTAATGGGAACCGACACATGGAAGCAGTGTATGACTACCGGTTGGTGGTCTCAAATTTAGGGTTTCCAATTTGAGTGCTTCAAGACTATATGGCTCAACCGGTGACTTTGTGTGATGAGTTTGCCCCTCTTTGAGACAATGCGGCTTGTTGCGTTGTTTCAAAGAAGATAATATGAACTGATACAGAGTTGCCCCAGGATGTGAATGATATGCCCCCTCAAGAGATTGGATGAAAATGTCTGAAAAGATTGCAGACAATCTCTCGATAAGAAAGAAAGGCTAGAATGGATTGACTGGATAAAGTGACAAAGTCACGGGATAAAGAAGACTGACTCGGGAGATGAGGGCTAGGGCTAGGGTAGTCTATAAGATAGACCACGGGGGAAATACATCCTCATTGTCATCTACACATCCACGAGAGTAGAGTGCAGAGCAAAATAGAGCAATAGCAGTCAGCAACGATGGCCTTTGTTCATAGATTCGGCCGCGTTTGCCGATTCCAGAGGCCAGCAGAGGTAGGAGAGTCAGTAAGTACCGCAAAACCTCCTTGTACTTTGATGCATTTATTGTTGTCATTAATGCATGGTAGATAGGGAAATAAATGTGCTTTAGGTTAGGGTCCAAAAATGTCAAAAAACATCCAGGCACGTCTGCGTTGGTGCCATGCACGTCTATGCTCCCAAGGCACATCTGTGTTGGTGCCAGGCGCGTCTATGATGGAAAACGCGTCTGTGCCGAATGTGGCCATGTCTATGATGTGTAGGCGCGTTTATGCCAAGAAGGCACATCTGTGTCACCCGGGCATGTCTGTGCAGAGCATAGGCACGTTTGTGTCTTTTAGGCAGGTCTGTATAAAATAGGCGCGTCTATGCAGTCTTCAAGCGCGTTTATGTCAGGTAAGCGTGTTTGTGTCCAAAAATGTGAATTTTTGTCTTCTAGGTCAAATCAGCAATTCTGTGATGAACATACGTTGTCAATTGGATAAGCTGCTAAGAGGATACACTCAAGCAGGTCCTCTAGGGAAGACTAGGATTGCAAATAGGGCTAGGATTGACAATTCTATGATAGAACATACGTTGCCAATTAGGAAACTGTTCAAGAGGATTCACTCAAGCATAGGCCCTAGGATAAGATAGATCAAGGCACTTTGTGATGAACAGTGAGTACCAAGATATAGTACTTTGTGATGAACAAGGAGTACTAAAATATGAGCAGTACTTTGTGATGAACAATGAGTGCAAATGTGAGTAACACTTTGTGATGAACAGTGAGTGCAAATGTGAGTAGCACTTTGTGATGAACAGTGAGTGCAAATGTGAGCAGCACTTTGTGATGAACAGTGAGTGCAAATGTGAGTAGCACTTTGTGATGAATAGTGAGTGCAAATGTGAGCAACACTTTGTGATGAACAGTGAGTGTCAAACACGTAGTACTTTGTGATGAACAGGGAGTACTACTAGGATAGAAGCAACACTTTGTGATGAATAGTGAGTGTCACTAGGATAGATAGCCAGATGCACTTAGATAAAAAGTAGCATTTTGTGATGAACATTGAATGCCACAATGAATGACATGATTGATTTGCTTAACTACAGGAGTATTTGCCTATGTTGGAGTCACGGGAGAGATTCCCGTCGATGTAGAGATTGCGTCCTGAGCTAACCATCGAGGAGCGAGCTGCAATTGAGGCTATGGGTCTGAGACATATTCTGTATGTGCCTGAGTTTCGGGCAAACATGAGACTGCTGACTGTACTAGCGGAGAGGTGGCACTCCAAGACTTGTACATTTCATTTGCCGATGGGTGAGATGACAGTCACCCTTGAGGATGTATACAGGATCCTAAGGATACCGATCGACGGGGAGCTGATTCCATACTATCGAGATGGAGATAGGGAGGCCCTGAGACGAGTGTTCCAAGACCCAGGACTGGAGATGAGGGTTGGACATGTGGCTTGGGACACCATAACTGCTACAGGATTAGCGTTGCCAATAGTGATAGGAGGAGCGATCAGTGGGTTCTTGTGTCCTGATAGAGCGACACGAGGGTTGGCTGTGGGCTGGGGAGGTGCACTGGAGACACAACACACCAGATATGCTTGGGGACCGTGTGTGCTAGCAAACCTATATTACGAGCTACATCAGTTTGTGTACCACGGGTCAGTGGGATTGGGCTGAGGGGTCACATTGTTATAGGTGTGGGCCTATGAGCATCTACCAGTGACGAGACCAATGCATTTCAGAGGCAGAGGTCATGGGCATAGTTTTGTACACTTGTACAACATGATCACTTCGCAGCCACGGATTGGCAGGTTAGAGCACTGGCGGTGGGTGATTGATGATATTGACATGGTCATATGGAGGCCATACCTGGGATATGAGCAGTGGGAGGATGATGTTGTAGAGCTTCCCTACACCTTTCGGAGCAGGTACCTGATTGGGTAGACGCCCTATGTGTTGGAGAGGTAGCTAGTGGACAGGGTGGGTAGGCAGTTTGCCAGGATTCAGCGGATGCCACGGGGTTCAAGCATGTATGCATGGACCGTCAGGGATCAGGTGCAGTTTGGGCCCCTATTATCATATGATCAGGCTATGACACAGCTAGTAGAGATGATGTCCCTACCCTGGGACATGTGGCTAGAGATTGAGGATGTCGGCATGGATGCTGAGTACATAGCATATTGGGTCGAGCATCCATTCCCATGCTTGATGGATCCCGAAGAGCTACTAGATGGAGATGGTGGTGGGGATGACGATGGAGATGATGGGGGCAGAGGCCGACGGAGGAGGAGGGGGGCAGTTGGAGAGAGGAGGGTGGCACTGCAGAGGGAGGGTGGAGAGGATAGGCAGGCTTGGGTGGTGAGAGGTCGCGGTGGATTACCACTACAGGTGCCAGCAGCACAGGGTCCCAGACTGGTGCAGGTACAGGGATAGATATAGGGATAGGTACCGGTACAGGCACTAGTATAGGCATAGGCATAGGGGCAGGCACCTGTACAAGGGGAGCCACAGGCAAAGCCATAGGTGGCTGAGGCAGAGGAGGATGAGCTGATGGAGCTGAGGGAGATCTGCCAGGGACAAGCAGATGAGATCCAGGAGCTGGAGAGGGAGAGGGATAGGCTCAGGAGGCGGCTCAGAGATACTAAGCGGGAGCGGGATCAGGCCATTCAGCGCTACACAGAGGCTAAGACAGCACTGAGGGCTGGGAGGCAAGTGGCAGAGGACATAGGGGCCGGATATGCCTACATCCTATGGGCAGGGGAGGAGATCAGTTACTGGAAGGATCTCTATTATGGTGCGGTGCCAGCTGATCAGCGGGCGAGGAGCTTCCATAGACCATCACGGACAGCGATAGCTATGGGAGGGAGCTAGAGGAGACAAGAATCTAGTGGTGGGGTTATGGGTCCTCCACCACCACCAGATAGAGGGGACAAGAGGGATGATCCTAGGGCGGGTCCTTCAGGGGCTCAGATTTCGTCGAGGCCAGGCGGCTCCGAGGGAGGGAGTTCATCATAGCCGTAGAGGGCTCCCTATGTATCAGTATTGTACCATTTTTGTATGATGATGTAGACACCTTCGGGTGATTGTAGCCATATGATTGTGACATCATTTTATCATGACACTTTATATATATATATATATATATATGAGATGATTCATCTTTGCGGCGGGTATATGCATGTGTACGTATGTGATGAGATGTGCTTATGTGATGCTTACGATATGGATGCAAATATGTATATGATGCAATGCAATATTTTTTTTTTTGTTCTTTTATGTTTTATATGTGTATGCATGATGCAAATGTGAATGTATGTAATGCAGATGAATATGATAATGCAAATGTAAATTGTGCTAATAGGTGTTGTGTGCAGGATGTGATGCAATTGTGATATCTATATGTATGTATGAAATGATTATATGTGGTAATGCAGGTGCAACTACATGAAATGCAAATATTTTTGGCATGTTATTATACTCAGTCATGTGATAGCAGGCTACGCGGACTCGAGAAGGACAATGGAAGTCAATCAAGAAAAGGGATGAAAGATAGAAGATATGAAAGTGAAAGAGCTTCTTGTGCGTTATCATCATTGAGCTTTATTATGGCAAGTAGGTTATGACAATCGAGGCATATGTTCGACCCAGAAAGTCATTGTACTTGTTTGCATGGAGATAAGACAGTTGCAAACAAGGAATGCCCCAGTTCACACTAGACTCACAGTGTCCTCATATCCTTGGACAAGTCATAGCATTACTAAGAGATAATCCACAGACAGCAAATACAAATAGGTGACGATACGCCATCCTCGCCTTTCTAGTCAAAGACATCCTGGAGATAGAATCTCTAGTCAAAGACATCCCAGAAAAGCTAAAAGACATGTCACCAAAAGATAAAATCAAAAGAAAACCAAGACTCGACACCAACATTCATTGTAGTCCTAAAGTTTAGTGTCTCCTGTCACATGTATAAGTCTTATTTGATTGTGGTCACAATGTTTACTTTCACAAAATGGATAGATAGCACTGAACCATAATGTTGTCTGAGTCTGTTGAAAGATTTGATTTGTTGAAGCCCATTGTTGCTACTGTGTCTCATCTGAAACTGACTGAATCCATGAAACTAATACTTTATTGTGGATCTGTGATGCAAGTGTTGCTTTATTGCGAATTGTGCGTGGATAGACTAAAGGAAGCTGGAAGAAACTGTACTCCTCAAAACATGTGATGTTCTCAGTTCCACACCCATCACTAGACGTAGGATTTGCCTTAGCCACAGATAGGATTTGATTTATTATGGATGGAAAGGGATTGAAAAGGGAGGTTTATTATAAATGGCTAACCAATCTTGGGTAGATCAATAACAAGCCATGATGGGAATGGGTAAGTTTATTATGGATGAACTAGTCGTGAGTGTGTGCAAAGTGAAAGGATGAAAGTGAATCCTAAAGGAAGGAGGAGCAATGTCTCTATGCATGGCGTTGGTGACCCAGTTTTCACCATGGTACTTGTCCAGGGCGCCACCGAAGTGGTTTTCACCATTGGATGAAATTATTTCTCTTTACTTTTTTTATTTTTTCAATTTTTTTTGTGTCACAAGATGCCTGTTTGCCAGGTTTTCACCAAGTTTTGATTTTTTTGTATTTTTTAATTAGGATATTCCAAAGAGCTATGTGTAGAACCTACGAAGGTGCATGTTGTTGATAGGATCCTCCAAAGGTTCACCTTCTGTAGTTGAGAGCTGATATGCACCAGATCCATTTGCTGCTGTGATGATGTAAGGACCAAGCCAATTTGGTTCAAACTTGCCCTTCTTCTCTCTGTCTTGCTGATTTTTGGGGTTTTCTCTGAGAACCAAATCACCTACCTCAAATGTGTGAGGCTTGACCTTGTGATTGTAGTTGCGACTCATTCATTGTTGGTAAGCCTTGAGATGATTAAAAGCAGTTTGTCTTCGTTCATCCAGTAGTTCCAGTTCTTGTAAGTGAGAGACCCTATAGTCTTCATCACTGATAATGTTTTGCAAAGAGACTCGTAAAGAGGGTAGCTCGACCTCAATAGGCAAGATGGCTTCAGCGCCGTAGACAAGTGAATAGGGTGTAGCTCCTGTAGGTGTGCGGACACTTGTGCGATATGCCCAAAGTGCAGGATTAAGTTGGATATGCCAATTACGACCAGCATCATCGACTATCTTTTTTAGGATTTTAAGGATTGTCTTATTAGATGCCTCAGCTAGACCATTACCTTGGGGATAATATGGCATGGATAAATGATGGGAAATATGGAAGCGGTCACAGAGTTCATGAACATCCTAGTTCTTGAAGGGACACCCGTTATCAGTGATAATGGAAACAGGAATACCATATCGGCAAATGATATAGTTGAGGATGAACGTAGCAATCTGTTTTCCAGTGACTTGTGTGAGAGGCACGACTTCAATCCATTTTGTGAAATACTCTGTGGCAGTGATAATGAATTTATGACCATTGGAAGAAGGAGGATGAATCTTGCCTATGAGATCGAGTCCCCACTGACAAAAGGGCCAAGGAGACGCAATTGGTTGAAGTTCTTGTGCTGGTGCATGTATGAGGTCTCCATGAATTTGACATTGCTTACATTTCTTGACAAACTGATATGAGTCCTTTTCCATATTGGGCCAGTAATATCCAATCCTGATGAGTTTCTTGGCTAAGGTAGGACCACTAGTATGTGGACCACATATCCCTTCATGTACTTCATGTAACGCAATCTGAGCTTCGTCACTTTCTAAACATCTAAGAAGAGTGCCATCTAGACCTCGCCGGTATAGGATATCAGCTAAAATGACATATCGAGAGGATTGGCGAATGAAAGTGTGACGTTGGTTATTTGATAAATCAGGATGTAGGGTATTGTCACGAAGGTATGTAAAAATAGAACCATATAACTGGGACTCGGGACCGACAACACATATCATCTCAGTAGGAATGATTTCATATGAAGGAACCAAAAGGTTATCCACCAAGAACTCATAACGGGTCTCATTTGGAGGTAGATCGATCAGTGAAGCAATTGTAGCCATGGCATCTGCGGCTCGATTCTGCTCTCTTGGTATCTGCTCAAAATCTATCTTTGTGAAGTGTTGTTTTAGGTCATCCACCATTTGTTTGTAAGGCATTAATTTTTCATCTTTTGTTTGGTAATCATTAGTTGCTTGACGGATTACAAGTTGAGAGTCCCTAAAAACACGAAGTTCCTGGATCTTCCACTGAACTGCAATCCGTAATCCAGTTGTTAATGCCTCATATTTTGCTATATTGTTAGTGCAAGGAAATGATAAGTGGTATGATTTTGGTATAGAATCCCCTTGAGGAGTTATAAAGTGGATGCCAGCTCCTGCCCCATGCTGTGTGTCTGAGCCGTCAAAGTACAGTTGCCATGGCTTTGCATGTGACATTGTTAAAATGGATTCATCTGGAAATTCTAAACTTAGAGGAACATCATCTATCATGGGGGCATCTACTAATTGATCTGCGATGGCTTGTCCTTTTATTGCTTTTCTGTCCACATACTCGATGTCGAATTCACTCATGATCATTACCCATTTGGCTAGTCGCCCAGTAAGTGTTGCTTTATTGAGAAGGTATTTCAATGGGTCTATCCTTGCAACCAACTTGGTCTTACGAGTGAGCATGTAATGTCATAATTTCTGTGAAGCAAAGACCACGGCGAGACATGCATGCTCAATTGGTGTGTAGTTTAGCTCATATCCCACCAATGTGCGACTGATATAGTATACTGTTTTTTCCTTGCCCTCAGCAATTTGTTGTGCTAAGAGTGCCCCCAGTGTTGTTGGAGTAGCTGATATGTATAGTAACAGAGGCTGATCTAGAACTGGTGGCATCAAAACTGGCGGATTCAGAAGATAATCTTTGAGTGTTTGGAAAGCCTATTGACAGTTATCATCCCATTTGAATTTGATGTTTTTATGTAGCAAGTGCTGAAAAGGATTACACTTATCTGCAAGTTGTGCTATGAATCTTCGTATGGACTGGAGTCTGCCTTGTAAAGACTGAAGTTGACTGATATTTCTTGGTAGTTGCATCTCCAAGATGGCCTTGACTTTTGCTAGATCTGCTTCGATTCTTCTTTTGGATACAATGAATCCTAGGAGCTTCCTGGAGGTTACTCCAAAGACACATTTCTTAGGGTTTAATCTTACTTTGTATTTTTCCAACTGATCAAAGATGACTGAAAGTATGTCTAAATGTGTATTTCTATCTATTGATTTGCCCAAGAGGTCGTCGACATAATCTTCCACAGTTACGTGCATGAGATCATGAAAGATAGTAGTCATGGCTCTTTGATATGTAGCACCTACATTTTTTAGCCCGAAGGGCATGACATTCCAGCAGAAAGTTCCCCATGGACAAGTGAATGATGTTTTGTGTTGATCCTCAGGTGCGATCTTTATTTGATTATAACCAGAGAATCCATCCATCAATGATAACATTTCATGATCTGCTGTGAGATCAACAATCAAGTTAATATTTGGTAATGGGAAGTCATCCTTTGGACAAGCTTTGTTAATGTCTCTGAAATCTGTACATATTTTGATGTTGCGGTCTGATTTACTAACAGGCACTAAGTTGGAGATCCATTCAGGATAATCAATTGGTCATATGAATCTGATGTCCAATAATTTCTCAAGCTCTGCTTTGACCAATAATGCAACTTGTGGATGCATCTTTCTTAATTTCTGTTTCACTGGTTTTGCCTCCGGTTTGACTGTCAAATGATGCATTACCAAATCCGAGTCTAATCCAGGCATATCAGCGTATGACCATGCAAAGTTGATTTGTCGTTCTTTGAAGAAACTTATGAATTTTGACCTTTCTGACTCTCTCAACGATTGAGCCAGGAATATGTTGTGTGGAACCTCTTCTGTACCAATGTTTGTTTTGATAGTCTCCTCTACCAACATGGATGACTTTTCCTCATATGATGCTGGGAGAATGTCGAGCCTTCCATCTTCGGATGCCTCAAAGATGTTTTCGCCCTCAGATATGTCCTTTCTTTTTACTTTTTTGGGGTTAGTCAGCGCCACAGTGTGGTTTTTGCCATAAGACCCTTGATTTGTTCTTATTTTCACATTTTTGCGACTGGAAGGTTCGACACCCTCACCAAAATATGCCATGCTATTGAGTTCTATAGTGTATCCCGCTTTATGGTCCCCAGGAGGAAGATCATCTCGTATGCCAAGATAGTCAATAAAAGCTTCATCATTTTGGAATGTGTCAAACTATGCAGGTCCTTCATGATCCCAGTCAATGAGTTGGTGGTGAACAAGGGGAAGGCCTTTAATGTCTTCAAAGTTAGCGGGGCTAAGAGTGAAGATGCAATTATATTTGGGTATGTCAAGGTAATTATCGAGGTCATCGATGGCACTCTCCTCATCAGTCTCGATCACGAACCAATCCAAATTATCATCACTAGTAGTGCATTCTGGGACAGGTGTTCTCATCCTATGTGATTTCAACCTAGGACCTTGAGACAAGAACTGTGTGGAATCCTCATGGGTTGTTTCTTGACCAACTTTGAATCTTTTATAAAATTCCTCTTCTTCTGTGGGTTCATCTAGCTCTTTGAATATCTCGATGAGCTCGTAATCACTAGAGGATTTGTCTGAACCCCATTCCCATTCGTTGGAGTCTATGGAATAGCGACCTTCTTGTTGAATTTTGGCAGCTTTGATTTGTAAGGCTTCTTCTGTCTTTTGAATGTGGACCTTGGAAGTCAAGAAACCAAGTCCCTTTGAGAATTCCTTTTTGAAAGTCAATTCAGGTTGTAAAGGTTCAATGATGCCTTCCTTTCGTAACCCAAGAGGGCTTTTTCCATCATACCCGAATTTTTGTAGAATCTTGAAGCCTTTACCATATTTCTCACATGGTAAACTAATGTGATCTTGTGTGTCATCTTCAATGTCTTTGTAAAGCATTTTGTATAAGTCTTCCTCTTCTAGTTCACCCAATCTTTGAAAGGTAGTAGGGTCCCATTTGAGTACCATGAGGGATACTTGCTTGTTAAGATGTGGTCTTCCATATTCTTTTGGGGAACTCATGGTTTGTTGTAAGTACATGGTCTGATTTAAAGTGTATTCCCCCATGCCCTTGTCTTAAAATTTGCCTTTAAGCTCACCTTGTTTTGATGTCGAAGGTTTTAATGACTTAGGATCAATGTATGCCAAAGAAGGAACAACTTCACGATTACTGGGAATGATGGTCTCAATTTTTTATCCCAGGTTATTGCAGTATATGAATGGATTAGGATCACCGTTAACTGTTACCTCCACTCCATTGTGAGGAAATTTAATGCATTGGTGATATGTAGATGGGACTGCCCTCATTTCATGAATCCAAGGATGCCCTAGCAATATGTTGTAAGTGAGATCTAGATCTAGGACTTGACAAACCACATCCTTCATAATTGGCCCAATTCTGATAGGTAAGGTGACTATGCCCTTGGATGAACGCTCTTCATCATCATATGCCTTGATAGTGATTTGATTTGTAGAATTCACAGCTTTATCAGAATATCCCAATTGTTTAATTGTGCTCAATGTACAAATGTTTAGACCTGCTCCTCCATCTATCAGGACTCATTTTATTTGATGTTTGTGAATGAAGGCTTCAATGTGTAGTGGTGCATTATGTGGCTGACTTACAGAGGTGTCATCGACTTTTGTGAATGTAAGGGAATGTGGAATGGAAAGGTATCCCACCATGGCTTGAAACTAGTCCATGTTCAGATCAGTAGGAACGACAGTGTCTCTCAAGGTTTTGTCAAGAATGGCCTTATGTGCGGGGGATATGCGTAGGAGGTCAAGAATGGAGATGAGTGCGGGTGTCTTCCCTAACTATTCTACAAGGTCATACTCAGGTTTGATTGATGAGGAAGTGGTGTTTTTAGCTAGAGCACCTTGCAAAGTGAATTTACCTCGGCGGGTTGTGACATTACATTCAGAGGTAGGTTCGGAAGAAGATCCAACACCTTTTAGGACAATCTTGGGTCTTTGGGTAGAATTCTCAGGTGTTTTGTCCTTGATGGTAATGGTAGAGACGTAATTATCCATTGAAATGTGATTGATAGTTGAATCATAGTTATAGGTTGCTCTGGTATAGTTGGTTTGGTCATCTGTGGCTTTAGCTTTTCCCTTGTCATGCTTTGGGAATGGTTCCTTAAACATCTCATGTTCTTGATTGGATGAGTGTCCCTCAATCTCAATGTCACCTCTGTCAATGAGATCTTGTATGATGTTCTTCAGTCGATGACAATTTCTTGTTTTATGACCCTTGCTCTTATGAAATTCACAATACTCATCATCATTCCACCAATTTGGTTTAACCTTTGGTTCATATGGAGGAAAATTTGGAACTGTGATTACCTTGTTTGCCACTAGCTTTTTGAAAACTGACTCAAGTGGTTCTCCCAATGGAGTGTACTTCCTTCATGATCTGGAAGTTGTTTGAGTATTCACTTGATTGTTTGTAGAACTTGATCCAGAAAAAATAAATTTGGGTCGCACTGTATTGGCATCAACAACACCATCATTGACTGTGTTCTTGTTTTTATTCCAAAATCTTGGCTTGTCTTTTCCTTTAAAGTCATCTTTGTTTTCCTTGAATATCTTAATGACTCCTTGTTCAATTAGGACCTTCTCTGTTGCTAAGCCTTTTTCAATGATGTCCTTGAAGGTGGACAAACAAGCTTTCCTTAAGTCATAACCAATGTCTTTGTTAACATTTTGGGTGAACATTTCTACCATTTGTTTTTGTGGAATTTCACAAGAGCATCTGCTGGCTAGATTCCTCCATCTTTGTAAAAATGATGAAAAAGACTCTCCCTCTTTTTGCTTGTTGTTGCACAAAGTAGTGACTGATATGTCTGTCTCTATGTTGTAGGAGAAATGTTGAATAAATGCCTCTACTAGATCACCCCATGACTTAATACCAAGTGGAAGCTGGGAGAACCATTCCATAGCTTGATCACCTAGGATTTGTGGGAATAATCTCATCAAATATGTCTCTTCTGCTGCTACCTCAGTGCAAGCTGTGAAAAACTATCTTATGTGTGCCTTAGGATCCCCTTTTCCTCTATACTTATCAAATTTAGGCATCACAAAGTGTGTAGGAAAAGGAGGCATTGGAATGCTCTTGTCAAATGGATAAGGACATATGTCTCTCATTATGTATGTTGGCTTTGGTGTATTTATGTCCTCCATTTTCTTTTGTAAGTCCCTGATTTGTTGCTCCAAATTGCTCTTAGGTGGAGATCGACTTCTTGGACCATACCCTATGCTTGAGGCACCAATTGCAAGAGGAGCATGTTGCATATATGGATGATATTGATCATACACATGTTCATATGGAGGAGGTCTATAATGATGCTGCGTATATGGACCATTTGGTATAGATTCATGTTGAGGAATGAAATATCTGCTTTGTCCATGTATACCATACTCTACAGGCATGTCATGTTCTAATGTGTTGCCCCCAAATTTGACACGGGGTTTCCTTGTGTCCAAATTTTGAGCATGCCTTTGAATATCCAATTGCTTTGGTGGTTGATCCTTAGCATTGATATGTGATTGAGCATATTTCTCTGCATAAGACTTCCATAATGGTCTGCGAAGGTGAGTATCATATGCTTGACCATGTGTATGCGGGACCTCTGGTTTTTGAAACAAAGATGATGGTGATTCAGGCACAAGATGTGGTCTTCTATTGTCTCCACTATTAGGCCTCCTTTGATCCATGTTGGAGTGAGGTTGTTGCAAAGGTCGATTTTCCATTATTTGAGACATGTCAAAATCATGAGGTATCTTGGCTCCACTTTGTGCCATCATTTGTAAGAAGTATTGTCTATCCCTCCTCATTATTTCCTCAACCAATCGATTGAAATGGGGGTTCATAATGGACTCTTCCACATTTGCTGAATGTATGGAAAAGCTGTCCATATTGTCATTATGTGTAGCATTGTTGTTTGTAGTGTCCATGTTCTCAACATTTGGAATGTTTCTATAGGCATCCATGTTAGGTAATGTAGTATGATTAGAATTGAAAAAGATATCATTGTCATACTCATAAGAACTCATGTTTGCGGACTCTTGAGCCTCTTTAGTTTCTCTCCTAGATTTCTGAAGATGGGTTTCAACCATGAACTAGGTATTGACCGAGATGTGTGAGACTAGATGAAAATGGAAAAAGTATGGAAGACCAAGAGTTGGATGGAATGTAAATGAATCTGAGGTGTACTTGCAATGTCCAAAATGTAAGACCAAGTATGTATGTAGTAGAGTAGGTGTGACTTCCAAAGAGAGGATAGTTTCTCTTGATGAGGTAAGTTGACCTTGACTCTAAGTAAGACCAAATGAGACCCAAAGGTGATAAACCTTGATGAGGGACCACTTAGCAAAGTGTTGTTGTATGTAGTATGTTGACAAAGTATGATGAGGACAAGCAAGTGACCTTTTGACTCAAGTTTAGACAAATGTGAATGTAATGTGAGGTGTGAAACAATGATGGACTATGTGAGACCCAAAGACAGGTTGAATGCTAGATGAACCTTGGAGAAATGACCTAGGAAGCTCAAGATTTCTGAAACTGATTGTGTTTGTTTGCTGGACTGTAAAAGTTTTTCAATTCTGAACACAGATGCGCCTGTATATTTCACAGACACAATTTCCTGACACAGATGTGGTTTTGTTTAACACAGATGTGCTTCTGATATTTTTGTAAAATACACTGTTGATTTTGGAAACACAGACGCATTTTTGCCCTTCACAGACGCGGTTATACAACACAGACACTATTATATCAGGCACGGACGCATTTCTGCAAAATTTGTGCAATTTTTTCCAATCTGTGAAGTTTTTTTGTTGTGACCAAATCTGACTATTTGACTGTTTTTCGTGACAAGAGGACACAGTGTTGATGAAGACCTAATGTTTGCAAGTGTCTAGACTCAAAATGACTCCAAGAAAAGTGTATTGTTTGATGTAAAAATGTTTTGCATACACTTGAAGACACAAAAGACACAATGTTTTGCTGTTTGGTCTTGAATGTTTGAATGTTTAAAATAAGTCAAGCACAATTCTTATGGCTGGCCAAGACAATAGTTGTTGATCCCACATGGGGTTTTACCCCCGAGGCTACGCTATTCAGAGTGGATACTTAGATGCTTGACCTCACTAGCTCCACCCTCGGCACTCACTTGTCGGGTCAGCCAAGCATCAGTCCCCACAAAAACTCCCCGTGGTGAACTTTGTATCTCTACTAAGAACCGTATGTGTGTGGGCTGCTACCAGAGGTCCGACCTCCTGCCTCAACAACTAGAAGGATTTTGGCTTCTAAAACAAAAAGGTGCTAGTAAGGGCATCCGCTCGTGTGGCCATACATGCGGCACTTTCAGCTCTGTAAATACAGAAGGCTCCCAGTCGGTAGGGGTTACACCCTACAAATGATCAAATAAATTTGATCAAACGGGTTTATGGGGAGACATAGTGTCGGTATGAACTAATCAGCACACGTTATCCATAGTTTTCACCATGAATACAGTTGTTTATAGTGGTTCGGAAGAGGTGGGTTTTCCTCGCTACCACTTGGGTTGTTCTCTTCTCACTAGTAGTCCTAATGATCACATGGGAAGATAGGCCCTCTAAAGATTAAACAAAAAGAGCCTATTGCTCAAGACACAAAAGACAATGATTCAATTTTAGTACACCAATTGAAGTGTTTGCTAGTCTATGAAAACAAGGCACACAATAAAAATCCAAAAACTCTTGCCAAGGACCTGCAACAAAGAGTTGTTAGTAGTTTGGATTGTTTGAAATAATCACCCCTTCCTGCAAGCACACAAGTTAGGTAAATTTTAGATCCAAAAGACTTTGTGAAATAGGGGCCTTCAACCAAACGATTTTGCTTTCAAGACAAGCTGCACCAATTTCGTTAGCTAGATCTGAAAATGTTAGCTCAAAATAAACCGGATCTAAAACATTAAATGCAAAACTCAAAACTAAATCAATAAATCAAAATTTGAAATCAATGCACACAGACGCGATTACCCTCGACACAGACGTGACTTCATGACGTAGACGCGGTTCTGTGAGACATAGACGTGGCTGCAGAATGCAGACACGACCTCTAGACACAGATGTGGATAAAAACACCGCAGACGCAACTGAGGACCTCAAACGCGATTTCCGGAACCTACAAAAAATAAAATATTGCCGATAACACAGACGCGACTCCAGATGTCACAGATGCACCAAAAAATAAAAAACGCGATCCGAAAGTACGTAGACGCAAAAATATCAAAATGCTGTAAAAAACGTCAGATCTACAACTTCAAAACACAAAATCTGCAACAAGGATGTTAAATGCAAAAAGGGACAAGAGTCCCACCGGGTGTGCCAAAATGTATATGGTGAAAATGGATAACAATTATAACGATATTGAAAGGCTAAATGAATTCAACCACAAAACCCTAGCCTAACAACAACAAAGATCCACCATAACATATGAAGATTACCTAAGACAATGCAAATCAAACGAAATCACAAAGATTATACCATCACATGTCCAATAGGGTTTGGATCTCCATTCTTCCTATCTCCATTGATCTTGTTTGATTTATTTGCTCTCAGATTTTATGTGCACAAGAGCTCAACATTGAACAGAATGTGGTTGCAAGTAGGATCGCATATTGCAAAAGCATAGTGTAGTCAAGTGCATAAATTGATTAGCCAGGGTTGATAATGAAGGAAGCATCCTCTTATATAGAAGACACTATATGAAATGGAGGGATAAGATTGAGAGGTGTAAAATGAGGTCGGCTATGATTAGAGGGTAGGTAGAGGAAATAATAAAATAATGAAAGGGGTAGGTAGTGTATGAATTAAGAGATGAATGACATGTGTCATGGGTAGAAAAGGTTAATGAATTAATTAAATAAATAAAGATTTATTTAATTAATAGAAGAAGTGGGATAATTAAATAAATAAGATATTTATTTAATTTAGGAAAAGGATAATTTAAATAAATAAATGTATTTATTTAAATGAGAAATAAGGCTAGAAGAGGATAAATGAATTAATTAAATAAATAAAGATTTATTTAATTAATAGAAAAATTAAGCTTAGATAATTAAATAAATAAAATATTTATTTAATTAGACATGACAATTTTGGGTGTCTACAGTACCAAATGGGTTTTTAGAAACAAGCTAAATGAAGATGGCATGGTGATTAGAAACAAAGCTAGACTGGTGTGTAAAGGATATTCCCAAGAAGAAGGAGAAGACTATCGAGAAACCTTTGCTCCTGTGGCCAGATTGGAAGGAGTTTGTATGCTTCTTGCATATGCTGCCTTTAAAGGATTCAAGGTATACGAAATGGATATAAAATTTGCATTCCTAAATGGTGTACTTGAAGAGGAGGTGTATATAGAGCAACCAGATGGGTTTGCCCTATCAGAAGACAGTGACATGGTGTGTAGGCTACATAAAGCCCTATATGGTCTAAAGCAGGCTCCTAGAGCATGGTAGGAACGTCTGCACTCTCATCTTGTGCAAATTGGATTTGAGAACACAAGTGACGATAGTAATATCTACTTGAAAACTGAAGGAGATCAGATTCTAATCTGTGAAGTATTTGTTGATGACATTATCTTTGGTGGAGATGACAAGATGAGTCATGAGTTTGCAGATGAGATGAAGAAGGAGTTTGAGATGTCACTCATAGGGGAGATTAAATTCTTCATTGGACTGCAGATTCAGCAAATGAAAGATGGAATCTTTATCACTCAGTCCAAGTATGTCAAAGAGGTGTTGAAGACCTTTGGCATGGAGGATAGTAAACCGGTTGGTACACCGATGGTGACCGGTTGTAAACTATCTAAAGAGGATGACTCAGCATTGGTTGATGAAAAGGAATATCGATCAATGATTGGTAAGTTACATTATGTAGTGCACAACAGACCAGATATTGCACATGCAGTTGGCATTACTCCAAGGTTCCAGAAGAGTCCAAGAGAATCCCACTTGGTTGCAGTCAAGTGGATTCTTAGGTATCTAAAGGGAATAGTTGACTATGGATTGTGGTACCCATATAGCAATGATTTCAACCTGAAAGTGTTTATAGATGCTGATTGGGCAGGTAATGTGGATGACCGGAAGAGCACAACCGGTGGAGCATTCTTTCTCAGTGGTAGACTAGTCTCATGGATGAGTATGAAGTAGAGTTGTATCTCCTAGTCTACAATGGAAGCAGAGTATGTTGCAGCTTTCATGAACTGCACTCAGACAATCTGGATGAAGCATGTATTAAATGGCTTCAAAGTTCTTGTATCTGAACTGGTAAGCATATTCTGTGATAACACAAGTGCTATCAATATTTCAAATAATTCGGTTTTACATTCTAGAACCAAGCACTTTGAGCTTAAATATTATTTCTTGAGGGAAAAGGTTCAGAACAAAGAGATTGCACTGGAACATGTTTCCAGTAAGGAGTAGTTAGCAGACATATTCACCAAGCCTTTCCCAAAGACTACATTTATGTATTTAAGAGGTGAATTAGGGGTTCTGCCCCTTCAGGAGGTGAACTAAAAGAATTTTCTCCACATCAGTCAGGTATTACAATAGTCATTTCCTTTTGGATTGATGTGTTGAAGGATGCTACTCCTTAAGGGGAGCAACATAATGGAACAGGGAAGTTTGTGCCTCCATTTTGGCATTGTTGTCAAAAGGGGAGAAGATGTGAAGCGGAAAAGATATCTGTAGCAATTGGGGGAGAAGATGTGAAGCAGAGAGATATCTTTGTATATTGCCATCAATGCCAAAGGGGGAGATTGTTGGCATTATGTGAACCATTATGTGAATCATTATGTGAACTGATATGAGAACCGGTATGTGGACATAATGACATTTTATGTTGTCATTGATGTCAATATGATGAAGAGAAGAAGAACCAGTCTATGTCAATATGATGAAGAGAAGAAGAACCAGTATAACACTGTGAACCGACACTCACTGTAAACTGACATTCACTATGAACCAGCATTTGTACCAAAGTGAAGCGGCATATTTGTTTAAAGATGAACCAGCATAAGGTTATGGGAACCAACACATGGAAGCAGTGTATGACTACCGGTTGGTGGTCTCAACTTCAAGGTTTTCGGTTTGAGTGCTTCAAGCCTGTATGGCTCAACTAGTGACTTTGTGTGATGAGTTAGCATGGTAACAAGGAACAGATTGTGTTGCCATGTAAGCTTTGTGCGCATGAAAGATCTTGCATGAGGGAGATTGTGCCTATCTACCTTGGGAATGTGTGAAGTATGTAAAATAGTGATAACGTGTGATGGGTTATCAGCTGCCATGAAATCAGTGGAAAACAAATGATGGAGAATGTCTTGAGATTAAATCAAGACTGTTACATTTAATGTTGTATGCTTAATGGTCAGGATTGAACCGTTTTGAATTCCTTAACCTAACAGGTTTAGGGTTTAGGGTTTATGTTATAGACTTGTTTATTGTTCTATAAGGTCGATGTTGTGATTCTTCAAGAGGTTGTCGGCAAAAGTTGTGTGTGTGTGTGTATCTAAGAGAAGAGATACGTGATTCTTGCTAGACCAAAGGAGAGAAGTCATATCTGCAGAGTGTAAGTGCAGAAGGTGAAGAGGAGCTTAAGCGGATCTGCATTGGCATTGAGTGCTATTATCAGGTCATTGATATACCTGTTGATCTTTAACCACCTCAACAGTTGTGAAATCCCCTAACAAGGTAGCCTTAACCAGCTTGTTGAAAATTCTTTAACATGGTAACTCAAAGCTACTGAGTCATTGATATCCTTTAGCTATTGAGTTCTTGAAATCCTCTAACAAGGTAACCTCCAACAGAGTTCAATCCTTAACCGGGTATTGTAGCCATCCCTTAACCGGGTGATCCCTAATAGGATCGGTTCCTAACAGAACCTATTGTATCTGTCTTTAACCGGACAAGGCTCTTAACAAAGCAAACTTCTAAAGAGTTCAAAAAGAAGCTTGTGGGTATTCATCCCCATCGTGGTTTTTCCCAGTTGGGTTACCGATTTGGTACTAGTTGTTCATTATTAAGTTATCATATTCAAGATGGCTATATTCTTGTCATATTCAAATGGTTCATGATTTGGTTCTCTAGAAGCTATCACTTATGTTCTCGGTTGATATTTCCTTGTACCGATTAGATTTAGCGGTTAGCAATATTTGACGTTATGGTTTAGTGATTTTGGTTTGGCTTATGGAAATGGTTTCTAACATGATGGAGGTGTTTCTTGATTGTGTACCAATTTTTTTGTGTCTTCGCATTAGTTGGTGTGCTAATATGGTGGTCCTGTTTGGATCTGGTTACATATTCTATGTTATTGGACTGAGGGTTTCTACTGGTTGGGGAAACGTGTTGGAGATTGGTCTTAGCGTGATTTCAAACAGATATAATTGTTTGGGCATTTTATTTAGGTCCATGCTATGTAAAGTAAATCATAATATTGGTCTGGTGATATCATGTAATGTATTTTTTGTAATTATGGGTTAATGGGTTTAGGGTTTAGCCAACCTTATCATAAGGTTGTCGATTTGTATTTATAGGTGACTTATTCATGTAATATGTTATATATGGTATCGATGGTTATGTCTGCATTATCAGAGGAAGGTTTATGCTTGAACAAGTGATATATCATTTGGCAAAAGGATTTTGGTGTTGTAGGGAAGACATTTGTGCTTAATCGAAACTGTATCAAGCATTAGGAGATGTTATTTTCATAGTTCATTCTTTCTGGATTGTAGTTTGATGCTTTTGTAAGTTAGTGAGACTTCTCTTTTATGATGAGCAGTGAACTCTAGGCAGTTGGCCTGATTGCAAGTGCAATCCCCATTATAATTAATTCACATACTGCTGCAGAAGTATTATCTGATTGTGGGTAGGGTTTCCCATTGAGGTTTTTCCCTTCACTGGGTTTTCCACGTCAAAAATATTGGTGTTGTGTGTGTTGTAATTTTATATTTTTATCTTTCATGGTGTTGGCTTCCTTGTGCTCCAATATAAATATTTTAATTTGCAATAGTTCTGATTGCTAGTAGAAAACCGATTCACTCTCCCCCCTCTCAGTTTTCTCCTGGTATCAAATCTGTCTAACACTTAGGAGAGAGAAATTGGGCTCAATGACATTCATGAAAAATTTATAAGCCATAGGAGTGGTTTAAGGTGTAATATTTTATTCTCGTGAGACACTCTTCATGAATATGGAAGCATTAGATTGTTTCCTTGGGATGTGAATCCTTAGTTTGGGCTCATGGTTTTCATCTAATATTTGTAACAACTTGTGGTTTCTTATTTTTTGTTACTTTATATATTAGAGGCTTAGGATAGAATTTTTTATATGATCTTTTCATTTAATGTAATACATTAAAAATTCTATCATGCTAATTAATCTATAGTAATATAATCTCAATCTCTTTGGTGGTAATATTTTTTTATTTCAAATTGATTTTTCCACATATATCTACTATTTTGATTAGATTAGCATGGGGAAGGCCTGGACCCATTATATTTTAGTGATCAAGGCAAAGGAGACAAATCTCATGAGACATGAAATTGACAAAAAAAAAAAAAATGCTAAAAGTCCTTAAAAATATAATAATACAAAACATAAAAAATAAATGCAGGACCAATTGATAGCTAGCTATCACTGAGGGACTTTAGGCCATTAATGGCCTATCATTATTTTTGTCGAAACTCTAGATGGTTTTTAAGGGACAAAGGAACTAGTAACATCTTCAACCCAATGGAGAGAGATGCGAATATCAATCAAATATTTTTATCTTTTATGTGATTTATATGGAAGGCTACCATGAGTCAAGAGTACTACATCCCTTCTCATCCATTTCTCTTTTCTTCTCACTAGCTCCTGCTATAGAACATGTATAGTATTCACTATATTTTTGACCAAGTTATTGTAGCACTCAATTCTTTTTAATATTGTTCATGAAAACCTCTCGATTCACCTTTATCTTGGCAATCTGAACTTCAATTTAAATATTCTTATTTAATCTCACATGTTTTCTAATGTTCTAAAATTCCTTCTCAATCATTCTCTATTTTTCAAAGGTTTATATCATCTTCATCATTTGTTTCCATGTGTGATTATGAAGGGATTTCTCCAACCATTCTAGTGACCTCTTGAAGGCCAACATCTCAAGAGTCTATATCATTTTGTCAAACTTGTACAATTAGGGCATCTACCACTAAGAGAGCTCAATGTGAGTATCAAATGCTCTATAAATATCCTCTATTTTCTCCTGAACCTTAAGGAAAAGGAGGTATTGATTTTGTGTGGATTATAAAATAGGCACCTATTTCTACCCCATGATATAATATTTAGGTGGGGAAGTGGGAGGGGTACCCAACTAAAAACTAGGTTTAGGGGAATCATAGTGGGAAATTGAGGTAGTTTCAAAGCTCCATAAGGAATCAAAATCCTATTCAGTATGAGGAACAATAGAGCTCTCTAATAATTTAGAGAAACATACTTTTTAATCTTTGGAGGACTTCGAATAAATGTCAACCAGAGTATTCTAGGTACTCAAGGTAGAATTAGAGACCTAGAGAGAAGGATTAAAAATAGTATTAGTGACTTAAGTGGTCAAAGATGAGGAAATGCTAGGGGTGGTTAATTTGGGGGTATCATATCATGCCAATAAGGAAGGGCTATTCACAAATTAAAATCACATGATTTTACATTTTATTTATCTTTAAATGCGTAATTATTGATTTACATTAACGAATAAACTTTAATATTATAGATTTGATGGTTATTCACATGCTAAAATCCATACATATATAGAAGAATTAAAATGAACCTTAATCTCTATAATTATTTTTGATAATTTGCATGTTTGAAGATATATTTTTTGAATTATTTTCATAATTATAAAGATCAATTTTTTTATGGTTTGACCTAGGAAAACTTATCCCTACATAAATTATTTGAAAATTCTTTTTCAATTATTTTCACAATATAGATCATCTTTTTCTATAGAAATTACATAGATTATTAGTAATTTATGAAAAAAGTTACTAACTCACATCCTTAATCATGATAAATAATAATTTTATTCCATGAAATCTATCTTGAGAAAAAATTAAAACTATGCTATAAGGAAGAGTTATTCTACTTTATAAATTGACAAACTCTTTGCCAAGCTTTTTGAATAAACTATAGAGGAAAAGAGGCTATGGTTTTAAAGAAAGTGGTAATGAGCATTTTAGCATATAACTAGTTAATAGCTTTCCTTCTTGGTTGAATTTTTGATGATTTGGTGATGGACTAAAATTTTCAATGGTTCATAACCACTAGCAGATGTAATAATCCATTTTATAGAAAGGCATAGACTTTGATTTATAGAGTCCATTAACCCTAGACCACCTTTAGATATTTGTTGAATGTAATAAGACTAAGAAGAGGGAAATGAATCCAACATTATCATCCCCCATAGACTAGAGAAATTGTTAAACCATTTTCTTCAATTCTTCACATCTCTGCTTCGATGACATTGAAAATGATGAATGGTACAAATGGGTTACAATGTAAAGTTTATTAGCAACTTGAATGTTACTAGTTAACAATAAGAAATTATTACCCTAGTTATACAAAATATGTTTTTTTCTATTTATGAACAAGAGCCACATTCCAAAGAGAGACATTTAAACCCAAAGGAATGGAAAGATATATAGTTATCTCCCCATGTTTAATTTTCTACCACTCTTTATAAATCCAATAATAGATAGACCAATTATAAGACAAAATATGTATTCTTGTTATGAGCTAATTGAGAGCTCTAGAAATCAAATAATAAAAATGTAATATGTCCATGATGTTGATTCATTCTTTATTAGAATTTTGAAGGAATGACATTGTTATCAGCAAAGTGGAATGTAATAACCACCCTATTTAAAAACCTTTTGTGAGGCTCACCCTTTGATGGACATGACATTGGCACTATTTTGACTATATTTATCCTAATAACTTATGATACTACCTATTTTATGATGATTTGGATGTTTGAATCGATATTAGACCATGATTAGTGATTAATTTGCATGTGTGGAGTAGTTTAATTATCCTTTAGTCAATTTATATGCTTGAAGGTAAATTAGGAATTACGATGATATGGTGAATTAAAATATGATAATAAAGTAAAATGATTAGAGTTTTAAACAAAATTTTATAATGCAAGTTCATGGTCACCTTTTATTAATTGAATTAATATCCTTGTGCAATTGAAATTCTATATGGTGAAATTGAGAATTTAAATAATTGTAAAACTCATAAAGATTTAACCACATAAAAACCTAGTTCTACAATGAAATCCACCATACACCAATGAAGAACCTAGAAACATGAAAGCAACAAAATAGAAATATTATAACTTCACATAGCCATAGTGTTCGATCCCCACTGTTTCATCTCTCCATTGATCTTGCTTGATGTAGTTGCTTTTAGGCTGTGTATGTGTACAAGAGCCCAATAGAATTCAGTGGACTGTAGATGCTTGATTGACTGGTTCCTATATGGAGGGATAATGAAAGGATCCTCTTTTATAAAAAAACACCCTAGAAATGGAGGGCTACGATTAAGAGGAAGAAGGATAAATGTTCAGCTCGAATTAGAGGGTAGGTATAACAAATCAGAAAATATTACAAAGGTGGTTAAAGGTACATTAAGAGATGAGTGACAAGC